>NC_066637.1:18030634-18630634 GCF_025201925.1 Gopherus flavomarginatus | reverse complement strand
AGTAATAACAAGTATGTGGGATATTAAATGAACTTGTTTGCTTATCTCACCATTCTCTTCCTTGGTCCTGTGTTCACAAGAGTCTTCCTGCTTCCAAAGTCTGATTAGCTTTCTCATTCTTCTTATTGGCGTCTCTGGACCTCTATGCTTTGTTTTCTGTCTCTGTCCTCCTTATCTCCCATTTGCAGCTTAGCAGTTATAGCTATCTTCATATTCATTCTCTCAGTGACTTTTCCATCACATTCAGTCAGGCAGTAGAACTAAATTATTAAAGGAAGCTTGAAGTCCACACCCATATGACAAACTATGTGTTATTTGATTTGGGGCTTCCTAATCCTTAAGTTTTTTGTTCTGTTTGGAGTTGGTGCAGATAATTCCACCTGGAGAGGATACGGGATTGATGAAGCAGATGGATGAGGAATTTGAGCTGCTGGGTTGATGATACCCATATAACCCCCTCTCTGTATTGAAGGAAAGCTCTGAACATGGCAGAAGTCAAAGCTAGGTCAAGAAGATCTGCATTTAGCTATTTAGTGGGAGTCCCCTGCTCCAGGACCCATGTATAACTTTCTCTAGCTGTCCCAGATTTCTGTGTGATGCCAGCTAGGGGTTCAGTCCCACAGGGACAGGTGGAAAAAAGTAATGTATTCAGAACTGGCATTTGTGTGTGAAGACCTGGGTTCATTTGACTACTGGCCATTTCCTGTGCCCTTGAGGTAGAGCAAAAGTGTACAGCTCTTCTGGAGTACAGACCAAAAGGTTTCATGAAGGATTTCACAGCTGACTTCCCTAAGCTGGTGTCAGTGCTGCTGTTAGAGTTGTGATGGATTATTGTTCTTGGGCATTTTCATATGAATGAGGACTTAGCTTGGATTGGTCAGAAGGCCAAGAGCTTTGAAAATATCCATACGCACAGTCTCACCTTTGAGTCTGGTTTGATGTTTCAGATATTTGGGTCATTCCTGTGGGATTGGCTGACCATCACATCATTGTTATAAATACAGGGCTATCCCACACCCCTCTCAGAGCCAGAGTCAGGTTACTCCTTGAGGCTTATGAATGCGATGGAGCTCTGTAGTCTGCTCACTGGTGCTGAGGCATACCGTCCAACCTCCAGTTTGGTGTTGACCCCATCTCTGACAACTATCACTAAGGGTTATGAAAGGCTTTCAAGTTCTGGGTTTCTTGCTGTAACTTGGTCATCTTTGGTACCTGCAGGCCACTGCTGTCTAATAGTGTGATGAAGTGGGGCTGTTCTTAATGTTTCCTCTGAATACTGTGTGGGTGCCTCAGTTTCTGGCCGACCCTCTGTCTCCTGGCAACTAATGGCCCAGGCCCTTTCCCCCTGCAAGGGGATGCTAAAGGTGTGGGAGAACAAAGAGATTAGGTGACCTCCTCCCCCGGGAAAGGAACTCAGCAGAGAAGGAGGGGCTGGAGGAGGTTTCAGTTGGGAGCTGGCTGGGGGTGGGAACTGAGGGCAGATGGGATTGTCTGGTTCATTGGGCTCCAGAATGGACCTGGCTGAGGAGTCCAGTTCTCTGTACCTACAAGCTCTGTTTTAGACCATGTTCCTGTCATCTCATAAATCTCTGTTTTACTGGCTGGCTGAGAGTCACGTCTGACTGCAAAGTGGGGGTGCGTGCAGGACCCTCTGGCTTCCCCAGCACCCTGCCTGGGCAGGCTCGCTGTGGGAAGTGCATGGTGGGGCATATGCTCCAAGGAGAGACCCAGGAGGTGAAGCCATGTGAGCTTCTTGCCCTGAAAACAGTCTGCTTCAAGGGAGAGGAGGCTCCCCAAAGTCCTGACTGGCTTTGTGGGGAGCAGTTCCAGAGCATCGCCCGGGGACTCCATGACAAATGGTGATCTTTGAAATTGCTGAGCATAGACTGGAGAGGAGCTGGCTGGGCATTGAATCTTCTTTTGTGCTGAGAGCTGATGCAGATACACGGGAAAGCTTTGACTGAAGCCAGAAATGTTCCGTCATCAGTCAGACATACCGCAAGCAGTGAGCAATCTGATTGCTTCAGACTGACTCTCTCAGCTAGCAGTTCACTCAGCTGATCACTGTGGCAACATTTAAAATGTTCTTTGTGGATAAGCCAAGTCAGCTATGGCTGATCCCCTTTTGACTGTGAGAGCGGGCACTCCTGGCAGATTGATATCCACTGAGTTATTCTGATTTGGGCTCAGGTGAGGCTGTTTATGGTTCCCTGGGTCCACAGAGACTCCCCACTTGTGGCTGTGACCCCAGCCATGTGGGTCGCTTATAGCAAGTAGTGTGGCTGTGATGGAATTGATAAGCATGGTCAATGCGTCACATAGTGAGGGCTGGGGGGGCGGAGGGAGGAAGTGCTGACCATGCATACGTATAGCCATTCATTCCAGTTCAGTGAACCATCTCTAGAAGCTGCAGCGTTTGCCATTTAACATGCAAACTCAAGCCACCCCTTTGTTCGGGAAAGTGATAAAGAGCGAGGTGACACCAAAGCCCTGGTTTGGTCTGCCCTGCAGGGTGTGACATGTCACACTAGTCTGGCAGGAATCACCAAAGAATTAGTGACCTAGCACATAATTGTTCCAAACATAAGTGCACCTCCCCCAATATTCTACAGCCCCAGAAAGGGGTCACTGACCTACAAGGCAGTCAGCTGTGAGTTCTAGTCCCAGCTCTTCTACTAAGTATGATGACTGTTTCTGTACATGTCACAGCCCTTATTCCTAACCAGGCCTCGGACTCCTCATCTGCTCCTTTTCTAAGTGAGGGAAGTGAAAGACTGCATAGGGTCACTGGCTGCAGAGAGACAACAGCTCCCTAATGGGACAGACCCACGCCTCATCCATTTTGCCCCTCTGCTTTGCCGAAAACATTGTCAAATTATGTGCTTGTGTCACTCGCGCTTGCAGCGTGCGGCTGTCTGGCCTGATTGCATACAGAGTTTATGAGTTTGCTACTGCCACAGGAGCAATGGAAGGGATCCCTTAGCTTCAGGCGGAGAGGCTTGCACTTCTACATCCATACGGCTATCACTATGATACAGAGCCTACGCTGGCATATGCTGGTAGAGCAGTGCTGGTATATCCTCCTATTGTAGAAGAGGCACATGTTGACCGAAGGAGTTTTTCTGCAAGTGTAGGAACACTGCCTCCCTGAGTGACATTTGTTACCTTGACAGAAGCACTGTAGCGCTGATTCATAGAGCCCAAGGCCAGAAGGGATCATCTAGGGACCATCTAGTCTGACCTCCTGTATAACACAGGCCACGGAACGTCCCCAAAGTAATTCCTAGAAAAGATCTGTGAGAAAAACACCCAATCTTGATTTTAAAATTGCCAGTGATGGAGCATCTACCGTGACCCTTGGTAAATTGTTCCAGTGGTTAGCTATTCTCACTGTTACAAATTTATGCTGTGTTTCCAGGCTAAATTTGTCGCATTTCCACTTTCATCCATTGCATTCTGTTATATCTGTGCTGCTGTATAAAAAGGTGACCCTCTCTATATTATTGTGGCAATTACTGTTATACAATTACAATAAATCTTGTACAATGTATTCCTTGTAAGGTACCAATGGAAAAGTGATAGTCTGCTAAGTATGAATAGCCTCTTTAAATCCATGTAGCATCATTGTATATGAAGTTATGAATATTTGCTTTATGTTTGTATCTCAAGTATGTTGCGTAGCTGAGTAACACCCACAAGACAGATTTGCGTTGAGGCTAGTCGGCCAAGTGTTGATGGCCCATTAAGGAGAATCAACTCTTCAGTGAGCCCCTCCTGAAGATGTCTCAGAGAGCAGAGAGACACTGGATGCCCCACGGCTCAGGAATGGCATGTAAGGACATGTGATCCAAGACTCCATGTTTGTGCCTGTAACATTCCACACACTTGGGCTGAGGATATAAAAGTGGAGACTGTGACATTTTTTTTTTTTTTCCTCTTTCCTGCTTCACATTTCTGGACTGTGATTTCTAACAAAAGAGCTTTGAAGTATGGACTGAGGACCCCAGTATTGGGGATGATCTCGAGAGATTTATTACAAACTGGCAGATTTAACTTCACTGCTGATTTGAAAACTCTGAAATCAACTGTAATGTATATGATTCATTTTAATCTCTTAATAACACTTTTCCCTTTTTAATATTAATAAACCTTTAGATTTCAGTTACTAAAGAATTGGCTACTAATGTGAGTTTTGGGTAAAATCTAAAATATATTTTGACCTGGGCGGTGCATCTCATTCTTTGGAACTGGAAGAACCTAATATATGTGATTCTTGGTTTTAATAATAACTTATCACAGAAGTCTGGTTTGTCCAGGTGGTTCGTGAGAGGCTAGAGTGCCTGAAGGGGACTATCTGTGGCTTCATAATAACTAGTATAGTATTTTGGAAGCACACATTTGTTACTGACTTGGTGAAATCTTATGATAGAATATACCACGGGTTTGGGGTACTGTCACAGAATGTGGGGGAGTCAGGGCCCTGCACCCCTCTTCCTGAGATTCACCATGACTCTCAGCCAGCCAGTAAAACAGAAGGTTTATTAGACGACGGGAATGCAGTCCCAATCAAGTCCTTCTGAGGGGTTCAGGGAGCTTAGACCCCAGCTTGGGGTTCCCTGAGTTGCACCACCCAGCCCAAACTGAAACTAAAAATCCCTCCAGCCGCTTTCTTCCCCCTCCCCTCTCCTTTGTTCAGTCTCCCAGGCAGAAGGTGTGATTTCTCCCCACCCTCCTCCTGGCTCAGGTTACAGCTCTGGTAGATTCTTTTTCATCCTCCATGTAACTCCCTGGCAACATTCCCAGGTCAAATCTGCCCCGCTCCCTGCTCTGTCACAGGCACCTGCCCGGGTTTATGGCAGTCTGACCTGAGATTAGCTTTTCCCCATACCAGGCCGAGTGACAATATCTTTCTGTGCTAAACTGAAGAGCCCATTATTAAATATTTGTTCCCCGTGTAGATACTTATAGACTACTCAAGTCACCCCTTAACCTTCTCTTTGTTAAGCTAACTAGATTAAATGCCTTGACTCTATTACCATAAGGCAGGATTTCCAATCCTTTAATCATTCTCGTGGCTCTCCGCTGAACCCTCTCCAGCTGATCATTTGCGCCAATTTTTGAATTTGTCTTGAATTGTGGGCATCAGAACTGGATAAAGTATTCCAGCAGCAATCACAGAAGTGACAAATACGAAGGTAAAATAACATCTCTACTCCGACTTAAGAATCTCCTGCTATGCATCCCAGGATCATATTAACACTTTTGACCACAGGGTCACTTTGTGAATTCGTGTTCAGCAGATTATTCATCCCCAGGATAAAGGCCCCAATCCTGTAAATGTGGCCTACATTCTTCGTTCCTAGATGCATATGTTTGCATTTAGCTGATTAAAACACATATTGTTTTCTTGTGTCGAGTTTACCAAGAAATCCAGATTGCTCTGAATCAGTGACCTACCATCTATGTTATTTACCATTCCCCAATTTCGTATCATCTGCAAACTTTATCAGGGACGATTTTATGTTTTCTTCCAGGTCATTGATAAAACAGTTCAATAGTGTAGGGCCAAGAACCAGTCTCTGTGGGATTGCACTGGAAGCACACCCACTCAATGACAGTTCCTCATTTGCAGTTACATTGAGACCTATCAGTTAGCCAGTTTTTAATCCATTTAATGTGTGCTGTGTTAATTTTATAGTATTTTAGCTTTTTAATCAAAATGACATGCAGTACCAAGTGAAATGCCTTACAGAAGTCTAAGTATATTATATTAACCCAATTACCCTATCAATCAAACTTGTAATCTCATCAAAAAAGATATCAAGTTAGACAGGATCCATACTCCATAAACCCCTAAACCATATTACTTCGCATTAATTACATTACCCTCCTATACCCCAGTCATTTCATTTACACTTACTAAAAATTGCCACTACATTAGTTTTCCTTCAGTCTTTTTCAGTCTTTGAGTTCACCAAGATTTATTGAAAAATCAACATTAATGATCCCGTAAGCTTCTCAACCAGCTCTTTTGAAACTCTTGCATGCAAGTTACCTGGACCTGCTGATTTAAAAATGTCTAAATTTAGTAGCTTGTGTTTAATAGTCTCCAGAGATACTAGTGGAATGGAAATATTGCTATTGTCATCATATAATGAGACTATATCATCTTTTTCCCCAAATACAGAATAGAAATATTTATTGGCCATTTCTGCCTTTTCTGCATTATTATTGATAATTCTACCATTTCCATCTAGTGATGGATCGAATACCATTGTCAAGATTCTTTTTGTTCATAATATATTTAAAAATATTATTGTCCTTTACTCTGCTGGCCATAGATTTTGCCTTAGAATCATAGAATATCAGGGTTGGAAGGGACCTCAGGAGGTCATCTAGTCCAACCCCCTGCTCAAAGCAGGATCAACACCAACTAAATCATCCCAGCCTGGGCTTTGTCAAGCCTGACCTTAAAAACCTCTAAGAAAGGAGATTCCACCACCTCCCTAGGTAACCCATTCCAGTGCTTCACCACCCTCCTACTGAAAAAGTTCTTCCTAATATCCAACCCAAACCTCCTCCACTGCAACTTGAGACCATTACTCCTTGTTTTGTCATCTGCCACCACTGAGAACAGTCTAGATCCCTCCTCCTTGGAACCCCCCTTCAGGTAGTTGAAAGCAGCTATCAAATCTCCCCTCATTCTTCTCTTCTGAAGACTAAATAACCCCAGTTTCCTCAGCCTCTCCTCATAAGTCATGTGCTCCAGACCCCTAATCATTTTTGTTGCCCTCTGCTGGACTTTTCCCAATTTTTCCACATCCTTCTTGTAGTGTGGGGCCCAAAACTGGACACAGTACTCCAGATGAGGCCTCACCAATGCCAAATACAGGGGAATGATCATGTCCCTCGATCTGTTGGCAATGCCCCTACTTATACAGCCCAAAATGCCGTTAGCCTTTTTGGCAACAAGGGCACACTGTTGACCCATATCCAGCTTCTCGTCCACCGTAACTCCTAGGTCCTTTTCTGCAGAACTGCTGCCTAGCCGCTCAGTCTCTCGTCTGTAGCGGTGCATGGGATTCTTCCATCCTAAGTGCAGGACTCTGCACTTGTCCTTGTTGAACTTCATCAGATTTCTTTTGGCCCAATCCTCTAATTTGTCTAGGCCTCTCTGTATCCTATCCCTGCCCTCCAGCGTATCTACCACTCCTCCAAGTTTAGTGTCACCTGCAAACTTGCTGAGGATGCAATCCACGTCATCCTCCAGATCATTAATGACGATATTGAACAAAACCGGCCTCAGGACCAAACCTTGGGGCACTCCGCTTTATACCGGCTGCCAACTAAACATGGAGCCATTGATCACTACCCTTGTGTCTCTTTGCTTCCTTTATCAATTTTCTACAATTCCTAACTTCTGGTTTATATTTATTACTATCAATTTCCCCTTTCTTCCATTTGTTATATATATATATATATTTTTATAGCTGTCTTCACTCTTCCTCTAAATCAGTAAAAGCAGCAAAGAATCCTGTGGCACCTTAAAGACTAACAGACGTTTTGGAGCATGAGCTTTCTAAATCAGGTCAGTTTTTAACCAGTATGGCCTTCTGCCTTGATTGTGGGATTATGGCTTTTTGGGCATCTATTAAGCAATTCTTAAATGACTCCCAATGACCTTTCACATTTTTCTGATTAAATGCTTCCTCCCAACTAATATGGCTCATATTTGTTTTCAGTTTTGTGAAATTGGCCCTATTAAAGCACCAAGTATATCTATATCTTTCTATCTATCTATAACTGGTCTGGACTTTATCCCACTTGCATGTCATAAAGGTGATCAAGTCATGACCACTTGCACCTAAGCTACCATTAACTTTTAGTTTCCTGATCAGTTCCTCTTTATCTGATAAGACAAGATCTAATATAGAATTCTCCCATGTTGGCTATATTCCTTTTAGAGTTGGGAAAGTATCATCTCTAATATTTAGACATGTCACAGCTGTTTTAGTACTGGCACTGGTGTGGGGTGAGGGCTGTGGGGCTGAGGATGAGGGGTTCATGATGTGGGGGGGGCTCAGGACTGGGGCAGAGGATCAGGGTGCAGGGGAATGAGGGTTGGGGCTGAGGATAAGGGGTTCATGGTGCGGGGGGGGCTCAGGGCTGGGGCAGAGGGTTGAGGTGTGGGGTGAGGGCTGTGGGGCTGAGGATGAGGGATTCATGATGGGGGGGCTCAGAGCTGGGGCAGAGGATTGGGGTGTGGGGTGAGGGATGTGGGGCTGAGGATGTTCATGATGTGGGAGCTCAGGGCTGAGGCAGAGGATTTGGGTGCGAGGGGATGAGGGGTTTAGGGTGTTGGAGAGGCTCAGGGCTAGGGCCAAAGGGCAGGGTAAAGGCAGCCTGCCCTGCCAGTAGGGAATGGCAGGCACTAGGACCCTGGGGCAGCAGACAGCAGGCAGGGGAGAGGCGCTGCGCTGCTTTCTGCCAGGCAGGGACGTGGTGGGGCTGGGCGGGAGACCCGCGGAGGCCAGGGCCCGATCCAGGCAGGGCCGGGTGAGAGACCCAGGTCCAAATATTGCTGGAGCAGGGCCCCTAGCTCTGAATATTCCTGTTCCTTGAGCACCGCAAACCTATATAACCTGCCGCCTATGCATCTTGGCTAGTCAGAGGCAGGGCTCTCTCTCTTTGTCTGTGACAGTTTTCGCAAGGGCTCATTTTCCTTCTGAATGAAAATAAATATTGAAACTAGGGCTGTCACACAATTAAAAAAATTAATTGCAATTAATGGTGCTGAGAAACAATAATAGAATATCATTTATATAAATATTTTGGATGTTTTCCACATTTTCAAATATATTGATTTTAATTACAACCTAGAATGCAAAGTGGACAGTGCTCACTTTCTATTTATTTTTTATTATAAATATTTGCACTGTAGAAATAAAAGAAATATTATTTTTCAATTCAGTTAATACAAGTACTGTAGTGCAATCTCTTTATCGCAAACATTGAAATTACAAAGGTAGAGTTATGTACAAAAATAACCGCATTCAAAAATAAAACAACGTAAAACTTTAGAGCCTACAAGTCCACTCAGTCCTACTTTTGCAGCCAATCGCTCAGACAAACAAGTCTGTTTACATTTACAGGAGATAATGCTGCCTGCTTCTTGTTTAGAATGTCACCAGAAAGTGAGAGCTCGTGTTCACATGGCACTGTTGTAGTCAGTGTTGCAAGCTATTTATGTGCCAGATGCACTAAAGATTCATATGTCGCTTCGTACTTCAACTATCATTCCAGAGGACATGGGTCCGTGCTGGTGACGGGTTCTGCTCGATAACAATCCAAAGCAGTGTGGACCGACGCATGTTCATTTTCATTATCTGAGTCAGATGCCACAAGCAGAAGGTTGATTTTCTTTTCGCAATGCCGGCTACAAAAGTGCCATGCAAACATCTATTCTCACTTTCAGGTGACATTGTAAATAAGAAGCAGACAGCATTAGCTCCTGTAAATGTAAACAAATTTGTTTCCCTTAGTGACTGGCTTCACAAGAAGCAGGACTGAGTGGACTTGTAGGCTCTAAAGTTTACATTGTTTTGTTTTTGAGTGCAGTTATGTAACAGAAAAAAAATCTACATTTGTAAATTGCACTTTCACGATAAAGAGATTGCACTACAGTACGTGTCTGAGGTGAATTGAAAAATACTATTCCTTTTATATTCTTTACAGTGCAAATATTTATAAGAAAAATAATATAAAGTGAGCACTGTACACTTTGGATTCTGTGTTGTAATTGAACATAAGAACATAAGAACGGCCGTACTGGGTCAGACCAAGGGTCCATCGAGCCCTGTATCCTGTCTTCTGACAGTGGCCAATGCCAGGTGCCCCAGAGAGAATTAACAGAAAATGTAATCATCAAGGGATCCATCTCCTTTCGCTCATTCCCAGCTTCTGGCAAACAGAGGCTAATAGCCATTGATGGACCAATCCTCTGTGAATTTATCTAGTTCTTTTTTGAACCCTGTTATGGTCTGGCGAGGAGTTCCACAGGTTGACTGTGCGTTGTGTGAAGAAATATTTCCTTTTATTTGTTTTAAACCTGCTGCCTATTAATTTCATTTGGTGACCCCGCTAGTTCTTGTGTTATGAGAAGTAGTAAACAACACTTCCTTTTCTACTTTCTCTACACCAGTCTTGATTTTATAGATCTCAATCATATCTTCCCTTAGCCATCTCTTTTCCGAGATGAAAAGTCTCAGTTATATTAATCTCTCCTCAAACAGAAGCCATTCCATAGCCCCAATCATTTTTGTTACCCTTTTCTGAACTTTTTCCAATTCCAATTGAAGTCAGTATACTTGAAAATGTAGACAAACATCCAAAATATTCAATAAATTTCAATTGGGATTCTATTGTTTAACAGTATGATTAAAATGCAATTAATTGTGATTAATTTTTTTGAGTTAATCACGTGAGTTAACTGCAATTAATCAACAGCCCTAATTGAAACCTTGAATATTTTTCTGGCCATTGCTAGCAGCAGAGCCCCTGAAATCTGAGGCCTGCTCCACTCCCAGAGCTGCTCTCAACAAGCTGTTGCTGGAGCTGTGACTGTGAATAATGCCCTGAATTCTTGGGGAGCTCCAGGGGATTGGAGGATTCATCTGCCCTAGGCTGGTGACACCTCTGCCTGCTGACTGGCAGTGCCTGTGATCATGGGTGGTGGGTAGCATAGACAGGGGAAGGCTGTGCCTCTCCAAACAACCTGGCATGGCTCTGCCCACGCTCTGACCCCAGGCTCCCTCCTGCCTGCTTCCAGGTCCCTTCTGGCTCTTCTGTGGCTGAAAGGCTGGGGCCAGTGCACACAAGGCCTGGGGCCAGGGGCCACGCTGCACCGCCCGTCCATCCACCCAGCACTGGGAGGGCTGGGACTGTGCAGCCCATCCAGTGCTCCAGGGCCAGGGATGCTCCAGCCATGCTGCTCACCCAGCACACTGGGGCTGGGAACGTGCGGGGGGGTTGGCAGCCGTGGGTGGGTGTGTCTATGGCGGTGGGGGAGGGGGCAGAAGGGAAGGGGTGGGGCCTTGGGCAGAGGGAGAGGGGCTGGGGGCTAGCCTTTCCCAACAGCATATTCACCCATCGTCCATGCCTGTGATGTGACACCGTGTCCACAGGGAGGCTGAGTGACTGATGACAGACCTGTTCTCATAGCAACAGTATCGATGATCAATAACACACATGGAGCAGGCATGTCCTGGCACACTTCCCAACAGCCCCAGCCCCCGGCAGGAGCCTTGGAAAGCCAGCTGCACTCAGCTAGACGAAAGGTTAGAGAATAGTCAATGCGCTGAACAAGCATCCAGAACAAATCCAACTGCATCTCATGCCCTCCTTCCCCCAGAGCCTAACAATGAACCCCAGGCTGGAGAGCCAGCT
Organism: Gopherus flavomarginatus; assembly: GCF_025201925.1. Classification (NCBI taxonomy): domain Eukaryota; kingdom Metazoa; phylum Chordata; order Testudines; family Testudinidae; genus Gopherus; species Gopherus flavomarginatus. The sequence continues at coordinate 18,619,189 of NC_066637.1, read as the reverse complement.
GGGATGGAAATCTAGGTGTATCTTGCTGCAGCCAGGGCACCACTGACTGATTGTGGCACGACATGTACCCCAAGGGGTAGGATTGGCAAGGAGACTTCCAGAAACAAGGGCAATCCCCTGTGCCAGAGCACAGGCTAGGCCGACAGGATAGAGCGAATCACAGCAGTGAAAGCTCAGTTCATCAATTCCATCAGCCAGTGCCTGGCTGGGCCCTACACTCTCCTCTGCTCTGCCCTGCCCAGCGGCTAGCAGCCTCCCCTCCATCCCCTTAGAAACAGTTCCTTGGCTAGCAAGATCTCACTTTCAGGGAGATTTTCCTAGTGTTTAGCCTAGATATCCCTTCACCTATTTCCATCCCACGACTCCACATAGCACCCCTGGGCCCTGGCTAATCCATTCTGCTCCCCTTTTGCTGTGTGTAGATGTATGACCACTCCCCCCAGCACACTCTCACCACCCCTGGTGTAACCACGCTAGGGAGATGGTCAGTTCTTCAACCCTGTCTCCTGCCTCTCAATCATTTTTGTTGCATTTCTGCAAATGCCTATTTCTGGAGCAGGTCACACCTCTTACAGGTGTTGTTTCAGGCTCTCTGCAGACTCCCATGGGAATCACTGCGTCAGACCCACTAGGGTCATTTTTTCCAAGGTTTTCTCAGTCACCAAAAGGGCTAGAACCACTTCTTTTAAAAAACAAAAGTTGAGATTCTGCAGCATGATTCTGTGGCAAGGGATAAATAGTGAATCTTTGCTGATCTTAAGCTCAAAGAAGAAGCTTACAAGAAGTGGAAGCTTGGACAAATGACCAGGGAGGCGTATAAAGCTATTGCTCAGGCATGCAGGAGTGAAATCAGGAAGGCCAAATCACACTTGGAGTTGCAGCTAGCAAGAGATGTTAAGAGTAACAAGGAGGATTTCTTCAGATATGTTTGCAACAAGAAGAAAGTCAAGGAAAGTGTGAGCCCCTTACTGAATGAGGGAGGCAACCTAGTGACCGAGGATGTGGAAAAAGCTAATGTACTCAATGCTTTTTTTGCCTCCATCTTCACAAACAAGGTCAGCTCCCAGACTGCTGCGCTGGGCAGCACAGCATGGGGAGGAGGTGACCAGCCCTCTGTGGAGAAAGAAGTGGTTCAGGACTATTTAGAAAAGTTGGACGAGCACAAGTCCATGAGGCAGGATGTGCTGCATCCAAGGGTGCTAAAGGAGTTGGCAGATGTGATTGCAGAGTCATTGGCCATTATCTTTGATAACTCATGGTGATCGGGGGAGGTCTCACTCCCAGATGACTGGAAAAAGGCTAATGTAGTGCCCATCTTTAAAAAAGGGAAGAAGGAGGATCTGGGGAACTACAGGCCTGTCAGCCTCACCTCAGTCCCTGGAAAAATCATGGAGCAGGTCCTCAAGGAATCAATTCTGAAGCACTTAGAGAAGAAAGTGATCAGGAACAGTCAGCATGGATTCATCAAGGGCAAGTCATGCCTGACTGACCTAATTGCCTTCTATGAGGAGATAACTGGGTCTGTGGATGAAGGGAAAGCAGTGGATGTATTATTTCTTGACTTTAGCAAAGCTTTTGATATGGTCTCCCACAGTATTCTTGCCAGCAAGTTAAAGAAGTATGGGCTGGATGAATGGACTATAAGGTGGATAGAAAGCTGGCTAGATCGTCAGGCTCAACAGGTAGTGATCAATGGCTCCATGTCTAGTTGGCAGCCGGTATCAAGCTGAGTGCCCCAAGGGTCGGTCCTGGGGCCGGTTTTGTTCAGTATCTTCATTAATGATCTGGAGGATGGTGTGGACTGCACTCTCAGCAAGTTTGCAGAAGACGCTAAACTGGGAGGAGTGGTAGATATGCTAGAGGGTAGGGATAGGATACAGACGGACCTAGAAAAAATAGAGGACTGGGCCAAAAGAAACCTGATGAGGTTCAACAAGGACAAGTGCAGAGTCCTGCACTTAGGACGGAAGGATCCCATGCATTGCTACAGACTAAGGACCGAATGGTTAGGCAGCAGTTCTGCAGAAAAGGACCTAGGGGTTACAGTGGATGAGAAGTTGGATATGAGTCAACAGTGTGCCCTTGTTGCCAAGAAGATCCTAAAGGCATTTTGGGCTGTATAAGTAGGGGCATTGCCAGCAGATTGAGGGACATGATCATTCCCCTCTATTCGACATTGGTAAGGCCTCATCTGGAGTACTGTGTTCAGCAAAACAGGGGGTGAGTGCAAGGAACCCGTGGCTGGAATGACAGGGGCTGCAGTTGGGGAGCCAGGGGCATTGGCAGAACTCTGTGAGGAGGAAGCTATCACATCCCCTGCCTGCTTGCGTTAATCTTGGCTCCAGCCTGTTCTTGGTCTTCCTCACTTTCTTAAGCGGAGCACTGAAGAACTATCACTAATTCCTCTCTTCCCCTCAAAATGTAAAGTTACAAAAAGCCCAAACCCTGGGAAGATTTCTGTGCTTTTAACGAGGCCTTTTCTGTAGCTTGTTAGAGAAACAGGAGAGACCCAAAGGGCAATTTTGAAATGCAGTCTTTGAAAAGGCTGGGCTGCACATGCTGGCACGTGACCTGCCCAGGCTCCAGCACTGTAGAAGAAAAGGCCTGTGAGGAGCCTGCCGTGGGGAGGACCAAGCCAGGTCACTCTTTGTCAGCATCCTCCCAGGGCTCCAGCTAGCAGCTTCAGATGCTTCTGTGTCACTTGGTTTTAAATCAGTCTGTGTTCAAGGTCTATTTTTAATACACCGTAGCCAGCAGGATTCTAGAGCTGGGGCAAGTGGGAAGGAAGGGGCCCAAGGAAATGTGTGAACGATGCACTTCACACACCAAGGAGAGAGTCAATCAGAGACATAAATGGTTCTTTCTTGTCAACCCCTAGCGCACGGGTTCCCAAACTCGGGGGGGGGCCTCCCGGGTGAGGCGGCAGGAGCTGAAGAAATTCCAAGGGGAGTGTGAGGCTGTGAAATTTTCATAACGAAAAAAAATGTATCAGCGTAAATTTTTTATGTATTTATTTTATTTATTTAATAGACCAATAGACAATAAATTATACATGTTCTATGTATATAATAACTATTCATAAAATTATGAATAATAATAATAAATAATATACAGGCCTATATTATTTAACTACAATAAAGTATTAACCATCTTCTCGTTTTTGATTATGAATATAAGTAGCCAAGAATAAAGGTATAACAAAGTGCAATTATAATAAAAATACAACTATAAATAAAAGTATTTAACTGCAATGTTTTCAAATTTCATACCGTGAAATGCAAATATATATATATATTTTTTTGCCTTTCAATAGGTAAGAGTGCTGTTTTGGTCAATGAGGAGGCCGAAGAATGATGTAGAAAGCGATGGAACTTTTTTAAATTTCCTAGCTCGCTCGTGAGACTGTTTGAGACTGTTCTATCGTGGGAGTGGTTACCTTCACCACTCACCGCGCAAGACCAGCTACCTGCCGGACTGGTAGGGGGGTATATATAGGACAGCACGCATCTGTACATAATAGTAGTAATAAATAAACATTCACGATAACTCAAATTAACTTGGGTCCGTTATTATTCATGCATCAATAATTTATTTTTATAGATTTTTTTTATTAGTATATTATGGCCGCAATTAAGAAAAGGAAGTACAATGAAGACTACATTAAGTGTGGTACTGTCATGGAAAATAATGGGCTCGATCATCTTCAATGCATAGTATGCCACGCAGTTCTCAGCAATGATGCCTTGAGACCTAGTCGTCATGAGCGACACTTGACAAAGAACCACAGCGCTCTTTTTGCTGCTAAACTTCAAAATTTAAAACGCATGAAGCTGGACACTACTGGAGCTTTTCATCAAGCATCAGTAGAAGCATCTTATGAACTATCATTGCTCATCGCTAAAGCCAAGAAAGCGCACATAATAGGAGAAACTCTTGTGAAGCCTTGCTTGTTGAAAGCAGCTAATATTGTGCTTTGTGCCAAAAGCAAGAAAAAGTATTGAAAATTTCATTTTCTGACAATTCCGTGAAACATCTCATCGATTACATGGTGAAAGATCTAAAACTGCAAGTTGTGGAGGCAGTGAAAGAGTCTCCTTTTTATGCAATTCAGTGTGACAATACCACTGATGTAGCACAATGCTGTCAGTTGCTCATCTACGTTAGATTCATTAACGATGGAACTGTGAAAGAACTGCTTTTTTCAAAGAAAATTGACAACCACATCAAAGGCTTCTGATGTTATGAAAATGGTTTCCGACTTTTTTGAAGAAAATGGACTTTCATGGGAAAAACTGGTTGGTGTATGCACAGACGGTGCTCCAGTGATGCTTAGCTCTCACTCTGGATTTGTGATATTGGTGAAAGAAAAAAATCCAGCCATAACCACAACTCACTGTGTCATATACAGACAAGCATTGACTGCTAAAACCGTTCCAGATGACCTATGTGACTCGTTGAACTTGGCCATCAAAGTTGTCAATTTTGTAAAGAACAACGCTTTAAATACGATACTTTTTGCAGCTCTTTGCGCGGATTTGAGAGCAGATCATAAAATTCTTTTGTTTCACACAACGGTACGATGGCTTTCCAAAGAGAACACGCTTTCGAGATTTTTCAGACTGAAAGACAAAGTGGAATTTTTCCTCAAACAACAGAAAGACATATCAACTTTCACTGGCATACCTCTTGGACATTTTTGAATCTTCGAACAATCTCAATTTAAAGCTGCAAGGAAAGAACGCTGCAAACATTATGGCACACCATGATGCATCAAGGCGTTTATGGAAAAAATCAAGCTTTGGAAATGTTGAACGCAAGCTCAGACACCTAACTTTTTCTCTTTTCCAACATTTTCATCACTGGCTGAAAATGAAGGATTCCAAGAACTTTGTAAAGAGGATGCGAAGAACAAAATTGTGTTTCATCTGGACTGCCTTGCTGATGAATTCATCCGCTATTTTCCAGACAACTTTTCTGGCAACCCCGTTCATAAATTAGCACACAATCCATTCAACATTGATGTCAATTCATTGTCAGAAGTATTGCAAGAACAAGCACTCAAAATGAAATCTGATTCAAGTGTGAAAGATATTTTCAAAAACTTAAGCCTGGAGGAATTTTGGATGAAATATTTCCCAATTTACTCGAAAGTTGGAGAAGTGCTACATATTATTCTTCCATTTTTGTTGATGTACCTCTGTGAAAAAAGCTTTTCAAGTTTAGTCATAATAAAAACAAAACAAAGGAATCCAAAACGATTTGTATTGTGCACTTTCATCTTTCAAACCTAGGATTTCCCTACTCGTGAAAAAAATGCAGCATCATTTTTCACATTAAATTCATTTTGTTTATGCTATTTCTTATTTTAAATTACATTTTTATTAATTTTTTGTGCCAATAAAAACTATTAGTGCTTATTTTTAATTTTAAATAAAATTTTTATACCAAGTTTTTGTGTTTATTTTTAATTTTAAATTATGAATTGAATTTGTTAAAAGAGGGTTAGATGATGATAAAGGAGGCGGGGGCATGAGGGTTTCTTGAAAATTAAAAAGGGAGCGTGATGCCAAAAAGTTTGGGAACTAGCGTCTGGGGCTGACTGAGGGGGATTGGGATGGGAGGAGTTGGGGGAGGGGATATGTGCCTGAGACAGGCTGAGAGGGGCAGTTTGCCTTGGCCATTGTCACTTGACACTAACCCCACCCCCTACCCCCATCAGCTCTTAACTGGCACAACAGGAATTAGTTCTGCCTTGGGCATGTGCACACCTGTGTCTGGACATGGCATGACGTAATTGCACACGCGTCCCATGAGTTCGTTCTGTTGTTTAAAGACATGTTTCATTTGATCAGTTTTACATCTGCTGCTTTTCACTTTGCGTGGGAGTGGCCCTCAGTCTTGTAGTAGGAGTGACCAACCTATAGGCTTTCTCCCATTGTATTGTGTAGGTCTCTCGTGGTCCCTCTTAGTCACATTTTTCTGAACTATACAGACCTCACCTTCCTGTCTCTTGTCTATGGGACTCTTCCCAGGCACCTACTGATTTGTGTTGTCCTCTCTCTGCTTGCCGCATCCTTTCTGAGGCCAGGTCTACACTCAGGCCTGGTCACTATAGTGTAGACCTATATCGCTACAACTACATCAGTCATGGGTGTGAAATATCCCTAGTTATATCGCCCCCTTCCCCCATGCAGATAGCAGGATGCCAATGGGAGGGCTTCTCCTATGGGCATAGCTACAGCCACTCGGGGAGGAGGATTAACGACGCCGACTAGAGAAGCTGCACTGATATAAGGTTTTCAGCATAGACCTGCCCTGAGATGTGCGGCCTGGCACCATGCGCTAGATTCTAGGGTTGTGCGCCAGTGATTTGTATCACAATAGAATATGTACATAGCTGGCTCAACCCCTTTCTTAACACAGCCCAGCTCGTTAAGTTGCTGGCCATTGAGCAGATGTTCTTGCTGAGCCTCCATTCACCCCCACCTAAAACCCAAAGAGCAGGGTCAGCTGAAGCCCTGTGAGCTTTACACATCTCTACCAGGGACTGACAACCACAGGGAAGGACAAGTACTCCGAAACATCACTCCAGCTCAGACTCACATGGGCATAGAAGGCTTGGAAACACTACTGCATTTGAATTCAGTGCTGAGAACATACTGCTGCTCTCCCTGCAAGGCAGACAGGCAGCACCTTCTGGACACGCAACGGACCATGCTCCAGCAGTGTGCTTGCGACCAAAGCTGGCCCATGACCAGGTTTTCATCATCTGCTAAACATGTCAGGCCCCTCAGACATTCCAGACCCCAAATCAGGGGAATACCTTAAGATGTTCACATGGTTTAGAGAAAGGATTTGCTTGGTGAAGCACACACCCTGCCTTTGCTTAGCCTGCAGTCCGCATGAGCTAGGGTAGCTGCAGCAGGCTGAGTGGGGCAGTGAACATCAAGTGATCCAACCAGAGACAGGTACAGAGGGAAGTGATTATTCCCCTCTATTTGGCACTGGTGAGGCCACATCTGGAGTATTGTGCCCAGTTTTGGGCCCCCCACTACAGAAAGGATGTGGACAAATGGAAGAGAGTCCAGCAGTGGGCAAAAAAAAAAAAAAATGATTTGGGGGCTGGGGCATGTGACTTATGAGGAGAGGCTGAGGGAACTGGACTTTTAGTCTGCAGCAGAGAACAGTGAGGGGGGATTTGATAGCAGCCTTCATCTACCTGAAGGGGGGTTTCAAAGGTTTAACCTTAGAATATCAGGGTTGGAAGGGACCTCAGGAGGTATCTAGTCCAACCCCCCTGCTCAAAGCAGGCCCAATCTCCAGCCAGATTTTTACCCCAGTTTCCTAAATGGCCCCCCTCAGGGACTGAACTCACAACCGTGGGTTTAGCAGCCCAATGCTCAAACCATTGAGCTGTCCCTCCCATCCTCTGGGTTAATTAACAAGTAAAAAGTGATTTTATTAAACACAAAAGTAGGATTTAAGAGGTTCCAAGTAATAACAGACTGAACAAAGTAAATTACCAAACAAAATAAAATAAAACACACAAGTTTAAGCCTAATACAGAAGGAAACTAAATGCAGGTAAATCTCACCCTCAGAGAAATTCCAATAAGCTTCTTTGACAGACTAGATGCCTTCTTACTCTGGGTCCAGCAATCACTCACCCCCCTGTAGTTAGTTACTGTCCTTTGTTCCAGTTTCTTCAGCTGGCTGAAGAGAGAGCCTCTCTGCCCCAAAGAGATGCCTGAAAGATAAAATGGAGGGATTTCCCAGGGGCTTATATAGCCTCCCTCTTGTGGGTGGAAACCTCTCTCTTCCCCTGGGAAGAATTACAGCTACAAGATGGAGTTTTGGAGTCACATGGGCAAGTCACATGTCCATGCACGACTCAGTTCTTTACAGGCTGATGCCATGTTAGCCTGAACATTCCCAGGAAATCTCAGATGTGGATTGGCGTCTATCAAGGTCCATTGTTGGTCAAGTACTCCCTCTTACTTGAATAACCTCTTCACACTATGTTGGCCAAATCTGCCATAGGGGATTTCTACAGCAAACATTTTAAAAACAAGCATAGAGACAACATTCATAACTTCAGATATAAAAATGATACATGCATTCGAATAGGATGAATACATGCAATAGAACATAACCTTTGCAAAGATATGTTACATGGCATATCTAGCATAAAACATATCCTACTTATGTTATATTTACATTCATAAGCATATTTCTATAAAGCATTATGGGGTGCAACATCACACACCCATCTTAGTATTTAGACTTCTAGCATATGTATACAAGCACATCTCTGCTACTGGCAATTTTTAAATCAAGATAGGATGTTTTTCTAAAAGTTCTGTTGCAGGTGAACAGGAATTAATTTGGGGCAGGTCTCCAGCCTGGGTTATGCAGGGGGTCAGAGTAGATGGTCACAATGGTCCCTTCTGGCCTTAGGAGCAATGGATCTCTGCAGGGAAGGTTCAGCAATATACAGTCCTGCATACTTGGCTCTAACAGCAGGGAAATCTCTGGCCAGACTGATCAGACACACGGCAGATGGACACATCTGAGGCTATTGTGTAGTCACAGAAGGAGAAATGTGGCTAACAAATGAAACAGAGCTGGGGAAGGAGTGGGTACAATGTGACTCCATGGGGGAGAAGCTACAGACATAACTAACTTCATCGGCACAAAACCCCCACAAAAGCCTAATCCTCAGGGTCAACACATCTGAGGCAGAGGCCAGGCTACCTGCTTGCACCTAGCACTGGCTGGAAGAACATAAGCAGCCAAGGGAGGCAATGAATTAAACAGGACAGAGGGAGTGTGTCACATGGACCAGAATGAGTGGGGGGGCTGAAGGCAAGCAGCACGCTAAACCATGGCTGGAGAAGAATCAACATGCAGGGAGGGAACTCAGCGTGCTGCTGGTGTGAACCTAAGGATGGCATCTCAGTGGGCGCTGGATGGTGGTGAGCATCTAAGGCAGAGGGTGATCTGCTCAGAAAGGCCCTTAGGCTTGTACATGAGCCTTGGCCCACCTAGAGGGGCCTGATGGGATCCCACTGGTTGCTGCACTGCAGTGCTCATGCAGAATGGCAGCTACTGCCTATCAGCAGCTGCACTTCCCTGCTTCTGGTCTCTGCAGCCATAGTGCTGATACACTCATCTCGAGCAGGCCCCACAGGGGCCTAGGGCTGCTCTGACCAGTGTCAGTAGAGTTTTTGGTTTGAATACAGTTTAAAAAACAAGGCAACACTCCTAGAACCTGGTAAAGTAAGAATGATTAGCCATTGGGCTGCCTTATCCCCCGACAGGAAGCCATTTTTGTCGACTTAAAGGGCTCTTAAAATCAATTTCTGTACTCTTCGTCGATGAAAGGATTAGCACTGAAATCGACCTTGGTAGGTCAAATTTGGGGTAGTGTGGATGCAATTTGATGGTATTGGCCTCCAGGAGCTATCCCAGAGTGCTCCATTGTGACCACTCTGGACAGCACTCTTAACTCAGATGCACTGGCCAAGTAGACAGGAAAAGCCCTGCGAACTTTTGAATTTCATTTCCTGTTTGGCCAGTGTGGGGAGCTCAGAGGTGACCATGCAGATCTCATCAGCAGAGGTGACCATGGAGTCCCAGAATTACAAAAGAGCTCCAGCATGGATTGAACGGGAGATACTGTATCTGATTGCTGTATAGGGAGAGGATTCCATGCTATCAGAACTCCACTGCACCCCAGAGGACTGCCCAAGCAACAGAAAACTGGCATTCAATAAGTTTTGAAGTGCAGTGTGGCCTTGTCCTTCCCTCCTCCCCCAACCCACCCAGTGCTTCCCTCCTCCCCCACCCCTCCCGGGCTACCTTGGCAGTTATCCCCCCATTTATGTGACAAATTAATAAAGAATGCACAAATTTGAAACAATGACTTTTTTGCCTCTGCAAGCAGTGATCAAAGAGGGGAGGGGAGGGCAGTTGGCTTACAGGGGCAGGTTTTCATCAAGGAGAAACAAACAGAACTCTCACACCATAGCCTGGCTAGTCATGAAACTGGTTTTCAAAGCTTCTCTGTTGCGTAGCTCAACCTGCTGTGCTCTTCTAACTGCCCTGTTGTCTGGCTGTGCGTAATCAGCAGCCAGGTGATTTGCCTCAACCTCCCACCCCGCCATAAACGTCTTCCCCTTTCTCTCACAGATACTGTGGAGCACAGCAAACAGTAATAACAATGGGAATATTGGTTTCGCTGATGTCTAATCGAGTCAGTAAACTGCACCAGCGCACTTTTAAACGTCCAAATGCACATTCTACCACCATTCTGCACTCACTCAGCATATAGTTGAACTGCTCCTTACCACTGTCCAGGCTTAATAATCCATGGGAGCAAGGGATAGGCTGGGGTAGGTGTGACCGCACGGCATTGCCAGCTGGGAGAGCAGCATGAGGCAGAAGCCTCCAGCTCGCACGATATTCCAGGCAGGACGGAATCTCCATGAGACAAAACTTAGAGAATAACCTAGGGTCACTCCCATTCACGTCCAGGTGCTCCTGACTGACCTCACCGAGGTCGGCCAGGAGTACCCAGGAGATGACGATGACTGCTAGCAGTCATACTGCACCATCTGCTGCCGCTGTGTAGCAATGCAGTACCACGTCTGCCAGCAGCACCGAGGAGACATACAGTGATGGTTAGCTGAGCAGGCTTCTTGCTTGCCATAGCATGTTGTCTGCATGGGTAACCCAGGAAAAAAGTGAGAAACGATTGTTTGCCGTTGCTTTCACAGAGGGAGGAAGGGAAGGAGGGAAGGGGGCCTGACAACAACATGTACCCAAAACCACCCGCGACAGTGTTTTTGCCCCATCAGGCATTGGGAGCTCAGCCCAAAATTCCAATGGGCAATGGAGACTGCGGGAACTGTGGGATAGTCTACCCACAGTGCAACACTCTGAAAGTCGACACTAGCCTCAGTACTGTGGACGCACTCCACTGACTTAATGCACTTAGTGGGGACACACAATCTACTTCTATAAAACTGACCTAATTTTGTAGTGTAACATACTTTTAATTTCCATTTAACTAAGAGTAGCAGTCACAAAAGTGAAATGCCTTCAAACTGCATGGAAACTTTTTAAAAACACCATAATGGAAGCTCAAATTACTCTTTTTTAATTTGGGGTATACATTTAAAGAGACCAAAGAAGTGCCACCATGGCTAAACAAAGTAAAAGAAGCAGTTTGAGGCAAAAAGACATCCTTTAAAAATTGGAAATTAAATCATAATGAGGAAAACAGAAAGGAGCATAAACTCTGGCAAATCAAATGTAATAGTATAATTAGGCAGGCTAAAAAAGTAGCTAGGGATTAACTAGCTAAAGACTCAAACTAACAGCAATTTTTTTTTAAAGTACATCAGAAGTAGGAAGCTGCCAAACAATCAGTGGGGCCACTGGAAAATTGAGGTTCTAAATGAGCACTCAAGGAAGATAAGGCCATTGTGGAGAAGCTAAATGAATTCTCGGTGTCAGTCTTCACTACAGAGGATCTGAGGGAGATTCCCACACAGTCTTTTTAGGTAACAAATCTGAAGAATTGTCCCAGACTCAGGTGTCAATAGAGGAGATTTTGGAACAAACTGATAAATTAAAAAGTAATAAAAGTCACCAGGACCAGATGGTATTTACCCAAGAGTTCTGAAAACTCCAATATGACATTGCAGAACTACTACCTGTAGTATATAACCTATCATTTAAATCAGCTTCTGTACCAGACATCTGGAGGGTAGCTAATGTGACCCTGATTTTTCCAAAAGGCATCAGAGGCGATCCTGGCAATTACGGGATGGTAAGCCTAACTGCAGAACCAGGCAATTGGTTGACACTATTGTCAAGAACAGAATTATCAGACACATGGATGAAGATGATTTATTGGGGAAGAGTCAACAAGGTTTTTGTAAAGGGAAACATGCATCACCAATCTATTAGAATTCTTTGAAGGGTCAATAAACATGTGGAAAGGGTTATTCTGTGGATATAATATACTGGGACTTTCAGAAAGTCCTTGACAAGGTCTCTCACCAAAGGATCTTAAGCAAAGTAAGCAATCGTGGGATAGGAGGGAAGTTCGTCTCATGGATCAGCAACTGGTTAAAAGACAGGAAGCAAAGGGTAGGAATAAATGGTCAGTTTTCAGAATGGAGAGAGGTAAATAGTGGTGTCCCCCAGGGATCTGTACTGGGAACCAGCGCTGTGCAACATATTCATAAATGTTCTGGAAAAAGGGGTAGACAGTGAGGTGGCAAAGTTTGTAGATAATACACAACTACTCAAGATAGTTAAGTCCAAAGCAGACTGAAAAGTTACAAAAGAATCTCACAAAACTGGGTGACTGGGCAACAAAATGGCAGATGAAATTCAGTGTTGATAAATGCAAAGTAATGCACATTGGAAAACAACCCCAACTATACATATAAAATGATGGGATCTAAATTGGCTGTTTCCACTCAAGAAAGATCTTGGAGTCATTGTGGATAGTTCTCGGAAAACCATCTGCTTAATGTGCAGCAGCAGGCAAAAAAGCTTAACAGAATGTTGGGGATCATTAGGAAGGGGATAGATCAGGAGTGGGCAAAGTTTTTGGGCCAAGAGCCACATCTGGGTGAGGAAACTGTATTCAGGGCCAGGGCAGGGGGTTGGGGTGCGGGAGAGAGTATGGGGTGTGTGAGGGGGTGTGGTGTGCAGGAAGGGGCTCAGGGCAAGGGGTTGGGGCAGAGGAGGGGTGCAGGATGTGTGAGGGGCCTCAGGGCAGGGGGTTGGGGTGCAGGAGGCATGTGGGGTGAGGTGGGGGCTCAGGGCAGGGGGTTGGGGTACAGGAGGGGTGTGAGGTGCAGGCAGGGGCACAGGGCAGTGCATTGTGGGGTAGGGTACAGGAGGAGTTCAGTTTCCAGAGTGGCAGTGGCATTCTGCCTGCCTGCCCCATGCCGCTCCAGGAAGCGCTGCAGCCCCTAGGGGGCAGGCAGAAGGCTCCATGTGCTCTGTCCTTGCCGCGCCTCCAGGTACCTCCCCCGAAGCTCCCATTGGCTACGGTTCCCCGTTCCTAGCCAATGGGAGCTGCGGGAGGTGGTGCCTGGAGGGAAGGGCAATACACAGAGCCCTCTCCCTCCCCACCTGGGGGCCGCAGGAATGTGGTGCCACCCTCTTCCGAGAGCAGCATGCGGCCAGCGATGCCATGGGGGGCAATCTCACGGGATGGATCCAAAGCCCTGAGAGACCGTAGTTTGCCCACCCCTGGGATAGATAATAAAGACAGAAAATATCATAATACCATACACCTGGAACACTGCGTGCAGTTCTGGCCACCCCATCTCAAAACCACGTATTAGAATTAGAAAAGATACAGACAAGAGCGACAAAAGTGATTAGGGGTCTGGAACAGCTTCTGTATGAGGAAAGACTAAAAAGACTGGAACTTTTCAGCTTGGAAAAGAGAAGGCTAAGGGGGGGTGTACCTATTGGGTTTCTGGGAACTGGGCAGGCAGAAGCCTGCCCACTGCTAACAGATCCCCCCCCACCCCAGCCTAAGGGGCCACTCCCTGGGGGCCATCCTCAGGGAAAGGAAAGGAGACAGTCCGGGGGTGGCAATAACATCACAGGAGATGGAGGGGTAGGAACAGGGTCAGGAGTGAGGGCAGGGCAGGGGTCAGGAGCAGGGTCGGGGGGAGGGACAGAGGTGGGATCCTGGGACACAGGAGCCGGACTGTCAGGAGGTGGCGCCTCCTGGCCAGGCTCAGTGGTTTGAGGGGTAGGGAGGGGGTCCCCAGTGACACCGGGCCCAGGCTCAATGGCAGGCGTGACAGCCACGGCATCAGGAGACGTAGAACCTTCAGTGGGGCCCCTGCCCGGGAAGGATCTCGGTCGCCCTGCACCAACAAGGGATACCCCTGGTAGCTTGGGTCCCAGCCACGAGGCACCGGCTGTTGCCTCAACAGGGTGCCACCTGCGGCCGGGCAGGTCGAAGAGTCCAGGGGACCCTCGGAGGCGGGAGCGGCCGCAGCAGTTGGGACAATGGAGCACAGGGAAGGGGAAGCTGGGGTGAGGTCGACTAGGTCGAGGCCCGCTGGCAGAGGGTCATCCTCCCCCTGGGTGACCGGGGTCAGACCCAGGGCCTCGATCTCCTCGAATATAGAAGGGAGCTCACCTCCCACCACCCTGGGGTCCTCCCCACTAGCGCCCGAGGCAACGCTCACCTCAGGTGTTGCAGGGGGCACAGGTGGCAGGGAACAAGAGGGGCCCCATCGGGGGCCTCCGCAGGGAGGAACTCCAGAGGAGGGATGGTGGTACCCTCCGGTGCTGCCATGTCTTCCCCAGCCGCCACTGGCAGACGGACCGACCCTGTGGGCAAGGTGGAAGGCCCGGAGTCTGCGGCCCCCTTTCTGGTCTTACAGGAGGCTTCCGCATCAGGTGGTGGGAGCGAAGCTCGAGCCTCCTGTTTGCCCTGCTTACTCTGTACTCTGGTCCAGCCCTCCATGGCATCGCCTGTGGGCTGGTCAACAGGGGTTGGGTCAGGGATGACAGTTCGGGGACTTGGGGGTACTGGTGGGACAGCAGGAGGGAGGGAAGACTCCCCTTGGGAAGAGGCCTCTCCCACGCCCCGCAGTACCTCCTCCACAGGCCCCGGCAGATCGCAGGCAGCAGAGGCAGGGCTCTTCCGCTCGTCTGGGCATGCCGGGGGACGTACCCCTGCAGCCCGAGCTGGAGCAGTGATGGGCTGGGGAGGAGGGACAGCTCTGGGCACCGGGTAGCCAGGGGCGCCGGCTATGACGGGGCCGGCACTCTGCCGGGGCTCAGGGGTCCCAGGTGCTCCTCCATGCCAGGCCAAGGGGCAGTCCCTCCAAGCTTGCCCCGTCGCCTGGCAGAGGTAACACCGGGCCTCCCCATTAGAGTAATGCATCCGGTAATGGGCCTCCTGATAGGGGACCAGGAAAGACCCCTCCAGCGCCTCTCCGCCACGCGCCGCTGGCGGCAGTTAAAGCTGCACCTGCTGGTGGAACAAGAGGACATGACGGAGGGAGAGGTCTTTGCAGCCCAAGGGGAGAGGGCTCACCACGGAAATGGGCTTCCCCAGGGTAGAGAAGGCGGGTAACAGGGCAGCATTGGGAAGGAAGGGAGGGACAGAGGTCAGGACCACACGGACATCCAGATCCTCCAGCGGCTCCATGGGGACGAACACGACCCTACCGCCAGGCCCTTCTCCACCGCCTCCTGGGCAGCAGCCTCCGAGGTAAGGAAGAAGACGACCTTGCCATACATCTTGGAGGCCGCCACGATGGCCGTGGGCCCCACCACCCTTGCCAACGCCTGCATGTAGGTCTCCACGTGGGGCGAGGCGGGCACCAGGAGGCAATGGACGCTGTGCTTCCTGGTCAAGGTGGGGAAGAGGCCCTGGCCGCTGTAGATGGTAGCGGAGGAGGCAGTCGGGGGAGATGATGTAGCGGCAGGCCGGGGGGCTGCCTCCGCCTGGGCGTATGCCCTGGGGGCCAGGACAGGGGCACCCGCAGAGCTGGTGGAGGGAACAGCAGGGAGGGGCGCTGCGGCCGGTGGCGGGGCCGCGGCAGTGGTGGCAGGCTCTGCCAGGGAGGGCCTAGTCTTTTTAGCGGGGCCCTTTCCTTTCTTCTTGCCCTGGCCCTTTCCGCCAGCTGGGGGGGCTCCCCCAGCATCAGAGGGGGCAAGGGATGTGGCAGCAGCAGAGGGCACCCCATCGCCCACCACTGCCAGCACCTCAGCGCAAGCGGTGGCAGGTGGCCCGGCAGCAGCGGTTGAGGTGGAGACTAGAGGGGTTGTCGGGGGAGCAGGCGGCGGAGGGGGGACAGGGGTTGTCCCAGAGGTCCCACCCGCCGTGTCTCCCGCCATGATGAGTAGGGAGGGAGGGAGAGGAGACACAGGAGAAAGAAAGGGGGGAGGGAAAGCAGGTCAACCACTCCTCCCTGCTAGGCTGTGTGGGCAGGGGAGGAGGGTGCCAAAATGGGGGAGGGTGGGCAGATAAGGGGGCTATCAAGGACTTAGAGGGGAGGGGTCAGTCACCAACCCGGGATTGAAATCCAGCTCCTCTAGCTGGACGAGGGGAGGGGAGGGGTACAACAGCAATGTGGGGGTGCAACACAATAGGGCAAACTCAAACAGGGGAGGGGCACAGGCACACTAAGGGGGCATGGGTGCATGAGGGGAGAGGCTAATCAAGGTGAAGGGGTCACAGAGGTACAGGAGCAACCAGACTGGGAGTGGGGCAGAGGGACCAAGGGACTAGCTTCAGGGCTGGGGCAGGACAAACCAAGCTGCAAAGGGAGACGGGCAGGGCAGGCAAACAAACTGAAGCTGGGCGGCGGGGGGCGCAAAAGGCTATGAGGGGCAAATGGGGCAGGCAATAAGGGGCAAAGGTAGGGGGCCTGTTGCAGAGGGGAAGGGGTCAATCCAGGGGAGGGCAGGGGGTGCATACACCCACATGCACTCATGCAAAGTCAGTGTTTGGCTGGCTGCTGCTGCAGGCCCAAACGTGGCAATAGGGCATGGCAGGCCAGGCGAGCAGCTGAGTCCCAGAGGTAGGAACAGAGGCAGATGGTAAGTGGCCTGTGGGGTTAGTGGAGGGGGCAGCAATGGGGGTTCGGGGGGGAACATAGATGGACCAAGAGCAGGCTCCACACCACACCCCCTGTGCCCCCACAAACACAGTCTAAACCCCCACTACTAGAGCATAGTTAGAGAGTTACTCAGTCCTTGATGGCCCCCTCCACAGTGGTCTTCAGAGTCCTGTGCACTCCCCCAGAAGCCAGTGATCTTCTCAGTCCTCTTCCTCCTCTAGGCTGCAGCAGCTCCCCAGGACAAACACAGCTCCAGCAGGAGCAGCAGCTCCAGAAATCCTGGTGGCCAGGCAGGAAGGACCCCTCACAGGTGGTAGCTATAGTGGTGGTGGTGAGGGTCCTGGCTTCTCCCTCCAGAGGTGGGGGAGTGGGGGCCAGCCAGCCAGCAAGGCCCCCCACCCCTCACTCAGCAGCAGTAGCAGTCCAGGGAAGGAGCACTCCAGCCAGCAGCAGTAGCCCAGGAAGGTAGAAAGCACTCCAGCCAGCAGGACAGCCAGAGAAGAAGGGGGGTGGGGGAACCCCAACTAGTAGGGCAGCCTAAGGACACAGAGCACTCCCTGTAGGGGGTTTAAAAAGCCACCTGGCAGGGCTTGAAAGCTGCAGCTCTAAAAGCTGGGCTGGCTGGGGAAGCGGCCACAGCTGGGCCACACCCTAATCAGGCCACAGCTGGCCTGTATAAAAAGGCCAGGGAAGCCAGGAGCAAATAGTCCCTTTTTGGCTGTAGAGAGAGAAGGGCTTGGTTGCTGGGAGTTAGAGGTAGGGTACCAGAGTGAAGCAGAGCTGGGGAGCTTTTGCCTGGAAAGTCCTAGGCTGTGGCCTAGGGTAAGGCCAATAGGTACTGGAGATTGCAGGGGGGTAGCCCAGGGGTAGGTAAAGGCAGCAGGTCCAAACCCCTTTGCCTATGATGAGTGGCTGATACTGCAGTCTGCCCTAGTGAACAGGGGCTAGATGGAGACTGGGGGGCAGTAGCCAAACTGAAGCAAAGTGGGGGTAGTGGGTTGGAGGTTCCCCAGGGAGGGGAGACCCAGATTGGTGGGGTACTGCCAGGGGGAAGTACCCCAGTTAAGAGGCACTGGGATTCAGGCAGGGACTTGGGGCCAGAGGACAGGTGGATCACTGGCCTGCAGAGGTTGCTCTGGGCTGGCAGTGAGCTAATTCCCAAAGATGACCAGCAGGAGGTGCTGTAGAGGTGAGTCTGAACATCTACAGGGAGATATGATTGAGGCCTACAAGATCATCTCTGCTGTGGAGAAAGTGAATAGGGAAGCGTTGTTTACTCCTTCACATAACACACGAACCAGGGTTCGCCCAATGAAATTACTAGGCAGCACCTTTAAAACAAATAAAAGGAAGTATTTCTTGACACAACACAGTCAACCTGTGGAACTTGTTGCCAGGGGAAGCTCTGAAGGCCAAAAGTATAACCAGGTTCAAAAAAGAACTAGATAAGTTCATAGCCAAGATGCTCAGGTATGCCACCCCATGCTCTGGGTGTCCCTAACTCTGACTGCTAGAAGCTGGAAGTGGACAGGGTATGGATCACTTGATGGTTGCCTGTTCTTTTCTTTCCCTCTTGACGCATCATTAAATGATTTTCCTCCAGTGTTACCTTAGACTCAAGACTCCCCATAAACCTGGGGAGCTGGACAAGGTTTGTACAGGCTGCAGAGCTTTGGGGTAGCACAGTGGGAATCCTATAACAGCTTCCTCTAACTTAAATTATGGTAGCATTTCAGGAATTAAATGTAACCCTTCTGTCAGGTGATTAATGGCAGCAATAAGGGTAGGGCTCAATATACAGAATCATCTATTTCAAAGCCAAAAGGACCACTGTGATCGTCTAGTTTGACCTCCTGCATAGCCAATGCCAGAGACTTGCCCCAAAATAATTCCCAGAGCAGATCTTTTAGAAAAACATCCAGTCTTGATTTAAAAACTGCCCACGATGGAAAATCCACTAGGACCTCTCATGACAAACAACTAAACTAGCTTGAGAAGCCACCCAGGAACCTTTGCCTGTGGTGTGTGGCTGGAGGTAACAATCTGATGTATTTTGGGAGAGGCCTGTTTTTAAAGAAGGGAGTAAGTCAGCACCAGTCCATGGCATTTGACTAACAAACAAAATGCAAACTGCCTCCCTGCCTCAAGTTCTGCGGAAGCACTTGGTGCAGCAATGGGAATACGATGTCAGAGCTACAGCTGTCCAATCACTGCGAGACCCAGAGCTCAGGCTATGACATCAGGGTCACAGCTGTCCAGTCACCACCCAGTGCAGCCATCTGTGGATTTCAGGGTATCCATTAGCACTGAGGTGACAGGGATAAGTGGAAACAACATCAGGGTAAAAATGTAAAAGAAAGGTGTCCCCGGGAGTCTCAGCCCAACCGCCTGCAAGGTCAACAGTTCGGAAGCATGTTTCACTGTGAAATGTATTGGAAAATAAAGATTTTAATTACTATGGTCATTCCGGAGCCTATTACTGGCAGCAGCTGGCTTGCTAAATGTGGTATTGTGTAGAGTGAGGGAGCTCAGTGCTGAGGACTCTGAAGGAATGCACCAGTCTGGTTTGATATGAGCAGTTAGCAGAGACGGATGAGTAGGGGCAGTGCCAGGTCTCTGCCGCAGGGTATTATTCCAGAGGGGGATATGTGTGTAAAAGTATTACAGCTGACTTAGAGCCTGAAGGGATTGAAAACAGAATTGACTTTGCCATTGTCAACGCGGTCCCAGTGGTGGCCTGTTGCAGGGGAGGGAGGAGAGGTACAATTCCTTGGTGGGAGGTAGAATCACATGCACCCAGGCTGGGCCTACCTGCTGTAATATCAGCAGTTATTGGGTGCATGGGGCTGCCTCTTTTCTCCCTGTGCTGTGCTCATTTTGGGCACTGCCACAATAGAAACAATGTTAGTAATAAGCTATCTATTCCCATTTGCTGATTTTTAGCATTTCCCTTGAGTAGTTCTGGGACACTGCACCCCACATTCTTCACAGCAATATTATGATATGATTGTGACATAATCATAATGTATTTTATACAAGAAGTCATGTGAGGTGTCACTGGAAAGGTTATGATTTACTGATTATGATTATCCTATTTGTATGCATGTATCATTTTTGTATCTGAAGTTAGGAGTATTGACTATGTATCTGTATTTCAAATGTATGTACACCTGGGGAATGCCTGCTAAGCAATAGGCTTTCAGTCTAGTTGGCTGGCTGGGAAGGGCCCATTCAGGTTAACAAGCCATTGAAAATGATAGGCCTTAGAAGAAACTTTTCTCCAGTGTGTGTGTGTGTGTTTCCTGAGGACACTGAAGACAGCCTCCTACTCATGGCTGTTGTGACACTACAGGGACATGTGACAAGGTCACCTGGTGCTGGACTCAATCTTGGGATATCAGTGTGTTTCCACTGACTGTGTGGGAATCAAGCTTTGAAACAAAGGGTTCCCGCTGTATGCAAAGGCTATTTAAGGCAGGGGAGTGACATCATTGTGGTTCTTCACTGGCTCCCCACCCACGGAGATTCCTGGGAACACCTGAGGAACAAAGACTGAATTGGAGATTTTTAGCCTGTGAATGGAACACCTGGGGATTCCAAGCTGGAAGCTAGTGCAGCTGGCCCCTTAAGAGTCTTCAGCTGCTTGTTTCATCACTTAGGGTGAGGATCTACTATTCCTATCTGATCTATGTAGGGTGACCAGACAGCAAATGTGAAAAATTGGAACAGGGGTGAGGAGTAATAGGTGCCTATATAAGAAAGACCCAAAAATTGGAACTGTCCCTATAAAATTGGGACCACTGGTGACCCTAGATCTATGCAGTATATTAAGCTTAGTTTGCGTGTTTTGTTTATTTGCTAGGTAATCTGCTTTGATCTGTTTGCTGTCCCTTATAATCACTTAATACACTTAAATAGTTAATAAACTTAGTTTTGCTTTATGTAGAACCAGCGTGTGGGAGTCATAACTCGGGGCAGAAAGCTGTTGCATATTCCTCTCCACATTGAGGGAGGGGGCGGATTTCATGCCCTTACGCTGTACAGTTTCCTGTGCAGCACAAGATGGTATAATTTTGGGTACACTTCAGAGGGCGTGTGTGCCTGAGTATCTGGGAAGTTCCTCAACCGGAGCCTTCCCATGCAGAGCTGATCACAGTGTCTGCATGTAACTGCAGCTGGGGGTGTCCTTACCTGTATGTGGGCTGGTGAAAGTGCAGGCTGGTCACAGCAGTACAGTGTAAGAGGGAGCCCAGGCTGGTGGAACGGGGGCAGTTCAGTGGTACCCCAGTTCCAGGTGGCACTCCATGGGGAACCCATCACAAGTTCCATGCATGGAGGCAACGCAGAAAAATTCAGAGGGACAGGAGAAAAACTGCTGGTGCCTGTTGTATTAACTGAGATGGAATATATGGGCCAAAGGTGTTAACTGTCACTGTCCAACACTAAATAGTGTTAACAAGGTCTGGGGTTTAGTATACAGAAAATGTAGCCTGCTTAGCACCATGGCAAACACGCCACGAGAAATCCTGTTACATTTTATTAAAGATCCAGAAAAAGAAGGAAAGCAGTTCAAGCATTGGAAAGATAAAGTAGTAACTCAGGCTTTCGTTTTAACAGCATCCCTTGCTCTCTTTTCCTTTAACTGGAGAGGGTTTTTAGAAGGAAAACCCCCTTCTTTGACGGTCCCTGAGATGGGATCAAAGATGGTACTAACTGTCCTTTTGGGGAAAAGCCAGGAAATCAGTTGAGATGAGCTGGAGCTGTCATTGCTGTTTAAAGTCTGATCCTGTTTCTTACAAGGCAAAACAAGACAAACCTGCACAAAAGGGGAAAGAAAAGAACAGCAGTGAGAGAGAATGCAGCTTCTGTCTCTGGTGTTAACTCTCACTCACTTGCAACCTCATTGCTGAAAAACTAGAGGCACAGCATATGGTCTGATCAGCCACTTCAAGACCTGGCAAGCTTGACGCAGCATTGGGCTGTTTAGTTACCTCTTTGTGGTTACAGGCTTACAGGAGTGTTGCAAAGTGTGTGGATTTGGCTGCTAAACCAAACGCTTATTAGACAGAAGTGAAAAGGAGAGATAGGAAAGAGAAGAAATAAAGTCGGGAAGAAAAAGGACACATTTTGGGTGCGGTGTGAGGAGAGACATCTTACATCTCAGGTGGTGGTTGGAATTCAGCTGGATCTGGGAGAGTTGGTAATGCCATGTGGGTCCCTCTCTCTGGCCCAGTCTGGTCAGGACGTCTTTCAGGATCAGGGTGATGAATGCCTGGGTCCCAGGAGATGATGGGGGAGTGGCAGCCATGGTGGTGCAGCTCACTCCCAGATTCTTTGTATAGGGACCCCAAAAGGGAGTGGGGGTGGAATAGCCCATCCCCTCTTTATTTTGCCCACCAATTCGGCCTAATTTCCAGCACCAATTTTGGTTCACTGCTTTCTGATTCCACTTGTCTCTTGTTTACCAGGCATGATCTTAACATAGTCCTTGAGTAATATCTAATTCAGTCTTTCTGTCTCCCTTTCATAACTTTCCCCATCCACATTTACTTGTTGTGGGTTACTGGGACCTTTTCACTGTGGAGCTCACAATTAGGATAAATTTGTAGGCCCAACTATTACAATACGTTACTGCAGAGCAAAAGGACCAAATGGGAAGAGAGGTTTGGTTAGACAAGCAGCTGAAAGTGCAGATACCTATCTGTGACCTGACTAGGGGCTGGGCAACTCACCTGGTCAGGTTTAGTCATAGAGGTTCCAGCCAGGTGGGAAACATTATGCCTAGGAGAACTGGGAAGCACCCAGGCAAATAGAAAACAGACTCCAAGGTGTTAACCAGAATCTCTGACCCTTGGGGAAAGGTCTGTAGTCTGTGATGTTTGGCCTCAGTTCTTATTTTATAGCAGTCAATTTGTCTGTCCTTACTCATTACTGAATAAGTGGAAAGATACTTGGGGTATGTTTGTTGCCATGCTGAGTGCTGGCCTCACGGCTTGTGGGCACAACTTGCACCCACAGGACAATTTGAGCCAGTGCTGAGTGAGCTCTCACTAACAAGCTGAGATCTGTACCCTAGTCAGGTAATTCAAGGTGCAGCCTCCAATTTATGCCTGTGAGTAAATTCCTGCCAGGATTATGTGGGTTCCAATGGCCCCCACAAATGGAAATTGTCTTTTTAAAAAAATACTCCCCTTCACGCAGCTACGAGACAAGCCAAGGCCCAACTGTTCTGTCAACGGGATTGTTACAAACTCCAGCCAGAGTGAATGTATGGTACCTCCTGCCTGGCAGTGCCCTTTCTGGAATAAAGAGGACTGTGTGTACATTCCATTTACCCCGGTAACAAATTGAAGACAAACAGGGAAGCCTTCTGTGGAAATACTGCAAATTCAGGCAGTGTTTTCTTGGGGTTGTTAAAGTAACAGTAAAGCATGAATGGGAAGTGCTGGTTTCCACCTCAGCCAGACAGGGAGGAGAAGAATACACAACCTGTTTGCTTGGCTGGGAATCAGACTTTAGGGTAGCCCTCTCCCCATTGAGTCCTGTGGGCACTAGTTATGCAAGGCCCACGTGTGACTAGATAAGGCGCAAACTTTCACTGCTGGGTCACAAAGTGATGTGGTCAAAGGCCTTGGGCTCACACCTAATGTTGGCAAAATCTTTCCATCTCACGCTGCAATCATTTGTGCTGCCTATCTGTCCTGTCTTCTGCACTGTTTGTCAAGGGAGGTGGATGGGTTACAGCTGCTCTGGGCTCTATAGCCACATGGTGAATTATTTGTAAGGAGCCTGCGCCTCACTAAGTGCACTCTCAAAAGCATCCTTATAAATATATTAACTCCTTATGGCTCCAAGATACCCAGCTCAGGGAATAACCCAGCCCTGCCACTTA
The DNA here is from genome assembly GCF_025201925.1 of Gopherus flavomarginatus. NCBI lineage: Eukaryota > Metazoa > Chordata > Testudines > Testudinidae > Gopherus > Gopherus flavomarginatus. The sequence continues at coordinate 18,595,673 of NC_066637.1, read as the reverse complement.
CACTGCCTGCCAGTTCTCCTAATCTAGCTAAGTGTGTCTGAATGAGTGTGTTCCTTCTGTCTCTAAAATCATGGTGACGTATATAAGAATAACCTGGTTCTTAAATTTACTAGTAGAAAAAGAAAACCCATTTGTTCCATTCTTCTGAGAAGTTTCAGTGGCAGTTGTTAGTCTGTGTCAGCAAAAAAACCAAAAAACTCGGGGAGTCCTTGTGGCACCTTACAGACTAACAAATTTATTTGGGCATAAGCTTTCGTGGGCTACAGCCCACTTCATCGGATGAGAAGGCATCTATTGACCCCATACTGAGAACAGTACAGGACATAACTAGTGAAGTGGAGGTACAAAATCAATTTCACAGAGTAACAGATGGGGGCTGGGGGATTATCTAGTTCTTCTGTGCAAAGTGAGCAATTTATCCAACAAACATTCTCATTCTTTGTTAGGCAATTACTTACAAAAACACTTTTGAAAACCCAGTCCCTTCGGTGAAGTGGCTTGATGAATCGTTTGCAAGTGTTCTCTCTTTCTAATGCCTGCTGTGGGGTTGGTCCCTAACTCACATTTTTGCTCCCTGGATTGGAAGAGCGAATGCCTGTCTTTGTGCATGGCTGCTATTGCCATGGGATGAGACTGAGCCCTGGGCAAAGAGCCAGCCCCAAGGGTCAGTCTCACCTGAGCTACGCTTGGAAGGATTCGCAAAGGTTGAAATGATGCCTGCACAGGGCGAATTGCACCCAAGCGGTACAACTGTCCTCCGCACTTGTGTAAAATTGTGTTTTCTTTGCAAAGGCACTGGGGAGAAGCAGGAGCCAACTTAGGGTAGATCCTTCACTGAGGGAACTCAAAATAGCTGAAGTGAAGTCAATGGCATTGAAGCAACGGTGCTGTCCCAGTTTACACCAGCCGAGGGTCTGTCCCAAGCTCATGAAGGGACTGCCATAAAAAGCAATTCAGAACATTTTCATGCGTTCTGAAGTAGTGCTGCCTATCACTGGCTTGGGAAACAAAGTGAAAAGCAGTTTTCATCACCCCCCTCTGCTCAGTCACGGTCAGTCAATGAATACAGGACTGTCAGGAGCAAGTCGGCAGCCCAGGTAACCACATTTCACTTCTCTGGAGTGGGCCTTTGCTTATCCAGACTGTTCTCTGTTCTCCCCCTGTTGAGCCCCATCCACTAATCTGGCTGTGCTCCATGATCCACACTCCTCCTGGATCATGGGTTCATGGTATAAACTGCCCTCTCCTTTGGAACCCCAGTGATTTCTGATCTGTGCAGCCGAGTGGCTTCTGTTGTCTCTCACCTGGCTCTGCTGCCGCTGTTCTCCAAGCCCCAGGCAGGCAGGCATATGACCTTGAGGATCAGGCTTTCCAGAGGAGGGAAGGGGGTTGTGAAGATGAAATAAGGCATGTTCGTATCGCCTTCCCTGCCATGGAGTCACTTTGTGTCTGCTGTTTCCCAAGCGCTGTCTCATTCGTTAGCCACTCACGTCCTTTCTGTGACTGCACGATCTCCTCTTTTCTCTTTAGCTTTGTCCACGCTAGAAGGATTAGTACCCAGGCCTCAGCAACCACGCGGCACCAGCAGTGGGAGAGAGTGCTTAAGTGGAAGGGCCCAAACATTGTTACTTCCATGTCAAGGACCCTACTTTGCGCAATCCTGAAATAGATGGCTGTGTATGCTGCATTCAGGGCGTCCCCAGGGGTAACATCTTTACCAACCCCCATTCAAAAAAAAAATAATTTCAGTGAAAACAGATATTTTGCATTGTAAAATCAATTGCTATAAAACCAAGGCCTTAAAGGTGAAGATGGGAGTTAACTGATGCAGTGGAGAAGGAGGAAATGGTGAAGGGAAGCACAGGAAGGGTGGCTGTGATCAGAGCGACTAGCCAGGAAGGTCTGTTATCCATGGGTAAAACTGAGATGCTGCTGATATGAGAGAAGAATGAGCTTGTTGCTAAAACACTGGACTGGGAGTCAGGAACCTCCAGGCTCCACTCATGGTAGACAAGGGGCAGCCAGAATTGCTAGAATTAAAATTACTATCAAAATTAGCCTGTCAAGCAGGGAGGGCTAGCTCAGTGGTTTGAGCATTGGCCTGCTAAACCCAGGGTTGTTAGTTCAATCCTTGAGCGGGCCACTTAGAGATCTAGGACAAAATCAGTACTTGGTCCTGCTAGTGAAGGCAGGGGGCTGGGCTGGGCTGGATGACCTTTCAAGGTCTCTTCCAATTCTAGGAGATAGGTATCTCTCCTATTAATATAAGCTCTGCAGATCTACCCATCCTTAACTCCACCTTGTGCATTTAGGCAGAGCCTATGTGCTCTCTGGCTGAGTCTGTTACTCATTTGCACGGTGCCAAGCACAATTGGGTCCTGATTTATTGAGTTTGCCTAGTGCTACCACAGTTTACACAATAACTACCAATAAAAGGCCTGAGGGGCCTCCCCTGCTCTGTGAAGGAAGAAATAATGCAAATGGATGTTGAACCTGACTTCTTCTTAGTGTCATCCATTCACTCACGTACATGACTTTTGAGCCAAGAGTACCAAGCACCTCTCAAACGCTAACACTAACAGTCATGCGCACAGCACTTGAGGCAGTGGGGAAGTGCTGTTCTCATTTTATGGATGGAAGACTGAGGCCCAGAGCGGTTAGTTAAGCAGAGCTAAGTGCATAATAGAATTTTTGGTTCAGGGACCAAACCAAAAAAGGTGAAAGAAAATCCAGTTAGATTTGAACTGAAACGAACTTCTTTCAAAAAATTGTGTTGAATCAAAAAGTCAAAGCAATTTTGTTTTTTCATAGATTCCTGGATTTCCAGACTAGATGGGATCATTGTGATCATCTAGTCTGACCTCCTGAATGCTACAGGCCAAAGAATTTCCCCCAGGTAATTCCTGGAGCAGATCTTCTACAAAAACATGCAATCCTGATTTTAAAATTGTCAGTGAGGGAGTAGCTGCAGTGGTTAGTTACTCTCACCCTTGAAATGTGCCTTATTTCTAGGCTCAGTGTGTCTAGCTTTCATTTCCAGCCATTGCATCCTCTTATACCATTCTCTGCTGGATTGAAGAGCCCATTATTAAATATTTTTCCTCATTTAGGTATTTATAGACTGTAACCAATCACCCCTTCACCTTCTTTTTGTCAAACTAAATATATTGAGCTCCTAAAGTCTGTCACTCTGAGGCAGGTTTTTTAATCTTAATCATTCTCATGGCTCTTCTCTGAGCTGCTATGGGGCACGGCTTCTCTCCTGCCTTCTTCCCTGCAGAAACTGCACAGACTCCAGTGGTGGTGCTTTCCCTGAACTCCGTTTATTTTAAGTTCCTACCACCATTTCTGCAACAGTCTGTCTATAGCACCGCTGTGCTTTTGGCCCTCTCCCCAGGGCCTATGGGGAACAGAGGTCGGTCCGTCGGTCAGTCAGTCTGTCTGTCTGTCAGTCTCTCTGTCCGTCAGTCTCAAAGCGTCCATATAATTAGGCTCAGCTAGTCCTAGTCCCCCCAGCACCCCATTTTGGGGCTTCCTCACCTCTTTATCAGCCTTGGGCTGGTGGGTTAATTGGCTCCTCATCCCATCCAGCCCACCTGCCTGATTGTCTAGTTACTCCCACCAGCTTTCTGGTGGGGAACTAATTAACATCTGAGTGATAAGATTGCAGGTTCAGCTGTTCACACCCTGCTCTCTGTTGAATGAACCCGCTCCAGTTTATCAATGGCCTTCCTGAACTGCAGACACCAGAACTGGACACAGGATTCCAGCAGCCCTAACACCAGGACCAAATACAGGGGTAACATAACCTCTCTGCTTCTACTCGAGAGCCCTGTGTTTCTGCATTCTAGGATCGCTTTAGCCCTGTTGGCCACAGCGTTGCACTAGAAGTTCAGGTTCAGCTGATTATCCACCACAACCCCCCAAATTGTTTTTAGAGTTACTGCTTTCCAGGCTAGAATCCCCCATCCTGTAAGTATGGACTGTGTTCTTTGTTCCTAGATGAGTACATTTAGCCACGCTGAAATGCATCTTGTTTGCTTGCACCCAGTTTCCCAAGAGATCCAGTTCGCTCTGTATCAGGGAACCCCGTCTTCTTTGGTATTTACCATTCCCCCAACTTTTGGGTCATCTGCAAATGTTATCCATGATGCAGGTCACACCCAATAAAGGCTGGACATGTGTTATACGAGCATTTACTCTTGAACAGCCCTGTTAACCTTCACTGGTAAGGATCCCTGCAGCTAATCTACAGGCAGAAATAGACTCCAGCTCACTCTCCCATAGCTTTATCAGCCCTGCAGTGAAAGCAGGAGTAAATCACAGCAGAATAACGTATTTTAGACCCTCAAACTAGCAAGTCTGTCTCTGGCTATAGACACGGAGCAGACGTGTGAAATGCAAAGGTGCTTTATTTACACAGGTACTTCTCAGAGTAGAACCACCTTCAGTGTTTGCTTCCCTGCTTTTTAGAATTCTTTAGTTGCACAACCTCCATGTAGCCTTTTTGTCACTTAATGAATCATAGTTACAAAACGATTGGTGAGAGAAAAACCTAGTACATGGAAAGCAAACTCTGAACTCAGACCTCTTTTAAATATGGTATGTCACAAAAATCTTACCTACCAAACCCATCAATATATGTATTAATTAATAAAACATTTAGTGCAATCCGTGCTCATTTGACTCGGTTTAATTGTACACATGAGATAGTTCTGAACTTTACAAACCCCCAGTGAGGAGTGGTCTCTTGCCATTTGTAGCAAAGGATCATGTTTATAGCAGGAATATTCGTTTCACCTGCATTTGTCAGCCAGGGCCGCCTTCTCCTGCATCTGGGCAGGGCTGGCTCTAGCTTTTTTGCTGCCCCAAGCAGCAAAGGGAAAAAAAAAGATGAAAAGGAGCTACAAGAAGCCCCAGGCCTGGAGTTCAGTTAGACATTTGCACTCATACATGTGCACTTGGGCATGTGTAACTTCTGTGTGTAAACACCTGGTGTATGTGCACATACACGGTACAGTTCGAAGGCTAATTGCCCGAGCGCATACACAAGTTCCTGAATTCCAAGCACAAGTCAGGCATTTGAGTGCATGTAGACTCAAACTGAGTGGCATGAGGCTAACTTTGAAAATCAGGCCCTTCATTTCTCTCCCTCTTGCCAGCATCTGAGCATTTATCCATCCCAAACTGAGAGAGCGCAGCAGGCTGGCCAGCCAGCAGCTCTGGGCTTCGGCAGTTCTTCCACAGGAGTCAGAAATGGGTCCAATGAAAGACATTCCCTCACCCACCTTGTCTCAGACAGGAAGGCGAAGCCAATGAAGATGTGTCTCATAGACTCATAGACTTTAAGGTCAGAAGGGACCATTATGATCATCTAGTCTGTCCTCCTGCACAAATGCAGACCACAGAATCTCACCCACTCACTCCTGTAACAAACCCCTAACCTATGTCTGAGTTACTGAAGTCTTCAAATTGTGGTTTGAAGACCTCAAGCTGCAGAGAAACTTCCAGCAAGTGACCCCTGCCCCATGCTGCAGAGGAAGGCGAAAAACCTTCAGGGCCTCTGCCAGTCTGCCCTGGAGGAAAATTCCTTCCCGACCCCAAATATGGCAATCAGTTAAACCCTGAGCATGTGGGCAAGACTCACCAGCCAGACACCCAGGAAAGAATTCTCTATAGTAACTCAGATCCCAACCCATCTAACATCCCATCACAGACCACTGGGCATACTTACCTGCTGATAATCAAAGATCAATTGCTATATTAATTTGCAAAATTAGGCTATCCCATCATACCATCCCCTCCATAAACCTATCAAGCTTAGTCTTAAAGCTAGATATGTCTTTTGCCTCCACTACTCCCCTTGGAAGGCTGCTGCAGAACTTCACTCCTCTAATGATTAGGAACCTTCTTCTAATTTCAAGTCTAAACTTCCTAGTGTCCAGTTTATATTTGTTTGTTCTTGTGTCCACATTGGTACTAAGCTTAAATAATTCCTCTCCCTCCCTGATATTAATCGCTCTGATATATTTATAAAGAACAATCAAGCTTCTTTTGGTTAGGCTAAACAAGCCAAGCTCTTTGAGTCTCCTTTCATAAGACAGGTTTTCCATTCCTCGGATCATCCTAGTAGCCCGTCTCTGAATCTGCTCTGAATTCATCCTTCTTAAACATGGGAGACCAGAACTGCACACAGTATTCCAGATGAGGTCTCATCAGTGCCTTGTATAATGGTACTAACACCTTCTTATCTTTGCTGGAAATACCTCGCCTGATGCATCCTAAAACTACATTAGCTTTTTTAACGGCCATATCACATTGGTGGCTTATAGTCATCCTGTGATCATCCAATACTCCGAGGTCCTTCTCCTCCTCTGTTACTTCCAACTGATGTGTCCCCAATTTATAACTAAAATTCTTGTTATTAATCCCTAAATGCATGACCTTGCACTTTGCACTATTAAATTTCATCCTATTACTATTACTCCAGTTTAAAAGGTCATGCAGAGCTTCCTGTAGGATATCCCAGTCCTTCTCTGTGTTAGCAATACCTCTCAGCTTTGTGTCATCCACAAACTTTATTAGCACATTCCCGCTTTTTGTGCCAAGGTCAGTAATAAAAAGGTTAAATAAGATTGGTCCCAAAACTGATCCCTGAGGAACTCCACTAGTAACCTCCTCCCAACCTGAAAGTTTACCCTTCAGTACGACCCGTTGTAGTCTCCCCTTTAACCAGTTCCTTATCCACCTTTCAATTTTCATATTGATCCCCATCTTTTCCAATTTAACTAATAATTCCCCATGTAGAACCGTGTCAAATGCGTTACTGAAATCGAGGTAAAATAGTTCCACTGCATTTCCTTTGTCTACAAAATCTGTTACCTTCTCAAAGAAGGAGATCGGGTTGGTTTGGCATGATCTACCTTTTGTAAAACCATGTTGTATTTTGTCCCAATTACCACTGACCTCAATGTCCTTAACTACTTTCTCCTTCAAAATTTTTTCCAAGACCTTGCATACTACAGACGTGTCCAGAGTTGCCTCTTGGTGTATTTACATGGTTCAGATCAGGCATGTTTAGGATGAGGCAGAGGCCATGAACTGCACACGTCAGCTCTTTTCAAACTGATTTGAGCGACCCCCCTTCTACTTCACTCCCCACCTCCCAGCACTCACTGCTTTGTCCAAAGTCTCCTTGCTTACCTTCAGCCTCTTTGCTTCCCTTCACTCCTCTGGTAACTTGTGGGATGTTTATCCCCCTTTAGATAAAGCAATTCTGCTTAACTCCTCCTTCTTTCCTCACTCTCTTGGTTCTATTCCCCACTCACTGAATCTCTCTGGTCTGAAAAACGCGTCCCAGCCAGCTTTATTGAGTCCATCATGAGAATAAAGCCAGTGCCATCCCACCAACAAGATGCCAGATGAGGGCAGCACAGAGAGTCTGCCTGAAGCCCCTGCTCAGTGCTGTCAGATAAAATTCAAAAGACCTGACCTCTTGCTGAAAAAGAATGCTGAGCCGTTTTGCCACATGCCCAGCCCTTGGCTGCATTCTCCCAGTAATATGCCTGTGCTACGCTGCTTTACAATGAATTTTTTATCATACTTCAAATATTAAATATTTTAGAAAGTATATTTCCAGCGCCAGGCTGGGCCGCCGTGCTGTCCCTGTTGGGTAGCTGAAGGGGAGAGGGCTCCAGCCTGTCACTAAGGCTCAGAGTTTACACTACATAGCAGGTTGAGAAGCCATTTACATTTATAGAGCTTTAGAAAGTGGAGCAATATGGTGCTGCTCCTGGCGTGCTACGGCCTGGTTGAGTGGGGTAGCTCACCCATAGAGAGGCTGGCCTGCTGTTTCAGATGGCAGCATGAAGGGAGCATTGGCCATTTGGGGATTGGTCCTGGTTTGAGCAGGGGGCTGGACTAGATCATCTCTTGAGGTCCCTTCCAATCCTAATATTCCATGATCTTGATTATCACATGTATGGGGTAAAAATGCAGTACTAGGTGGTCATTTCCCATTTTGTATGCATGCAACTGATTGTTCCTTCCTAAATGGAGTACTTTGCATTTGTCCTTATTGAATTTCATCCTATTTACTTCAGACCATTTCTCCAGTTTGTCCAGATCATTTTGAATGTTAATCCTATCCTCCAAAGCACTTGCAACCCTTCCCAGCTTCATTTCATCCACAAACTGTCTGTGCCATTGTCTAAATCATTGATGAAGATATTGAACAGAACCAGACCCAGAACTGATCCCTTTGGAACCCCACTTGCTACGCCTTTCCAGCTTGACTATGAACCACTGATAACTACTCTCTAGGAATGATTTTCCAACCAGTTTTGCACTCACTTATAGTAGCTCCATCTAGGTTGTATTTCCCTATTTTGTTTATGAGAAGGTCTTGTGAGACAGTATCAAAAGCCTCACTAAAGTCAAGATATACCACATCTGTTTGTTTCTTTCACTTATATGTGGACCCTTCACTCAGGTTTTAGAATCATAGAATCATAGAATATCAGGATTGGAAGAGACCTCAGGAGATCATCTAGTCCAACCCCCTGCTCAACGCAGGACCAACCCCAACTCAGTCATCCCAGCCAGGGCTTTGTCAAGCCAGGCCTTAAAAATCTCTAAGGAAGGAGATTCCACCATCTCCCTAGGTAACCCATTCCAACGCTTCATCACCCTCCTAGTGAAATAGTGTTTCCTAATATCCAACCTAGACCTCCCCCTCTGCAACTTGAGACCATTGCTCCTTGTTCTGTCATCTATCACCACTGAGAACAGCCACCATTGTCCCCACTTCAATTTTGGGCCCCACCATTCGGTGCCTTGAGTTGTGTAACCATTTGGGGCAAAGAACCTCAAGGTCCTATCAGTGCCTGCAGTGTCCCCACCGAGTCCCAGATCCCACCAACCCCTCCCTATCCAGGTATATGTGAATATAAGTAAATCAGAGGCATGTTGAAAGTGCAAGGTGCACAGAAATAAGTGGTAACTTTATTAACTGGAAGGTGGGGGGAAGAGTGGATAAACTTCCCTATGGGTTTGACAAAACAGATCTCAGGGAAAACAAAGTGAAATAACTGCCATCATATACTGAACAATACTAAAACAGACACCCCTCCCCCAATTACCTCTTTGAACCATGGGGTTACTCCTGGTTCACAGAGAGCAAGTGTCCTGGACACAATCACAGTCGCCCAAAATCAGTTGTAAAAGCCCACCCCAACCCCTCCACCGACTGCTGTCAGAGTCTTTCAGGCACTCAGTAATCCCCCGAAACTGTGGTCTGGCTAATAGTTGTGAATATTAACACAGAATGAAAGAACAAATAAGTGCCATTTAACTGGACAGACACTCTCCACAGAACAATCACTAACCAGGTGTAATACCTGTGGAGGCACCTGCCCCAATTATCCATAACGAACCATTACATAAATGACAGGCTAATGACTGTCCACAGGAGGGGAACCAAACTGTGTATTGAAGCACAAGTGAGTGGGAATGTTCCCTGCTGTGTTTTCACAGCAACTGTATGGGGTGTGCTTTGTTTGTTCGGGGCCAGGCTGAAGTCACCCCCTGTCCACCCACTGTTCCAAGATGTAGACACAAATTGCATCCTGGATTTCCCTGGCCTACTGCAGTCCAGCACCAATATGAATGCCCACTGGATCATGCTGTCTGTAAAAGCTTGGCAAGCCTGTCCTGTGTCCACTCTGTCTTAAAGTTCTCATCTTTAGTCTCACAAATGTTATGAAGTGCACAGCACTCCACAGTAAGGTGGACAGTGTTGCCATGTAATAGAGTATGTACCCATGTCCAGCACAGCATGTTTGTATACGTAGTGGGTATGGGGCAAACTGGTGAGCATACACATGTGCATGGTCCCATGCCCAGCCACCAGTGTAGACATAGCCTTGGACAGTAACCTTCTCCTAGGTCCAAATGGGAATTAGCTGCCTGTGAGAGATCAGCAACTCTTCTCAGGGAATCTCACAGAGTTGGAAGGGACCTCAGGAGGTCATTTAGTCCAACTCCCTGCTCAAAGCAGGATCAATCCCCAGACAGATTTTTACCCCAGTTCCCTATAATCCCCTAAATCCTTTTCAGAGACACTGCTTTCCAGGATACAATCCCCCATTCTGGAGGTGTGGCCTGCTTCCCTTGGTCATAAATATGTACCTTTGTATTAGACTGGAATTTCTACTTCTGGTAGGCTGGGGTCATTTCTGGAGTGACAGATGCAAGGTCTTCTCTGCTTGAGGTCCAGCCAAAATCACCCAATGATATTCCAGGGCAGTTGAAGAATTTTGGTCCAGACATGGGAATTGTGCCCAGGTCTTTCCTGGCTGGTAAAATACATTAGAGAAAATGTGAGTCAGTTTTTGAAGGGGTCTGGCACTGCTTCCCTTGAGGAGGGGAGGGTCCTAGTTCTTAGTGCCTGGCTCTTTAAGGAACCTCCAGACATAGATACATGACTAGTTTCTGCTCACTTTCTTCCTTTCCTCATGGAGTCAGAGCAGGTACCTGGAGTAAGGGCTGAAAAGAAGAGGGAAACGGAGGGACAATTGTACCAGTACCCTGAGCTCAGCTCAGAACATCTGTAAGTGGGTGAAATGTGAGGGGGATGGGCCCCCAGCAAACAAGATGTTCTAGGGCACGAATTTCCCTTGATGGGCCTGGCAAGAGTCTTCACTTTCTTCACCTTGGTCAGTCCCACTGCTGGCCAGGCAACAGCATGGAGCCTCCCCTCCTTTTATCAGTCAGCGACCTGCCGGGGGAAGAACATGTCAAGTGAGTGCCCCTGCTGGATTTTTTGGATTAGGATCTGTTGTTCTTTCCTCTTTCCTCTCCCCTTTTGTGTGTTTGTCTTGTTTTGCCTTCAAGAAACAGACTTAACCATCTAGCAGTTCCAAATAACTCCCCCCCGGAGGTGGTTTATCATCCCTAACACCGTCTCAAAGGATGTCAGACTGGGGGAGGGGTTCCCTATAAAAACCCTGAAGGGAAAAAGAATAAGGGATATGTTAAAATGAAAGTCTTACTTAACGCTTAACATTTCAAATGCTTTGACTGTTTTTCCTGTATCTTTCATAAAAGGTTATAAAGGTGTTTAATAGTGTGTTTGCCATAGGTCTAGCAGACCAAGGTCTCTGTACTGGAAATCCCCCAGCCAGGTTTAACTGTTGAGTGTTGTACCGTGATAGTGTCATGTTAACACCTTTGACTAGGCTCATTTATTCCATTGAAATGAATACAGCAGCAGGCACATGGGAGAGGCATATGAAGGGTTAATAACAAATGCAGGATTAAGCCATCAAGTCATCACTGCAAAACCCTGCTGCTAGCCACAGGGAAGGGCCCAGACAGCCGCTCCTCGGCAATGAAATGAGGAGTAATTTCATCCAGGCACCTGCTGCTGACCCATTTCAAGAACCCCGAGGCAAGACAGAGTGGGCTGCTGTTGCCTGAGTCTTCAGCATCTTGGGGCCTGTTGGCAGGGGGAGATGCTTGTAGATATCCCAATACCTTTCTCTTTGACAAGGGGGTGCATGTTCTCTACCTTCCCCCAAGCCCAGCTGCTGGAAGGGAATAAGGGATAGGCTCCTCCTAGAACAAGGCCCTGCCTCTGTTATTCATAGGGCTCTGGGGATGGCCTGGGTGAGTCAGAAATGCAAAGGTGTCAGGAGTCAGGCAGGAGGGGGGTCCCATCTGCTGCTCAGGCTGTACCATTCCCATCTGCGGCAAGGGGCCTTGGCCAGTCAAATTCCCCATTCAAGCTCCAGTGTTCTGCCCCCAGATGGCAGCACAGCCCTACAGTCTGCCAGACGAGGATTGCCAGAGGCTTCCTGGAGTGTCAGCTCTTACATCTGTGCAAAGAAGGTGTCACACACTACCAGCTCAGAGTGCTACCTGCCCAACCCTGCCACGGCTGCCTTCACCCCAGGCTGCACTCACTCTGCGCAGGTGTGAACAGTGACAGGGCCAAGGAGCCCCGGGAGCTTAGCCTTCCACTTTCAAATGACCATGCGCTTTCCCCTTGGACGCAGGTTTTGTTGCCACTCCGGGCCTGAAGCACCCACCTCAAATGGATCCTGAGTGTGCCACAGGCTCTCCCTCTGCATGCACGTGCCAGGGTCTCCTCTGCTCCAGGCAGTACGGTGAGAGCAGTAAGTCTGGTGAAACTGAGGGCATGGGTTGCATGTGACCCACCACAAGTACTGCATAGAAAATGAAGTGTCCGGGCCTTCCAAGCTGGGCGTGCACTCCCTTATGGCCCTGATTGTTAAACACGGTAGGCATGCAATTGTGCCCCTACCTAGTGTGTAGTTATCACAGCCTAGTGTGCAAATCATATACCTTTGCACACAAATGGCCATAATTAATTCTTCCTCCTTGCAATGTGTCAATGTGCACAATCATGACAACTGCCTGTATGAGTTAGACATACAATTGTGCTCCTAACTGGCTTGAAAATGTGTCTTTGAGGCATCAAGAAAATGGTTCTATGCTTCTGGGCATCATGCTAGTGAGCAGGGAAATCTGTCCTGTGCTGCCACCACATGGTGACAAGCTGCTGTCACTTGCTCTCTTGCTCCACAACACCCCACCATCATGTGAGTGAAGAGAATGTTGACAGTGGGGAAAACCCAAAAATGCTGCTCTAGGCTCACAGAGGAAAAGCTTCTGCCTCTGCACAGGGAAAGGACCCTGTGGGCTTTGGGGCCTTGGTTGTCAGGGGACCCTATCAATAGGGTAAGGGACACTGACAATGGGATCCCAATGCATCTATGCCTGACGAGGAAGGGCCTTGCCAAGGGAAGCCCAATGCACACACATCTGGAAGGAACTCCTCTGCCGTGTCAGCCCAGTGTGCAGACACCCAGCATTCTGTGATTGTATTGTGCAGAGCCAGTCCTTAAATGAAAACAATGAGGAGTCTGGTGGCACCTTAAAGATTAACAGATTTATTTGGGCATAAGCTTTCCTGGGTAAAAAACCCACTTCTTCAGATGCATAGAATGAAAATTACAAGATACAGGCATAAATATACTGGCACATGAAGAGAAGGGAATTACCACACAAGGGGAGAACCAGTGTTGACAAGGCCAATTCAGTCAGGGTGGATGTTGTCTACTCCCAATAACTGATAAGGTGGTGTCAATACTAAGAGAGGGAAAATTGCTTTTGTAGTGAGCCAGTCACTCCCAATCCCTATTCAAGCCCAAATTAATGTTAAATTTGCAAATGAATTTTAGTTCTGCAGTTTCTCTTTGAAGTCTGTTTTTGAAGTTTTTTTGTTGAAGGATGGCTACTTTTAAATCTGTTACTGGATGTCCAGGGAGATTGATGTGTTCTCCTACTGGCTTTTGAATGTTACAATTCTTGATGTCTGATTTGTGTCCATTTATTCTTTTACATAGAGACTGTCCGGATTGGCCAGTGTACATGGCAGAGGTGCATTGCTGGCACATTATGGCAAATAGCACATGAGTAGATGTGCAGGTGAATGAGCCCCTGATGGTGTGGCTGATGTGGTTGGGTCCTCTGGTGTCGCTAGAGTAGATATGGGGACGAGTAGGCAACAGGGTTTGTTACAGGGATTGATTCCTGGGTTAGTATTTCTGTGGTGTGGTGTGTAGTTGCTGTTAAGTATTTGGTTCAGGTTGGGGGGCTGTCTGTAAGCGAGGACTGGCCTGCCTCCCAGGGTCTGTGAGAGTGAGGGATCGTTTTCCAGGATAAGTTGTAGATCGTTGATGACGTGCTGGAGAGGTGTTAGCTGGGGGGTGTATGTGATGGCCAGTGGTGTTCTATTATTTTCCTTGTTGGGCCTGTCCTGTAGTAGGTGACTTCTGGATACCCGTCTTGCTCTGTCAATCCGTTTCCTCACTTCCCCACATGGGTATTGTAGTTTTAATTTAAGAATGCTTGATGAAGATCTTGTAGGTGTTTGCCTCTGTCTGAGGGATTGGAGCAAATGTGGTTGTATCTTAAGGCTTGGCTGTAGACAATGGATCGTTTGATGTGTCCTGGATGGAAGCTAGCGGCATGTAGGTAAGTATAGCGGTCAGTAGGTTTTTGGTATAGGCTGGTGTTCATATGACCATCACTTATTTGCACTGTATTGTCCAGGAAGTGGATTTCTTGTGTGGACTGGTCCAGGCTGAGGTTGATGGTGAGGTGGAAATTGTTGAAATCCAAGTGGAATTCTTAAAGGGCCTTCTTCCCGTAGGTCAATGTGATAAAGATATCATCAGTGTAGCACAAGTAGAGGAGGGGCGCTAGGGGACGAGAGCTGAGGAAGCGTTGTTCTAAGTCAGTCATAAAAATGTTGGTATACTGTGGGGCCAGGCGAGTATCCATAGCTTGAAAGTATAAGTTGTCCCCAAATCTGAACTGGTTGTGGGTGAGGACAAAGTCACAAAGCTCAGCTATGAGGTGTGCCATGGCCTTATCAGGGATACTGTTCCTGACATCTTGTAGTCCATCCTCATGTGGAATATTGATGTAAAGAGCTCCTACATCCATGGTGACCAGGATGATGTTTTCAGGAAGATCACCAATGCATTGTAGTTTCCTCAGGAAGTTGGTGGTGTCTCGAAGATAGCTGGGAGTGCTGGTGTAGAACTGATAAATGAAATTGTTTTTAATTGTTCACTTTATTAATGTAACTTCTGTTCACCATTCACTACACTTGCCTACACTGTAACTTCTGTTCCATATTGTAATTCAAACCCCATTTTAAAACACTCACTCCATTTTGTAAAAGCTTCCTCCAACCTTCATTTTTGCAAACCCTGCTGTACTCTTATTAGTTTAGTTTAGATGTGTGAATGAGGTATGTATGAATGATGGAATCAGCCTCCAGCCCCAGCCTGTCCTGATGAGATAAAGTTCAAATACCAACGGCTGAAGACCTAGACAACAGCCCTAAACAAAGTAAGAAGCATCCACCCTAAAAAGAAAAGGACAACAGAACAACAGAAGGAAGATCAAAGCCAGGTCCAAGGCTGAAAGTCACGCCTGCAATTGATGGGTGATCAATCTAAACCCAGAGGCAGCGTGACACAGCAAGACCTATAGACTTTGAATCCAAACTAAAAGCCTATAAAAAAGAAGGGTGAGATGAGAGACTCTGGGTAACATTCTGCTGCCAACATGGAAGAACATCGGTGCCTGCCCAACAGAGATCCAGCTCAGCCTTGTGCCCAGCTTTCCTGGCCAGTTAGCTGCCACAAGCTACGAACCCAAGCTGCAAAATCAAGCCATGAACTTAAGCTATCTTCAGGACTGGTAACTATGCAGCAGCTGCAGAACATCTGATGAATGTGGGTGTGTGTGTGTGAATGTGTGTGTGTGTATAGGTATTAGGTATAATGTGTGTGTATAAGAATTAAGATATTAGTTATTAGTCATAAATTGTTATCATAATAAATGTGGCATCTTTGCCTTGTCCCCTTTAATAAGATCCTGCTGGTTTTTACTGGTCTAATATAATTGGTATAACACTGGTATCATAGGGTCTGAGGAGAGAGTCCAAATAGCCAGATAATCCTGCTATAGGAGTGCCAATGCCTAAGATGATGGGGTGTCCAGGATTTCCAGGTTTCTGGATCTTGGGTAGCAGATAGAATACCCCTGGTCAGGGCTCTAGGGGTGTGTCTGTGTAGATTTGTTCCTGTGCTATAGCATGGAGTTTCTTGAGCAGATGGTGCAGTTTCTTTTGTTACTCCTCAGTGGGATCGGAGGATAGTGGCCTGTAGAATGTGGTCTTGGAGAGTTGCCTGGCAGCCTCCTGTTCATAATCCGACCTGTTCATGATGACTGCTTTGTCAGCCCCTTTGATTATAATGTCGATTTTGACAAATTGGCATTGTCCAATGAAAAACATTTTATCAAAACATCCTGGACCAGTTCTAACTGTCCCCTGTGGCTCACCAGCCTAGGGCTTCATCTACACTCAGAGCTGGGGTGTGAGTCCCAGCTTGTGTTGACACACCACACTAACGCTCATCCAGCTAGTGTAGTAATAACAGCTGAGTAGATGCAGGAGCATGGGCAGCAGCAGCAGCAGCGAGTGGCAGAATGGGCGCTGTGCCAAATACCAACCTGCCTGAACTCTGTGGATATGTACATATTCATCATGGTTAACCAGTGCTGCTGCTCACGACTGCCAATGCTACCATGGCTATCCTTCAGTACTGCTCGGCATTGTTCTCTTCCGTCTTGTCCTGCCGCCATCTCTTCAGAGTATTGTCCTACTTCTAGACAAGCTGCTGCTGCTGAAGAATATTCCATCATCTGCCGAGGTGGTGTGTTGCCCCTGTCTGGCACTGGTGCAGGCCTTTCATCTGGGAACATTAGGGTTTTGAATTCATTTCAACTGAATCCCACAGGTGGAGACCACTGGCGAGTGCAGGCCATGTGTCCAATGGCAGCCAGTGCTCTTGGCAAACATATCCACTGCTGCCAATGCCATAGATGGAGGGGCTGTGTGGTTGCCTGCAGAAGAACTGCTGCAGAGAACAGCACTTCCTATTAATTCACTGAGACCTGTTGACCTTTCAGAGATTTATAGGCTGAGATGAATGAACAAGACAGCACCTGGGAGTCACTAGTGATCAGTGCAATCACTGAGAGATGGATATGGAGAGCATGGGGGTGTGTGACTGTCTCACAGAGATGGGGCTTGTCAGCCTGGCCTTTCTGGGAACAGTGAAATTGCACAAGTGTCTGATGAGACCCAGACCCCTCAGCATGCTCCGCAGTGACTGTCACAGCCATTCAGCCTACTTGCCTATCATTCACTGCATTTGTAAGGCAGATGGAAAGAAGACTGCTCCCTGTTCACTTTCATGCCCTTCTCCACTGGTCCCGTAGTGTAAGGGGTGTTGAGGTGAGGGGATTCCATCCTGTTGCCCATGTTCTCCTTAGAAGTGGTGCTCACACATCTCTGCATGCTCACAGGGCAGAAAACCCTCTGCCTGGACTTCATGCTCCCGTTACTGATGCACTTATAGGCCTGCTGCAGTTGAAGCTGTGAAAGATCCCATGGGTGAGGAAAACATACAGCAGCCTCCTGGACGTGGCCAGTGGAGAGCTGCTGCTGCTGAAGAGGAGCATGGGTCTGTGCTGCCCCTAGCCACCCTGAAGAGTGCGTGTATGTGTGTGTAAGAGAAAGCCCAGTGCTTGAGTATGGACAGGAATCACAGGACTGTTTCTAAGGGACTTTGCTAGAGACAAGGGGTGGATTACCAGAGCCATGTCTTCCATTTAGCAATAACAGCCATTAAACTCCTTGTTGCCATGAGACTGCAATTTCCAGGGGCGATACCCATTATCAGGGAACCGCCTGCCAGCAGGCAGTTAACAAGGGAGCTTGGAAAGGGCCTAGTAAAAATCTAGCCCCCCTTCAGACTTCTGAGGCTTGTGTGAAATAGAACAGGGACCCCTGGGCTACGTACAGCTGTGGTCTATACAGATGCAGGGCAGCTGAAAGCACATCCACCACTCCCCCAAATGAGGGAATCTCCTTTCAGACCTACCGCAAGAGACTTATTTTGGACCAGCGATGGCTTTAGCAGGACTTTCTGGGTGCAACTGCACCCTCAGAAACCCCTCCTGCAGGGGTGGCCTGGCTCTCTGGTTAGAGCATTGTGACCTGGTGGCATCGACCACTCACAGCAGCACCCTTTATTCTGGCACTGCAACCCTAATCCCTGCTCGCTGCGGTGGAGGGGAGCTCCCCAGCCCCAAGGGACAGGAACTGATGCAGCCAGGGTGAGTGTGAGGTGAGTTTACTCCTCATCCCCATCCCCATCGCCATTCCAAGGCCTCCTATCTGCACTGGGCTGGGTTTGAGGTTGTGATGCCAGGCAGAGGGTGGTGGTGCAGGCAGTTGGTGCCCCCTTGGCAGGGCGAGGAGGAGAAGGTGGCAGTGAAGGAGGAGTGCACCCACTGAATCGGGAGGATCTTTCTGACACTGTTCTGGACACTAATAAATAACCCCATTCCCCACCAAGCCCCTCCCAGGCCACAGAGAGGTCCTCCTCTTGCCACACGTGGGGCACCAGGACCTTTTCACCTTTACTGGCATTAGTGGCCCACACAAACCCTGAAGGAGAGCTCTGAGCTGTGCCCAAATGGCAGAAGCTGCACAGACATGCCCAAAATCAGGCTTTGGCTCCTGTGTCCATCCCCAAAATAGTGCTGAGTAAACCCAAAGAAACATCTCCCTAGTTACCTGCTGCATCTTCCCCGAACAATACTGCTAATCATGACAAGTACCTCCCAGCACACCACAATCCACAGGACACACTCCATGCTAGACTCGCTTTCACCTGTCCACCCCCAACACCTGTGCCAGGAAACTCTTTCTCCTGCAACTCCATGTTGGAGACAGAACTGAGAAAAGAGAGTCCTTGCACAGCAGCAGTGGTGTTGGTTTTGTTAGCAAAATCCATAGTCCCCCTAGAGATATCGTTTGCTATTCTCCAGCCCATACTCCCTGAGGGGAGGTTCCTGGGGATGGGGTGTAGGGTTGCTCTGTTAGGGGCAAAGAGGCAGTGGCACAGTAGAGCAGCCAGTGTTTCAGAAATGGGATCTGAGCAGAGGAAAATCCCCCTCTGCTCCCTGTACCTGTCCAATCCTGCCTGGCTGTCAAATCTTCTGACACTGAACATTCATGTTTGCCCAGATGTGTGGTGCTTTCTTTGTGGTAGAGCCCTCCTGAAAGCTGCAATAGTGTCCAAAGAGTCCATCTAAATCCTTCAGGACAGTCATTCCCTAGGATAATGGGAACTCCAATCACGGCATCTTCCAGACACTCACTACCAGCCTGGGCAAAGAAAATGCACTTCTGAGGCAATACTTGCCCTCAACACTGGATATCTGCCTCCAAACACCCAATTGCAGGTGTATCTAATCTGTTAGCTGCTATCAGCTTTACCCAGTGGGCATCCCCTATAGAATGAGGTCTTTCAAAGTTCTTATAAAAGTAACTTGCCCTCATGGTGGTGACTTCAGACTTTATGTCATGTAAAGACCATGTCTTCACCCCTCCAATAGCCACTTCCATGATAGGGCTGGCTCCAAAAGCTCTGGCTTTCTTTTCCTCTATCCGTGGACTGTCCATAGTTCTAGCCATTGTAAATCCACCCTAAGCGAAGTAGTGGGTGTCTCATCCCCTTTTCGAGAGTCTCTTCTGCCCTCACTTGAATTTCGAACTTCAAATCTCTCCGTATCAAGAGAGAGAATTCTTCCTTGATCCTTTCAGTTGCATGGGGATTCTCTCCAGATGTGATCAGACTCGTGGCATCCACAGCAAACCCGGTTGTCCTAGTTATCTCTTAATAGAGATGTCCTGGCATTTTCTGCCCCTCAGCATGCATTGTTTGCTTTTGGCCTCAGTGAAATATTTGGTTGATGCACTATTTTAAACAGTTCTTGTTGATCACTAAGTCTTTGTTCAAACTCTCAAAGACAGTGCTTGTGTTCTCCAAATCCACCAGGATGGCTTGGATAATGCCTTCATTTTTTCCCTCTATAACTATTTTATTTCCAGCTTCTTCAATATTCTTTTCATCCTCCTCAGCCCCTCAAAGGCTACCCTCATCAGGTCAGGAAAAGTCAATGTAGGCTGCTCCTTGAATCTCCTCTTCATTTCATGTCTTAAATCATCATCCCTTAGTCCTATCACTTCA
The DNA here is from genome assembly GCF_025201925.1 of Gopherus flavomarginatus. NCBI lineage: Eukaryota > Metazoa > Chordata > Testudines > Testudinidae > Gopherus > Gopherus flavomarginatus. Next base: position 18,575,964 of record NC_066637.1, on the reverse strand, counting down.
GGATGGCATCTGGGTCCGTCATTCCCCATACACATTAATCAGCAACTAGAAAATGTTGTCTGTACTCTCCTCTCTGGAAGGAATGGCCTTATGCGTTGCCCCACTGGCAGCAGGCCCGCGGTCATTGAGGAAGGGCATTCACCTCCTCTGTTTTCATTGCTGGAGGGCCGCAAGCCTGGAGCCCCTTGGATTCTGAAATGTACGAAGGGAGGGTCATCAATGGGTCAGTCTACACTAAGGGATGGGAGTGTGAGTCCTCTGCTTATGTACACTGAGCTAGGGAGAGTACAGATATCAGTGTAGCTTTGGTAGCATGGGTAGTGGCAGCAGGGGCATGGCTGAGTACATACCCACCAGTTTCAGGCTGGGTCCACAAGCTGAGAATCACACCCCTTGCTCTTAGTGTGCACATGGCCTAAGAGTGAGCACAAGGGATGGAGAATCAGGACTCCTGGGTTCAGGTCCTGGCTCTACCACTGATTCTGCATGTGGCCTCAGGCAGGTCACTTCCCACCTCTCTGCCCCAGCACCAGGAGTATCTATAAAGAGCTTCCCAAGGGTGTGCGCTGAGGATTAATGAATGTTTCATCCCTGGGGCATGTTAAAACCAGCCACTCCTGCAATCCCCCCTCTGCCCTTGTTGCATTCCATGAGAATAGCAATGCCGCTCTCTTTTTTGGCAGCTTCCCTGGACAGATGTTCCATCCCCTACGCAAGGGTGAGGCAGAGGGAATAAACTGCACTGAGAGGCTGCCTGCTGGGATTAGTGCTCTAGCCACTCTTAACAATATCTGCAGCAGCAGGAAAGCCCCAAATTCATCAGCACTGGAACCTGGAGGATGACAGCAGCGAGGCTGGTAAGAGATTTCCAAGGTTCTTTTACCCATGGCAAAAATCACTGCTAATGGGAGGCAAGGATGGGAGAGGAGGGAGGCTTGTTGGCTTGAGGAACAGTGATACCGTGGTTCCTTGTGCGCTTGGAGCCTGTGACACAGGCCCTGGGCACTGCCCCCAGCCCTGAGAGCATCCAGATCAATGCCTCCATCTTGGCTTCTCTAATCATAGGTAGCTGAGATGAGTTCATGTCTCCTCAGTTTCAGTAAATGTCCTGCAGAGACAGGCCAGGGAAGGGGAGGGGTTCAACCACCCTTGCAGGGCCTGGGTGGGATGAAGGATCATGTCACTCCTCGACCAGTGGGGAAGTTTCAGCCTTGAAGAACTCTGTGCTCTAATTCTCTGGGAGAGCTGTGGGGAGAGGGGAGGGGGAGCTGCTGCCAACCAGGGGACTTTGGGGGCAGGGTCCTGGCAGCAGGAGGGAAAGGGGCCTGGGCAATTTGAAAAGGACTCTGTATTGCTAGCTAGTCCCTTTAAGTCAGTGGTTCTCAACCAGGGGTATGTGTACCCTTGGGGGTATGCAGACATCTTCCAGGGGGACATACGCTGAATTGTAAATACAATATTTATATTTCAATTCATTTTACATTTATTTTATAATTATATGGTAAAAATGAGAAAGGAAGCAATTTTTCAGTCATAGTGTGCTGTGACACTTTTGTCTGATTTTGTAAGCAAGTCGTTTTTAAGTGAGGTGAAACTTGGGGGTATGCAAGACAAATCAGACTCCTGAAAATGGTACGGTCGTCTGGAAAGGGTGAGAGCCACTGCTTAGGGGGTGGGCTGGTATCACGCAAAACCAGAGAGAAGCAGAGGGTGTGAAGATGCCACCTGATCTGGCAATCTCTGAGCTCTAGCCCTAGGGTCCAGCTTATTTTCTGGAGCAATCCCCTCTCTCCTGCTTCATCCCCTAGCGCTGGGCTCTCCTGCCTAAGAGACAGCCCTGCCCTCACTTTCCATACTCTGGCATCTGGGTTCTCTCTTCCCGTTGCTCAGATTCACCCTGCAATCCCTCTTTTTTCCCTGTTCTAACCCTTTGTTCCCTGCTCATAGGATTTTCCAGCCCTGGACTTGCGAAAGCCCACCAGCGCTGGTGATGAGAAGTGACTCCTAATCAGCCATGGAAGGGTTACAGATACGGGTAAGGCTGAAGCTTCCCACCATCCTGAGCCTCTTCACTGCTCCCGTTCCCTTGGCTGCTGATTGTCAGCATCAGATCCCAGACCAATGGAGAGGAAATACGCTGACGTTGTATCCAAATAAAGTGTGTAGCTCACCAACAAAGGGCTGGGCCTGATTCTCCTCTTGCTTACAGCATGATAACTCCATTGACTCTAATGGAGTTATTCCTCACTAGCTCTGGTGGACGTGAGAGCAGGATCTACCCCCTGTGCCCCCTGTCTCTGCCCATCTGGGCTTGCTCCTCCCGTGTTTTGTAAATGCACTGGATCTGTGAGTGAGCTACGTGCCACAAACATGGAGATGCTTGTCCATCATAAGGGTTAATCGCCTCCCCGCACAGATGCCAAGAAGAGATGAAGGTACTATAAATAGTTAGCAAAGCCCAGCTGGTTTCAGCCCCAATTCACACACATGGCAGATAAGCATTAGACAGAATTAATAATCAATCTCCCAGGCACTTTCGACCCTGAGAGAGTGAAAAGCAAATTCTGCTCTGGCCCTGTAGCTTTAATCTTCTTGCAGGGGAGGGAGTGGGGGGAATGACACTTTCTGGAAGCTCTGATTGGGTTAAATGGACAGAGAAACACAGAGACAAAGGAAGAGTCAGCTAGAGAGCAGAGCTCACTCCAGACACTGCCAGAGAGGCCAAGCAGCTCGTCCCTGGGACGGGAGGTTGCACCTTGGAGCATGGCGAGACAGGGTGGCTGGCAGATCTCTGCTCTGCTGTTGCCACACTTAAGATCAGCTAGCCTGGATCGGATACATCCAGCACATTTTGTGCTTCCTGGCAGTGAGAGGCCTGTGTGACTGAGACATCATCTGAGGATGGTACCGATGAGAGCTGTGAATCCTGTTGGACCTTAATAACTTGTGATAAGGTCTGTCACCAGCTGGATTCCCTTATACCTGCTAAAACCGCGCTGGAGTAATTTACATCCTAAAGAGGGAGTCAGAATGTGCATGTAAAGCTGTGGGTAGCTACTTGAATGTACACCTGCATACCTCCTCCTGCTAGCAGCATTACCTGCTACTCTTCAGTGTTAATTCACTGGGAGGGACACAGGGCAATATTACACTGCGTGGTGGAAGAGAGGGTTTTAACAGAGGGCGACTTATCTGAACCTTTCCCCAAACTTTGGGGGCTCAGAGAAAATGGGACATGGATCAAATCACCCTGAGGTTTGTCTGTCTCTGACTTTGTGTGTGTGTGTGTGTGTGTGTGTGTGTGACACCACAATGAGACTGAAAGTGTATTGAGCACCAGGGGGTCTCCTCTCCCACTTGGGACAGGAATTGTATGGAATCTTTCTCCCCCCCCCCTTCTCTGTTGCTGAATAAGAAGAGATGAGTAGAAGGGTGTGTTTCCCCACAGACTGGGTTGGGAGTTATTTGTGGGTAATTCATTTTCTGTAAATCCCATGGAGAATGAATAGTTCTATGCAGTCAGATTTAAGTGCTCAGCATCCCAGTCAATGGCGAGAGGTGTCCCATTCATGTTGTTATGTAAGGGCCATTTGTCTCTGGGCTTGGAAAGCAGGACATGGTTGCTGATGCTGCAGTGGGACTGGGGTGTGATGAGATGGGACTGGGGGTTCAGAGTGCTTGCCTGCCAGGGCAGGTGAACAAAGGTGGAGTCAGGTGAGAAGGATCTGGGCACCCATCACTTTTGGATTAATGTCTAGTGGGCTAGGAAAGTCCGAAGTGCATGAAGTGAGCAGACTGGGGATTACCTCCTCCTCCAAAGATTAAACCAAGAAAATCCCATTTCACTCTGACGTCAGGGCCCTGGGAGTCACCGGCAGCAATGGGATAGGGGAAGAAGCCAGGAGGAGATAGGCTGGGCAGGAGCACATCAGTGAAAAGGCAGCTTTACCATATGGGAGCTAAAAATGAAAAGTAAGGGCCCTAGTCTGCACTCTCAGCTCCTGCAGCAGGAACATGGCACCTCCTTGCAGCTCTAAGGAGCAGCTCTCCAGCATGGACTAACAGATGGGTAAGAGCGAACTTTGTCACTCAGGATTGCAGGGTTTGGTGGGGGGCAGTGGGACCCTAGCAATGGACCTGGCTGATAGCAGCATAGGGTCTGATCAATTCCTTCCACCCATATGAGCCTTTGCTAAGGCACAGTATGTTTCTGTGTAGCTCAGGGCTTCGCTGTCTCTCTCTGAGCTGAGCAATGTGGCCCTGGCTTCTCTTTTCTCCTTCTCCCCTATCTATTTATCCTCTTTCCACCACCATCTTCTCTTGTTCTTTCAGACCAGGCCATCTGGACTGAATGGTCTTTGTCCTTCCTCTGTATGTCATTCTCCCTCCTTACCCCTTCCTGCCCTTCACCCTCATCCCCCGCTTCTTGCTGCCTCCATCAGACAGATGACCTGACATCACCCTTCCTGGTGCATGCTGGTTTCCCCCGCCCCAGTTCCTGTGGGAAACTGGGTCTGTAACAGATCCAGAATGGGGTATTTTTCTGGTACAGGCTGCTTTCCTTAGTGCTGATGGGTGTTCCCCTGGCAGGTGAGAGCTGTCCTTGCTCAGGCAGTTGGAGCATGGAGAATGCAAGTATTCTGGCTGTCAGCTCTTTGGTCCATCCAGCATGCACCATGATGGGTGATGTCAGGACACATGGCTGATAGAGGCAGCGAGAAGGGACAACGGCTGTTACCTTCCCACTTAGGGATGGAAGAGCCCAGAGTACTAAGCAACTTCAAAATCTGCTGTGGAAATGTTTGAAATAGACCAAAAGGTTTCACAAAATATTTATAACAAACATCTGTTCTCATTCAGAAAATTCCCTGTGAGTTTTGGAGTGGGGAAAGGGGCTAAGTGCTGATAGGGTCTGGGTTCCCCATCAGGATCCTCAGTCACATGGGCCAGAGGGTGAGAAAGGGACCTGCAAGTCTGACCGTTGCTTTCTTAGTACCCTTGTTATATGAGAAATGGCCCATGCACCAATGGGTTTGGAGAAATCCTGAATCAGCCATCTTAGATTCCAGTCCTGGGGAGGAGACCAGACTGTAGTATAGTCCCTGCGGAGTGGCTAAGTCTATCCTGATTACAGATAAGTGAGAGTGCGGACAATTTAATGCAACTCTTTGTGCGTGTACATCTTGCATGCAAACGACATTGCACATGACATGACTCAGACTGAAGGTGTGGTGGGGATGCTGGGACTGAGCCGTGACTATTCTGTCCCGGACAGGGCATGATTTAATAGCATGAGCTCGCCTGCTGAAACCCAAACCAGCTTTTAAGCAACTTCCAGCACCGGCTGCATCAATGGTGGCATAGATTTGTCACAGAATGTTGTGGAATTTCAGCTGGAGACATTATAAGCTATCTATTAATGCTACAGTGATTGCACCAGGAACTCATGTCCTTGCCTGTAGTTCATGTACATACCTAATTTATAAGCACGGGAGGCAGTTCCTCTCTCTCTTTGTCCTACAAACAGTACCACTGAAACCCCCATGTCTCTTCTTTGCAGCAGGCCTCCAGAGGGAGGAGTCTCCTTAGGCTCTCGATGATGGAAGTGAAGTGGATCCATGTGGCACTAATCTTCTTTTTCCTGCTGTCTGTGGCCATGATGAGCTGCTTCCTGTGGCAGTACAGCCTCCCCAAGGAGGAGCCCGGTGAGTATCTAGCAATCAGCCTGCACACAGGGGGTCTGTGACGATGCGGTTCTGGCGGGACCCAACTGAGAGTGCCAATTCAGGACCAATTGCTCAAACAGGGCAGTCACAGCCCAAGGCTGGGGTTTTTCCACCTCTAAGGCAAACCAAACCAGCCAGACAAAAATGACTTCGGTTTCACCCCACTGGCTAACCACAAGTCACACAAGCAATTTCCTTAGACATTCCAGTCTCCCAGTATCACCACCAGTGCCACCCGTCCTGGGGATGAATGGTTATGAAAACCAACACCCCAGTAAAAGAAAAAGGTTCTCTCGATCCCAAAGGACCAAGCCCCAGACCCAGGTCAATATACACATCAGATCTTACGCACAAATCACACTGTTGCCAGTCCTTTAGAATCTAAAATCTAAAGGTTTATTCATAAAGGGAAAAAGATAGAGATGAGAGCTACAATTGGTTAAATGGAATCAATCACATACAGTAATGGCAAAGTTCTTAGTTCAGGCTTGTAGCAGTGATGGAGTAAACTGCAGGTTCAAATCAAGTCTCTGGAGAACATCCCCAACTGGGATGGGTCATTCAGTCCTTTGTGCAGAGCTTCTGTTTGTAGCAAAGTCCCTCCAGAGGTAAGAAGCAGGATTGAAGACAAGATGGAGATGAGGCATCAGCCTTATATAGGCACTTCCAGGTGTAAGAACACTTCTTTGTTCTCACTGTGGAAAATTACAGCAAAATGGAGTTTGCAGTCACATGGGCTAGTTTCTGCACACCCTGCTGAGTCACAAGGCATATCTGCCTCCTCTCAGTGGGTCAACTGTGTAGCTGATGGTCCTTAATGGGCCATCAAGCAGGCTAAGCAGAGCTAACACCCACTTGTCTGGGATCTTTCCCAGTAACACAGCACAAGTTTGAAATATAGACAGTATAGAGCCAATACTTATAACTTCAACTACAAAATGATACAGACAGCATAATCATAACCAGTAACTCATAACTTGGTCTTAGACACCTTATATGACCCCCTTTACCTAGGATTTGGTGCCACTACAGGACCTTGGTTGCAACCCATGTTCTATATGGTCCCAATTTATATCAATAACATCACAGGGTCTCAGAACCCGGAGGCCTGGTGCCATTGAAATCAAGAGGTGGTTGTCTGAATAAACTGCGGAGTTGAGCACTACAGTTAGTTGGTTGGACCTTGTAGGGGAAGTAGCAGATACAGCCCTCCCCCCACATTTCATTACACACAACCTAATTATTTGCCCAGTGGCTTCAATAAGATGGAAGGGGCAAACAGGTGTGAATGAGATTCCACATGAAAAACAACGATAACCTGCCAGTGACGATAAAAAAGGGTTGCCTCAGGAAGTCAGGTGCTACACTCAGAAGCAAAGTCATGGGGAGTGAGTAAAGTGTGGCATGATAAGCCCCCCTATACCTAGCTGGATTCCCTTATACCTGCTAAAACCGCGCTGGAGTAATTTACATCCTAAAGAGGGAGTCAGAATGTACATGTAAAATTGTGGGTAGCTACTTGAATGTACACCTGCGTATCTCCTCCTGCTAGCAGCGTTACCTGCTACTTTTCTCTCCTGGCCCCTTGCCCTATGGGTCAGACCCCATAGATTCACTTAGGCCCCATAGATTCACTTAGACTTTCTCACACTTGGTTATTGGAAACTGAATGGGACCGATTCAGAGGCAGCACGTGCAGGGATGTAATTCATGCACTGGTAAGTGGATGTAAGGCTGGGGGAGCCCAGGGGGTTACAGAGAGACACTTTGAAGAGGTCAGAAGAAGGTATCACACCAACATAGACTCCTTCTAAACTCATTTGGACTCACCTCCGAGTCTGGATCTCACTTTCTTCTTATGGGGCTGCACTGGTCAGAATCTGCCTGCGGTATCATGGTCATTGGTCCACAATGGTCTCAGCCCGAAGGTTCTGCAGTGACATTTCTCCTCTGCTACACAGCACCATAACATGGCACATACCCACCCCAAAGGGGTAAAAGAAGGGGAAATCACAGAGATTTTCTTTATAGTGGGCAGGGCTAGGGAGTTGTGCTTCAGAAGCTCAATGGAATCAGATGGGCAAATATTGGCCCCAGGTAGGAGAATTCCCATTTTCATTGGGAAATGAGTGTTCTTCATCTGCACCAAAAATTTAAAATGAGAGAGAAAATTATTGGGCCCCTGATTTCTCCCTAGCATGGGAGATGGGCAGCTGTTTCCTGTGGTGGCCCCATGTGTCCAGTGTGTTCTGTTTTAGAGCTGGTTTGTTTCCTTAGGCATCCAGGTCACTTTCCAGCAATATTCACAATATTTACTGGAAAAGCTTATTTTGGTTTGCTGCTTCATTCCCTCCCAATGGAGTCACAGTGCCCTATTGATGCTCACGGGGGGGGGGGGGGACTTTGGGACATAACCTGGTCCCACTGAACTCAACAGCAAAACTCCTACTAACTTCAGTAGGACCAGGATTGAGCCCTGTGTCAACTATGCTCTGCAGCCCACTGTCACTAGCACACTCAGTCAAGGATTTCCCTCATGTACTCAGTACCTTGCTGGGGTAGATTTGAAAGTGCACCAACGACATGTCATGTGCTGAAACTCTGTGTGAGTCGTAGGTCTGTCAGCCTCTGACTTTGCTTTACACAGGGCTGTGGATGACAAGCTCTGTAAGGTTGGTGGCCTCATCTGCACTTCTGCATTCTGAGTAATCCTCTATGTAAAACATGTCAGCAAACCCATCCATTCAACCAGCCTCCTCTCTGGAACTATTTCCAGGCCCATCTGCAATGGAGAAGAGATCAGAAGCAATTCAGATGTGTCCCCGCTATCCAGAACCTGTACCACTGGACCACCCAATCCCAGTCCTGAAGGATGCACTGGAGAAGGTCTGTGGGGATGGCATGGATGGGAGTGTATATGTCTTAACCTCAGTGACCTATAGGTGTAGGGAAGAGAGTCTAGGAATGTAGGAAGGAAGAGATCTGGGTTCTTCAGTCTCCTGGGCTGGTCAGAATCACAGTGTCATATTAGGACAGGTGACTGTCTTGAGTGTATCCAGGACCAGCTGAACTCTAAGCCCCCTCAGAATCTTGGTTATCCCTTGGATAACACAGTAACAACAACATCCAGTTTGAGGAGCACAACTCCATACTTCCCCTTCTGGTGCCTGACTCCTTCACGGGAAAATACGAGTGTCTCTCTGTGACTTCACTGAGACACACTTGTATGTGTGGAAAGGTGAGCAGGGCTCTGGGAAAGAAGAGGCAAAGTACTGGAAGCTTCTGGAGATTAGTGGGCCCCTCTGATGTAACTCTTATTTCTAATTACATGGCTATATAAACAGAGGAGTCTCAAGTAGGAGAAGAGAGGTTATTTTACCTCTGAATTTGGAACATGTGTCCAATTCTAGTGCCCACAAATCAAGGAGGATGTTGATAAATTGGAGAGGGTTCAGAGAAGAGCCGTGAGAATGATTAAACAATTAGAAAACCTGCCTTATAGTGATAAACACAAGGAGCTCAATCTATTTAGTGTAACAAAGAGAAGATTAAAGGGTGACTTGATTACAATCTATAAATACCTATGTGGGGAACAAAATGGGCTCTTGGGTCTGGCAGACAAAGATATAACATGACTCAATGGCTGCAAATTGAAACTAGATAAATTTAGACTGGAAATAAGGTGTAAATTTTCAACAATGAGCATAATTAACCATTGGAATAATTTACTGAGAGTCGTGATGGATCCTCCACCGCTGACAATTTTTAAATCAAGACTGGACGTTTTCTAAAAATACCTTCTAATTCGAACAGGAATTAATTCAGGTAAATTCTCTGGTCTGTGTTATACAGGAAGTCTGATTAGATGAACACAGTGGTCCCTTCTGGCCTTATAATCTATGAATCAATGAATTACACTTCTTGTTCTTAAAATCACCACCTGGCAGGTGTGTTTCCAGTGTGGTCCTGCATGGATCGGTTCTTGGCCTACACTATTTAACATTTTTATCAATTACCTGGAAGAAAACATAATCATCATTGATAAAATGTGCAGATGATACAAAAATTGAGGGGAGTGGTAAATAATAAAGAGGATAGATTACTGATTCAGAGTGATCCAGATCTCTTGGTAAACTGGTTGTAAGTAAACTATGTGCAATTTAATGTGCTTAAATATAAATGTATGCATCTAGGAACAAAGAATGCAGGCCATACTTATGGGATGGGGGAGTCTATCCTGGAAAGAACTGAGAGGTTATATTCACTAAGAGATGGGAAAACATTCCCCCAGTGGGATAAATTGTTATAGATTATCTATAATGATGGCAGACCAGGTGCCAGCTCATTCCAAGGCCCCAGGCCACATTGAACAGTTACAAATTCATAGCTGGGAAACCAGTCTGGCTTATCTGTGTGTTAGTATTATCAGAATAGATATTAGATGTTAAATTGATAAGAATGTGCTTAGTGTTTAGACGTTATAAAATGCCTGCAGGATGCTGTGTATGTTGATCTCACTTACAACCTCAATAGCCCATGATATAAAGTTATATTGAGTGTTTGCATTGTAAACCTCTGTATTTGTGTAACTCATCAAACAGTAAAAGAAGCATTAATTAAGGTAAAGTGCTGATCCTGCATACAAGATGGCCCATTGAAGACAAATGAGGTACTGTGTAGCATCAAAGGACAGAGACCCTGTTGATGGCATTCCTAACTCCCTCCAGGAAGGAGAGAGCTACAATTTATCCCATCATCTGGGACCCTGGAATGAAGGGGTTTAAAGTCCCTGACAAGGAAAAGCTGAATCTCTTTCATCCTGTCGGGATTCTGAGAGGCAAAGATTCCTAAACATAAGCAAAAGAGATCCCCATGCTGCTGGCATTGGTTAACCCTGAAAGATGTTTTGAATTGATAGATTACTACAACGCTGTCAGCTTTTGAATCACAATCTGAAACTCATTTGTGTCTATATGCTTGCTTGCTTTAACCCAAAATAACTCTATTTCTTTTTCCCAGTTAATACACATTTAGCTAGTTTATTTCAGGATTGGCTAAAAGTGTTCTCTTTGATGTAAGGTACAAATTGACTTGGGGTAAGTGACCCATCTCTTGGGACTAGAAGCAACCTGAATATTTTGTGATTTTTGGTGTAAGTGACCATTTATCACATAGTCCAGCTTGCCTGGCTGGCAAGATAGGCTGGAGTGTCCAAAGGGACTGTCTGTGACTCCATTATAGGACTATTGTCATACTTTGGAAGCTGACATTTGTTACTGAGTTGGTGAAATCTAATTCTAGAATATACCACCAGTTTGGGGTGTCCACCGTGCTTTTTGACAGTCTGCTTTGAGGTTGGCACTCTTGGTCATGAGTCACTCCAGACAGTGTGCCAGCCCATTACAGGAATTCTTGCACCTTCCTCTGGTATTGGCCAAAATAAGAGAGAGGATATTGAACTGGATGGGCTACTGGTCTGACTGCATGTGGCAATTCTTATATTCCCTTGAGCTCTTTATTGGGTTGGACATGGCTACATGGGTACCTCTCAGCAGTCCTTGTGGAAACTAAAGGTAGGGTTGTACTTGACCACACTCTGCTCCCTTTGGGATGCTGATGTGCCAATCAAGGCCATATGGGGCTATCATGGGGTTAAACTCCGGTCTCCAGGGAAGCTGATCTCCTCAATGAAGTTGCACGGCTACGAAGAGTCAGGCATTTCATTGGGTTTTCATCAGCTCTAGTAATGAATATGGGGAGGGGGTTGATTGGGAGAATGGGGAAGGGTTTAGGTGAGCATGGGAAAGGGGTGTGGGCTGAACAAAGGGAAGGGTTTGGGAATGAGCACTGTCCTGTGTGATGGAGGCTTTTATCCATAATGATTCCAAGGTCTTTACAAAGCTATTGTATGTAAGAGTTCATCACTGAGAATCACCTCCCTGGGGAGTGCAGTAGCTTCTAACACTGCTCAGCCAAATGCACAGTACAGCAGAGAAAATCTGGTCAATCCAATTGATACTGCAAGTAAAAAAGAGATTCCAGACTGGAATTTGGGAAAGACACAGGAACTGATCTGCTTGATGTTGTAAAAGCCCCATAGAATCTTCTAATATCCACAGATGGTCAGGACCTTGGCTTCATGCATCTTCCACCCTACGATATTAGTGTGACTGAGGACTCACATTTCATAGACTCAAAGAAGCATAGGGACAGAAAGGCCGCAAGGTCTATCTTGTCTAACCCCCTGCCAAGTTACAGATTTATTATATCTCAATCATCCAAGGCAGGTGACTATCCAGCCTCATTTTGAAAGCCTCCAGTGAAGGATGTTCCATGACCACCCAACTCCTGAGGCGTCTGTTCCATTGTCCTACTGTTCTGACAGTTAGGAAGTTTTTCCCACAGGCACTGAGTTTTATTTTTCCCAGTGGGTGCTCCACCCCTGCTCTGCCTTGAGGCTCCACCCAGCCCCCAAGGATCTCCGCCCTCCTGTGAGTGCCTCCCACCAGTGGCCGAAGAGCTGATCAGCAGCCCATGCCAAACAGTTCTGGCAGGTGGTGCTGAGCACTCCTTATTTTTTTCTGTGGGGGCTTGAGCTCCAGATCACCCATGGAATCAGAGTCTATGGTTTTCCTGAGATTTTCATTTAAATCTGCTATGCTGTATTTTGAATCCATTGCCTCTTTTTACAGCAGCCTTTTAAGTATTTGAAGACAGCTGCCATATCCCTCCATAATCTCCTCTTTTCCAGACTAAACATACCCTTTGGTCATCTTTGTCACTCGCCTCTGGATCTTTTCCAGTTTCTCTACATCCTTTCTATACGTTGGTGACCAAAATTGCACACGATACCCCATCTGAGGCCTAACCAGCGCCAAGTAAAGCGATATTATCACCTCCCATGACTTACATGCTATGCCTCTGTTAATGCAACTTAACATTACATTTGCTTTTTTTTTTTTTTTTTTTTTGCAACAGCATCGCGTTGCTGACTCATGCTGAGGCTGCGATCCACCGCAACTCCTGGATCCTTCTCAGCAGTGCTGCTGCCAAGCCAGTTATCCCCCATTGTGTATTTGTGCATTTAGTTTTTCTTCCCTAAGTGTAGCACCTTACATTTGTCTATATTCAATTTCATTTTGTTGTCTATAGCTCAGTTCTACAATTTATCCAGATCCCTCTGAATTTTAGCTCTATCCACCAAAGTGTTGGCAACCTCCACAGCTTTGTGTAATCTGCAAATTTGATCAGTGTGCTTTCTAGTCCTACATCCAGGCTATTAACAAAGATGTTAAACAACCCCTGTGGAACCCCATTTGAGACCTCCCTTCAATCTGACATCATTCCATCAATATTTACTCTTTGTTTGCAGTTGCTTAACCAATTATGTATCCACTTAATGGTAGTTCTTCCGAGCCCACATTTCTCCAGCTTACTCATCAGACTGTCATGTGGGACTGAGTCAAAAAACCTGCTGAAGTCCAAGTATATTATGTCCACCACATTCCCCCATCCACCAGATCAGCTACCCTGCCAGTGAAGGAAATCAAGGCGATTTGGCATGATTTGTTCTTGGCAAATCCATGCTGGCTGCTAGTGATAATGTCTTCATCTGCCAGGTATTTGCAAACTGAATGTTTTATACATTGCAATAGTAGCTTCCCAGGTATTGAGGTCAGCCTGACTGGTCTGTAGTTCCTGGGCTCCCCCTTTTTCCCGTTTTTAAAGATGGGCACTACGTTAGCTCTTGTCCAGTCTTCTGCGACCTCTCCATGAGTTTGTAAATATTATTGCCAGTGGTTCTGAGATTTCTTCAGCTAAGTCCTTCAGCATCCTTGGATGAATAGCATCAGACCCCGCTCATTTGAAAACATTCAAAAACATTAAAGAAATGATGGGACATTCAAAAGCTAAGATTTTGTGAAAAAATCCATTTTCAGAGACAGATCATTAATGAAAAATGCTTTGTTTTAAATATTTTGACTTGTCTTAGTGCAGAACTGTTTATAGATAAAGGTAATTATCCCTGTTCACTGTGAGTGCATTATTGTATTGATTCATTTCTTTGTTTTACTCTCTGCTCACCTTCAAACTCCTCACCACTTTCTAATCTTCTCCTAGGTGGACATGCTTCTGCGCCATAAAATCCATAGCCCAGGCCTCCCTGCCATGTCTGCCATTGTTATCTACAATGACACTGTGCTCTGGACGGGCAACTTTGGGAAGAAGAATGGCTCTGACCCCTTCTCAGCAATGCCCAATGAGTACACCATTTACAGGTGGGGTTTGCAGGTTTATATAGAAGGAATTGGGTATGGTTTAGCTATTGGGTTAGTGGAAAATTACTGTCACCATACCCTGATAAACAGCAAGTGGGAGGGATGTATACACTTCATATCAATTCAATTACATAAACACATTTTGAAATCTTATGACTTGGCATATTTAAATTGAACAGTCATCAAAGGTAAATATATTAGCCCCAGATTAAGCAGGTCCCTTTTCCCTGGGTACGGTAACAGGAGTGGTTCCAGAACAATCAAGAACTCTAGACAACTGTGATACATAGGGCCCTGGGCTGGAACCCAGAGTAGAGGGTGGACCCAGGTTCCCCCCATCCCCCCGCCCCCTACTGGATACAAGAGGTGTTGACCTGGACTGTGGGTCCCACCAGAGGGGAAGGTCCCTGGCCTGTCCCCCGACCCCCTAGGTGGATCAGCAGAGACTGTGGGGATTATTCTCCGTTTCCCGCATGCTGGCCAGTGATGAGGTTAGCTCAGTGGACGGCAGGTTTGAGCCACTAGTAAAAGTGGCCAGACTGAGGGTTGCTGTGAATCTCTGAGGAGACCAAATCTGCCAATAAGCACAGGACCCACCAAGGCAGAGGAGGAACTTTGTCACAATACACATCATGTTACAGTTTTAATTAAATGAACACAATCTATCTTAAATATACCCGAGTATCTCAAAGGCTGTAGAAAATACTGTAAAAATCCATTGTATCATTTGAAAACAATTCTATTATATTATTTCTATTGGATTATTTGATCCCATAAGTGAAAGTTGTATCATAATGCATATGGGCAACCAGGCCAGAGTTAAGTTCAAACTTAATTGTCATCTTTCCTGACTTTTGGTCCCTTACTGTTGCATTAATGTAGGTTTTATATTTATTAAAGTGACAGATAATCAGCTACTTGAGCAATATGATGTGCTGAGCATCCCTTCAATGTTGTCCCCTATTTGGACTTGTTTAGAATAGCTGAGTCATTCAGAGAATGTTTGGCATGACATGGTAGCCTGAAAGGCCTAAGTTCTTTCTAAGCTGTGTAGTCATGCAGGTTATCAAGGGCTCGGAGTCCTCTCTCCCCGCCGCAGCCTCAGGGCAGCCTGCACCCCAAGTACTTCATCCTAAGTCCCACCCCAGAGCTTTCACCCCCCAGCAGGAATCCTCATCCCCTGCACCCCAATCCTCTGCCCCAGCCCTGAGCCCCCACCCATGCTCTGAACCCCTTGGACACACCCCTGCCACACATCACCTCCATATTGGTGCACATAACAAAATTCATTCCGCACACAGATGTAAAAAATTAGAGAGAACGTTGCTTGGCCTATGGGCTAGTTAATGCTGGACTAGCAGCTGGTGGTGAAGCCATGTAACCGTTTGTTCCACGACAGGATTGCCAGCATCTCCAAGATCTTCCCCACTATCATGCTCTACAAGCTGTGGGAGGAAGGGAAGGTGGCATCGCTGGATGATGCTTTGGAACGCTATGCCCAGAGCTTCATTATTAAAAATCCTCTGGGGCGACTCAAGGAATCTGAACCAAGATACACAGCAGATGGGCTGATCTTCCTGGAGAAGGGGTCGCTGCCACTCAAGCCATCACCTGTTACACTGCGCAGGATGGCTAGCCAGCTCTCAGGTGAGAGAACCCCACTCCCAGTTCTTCAATCCTCACTAAATTCTCCAGCTTGGCTCCGTGCATCAACATACTAATTAAAACAACAAAACTCCCTGTCCCCAGTGAGAACAGGTTCAGCAATGCAAAAACTTGTCTGTGTGTTTGTCAGGCAGTGCAAACACCCCCTCCTAGTGTGAACCAGGATCCTCCAGCCGCTCCCACAGGTGAGCCAAAAGGGAGCCTCTCTCCAGCCCAGCTATTGGGAGGTGCATTGAGTTGGTCTGTTGTCTGGGATATGCCTCTCACTGACTGAGCTGGTAGAAGCTAAGATGAGTAGGTCTTCCCCTGGCTAAGCCAGTAGGAGCTGCTGGATTCCTGGCTGTTTCCTGTCAGAATAATCTTTCTTTGTCATTCAGGCTCCTGCATTGAAATTGGGGATGAAATGCGAGGCAACTTCTTCTCACTACAGTTTCGCCCCAGCCCAGAGTGCTGCCACTGGCTGAGAGGCGGAGCTGGGAGGCAGAGAATTGCTAAGCGTTGTTTGTTTTGAAGGGATATAGCTTCTATCATTGACAGGTTAGCAGTGCAGCCTCCTGATCTGGGATTCCTGAACTATTAATAGCCTGGTATTCGGTGTCAGGGGACGGCTCTTGATTTGCTGTTTCTCTTATAAATGAGTAACTTTGATACTAAAGTAGCGGTATACGGCAGGGCCTAATGTAATCTGGAAATCCCTGAAAAGGTACAGCTATTAGTGCCTGCTGTTAGCTGGCATCAAGTGCCCTGCTTTGACACTCCTTTAGAAGCATGCAGATTCCATTATTAACCCAGAATTAGCTGGCATTGCTATTCTGAGATCTCTTGGAAGCAGATAATCTTGGCATCAGCAGGCAGGGATTTGCCTTTGCATTCACTGCACTTCCTGTAAAATAGGGATAATGATGCTAGCACACCTTGTAAGGTGCTTTAAAACTGAGGAATGAAAAGCACGTTACAGAGTAAACCCAACACGTTATGCATGTTTTTATTGTCAGCAAAGTGTGGTTAGCTGCATACGCTGTTCCAGTCTAACAATTAGGGAAGGAAGATTTTAAAAGTGAATCCAATATCAAATGGAATGTTATAGTTGCACAGTTAAACCCCCAAAGTCAGGAAATGCAAAAGTTTGGATTTTAATAGCAACGTTAATGCTGCAGTATTGCACATGATGTATATCTTAGCAGTGGCTTTTTACAGCATAAACAAGAATATACGATACAGCCTCACTACCCTGCACTTCTCTGATCTGCGGGCTGTAAAATCCACTCACGCCTCTGAGCAGAGATAGTGCTGGAGTGAAGTGCTGGGTTGCTAAGATTTTGTTATGCTGAAATGTACTTATGTATTTATGATCATATGAAATGCTGTTATAAATTATTATGACTACACTTGTTGACTCAGTTAACAAAGTGCGTTGCATAAAGCAATGACCTTGCTTTTTTCAGTTATGCTTCTTCACTCCCTAATTTGCAGATTTCAGTACCTTGCTATGAACCTCCCCATCAGTTGTGCTAATTAGGGAGGCTCTACTGTATCAGCCCCTGACTCTACAAGGGATTGAGCATTGCCTGTTTGGTGCTAGGGTTGCCAATTTTCTAGCTGAAGAAAACTGAACACTCTTGCCCCACCTCCTGCCTCACCTCTTTTCTGAGACCCTGCCTCCACTCACTCCATCCCCCTCCCTCAGTTGCTTGCTCTCCCCCAACCCCGCTCACTCGCTTATTTTCACTGGGCTGGGGTAGGGGATTGGGGTCCGGGGTGGTGGTGGTGGTGGAGATGAGGGGCTTAGGGCGTAGGTGAGGGCACTAGGCTGGAACAGGGGTGCAGGCTCTGGGGTGGGGCCAGAGATGAGCAGTTTGGGGTGCAAGAGAGGGCTCTAGGCTGGGGCAGGGAGTTGGGGTGTGGAAGGGGGTACAGGCTCTGGGCTGGGGGTGCAGGCTCCAGGGTGGGGGCCAGAAATGAGGTGTTCAGGGTGCAGGAGAGGGATCCGGGCTGGGTCAGCAGTTGGGGTGCACGGGGGTGATGACTCTGTCTGGGAGTTCAGCCTCTGAGGTGAAGCTGGGGTTTGGGGTGCAGAAGGGGGTGCAGGCTCCAGGCAGCACTTACCTCAGGAGGCTCCCAGGAAGCTGCCAGCATCTCCTTCCAGCTCCTCAGCAGAGGCGCGACCATGTGGCTCTCTGTGTTGCCTGCACCTGCAGGCACCACCACCTCAGCTCCTATTGGCTGCGGTTCCTGACCAATGGGAGCAGCTGAGCTGGTGCTGGGAGAGGGGGCAGCGCACAGAGCCCCAGTGACCCTCCCTCCGCCTAGGAGCCAGAAGGAGGTGCTGGCAGCTTCCCAGGAGTCACGTGGAGCCAGGCAGGGAGCCTGCCTGAGCCATCGACCGGACTTTTAACAGCCCGGTCAGCGGTGCTGACTGGAACTGCCAGGGTCCCTTTTCAACCAGATATTCTGGTTGGAAACCGGACACCTGGCAACCCTTCTTTTTTTTTCCAGTGTTCAAATATAGTAACCCTAGGCATAACTGCCTCCACCCTGGTCCCTACAGCCTGCCCAGCTCCCCAAGTTTGGATAGATAGGGAACTCCTGCATTGATCTCACAGAGAGGGAGGGGCTTCATTACACTTTGCCCACATATTATGGCCTTTTTGATACATGTCAGATGAGGATCACAGTGGTCCCTTCTGGATTAACAATCTATGACTGTTGGCAAGTGCTCACTTAGCTTGATGCAAACTAAGTAATTTTTCTATTGCTTTTACCCTCTCAGTCACAAGTTCCCCCCAAACCATGCTCAGGCCCTAGACCGCTGAGGATTCTGTCCATGACAAGTTCCAGGTTCTGCACTTCCGGATCCTTAGTTTGTGTAAATCATCTCAATGAAGTCACTGCAGCTGTGATGCTTGCTGAGAATTTGGCCTCAGGGGGTTGTTTAATGCAGCCCTGTTCTGAAAAATGTGGTTAAAATGTATTTTATTTCCAGTGCGAAAAGTGAACCATTTTCACTCTCCTACAACTCAAAAAATCTGGAGGAATATAGCACAAACTGAAACAAAAAATCACTTTGGGACAGAAACAAGTTTGGAAAATTTCAAACCCCTCCCCAAATGGATGTTCCTGACATTTATAAATAGGTGACAACTGGAGATGTAATGGAAACTGCAGGAGCAGTTGTCCCTGGGTCAGATTTGCAGGAGCAACTAAGCTAATGGATCATGTTCACTTGAAAGCTCAGGCTGGGATTTATTGAGCCCTTCCAATCAGTCTTTCCTTCCAAAAGGCTCTTGCATATGCCTGGACCCAGCTAGGGTTTATAATTCTTCAGGACGTTTTACTAAAAGGAAGCAGAACAAGTCTGGCAGAAAAGTGTGAGTCAGCTCTTACCTTATGACCGAATGATTGGCCTGTCCCCTGTATAGCTCCCTACACTGTACTGAGGTCCCTGGCTCAGACTGGCAGAGATCCTGGGGGGCCGGGGTCACCTTCCTCTGCAGCCTGGGGCACGGGTCACTTGCAGGTTTAAACTAGTGTAAATGGTGAATTCTCTGTAATTTGAAGTCTTTAAACCATGATTTGAGGACGTCAGTGACTCAGCCAGAGGTTATGGGTCAATTACAGGAATGAGTGGGCGAGATTCTGTGGCCTGTGATGTGCAGGAGGTCAGACTAGATGATCATGATGGTCCCTTCTGACCGTAAAGTCTATGGGTCTGTGAGTAGTAGCACATTCGCTGTGTCTGTGGTAGAGACTGTAATTAATCACTGCTGTTTTCCTTTGTCTTTGGCTCTCCCATTTTGGATCATTATTGACCGTACTCCATGAGTGAATCTTGATGTTATCCTAACAAAAATCAATATTTGTCTCTTGCTGTTTTATGTCCTCTTGTTCCCATGGCACAGGGCTGCCCAGGAGGCTGCGGGCCACCAGTCTGCTGTGGAGAGGAAGCACACAAGATGCCCTCGCTCTCCTGAAGGATGACGTTCTGGTAGTTGACCCAGGAACCAGGTCAGGTGTATGCGCGACTTACACTTCTCTGGGCTGGTATCCAGCGACTATAGCAGTGCTTTACTGCTAAGGAGTCAGAACCAAAGGTGCAAGTGGTGCAGCCAGCTCCTTCCGGTTACACTACAGTGCCTGCGCTCCTCGCTCTCCTTTAACATGCATCATTCACTCAGGTACCATTAGACACAGAGAGAAGACAAAGTGGAACAGTTTGGAAGTCAGCATTAGCAACTAGTGGCAACAGTCAGAAGGGACGCAAGGCCATTCTGCCACATTAACCCCAGGTCCCATGCCTGGTAGAATAGAACAGGACAGAATTTACATCTGCAGTGGAGAAGGCACAGGCTGAGGTCTTGGTGATCCATTCCAGAAAAAAATCCAGCTGTCAGGTGTCACGGAGTGTGGGGGAGTCCGGCCCTGCACCCCTCTTCCTGGGACCCACAGTGACTCTTAGCCAGCCAGTAAAACAGAAGGTTTATTGGACAACAGTTTGTGGTGTTTGTGTGTGAGTGTGTGTGTGTGCAGGCTGCTAGGGGCTGTGTGCTGAGAGCGAGGCTGAGCCCTGAGTTGGGGGCGGGGCTTACCTGATTAGGGGTCCTATATAAGGAGCCAGGCACTCAGGCGGCGGCGAACAGAGCGGCTAACAGGGGAGTTTCAGTGGGAGTTTCCAGGGGGAGGTTGCAGGGCAGACCAAGGCAGAGGAACCGGGAAGGCAGACCAGGGAAGAGGCAGCCCTGCGCTTGTAGGTGGCCTGCGGTGCGGTGTGAGCTGTGAATTGCCAGGCACAGAGTTGCAGCGCTACGATGGAGGCAGAGGCAGCAGGTGCAGACACACTGAGGATGACTGGGTGCGGCAGCTGCGGCATGTACATGGTCCTAGAGGGAGCACCTGAAAGGAGTTTCATCTGCATGAAGTGTCGTCTGATAGAGCTGCTGGAGGAAAAGGTAAGGGGACTGGAGATGCAAGTGGAAACTCTGGCTGAGTTTAGAAGGGGATTTGAGCAGATGATGGAACGCAGACATGATGAGGCACAGGGGACAAGCTCAGGCGAGCGGACAAAAGCAGGACCTAAAGACTCTGAGGAGGGACTGCTGGGTGAGGAAAGTGGACGGTGGAAGCATGTCACTAGGAGAACCAGACAGAGGATAAGACGGGCCAGCGATGGACAAATAGAACTCAGGAACAGGTTTGCTGAGTTGGGAAATGAAGATGGAACACAGCGGGCTGCTGAAGGAGTAACGGCAAGGAAGAAGAGGCAAGCAGCTAGTCCTGCAGATGGAGGGAAGCAGTCAGTGGAGGCAACATCAAGTACGAGCCCTAGGAGGATTGTGAGGTCAAATACAAATCAGGAGGAATCACGGCCAGCTGCTGTGGGGGATAGACCGGAGAATCGCATTGTCACCAGGAAAAGGCAAGTCTACGTGATTGGAGACTCTCTACTGAGAAGAGTAGACAGGCCTGTAACTAGACCGGATCAGGAGAACAGAAGAGTGTGCTGTCTGCCGGGGGCTAAGATACAGGATGTGGACTTGAGCCTGAATACGATCTTAGCGGGAGCGGGAAAAAATCCGTTGATTATCCTTCATGTGGGAACGAACGATACAGCTAGTTACTCACTGGACTGTATCAAGGAGGACTATTTCAGACTGGGGAAGAGGCTTAAAGGCATCGAGGCTCAGGTGATCTTCAGTGGGATTCTGCCGGTTCCTAGAGCGGGGCGACGAAGGAGGGACAAGATTATGGCGATCAACAGATGGCTCAGGGAGTGGTGTTATAAGGAGGGCTTTGGGATGTACGGTCACTGGGACGCGTTTACGGATAGACAACTGTTTGCTCAGGATGGACTTCATCTCAGCAAGGAGGGAAATAGGATTCTAGGATGGAGGCTCGCCGACCTCATCAAGAGGGCTTTAAACTAGAAAGTTGGGGGAGATGGTTGGGAAATGTTCGGGAGATCTCCACGCCAGAACATAACCTGGAGAGGGAAGTAAACAAAGTGAGCGAGGATACCCTTGCGGCCCCAAGATTTGATCCAAGGAGGAATAGTGGAGTAGAAACCAGAGTAACGGGTGATGCTGGTGGCAGACAGTTTGTGCACGACGGGGGAAAGAATGTCACTGACGCCAAACGCCGAAAATTAAAAGGTTTGTACACTAATGCAAGGAGCCTAGGTAACAAGATGGAGGAACTGGAGTTACTCGTGCAGGAAGTGAAGCCGGATATTATAGGGATTACCGAAACCTGGTGGAATAGTACTCATGACTGGAGCACGGGTATTGAAGGCTATGTGCTGTTCAGAAAAGACAGGAAGAAAGGCAAAGGTGGGGGAGTAGCCTTGTACATCAATGATGAAATTAAATGTAGCGAAATAAGATGCGATGGAATGAATAAGACGGAGTCCGTCTGGGCAAAAATCACGCTGGGTAAAAAAGCAACTAGAGCTTCCCCTGAGATAGTGCTTGGGGTGTGCTACAGACCGCCGGGATCGGATTGGGATATGGATAGAGACCTCTTTAATGTCTTTAATGAAGTAAACACAAAGGGGAAATGTGTGATTATGGGGGACTTCAACTTCCCGGATATAGACTGGAGGACGAGTACTTGCACAAATAATAGGGGTCAGATTTTTCTGGATGTGATAGCGGATGGATTTCTTCATCAAGTAGTTGAAGCACCTACGAGAGGGGATGCCATTTTAGACTTGGTGTTGGTGAGCAGTGAGGACCTCGTAGAAGAAATGGTGGTAGGGGACAACCTTGGTTCGAGTGATCATGAGCTGATTCAGTTCAAACTAGATGGAAGGATAAACAAATGTAGATCTGCAATTAGGGTTTTTGACTTCTCGAGGGCTAATTTTAAAGAGTTAAGGAAATTAGTTAGGGAAGTGGATTGGACGGAGGAATTAGTGGATTTAAATGTGGAGGAGGCCTGGAATTACTTTAAGTCACAGCTGCGGAGACTGTCGGAAGCCTGCATCCCGAGAAAGGGGAAAAGAACCATGGGCAGGAGTTGCAGGCCAAACTGGATGAGCAAGCAACTCAGAGAGGGGATTAGACAAAAGCAGAAAGCTTACAGGGAGTGGAAGGAAGGCAGGATCAGTAAAGAAAGCTACCTTGCTGAGGTCAGAACATGTAGGGATAAAGTGAGGAAGGCTAAAAGCCGCATTGAACTGGAACTTGCAAAGGGAATCAAAACCAATAGTAAAAGGTTCTACAGCCACATAAATAAGAAGAAAACAAAGAAAGAAGAAGTGGGGCCGCTATACACTGAGGATGGAATGGAGGTTAAGGATAACCTAGGCATGGCCCAACATCTAAACAAGTACTTTGCCTCGGTTTTTAATAAGACTAGTGAGGAACCTTGCGATGATGGAGGGATGATAAACGGGAATGTGGATATGGAAGTGGATATTACTGCAACTGAGGTAGAGGCCGTACTTGAACAGCTCGATGGGTCGAAGTCGGAGGGCCCGGACAATCTCCACCCGAGGATATTAAAGGAACTGGCGCGTGAAATTGCGAGCCCGTTACCAAGAATTTTTAAGCAATCGATAATCTCAGGTGTTGTGCCGTATGACTGGAGGATTGCTAATGTAGTTCCTATTTTTAAGAAAGGGAAAAAGAGTGATCCGGTAATTATAGGCCTGTTAGCTTGACGTCTGTAAGGTCTTGGAAAAAATTTTAAGGGAGAAAGTAGTTAAGGACATAGAGGTCAATGGTAATTGGGACGAATTGCAACACGGATTTACTAAAGGTAGATCGTGCCAAACCAATCTGATCTCCTTCTTTGAGAAGGTGACGGATTACTTAGATAAAGGAAATGCGGTAGATATAATTTACCTAGATTTCAGTAAGGCGTTCGACACGGTTCCGCACGGGGAGCTGTTAGTTAAATTGGAAAAGCTGGGAGTGAATATGAAAGTTGTAAGGTGGATAAGGAACTGGTTAAAGGGGAGACTCCAGAGGGTCGTATTGAAAGGTGAACTGTCGGACTGGAAGGAGGTCACCAGTGGAGTCCCTCAAGGATCGGTTTTGGGACCGATCTTATTTAACCTTTTTATTACTGACCTTGGCACAAAGAGCGGGAATGTGCTAATAAAGTTCGCGGATGACACGAAGCTGGGGGGTATTGCTAACACGGAGAAGGACAGGGATACTATTCAGGAAGATCTGAACCACCTTGTAAACTGGAGTAATAGAAATAGGATGAAATACAATAGTGAAAAGTGCAAGGTCATGCATTTAGGAATTAATAATAAGAATTTTGGATATACGTTGGGGGCGCATCAGTTGGAAGCGACGGAGGAAGAGAAGGACCTTGGGGTACTGGTTGATAGCAGGATGACTATGAGTCGCCAATGTGATACGGCTGTTAAAAAAGCAAATGCGATTTTGGGATGCATCAGGCGGGGTATTTCCTGCAAGGATAAGGAGGTGTTAGTACCGTTGTATACGGTGTTGGTGAGACCCCATCTGGAATACTGTGTGCAGTTCTGGTGTCCCATGTTCAAGAAGGATGAATTCAAACTGGAACAGGTTCAGAGACGGGCTACGAGGATGATCCGAGGAATGGAAAAACTGCCTTATGAAAGGAGACTCAAAGAGCTTGGCTTGTTTAGCCTGGCCAAAAGAAGGCTGAGGGGGGATATGCTCGCCCTATATAAATATATCAAGGGGGTTAACGTTAGGGAGGGAGAGGAATTATTTAAGTTTAGTACTAATGTAGCCACGAGGACGAATGGGTATAAACTGGATATTAGGAAGTTTAGACTTGAAATTAGACGAAGGTTTCTGACCATTAGGGGAGTGAAGTTCTGGAATAGCCTTCCGAGGGAAGTAGTAGGGGCAAAAGACTTTCCTGGCTTTAAGACAAAGCTTGATAAGTATATGGAGGGGATGTTATGATAGGATCGTTAATTTGGGCAATTGATCTTGAATTACCACCAGACAGGTCTGCTCAATGGTCTGCGGGGAGATGTTGGATGCGATGGGTACTGAGTTGCTGCGGAGAACTCCTTCTTGGGTGCTGGCTGGTGACTCTTGCCCACATGCTCAGGGTTTAGCTGATCGCCATATTTGGGGTCGGGAAGGAATTTTCCTCCAGGGCGGATTGGCAGGTGCCCTGGAGGTTTTTCGCCTTCCCCTGCAGCGTGGGGCACGGGTCGCTTGCTGGTGGTGTCTCTGCAGCTTGAGGTCTTCGAACCATTTTTGAGGATTTCAATAACTCGGTCCTGGGATAGGGGTTGTATAAAATTGGATGGGTGGGGTTCTGTGGCCTGCCTTGTGCAGGAGGTCAGACTAGATGATCAGATTGGTCCCTTCTGACCTATGAGTCTATGAGGAACACAGGTTACAGCAGAGCTTGCAGGCACAGTCAGGACCCCTCCCTCGAGTCCTTCTGGGCTTTCAGGGTGCTTGGATCCTAGCTAGGATACCCTGAATTCCGCCCACACAGCCCCAAGCCCAAACTCCAACTGCTTCCCTCCTGCCACTCCCTTCCTTTGTTCCCCTTCCCGGGCAAAGGTGTTGACCTTTCCCCTCCCTTACCTAGCTCAGGTTACAGGCCCTGGCATCGTCCATCCCCTAAAGTCCTCCCCTGCTCTCCCACTCCCCACACAGACAGTCCCTACTGCATCACATCAGGTAAAGAAATTACATGAAAATCAACACACTGTCAATAATATCTATAAATGTCCATTGCAACAAAAAAGCCCTGTTGCAAGACCATTACCTGGGTTTGCAAAGTCAAGCATTTAACAGTTAGAAAATGCCAAAATTTAAGGTGCCTGATAACAGATGCCTCATCAATCTAGGAGACAAAGGCAGAACAGATTCCAATGGCTGGAAGCTGACAGTAGACCAGGGCCGGTACAAGGAAGTTTCGCACCCTAGGCAAAACTTCCACCTTGCGCCCCCCCCCAGCCCTGCAGCAGCTCCCTGCCCCCCCCTGCCCTGAAGTGTGCCGCCCGTCCCCGTGGCAGCTCCCCGTGAAAGCACCCCACCCCCTGGCCTGAGGAGCCCTGCGGTACCTCCCCACCCCAACTCACCTCTGCTCCTTGTTCTCTCCAAGCAGGACTGCGCAGTGGAACCCCTGGCTGGTGGCTGCCGGCAATGGCGTGCTGACCCAGGGGACCTCCCTGGGTTGCCAGCGGCACGCCAGGGCAGCCCAGAGGATTCCGGGGGCCTGGGGTCTTCAGCAGTGGGGGGCCCCCACTTTGGCGGTAATTCGGTGGTGAGGGGCCCTTCTGCTCCGGGACCTGCAGCCGAAGTGCCCCGGAGACCCTTCGCGGGGCCCCCCCACCGCCAAATTGCCGCCAAAGCGGGACCAGTTGCCGAAGTGCATCCGGGTCTTCAGCGGTAATTCTGTGGCGGAGGGCCCCCCCTGCGGGTCTCCGAAGCACTTCGGCGACTGGTCCCAGAGCGGAAGGCCCCGCGCCGCCGAATTACCGCCGAAGACCAGGCTGCATGTCGGCAGCGGTTCCCGCTTCAGCGGTAATTCACTGGCAGGGGGTCCTTCCGCCCCGGAGCGGAAGGACCCCCCGCCAGTGAGGACTGGGAGCAGAAGAAGCTCCAGGGGCCCGGGCCCCGCGAGAATTTTCCGGGGCTCCCGGAGCGAGTGAAGGACCCCGCTCCAGGGGCCTCAAAAAACTCTCGTGGGGGCCCCTGCGGGGCGTGGGGCAAATTGCCCCTCTTGCCCCCCTCTCTGGGCGGCCCTGCTGGGGCACTGACCCAGAGGAAACCCTGGGCTGCTGGCTGCCGTGGCGGCGCGCTGACCCAGAGGAAGCCCTGAGCTGCCGACAACGGCACCCTGACTCGGGGAACACCCTGGGCTGCCGGCTGCCGCGACGGCGCCCTGACCCGGGGAACCCCCTGGGCTGCCGACAATGGCGCCCTGACCCGGGGAACCCCCTGGACTGCCGGCTGCCGCGGCGGCGCCCTGACCCGGGGGACACCCTGGGCTGCCGGCTGCCGCCGGCATCTCACACTCCCTCTCTGTCCCAGCAGCAGCGGCTGCTCAACCATTTAAAAAAACAATTTGGGAGCACTTTTTGGTGCCCCCAAATTCGGTACCCTAGGCAACCACCTAGTCCGCCTAAATGGTTGCACCGGCCTTGCAGTAGACACATTCAAACTTAAGCTTTGCATATTTTTAGTGAGGGTAATTAATCATTGGAAAAACTTGCCTAGGGAACTGGCAGAGTCTCCATTACACATGCAGAGTGGCTACCTGTTTCTAAATGCTCTGCTCTAGTTCCACCTGAAGTTATGGGATTGGTTCAGGAAACTCTGGGGTGAAATCCTGGCCAGGCAGTCAGACTACATGAGCATAATGGTTACTCATGGCCTGTTAACCTGTCTCACTCATCACTGAGGTACGTGTGCCTCCGGGATCACTTGCTGGTCTCTGAGCACCTTGGTACTTCGGATGTCAAAATTAGTTTGTTTTTTTTCCCTTGTTCATACACGCCCATGGCATTCTGAAAAGTTAATCTTTTCACAGGAACGTTTTCTGTCTTTGCATCCATGCAATGGTAACATTTTTCTGGGAACCTTGAACAGAATATTTTCAGCTACTTTTGTGATAGAAGGGAGGAAAAAAAATATTTTCCTGCCGTTTAAAACGATCATCATGCTTTTTTTTTGGTTAGTTCAAAAATGGCTGAGCTTGGTGTCTATGAAGTGCCGATTGAGAACTAAGGCC
Organism: Gopherus flavomarginatus; assembly: GCF_025201925.1. Classification (NCBI taxonomy): domain Eukaryota; kingdom Metazoa; phylum Chordata; order Testudines; family Testudinidae; genus Gopherus; species Gopherus flavomarginatus. The sequence goes on along the minus strand of NC_066637.1, from coordinate 18,548,591 downwards.
ATGCCCAAGCATGGAAATAAAACCTGATTTTAAATAACAACATTATGACTGGTGGAAAACACTTCTAGAAAGACAGTGTGCCCATGTGTGTTGTTTCTGAAGTGTGAACTTCTCTGTTTTATGTCAATAGACACCATTCGAGCTTAAGGCTTTTAAAACAGCTTATGGCCTTACAGGACTCAAGCACTTGGGCTTCCTTAAGTACTTAACATTGCAGTGATGCTGCCTTGCAGACTCAAAGCAATTGAAGTGCTTTTGCCACCTTAAGGCGGTTTAAATGCTTGTGCCATGTTAAGTCTGCAAAGCAGCTTAGCTGGGACTTTTATGGCCTGCTCCTGAGAGACATGGTGCATTTTTACATCTACAGGCCTTCAGCCCAAGCCTTCCTGTTTTAAAAGAAAACAGGGAAGAGAAATTAAGTGCAAAAAACATAATGCGCTGTCTGCTGAACAACTAAAACAACAAGGTAGGAAATGCAGAATTAACTGTTCTTGCAGTGATGTCTTTTGGCATGTATTGGGTGTACTGTTTCCAGTCTATATTGCTGAATGTGGCTGTGATATCTGCAGATCACGCATCAAAATATGTTTGTTTCTAAAAGACGTGCTCTAGAAATTTTGAGGGGGACGTTCTCTGGCTTGTGTTATACAGGAGACCAGATCAGAGTGGCCCCTTCTGGCCTTGAAATCTATGGCTCTGTGAATCAGTGTGGCTAAGTTAATGCTGCTGTAGGAATCTTCCCATCTACATTTCCTGAATTACCAGCAATTCAGACTGGCAAAATCTCTGCTTCTCTTTCTTTCTTCCTCCTTTCTGCACTCAATCTGCCTGCCCTTCGTCCCCCTGAAAATTTATGGTGGTTTCAGGGCACAAGAGAGTAGAGTTTGGAAATATCTTTTCTTAGTTCCCATTAGCACGTGATCAGACCACATCACAATCTGCCTGTGGCTTTTAGAGAATGACTAATGCTGTGGAATCGATGGAGGTCAGGGTTGTTGCTGTCACGCTGTCTGGAGTGGCTCTGGACCATGAGTGCCAACCTCAGAGTAGACTGTCAAACCAGGGCGGACACCCCAAACTGATGGTATGTTCTAGAATTAGATTTCGCCAACCCAGTAACAAATGTGAACTCCCAAAGTACGACAATAGTCGTACAATGGAGTCACAGACCGTCCCCCTTGGACACTCCAGCCTATCTTGCCAGCCAGGCAAACTGGACTAGGTGATAAATGGTCACTTACACCAAAAAATCACAAAATATTCAGGTTGCTTCCAGTTCCAAGAGACTAGTCACTTACTCCAGCTCAATTTGTACCTTACATCAAAGACAACACTTTTAGCCAGTTCTATAGTAAAATTACTAAAGGTTTGTTAGGTTAAAAAAAGGAATAAGAGTTACTGAGAGGTTAAAGCAGGTAAAAACATATGTACACGCGAGTCACAGTCTATAATTTCAAATGGTAGCAGAGATGTAGTAATCTGCCAGTTTCCCAAATGTCTTTAAGGACTACACCATAACTCTGGGGACCGCCATCTTCCCATTCAGTTATTCTGCCCTGTTAGAATCCAAACCGTCCAGAGATGAAGAATTTTTCCTTGTGTCTATATTTATAGCTTCTTCTCACAGAAACCAAGCTGACAGCAGCACTTCCCACACATGTTCCTTCTTCATAGGACAAGGGGAGAGGGGAGTGCAGTTAACAAAGTCTTTGATCCTTGGTCTCACACAATGACTCATTTGTGTTTAATGAACAGGATTTAACATCTTCTTGTAAGACACCATCATTTGCATTACACCAGGCTTCTTTCTCATTTGATGGATTACTTAGTTAGAGGTAGATACAATGCAGATGTTTGCTGTTATATTATAACATGAGGCATAGTTGAGTGAGAACAATACATGCAGCATCCTACACACATTTTATAAAACACTAAACACATTCATATCAACTTAACATCTAATGTCTAGTTTGGTGATGCTGACACACATAAGCAAGACTGGTTTCCAGCTATGCGTTTGTGAGAGATCAGTAAGGCCTTAGGCCTTGGCATAAGTGGGCACCTGAACTGCCAGCGTCATAGTTGCAACCATGTTCGGAGATGACACTGAGTTGCATTTCTTTCTCATTTCAGGTGCCATTACAGTAATTTGGCCTTCTCTCTGATGGCCCACGTGTTGGCAGATCATGCCGCTGAAGGGGAGTACCAGCGGTGGGTCTCAGAGAATATCCTGGACCGCTTGGGCATGGAGGACACTGGCTTTGATATCACACCACCAATCCGTTCCCAAATGGCCGTCGGGTTCTATAGCAGTGGGCAGCCTGCTCCCCTTTATGACTTGGGCTGGTACAGGCCATCTGGCCAGATGTACTCCACAGCCGCTGACCTTGCCAAGCTGGCAATGGTCTTCCTAGGCACCTACCACCGGCGCCTGTTGGAGCCTGACACAGTGAAGACGATGCTGACACCTCTTTTTAAGTGCTCCAGTGAATACTTTGCCAATAAGACCGGCACACCCTGGGAGATCAATGAGCAGCTGGGCTATGATATTATCAGGAAGGATGGTGACCTCGATGGCTACTCAGCCACCTTCTCCCTTGTCCCCAAGCTCCGCTTAAGCTTCATAGTGCTAATGGCAGGGCCTAGGCCCCAAGGGAGAGATATGGTGACTCAGACATATGAGTACCTTATCCCTGCCATGGAGACAGCGTTCCGGGAGGCAGAGAAGAGCCTGAGCCCTCCCCCAAATCCCACCCCTTTTGTTGGCTATTACACTTATTCCAACCTGACCTTCTATGAGATTAAAGTTGGGCCCACTGGGATTCTGGTCATGCAACAGTTTGGACCCCATATTGAAGAGCTGATCCCTGAAAACTACCGGACAATCAAGCTCCACCACCTGGAGGACCGAGTCTTCCAGGTGGTTTTTGACAAGGAGTTCCCATGCATTCTGCGGCTGGGCTCTGCCTCAGTCTCACTGGAGACCCAGGATGGGCAGCTCTTTAATTTCTATCCTTTTGACCGCAAGGGTTTATCTCCCGGCTTTGACGCCCCAGGACTAAACACGTACAATGTAGTGCGCATACATCGCAAGCCCATATTCTACAGCTAACTGCCCTTGCACCTGCGTGACCATGTGTGGAAGTTGGCTTCTGCTCTGTGTGTGCCTGACTCGCCTGCCCCCAAGGCTTTGGGGATGTAGCTTAAACGGGAACGATGCTGGCAAACTGACTGTTCTATCCAACAAAAACTCCCTCTTCTGAAATGACTGCAATGGTTTGTGTTCCCTTGGCACCGCAGGGCTGTGCTGGCAGTTGGGGGAGCCTGTAGAAACTACATGCTGGATATGTTGGGTGTCTGGGATATGGACTCCACTGCATACTTCCCAGCACTTAAATCTTCCAGTGCTAAAGCTGCCCATTTGGCAACCATCACAAAGTGTGACTGGCTTCAGTGGACCATTGAGACTCTCCTGTGCTTTTGAGCCAGAATCTAGTCTGGTATCCAAGGGTTTTTCAGGCAGCTATCCTTTTCAGCAGCCCGGCTACTAGGATCAAACTGCCTTGCCCATTTGGGGTTTGCCATAATCTGACATCCTAGACCACTTTGTAACACCTAAGAGAGAGAGTGGGGTCCATCTCTTCCATATGGCTGAGTGGGGTACAGCAATCCATGTGGGTGGTAGGGAGCCGTGTAGTTTCACTATGGGTTGTGTGAGTCCACAAAGGAAATCGTAGTGTTTAGATATAGAAGGTCAAAGGGGATTAGATTGGTTGGTGCTGAAGTACTATAGTGATGAGCTATATGAGTACCTAGATTAAGTAGATGTACTCTGAGTGCATGTAGATATGGGAGTGTGTGCGCACACTTGTAAAAAGTTGGTTTCAGGGCTGTGTCTCTAGGTAGATGTTTGTGTGTAGGGGTCGTGAGTAGGAATGCATGGATGTCTGTGTGTTGTGGGTATTGGTGTGTGTGCTGTAGCCGACGTGCCTCCCTGTGGGGGGTTGTAGTTGTGAGTACTGTGTGTTTTTGTCCTGTGTTGTGGCTCAGAAGTGAGTGTAAATCCCTGTGTGTACATTGTGAGCGGAGACTGAGTTATGTTGGGACTGTGGCTCCAATGGGCTCTAACCTTTCCCAGTTTCCCATGTGTGGCAGAAAGAAGCTTCAGCGCTGGCTGGCTGAAGAATTAGCTAGAACACAGACTGAAGACACATGATAGGCCACTACCCTGGAACCTGATCCCTTTAAACTAGGGCCACCTTCAAGTACCTTGTAATGCCACTGATACATTTGCTTCCTTCCTTGTACCCACCTGGCTGCCTAGGCAGGGAGGACAGATGACACGCAACAAGTTGCTATGTTAAGGCATTTGCTTTTATCCTTCTCCTGGGGGCAGCTGGCAGTGACGGCAAAACATCATATCCGTGCAAGGGGAGCAGAGGCTGTAGGGACATGACCATCAGCAAAGGAAGGACTCCAGCTGACAGAGACCTTGGGCTGAGGACAGCATCACTGCTTATAGCCCTGCCTGGAGCCTGAGTTCAAACCCATCAGAGGGCTGGAGCTAGATAAATGTTTCTATTGTGATTAATCAACGTCACTGCTGAGTGCTGGCTCAGACTTGGCATGGGCTGTATAGTCCTGAAATCCTGGGCTGGGGTGCCGGGCAAAGGCCTGGTAAGTAAATCTCACTTCAATGACTTTTTCGGCAGTGCATGTTCTCCTGCCCTGGTCTCTTGTGACCGGTTCATTTCCTCCTCTTGGTCACAAGCCCTTGTTGGCAGCCAGCAGTGACTGCAAGGTGTTCTGCTGTTCATTCTTGCAGGATTTAGGAGAGCCTGGCTGATCCTCAGGAGCTGCCAGAGCTGGAAGAAATGGATCTTGTCCTCTCTGCCTCTCTTCCTGTTCCCCTGTCTCTGTCCCTTCCATCCTTCCCATCTTCAAGTTCACTGGGAAAAGAGGGTATGAACAGATCCTAGAAATCTGTGATTTACCCTCTCTCCACCTCCCTTGTTCTCCTCTATCTAAGCTCATCATTAAACATAGGATATGATGTAAGGACTGCCCCGCTGCTCCATCCAAGCCCTGGAGTCACAGCTGTTGCTGCAGTGCAGTTTTGGTCCCAGTGTTGTTCTCTGTAAGTGATCACAGCTCACACCTTGTCATCTTCCAATGTTCAGATATTTACACTGTGTAGTAACAATAATATTAAATCCTGTCTAAATTCTGACTGCTTCAGTGAGTGATGGTGCCTGGTGAACACAAGGCTGCAGATAGTCTGACTATTGGACTGAGATTGCATGTATATACAACTGACTGCAATGCTCCTTGAGACACTTACAGCAAAATGCAGCTTTCAGGATTTTGAGTCTTCTTATGTTGACCTTAAACCCCAGAACCAGCTGTCTGGTGCGGTGGCTGGAACTTCTCTGGTCCTAGTGTACAAGGGGTTAATCCTCACTCTCACCTTCTATTTCTTCTAGCACTGGGGGAAGGGCACAGTGTACTTGGGTTGCTTAGGAGATGGGGTAGGATGCCTTTAGAAAAATGGGGCTCTGCATCCAGAGGCCAAAGGTCAGGGCTGAGCCCCCCAAGCTGGGCAGTGTCTGTTACAGCAAAATCTTTTGCTTTCCTGTTGACATTGACCCCCAAGGAGAAGCCCTTGCTGACACTAAGCATTTTTATTTTCAATGGCATCACTCCTCCAGCTTATGCACTAGGCTGGACTAATACTTCTGCTGGCACCTTGGCACCCACAGGTGCTACAGAAGCCTGTCCTGTGTATTTTACAGCTTCATTTCCTAAATATAAACAAGACACCATATTCATGGTCTATGTTTGTAAAGGAGAATTCACTCGATAACCTGAATTTTAAACTAACAGAGCTTTTCTTGTGGACGGGGGGAGGAGACACTATAAAAGGATCTGGATTTATGGGATCTGATTTGCTCTCATTCCCACTGGTATAAATAGTGACTAGCTCCATTGATGTCCGTGGAGTAACACTGGCAAAATAAAAAAAATTGATGGAAGTGAGAGGAAGAGAAAACCTACAGTTTCTAGCTCAGGCCCTTTTTTCACTAGAGGAGAGAAATGTCCATGAGACTATGGCAGAATGCCCATGACTAACCCCTTCCAAAAGGGACATGTACCAGATCCCTTATGACCTCCCTTAGATGTGTTGGCTGCATCTTACTGGTGTTAGCACACTACTAAAAGCAGAAATGAAAAATCCACCATCTCTGGGAAATTACAGGGTCCCTAGCGTTTAGTTCTCTTTCCAACAGAATTCAAGCAGTTAGCTATCTGATTGCGCAGAGATCTGTGTGTCTACCTCAAAGCCTGTAAAGCAGGTATTGCAGATCCCAGCTCTGAATAAATCAGCAATGTGGGAGGATGGTCTGCAGCCCATGTTTGCCTTGTGCTAATTACTACTGTTACAAAGTTCATTAACGTAAGTTGTGAAACTTTGGTAGCAGCAGGGTACAATCCCTAGGGATGTGTTTTGCCTGACTTTAACTGACTCTTGACTTTCTGTAAAATCATCCATCAACGACCTACGCCCGCAGTGGATTTACTCCTGTGTAATCGTGAGAGATTATAAAACGGCCATAGACTTGATTCTAGATCATATTTTTAAACAGGGTTATAAATCAGTTTGGCCTCATCCTCCCTAGATGACCAACTTTGAAAACCAGTTGAAATGAGGGGGCAGGGCATTTGTTAAAATATATTTCCTCGTGTGAGCTTAAGCCCTAGCACCTGATCCAACTTCCATTGATATCAGCTGAAAGACTCTCCTTGACTCTAATGGGAGCTGAATAGACCCCCAGTGACCTCTGCTTCCATCAGTGGAAAGGCAGGTGAGCAGGCGTATGCCACAATTTTTAAGATCCCTCCACAAACATTGCTGTTTGCTACAGAATCTCAGCTTTCCTTTTAAATAACATTCTAGCCTTTGTGTTAGCCACACTGGAAACTAACTTCAGACAAACAACAGCTGTGGTGTGAATGCTACTCAACCCCGCACACCTCAGTGAGGTCTGAATTTCAAAGCTTGGTTGGAACCATTTATTATGGATTTTTTAAAACATTTAATTTATAAACATCTGTGATAGTGACACAGAAACATCTTGGGGAAAATCCCATATTTTACTCTTGGCAGGATTCTGCACCAAAAATTAAAAATTCTGCAAAATTCTGAACATTTTATTTGTCAAAATAATGTAATATAATCACATCAGTTTCAATTGTTTTGGTAATTTATTTAAACTACAATACAGAAAAAAGTCACAACAACTATTAAGCATTTTCTAAACACATGAAAGTTAAGTTACAAACACTTGGTAACTAATACCTGGATTTTCATTTAAATTACATTACAGAACACAAACAGCCCAAAAAAAGTAGAATGTCATTTTAAATTGCTCAGACTTTCACACAAGAAAATCATACAGTTTTGCTCATCATTGTCCTGGACCTGGCTGGGTACTTTGGGAAGTGCTTGCTTCTGATAGTCCTGACATTTTATTAACTGCTTGGTCTGTGTTATCTGCCCTCAAAGTCTTTTTTAATTGTTAAGTAAAATAAATCCTGAGCTGTCATCTAACTCTATTGTGCCACTCTGGCACAGGAAAAAAGTGAGAAAGCACATAGATCTTCCTAGCTGATTCCCTTACTTTCATTATTAAGGCTTTACATCACTCTGACAATCTAGGATTCTTAAAACTTTTACAGGTTTTATGCTCCTGGGGGAATTGACTGAGAATGGGAACAGTTAACTAACAACAGGAACATTAACAATGTTACTGTGCAGGCAGGCAGCTACCTTCTGCCTCAGAGAATGAGATCAATTAACTAGCAGGCAGGCTACTACATTTCTGCCTCGGGAACAGAGCCTTCCTCGTGCACAACACAAAGCCCTACCTCTCCACGCCCTGCGAGTCACAGTAGCAAGCGAGAGGGACAGAGTCTCAGAGTCTCTCTTGCTTGTTGGCAGGAAGGCATGCACGCCCGCCCAGTCCTGCCCCTGATGGTGGTCATTTCCCCCACAGGCACACACGTCCAGCCTCCCTCCCCCTGCAGTGATTTGCGTCTCTCAGGTTGCTCCAGGCATGCTGGAACAGATGCACTGGCACATTTCCAAGCGCAGATTTCTTTTGCATTTTTCTGTGGGCAAGGGCACAGAAATATGTGGCCCATGGGCACAGTATTCTGTCAGCAGTAATAATATTTAAACAGAACAGCCGTTAATTTTAAGGAGAGCTATGAACAAAAAGGACATCATATACAAATGATGTCAGTGGGCCATATTCTGCAATTAGTTGCATGGGTATAACTGCCAAGTAATTACACTAGATTTACACCCTTGCACCTGAGAGTGGAATTTGACCAGTGAATATTAATATTTTTCATTAACTGAATATCTCAAGTAGTTTACTATGTCGAGATAAAATAATGTTCTAATTGACTGAATTAATCACAGGAAAAAGGGCAGACCTTCAGCTGGGGTAAATCAGCAAAGTTCTGCTGCTCTGAAGAGCCACTGATAAAACATCCAGGCACCATAACCGTGTGCTGTCAGCTGAACAGCTGAGATCGCCTTGTTAATCTAACATACACAGCTCTGGAAAAATTCCAGTGACAGTAAAATCACTGTTGAGCACTGATGTCACAAGTTTTAGCAAGCAACTACTTACCCAATAAGCATTTAGCTTCATCCTGAGCCATACATTTCCTCAACCAAAACCATATGGGCTCAATTGTTGCTATGATTGGGGCACAAGGGGGAGTGAAAATCCCATCATGCCCCAGTGCAGCCTCACTGGTACTTGGGTCTGGGAGCACAGCAGTACGGAGATGCTGCGTGCCTGCTACTTCCCCCCAAGAAGTGGGTGGGGAATGGATGAAGCCAGCACAGTTGACTCAAGGACTTGGTGTCAAAAGAGTCCTTCTCTCTCCCCATCAGAGATGAGCAGCTGCAAGATGAAGTGGCACAGCTGGGAGCAGCCAGTTAGCTATTTGAATGCTGCCTTTATTAAACAATTATATCAGAAAACTGCCCTCATGGATCATTCTGTCTTTCTGTTCTCTCCTCCCCTTTACTCAAGATGGGCTCTTTGCTCACTCATTCTCCAAATCATTCTCTCACTTCAGAGGCGGGGAGGAGACTGGGATTTGTGCTGACCTGTCATCCTGGGAACTCTCTCTCAATCGCTTCCTTCTGTCAGAGGATGGGCAGGCAGTTGCTTTTTTAAACTGCTGAGACAAGTTCCTGTGCATATCAGCTGACAAAAGGGGGCACTGTCAACTCAAAAGGCCCAAGGAGGCTTGGCTCTGTTACACTAGAACTGTCCAGGAGCCATCCAGTATACAGATCACGCACTTTCTATGAGGGATGTATACAGGCTGCTTCACCTTGGTATCACTAGAGAGTGGTATGCACTTAGACTCATAGACTCCTGGTGTATTTAGACATTAGTAACAGTGGCTGATAGTCCTGCAGGTTTTTCTAGCTGAGAGGGGGACCTCATATACCTTGCTGAGGCCTGGAAAGCTGTGTGAAAGCCCTGCACAATGCATGGCAGCTGACCATTTCCCAGAAGGAGCTGCAGAACATGGTGGGGAGAAGGTTGTAAATAATGTGGTTGATGCTCAGGCAGAAGACCCTGGAGATGTAGTGGAAAGTGGATAGATATGATGTTCTCCCCTGGGTGGCAGAACTTCACGCCAGCCTTTTGATGTGGAATGGAGCCCAGCAGATGGTGAACACCACCACCGTGACAAGTGTGAAGAGAGGGAGCTGGGCAGAGAGCTAGAGACGCAAATAGCAGAGCAAAGACAAAGTTTAGTGAGGAATGGCTGATAAACACAAGTGGGGGGCCTGGCTGATAAATGTATGCTTCCGGTAGCTATAGGATACCTGATCCCATAGGTATTAGCTAGCCATTAACAAGCTATCTGAGGTTCCAGAGATTCCCTGGCATTATGATTGGTTAGATGGTTGTAACCATAATCTCACAACATTTCACAAATTAGAGCCACCAGAAGAACATACATGAGATGAAGGTGGGTCATGAGTTGATACTGCAGCTGCAATAATCCTTGTTTAAGAGGTTATTATGAAGGCACTGGATAATTTTATGGCCAATGACTTCTCTGATGACTGATACTATGGAAAGTTTAGGGCATATGCTTTAGGGCATATGCTGAGTGCTACAGGAGCCAGGAAGGAATCTCCCTTCCCCGTGTGCACTGCACAACTGACAAGATGCATTATGGAGAGATTGAACTTTCTGCAGAAGCAACAGGGACTAGTGGCTACTAGTGGCTACGTAAGATTCTATCCAAATGAACCCACAGTCTGATGTGATATGATAAATCCTATACTCCAGTGAGCATCTCTGAGAACAGGAATTGACAAGGTGAACATTGACTCATACTGTTTGGGATTAAAGAGAGTTGCCATCAAAGGCGATGCTGCCCATGAGCATCATAACAGGTCAGTTCGCTGATACACAGAATGACGATCTGGCCAGTTCCTACAACAACAGCTCTGTACAATGTGTTTTCTGTGTACAGCCTAGGTTTAATTCACTCTGTGAGTAGCACACAGTCAAGCTGGCTTCCTCTTTAGTGAAGTTGTTCTTAACGCTGCCCTTCTTCTCTGTGGTAGGAGAGTGGCATGCAGGAGTACTGGTAAATCTGGTCTTCATTTTCCAGCTCCGGTCTCTTGATGTGCCTCAGGACTAATATTGTGTCTTTTGCTCTTTACACAACAAATGTAATATGAAGAAAACACATGGGCACAGTGTGGTCAAAGGAACGATGTTTACTCACTATAAACAACATGCACAAGCTAGCTGGGTAGGAGCCTGCTGCTTTGGCAAAATTCTACCGATTGAACACAGTGAGGTTCACAAATTATTTAAATGAACACTACCCAATTTCTGTGCACTACAGTAAGAAAAGTCTGATATTGCTGTTATGTGACAAGATTCACTACCCACTGATTCCACTATGCATAATCTGCAATGGGGAGACTCTGCAATGCAACCGCTGAGATACTCAAGTTAACCCACAGATCAATTATGAAATTAGTACACTGGAGAGCGCCTTTTTACGCCTTGCTGACAATGTGCCACTGATTTTTTCCAAAGTCCGTGGACATTAGCACCAGAAGAGAAGTGGAAAGGTGGGTGAAGTAGGAGAAGACAGGTGGCAGAGACGCAATGTAAAGCCATGAGACACAGAGAGTGATGTTAACAAAAGCAGAGACTGGATGGGGTCAGCTTTCAGGGGTGCTGTGAGGTTTGTAAAGCTCCTTGAAGTCTTTACATGAAAGCTCCTGTGTACAGACAGTGCAAAAGGCCTTAGAACCCTCTTTCCTGAAGTGTGTTCTTGCTCCTGGGAGAGGGATTTTGTGACATTTTTTTAATTCAAAAGGACAGTTGATTTGGAGAAAACTGTGTCACTGAAAATTATCTTTTTATTAGTGCCTTTGCTCCTGCAGTACTTGTCTCTAATACATGTTCTAAAACCTCTAAGAGTCCTTGGGGTAGAATAATTTATAAGAGAAAAAGCAAAGTCTGCCCATCCTTCATCCTGACTGAATGCAGGAATATAGTCCCTCCACAGTGCAGCCCCCCAGAGCCTCTCCACTGCAGTTTCCAGATTTCAGCCCAGGGCTGGTCCTTTCTCCCTGTCCCCAGCAATTGTTTGGTAAGGCAGCCCCCGATAGGCTCCTTTTTAAATTTAGAATGTTTCAAGGAGGCATCCAGGCCTGCTAGGGCTTCATCTCTGCTGGTGATAACCCTGTATATACCACACTAATGGTGCAGAGCACCAGTGTGTCCTGAGACATTCCCTGGGAAAGCGAAATGCTACCCGAGTCACATACCAATCGGTCTCAACCACTGGACTCCTTTTCACATTCATGCTTGTGAAGTCTTCCAAAGCCAGAAGTGACTCTGCAATGGCAGACTATGTATGGAGATGGGTAGGGAGAATATCTGTGCACCCTGGAGTATTGTTCACTCGCCATCGATAGCCAAATATATTAGTTCTCAAAGACCCATGCTCATGGCAATTGCTAAGAGAAGTAATACGCACCATTATCATTAACCTAGACCACAAATGGGCCACCTGGCCCAAGGGGAACTGCACAGAGTGGAAGGGAAACCACTGGGGCCTACGCAAAGTTATGGTGTAGCACGCACTCTGGGTCAGAGGGGCTTGTGTTTGACACACACACCCCCTTACTTTGGCTTAAGCAAATGCTATTTTTCTGCAAATCCAGCAGTGACCTTTGAAGAAACAGCCACTGTCATAAACAGATAAGTAAGAGTTAATAGAACAAAACTGCTTCATGTCTCTTTTGCCTGGAAAGGGTTAACAAGAACAGTGAGCCTGGCTGTCCCCTGACCAGAGGACCAATCAGAGGACAGGATGCTTTCAAATCTTGAGGGAGGGAAGTTTTGTGTGTGCTGTTAGATTTTGGTTGTTGTTCACTCTGGGGGCTCAGAGTGACCAGATATGCAACCAGGTTTCTCTCCAATCTCCCTGATACAGGTTCTTATAGATTCAAAATAGTAAGTACTAGGTAGATAAGACGAGTTAGGCTTATGTTTGTTTTCTTTATTTGCAAATATGTATTTGGCTGGAAGGAGTTCAAATGTGTATTTTGCTGAAAGGATTTTAATTTGTACTTGTATACTTAGGCTGGGAGTGTGTTCCCAGTGTCTATAGCTGAAAGACCCTGTAACATATTCCATCCTAGATTTACAAGGATAATTTTTACTGTTTTTTCTTTCTTTAATTAAAAGCTTTTCTTGTTTAAGAACCTGATTGTTTTTTTATTCTGGTGAGACCCCAGGGGACTGGGTCTGGATTCACCAGGGAATTGGTGGGGAGAAAGGAGGGAAGAGGGAGAGAGAGGCTGATTTCTCTCTGTGCCAGGATTACTTTCTCTCAGGAAGGGTCTGGGAGGGGGAAAGAGAAGGAGGGAGGAAGGTGAATTTTCCTCTCTGTTTTGTGATTCAAGGAATTTGAATCACAGTGATCTTCCAGGGTAACCCAGGGAGGGGAAGCCTGGGAGAGGCAACGGTGAGGGAAAGGGTTTACTTTCCTTGTGTGAAGATCCAGAGGGTCTGGGTCTTGGGGTTCCCTGGGCAAGGTTTGGTGGGACCAGAGTGTACCAGGCACTGGAATTCCTGGTTGGTGGCAGCACTACAGATTCTAAGCTGGTAATTGAGCTTAGAGGAATTCATGCTGGTACCACATCTTTTGGACGCTAAGGTTCAGAGTGGGGAATTGTACCATGACAGCCACTCTGTCTCCGGTCTGACAAAACTCATGTAATGTTCAGGGAGCAGTCGGCTGGCAGGTTTGTCATGGAACTGGGCCCAGCACTTTCATTAACTGCCCCAAGTACTCAGCACAGTCTGAGCCTGCTCACGCTTCTGGAAACATCTAGTTCACACTGAGCATGCTCAGAGATTTAAGGTTTCTCCATACAAGAAAGTTGCATTGATTTAACAATGCATTTTAAACTGATTTAACTAAACTGGTGCAAACCCATGTGTGGACTTTCCGGTTTTGGTTTAAACTGGCTGATTTAGCTTTAAGTAATTTAGGAATCAGTTTAATCTAAACTGAAATAAATCACTCTTAAGCCAAACTGAGAATGTCCACACGGCCTTTTACCCAGGTTTAACTAAATCAGATTTTTTAAAATCTCATGTAGCAAGGCCTTAACGTAGCCTTTCTCCTGGCAACACTTCATCTCCTCATTGGCTTTATAGCTCCCTCATGCAGTAGGGAGGTGATATATTACTTGTTGAGTACTGGGAGAGGGACACTGGTGTGACGAAGTGGGATTGTTCTTAATATTTCCCCTGAATACTGTGTGGGTGCCTCAGTTTCCCCTATGCATTTCTTAAGTCTCCAGTGTGCATAAGTGGCAGACACTCTGTCTGCTGGCAACAAATGGCCGAGGCCCTTCCCCCCTGCAAGGGGATGGCTAAAGGTGAACAAAGAGATCAGGTGACCTCCTGGCCCGGGAAAGAGACAAAGCCCATAGAGGAGGGGCTGGAGGGGTTTTCAGTTTGGAGCTGGCTGAGGACAAGGAGTGAGTGCAGATCGGGGGGTCTGGCTCATTGCTCCCCAGGATTGACCCGACTGAGGAGTCCTTTTCTCTGTACCTACAAGCTCTGTTTCAGACAGTGTTCCTGTCATCTAATAAACCTCTGTTTTACTAGCTGGCTGAGAGTCACCTCTGACTGCAAAGTGGGGGTGCAGGACCCTGTGGCTTCCTCAGGACCCCGCCTGAGTGGACTCGCTGTGGGAAGCGCACGGAGGGGCATATGCTGAATGCTCCAAGGAGAGACCCAGGAGGTGAAGCTGTGTGAGCTTCTTGCCCCGGAGACAGTCTGCTCTGAGGGAGAGGAGGCTCCCCAAAGTCCTGACTGGCTTTGTGGGGAGCAGTTCCAGAGCATCGCCCGGTGACTCCGTGACAACTGGTCAGTAGTTTTGCTCTTTGCTTCCTCTCTATCTTTGTGCCAGTGAGTCTTTGGTGACACAGCTGGATGTATAAATCATGAAACGAGGTGGATTCTTAGAGCCCCACTATGTGCAGAGAAACGCATCATCCTTCCCTGAGGAAAGCATGACAATCCCTTGAAAAATGTACTAAAACTGAACAGACTTAGTGATCCGGAGCGAATCTGGGATCCCTCTCCTGGGGGCTAAGCATACTAGGCACATGCAACATTAAAAATGACACTAAGGTGACCAGATAGTAAGTGTGAAAAATCAGGGCAGGGGGTGGGGGGTAATAGGAGCCCATATTAAAAAAGCCCCAAATATCGGGACTGTCCCTATAAAATTGTGACATTTGGTCACCCTAGATGACATATTCCACTGATTTAGAAAATGTTTCCCAGCTCCTTTTCTGGACATATTCACTAGTGGTTGCAGCTGGTTTTCCTTTTCTTTCTCTATCCCTTCCCTCTTGCCACCCCTCTTGGAGCCCTGGATAAAGGACTCCCTGGATGGGAACTGTTAAGGGAAGAGCACAGAACCTGTAAGGGAGAAGCCCCCGGGGGTATTATGAACAGGGCTGCCGGCAGAACAAGCAGTGCTTGGATTACCCAACACAGTGTTCCAAATCCAGCTTTCTCTGGGGTGATTTGCACTGCCTTCTGCTGCCCTGCTTAGCTGCTTCTGTCTCTCTAATGATTCCTGGAGAAATCTGTGGCCATGACTGGTCAGATCCGAACATAATCCCCACTAGACACAGATCCACTGTGTTTCTCCCTATCTGTAGCTCTCTGCCTTTAATCTCCTCTAATGCTCTGAATGCTAACAGTGACATGCTGCCTTGCTTTTTGCCTATTATTTTCATTTTCTTGTCCAAACGATGCACATGCAGATCAAGGTCATGACGTTTTTCAATGCAGCCTGAACAAAATGCTGTAAAAGCTGGCCACATTTCCAAGGAATTTGGGCTGAGGAAAGCTGACTTAGTCTGCTTGGTTAGCCAAGGCAACTCTCCACAGAACAAAGGTGCCCCATCCCCAGGAATGGTATTAAATACCATTTTGGGGGCTAACAAGGCCGTAGAGACATGCACAAGGCAGTGTAATGAAGCTGCAAGATGCTGCAGAAGCTAGAGCACTATAATGGGGTGTAGCAGGATTTCTTTCCCTGTAGGACTCGGGGTGGGGATACAGAAAAGCTCTAAAGGAGCCGGGACTCAGAGAGGAAATAGGACATGCTAGTGCCACTGGGATGGGATGCTGGCAGGCTACCTGCCCGAGAGCTGCATGGTTGATACCTTACTATTGCCCTGTCTCTGTTCTCAACAGGGAGCCAGAGCCAGCTGCCCTGGGTGCAGGAGTTCAGTACGGGTTCTAGGAGCAAAGAGCCCAGACACCTGCCCCCTCCCCGCTCCAGAGCCCAGGGATCCAGAGAGAGAAACAGCTTGATGCTCAGTCCCAGGCTTGTATGGAGCTTCCTCTGTGCTGCCTTCTCCTTCCCCCAGGGCATGCTGGGACCTGCAGCTGCCAGGGACCCTCTAGCTTCCTCCCCTCCCCCCAGCAGTGTCTTCCACGTGCAAGCTGGGCGGCCAGCAACACTGCAGCCCATTTCTCTGGGGAAAAGGAAATTCTGGTTAATTTCTGCAAAAATCTGTATGGCACAGTGGCGCAGAATTCCCCCCAGGAGTAGTCACTCTGAGCTTCTGAAATGGATGGGAAAGGATCCACTGGTGATGGCTCATATCAGCACTAATGACACTGTGTCATGAGATATTTTGCAGATTGCAGGTGATTTCAGGGAACTCCAAAGGATACTGAAGAAGTACATCCCAGTAATCTTCTCTGAGATCTTCCTTGTCCCATGAGCAAAGGAACACAGAAGGCTGAAGTCTCTGGAAAGGAACTGCTGTCTAAGTAAGTGGTGTCACGTGGAAGATTTTGGTTTTGTGGAACATTGGTATAGTTTGGATGGCCTCCATCTCGGTAGAAGTGGATCAGTCTTCTCACGGACAGGCTGTCTGGATTACTAATAAGAAGCAGGGAGGGTAAAAAGAGGGAAGTTCTGAGCACTCGGCACAAAATTGAGATATTGAGAACAAAATTAATCAAAGAACCAAAGACATGAAGAGAAGAAGTTCTTTAATTGCCTATACATTGATGCTAGGATCCTGGGAATAAATAACAAGAGGCATTGGAATTGCTCATTTATGAGCATATATTTGATCTAGTTGGTATTACTGAAACCTGGTGGGATGATTTCTAGGACTGAGATATTAAAATTAATGGTTATAAGCTATTTGATCAAGTGGTCAAAAGGGGATGGAGAGTGCTCTGGCCCTGAAAGGGTTAAAAGCCAGCCCTTGGAGAGGGCTGGGGCGGACAGCCAATCAGAAAAGGCTGAGAGGCAGCCAATCAGGGCCAGGCTGGGCCCTATAAAAGGTCTGCAGGGCCGAACAGCAGGCAGTCTTTCTCCAGCCTTGGACAGAAATGGACACGGCTGCCTGAAAGAGGAAAAGAGTACTTTGGACAGCGCAGTGCTGGGGAAGGGCAGGAGCAGCTGTGGGAGCTCCAACCTGGAAAATTGCCAGGCTGAGGCCTTGCTGTCAGGGCCAGAGGAGGTACTAGGGCTGTAGGGAGGCAGCCAGGGGAGGAGGAGGCAACAGGTCCAACTCCCTGGCCGATGATGAATGAGCGCTTCAGACAGCAGTTTGGCCCTGAGGGAAGGGGCTAGACGAAAACTGGCAGTGGATCACTGAGGCAAGATGGAATTAGGGGATTGGGGTTCCCTGGGGAGGGGAGGACCTCAAGTGTGGGAGTACTGCTGCAGGCAGTACCCAGGAGAAGGGGCACTGTGGGCCAGGTGGGATGTGGGTCTGAAGTGTAGTGGTGGAGATTAATAATGAAAGACAAGTAGCGACAGCACCAAAGACACCGGCCAGCAGGAGGCGCTCCTAGGCTGGGATGAGCTAATTCCCAAATGACCAGCAGGAGGCACCATTGTGGTGAAAGCACAACCTGTTAGAGGCACTCTATGTAAAAAATAGCATTACCTGCTTCTAAATCAGTGATAACCCTGAAACTTTTGATCTTGAATGCTTATGCATCAGTGTCCTAACAAATCAAGCATTATTAGTTGGTGTCTGCTCTGGACCACAAATCACACTAGGGAACAGGATAACCGGCTTCTTATGCACCTATTTTTGTTTAAGAATAAAAACCTGTCTGATGATGGGGGACTCCAATTTAGATGACATATGCTTGACGTTTCATGCTGCCAGTATCAAAACATCCATGGAATTTCTAAATATTATTGATGATAATTTCTCTACTCAAATAGATTTCCATCCAACATGGGGGAATTCTATATTAGACCTCTTCTTGACAGATAAAGAGGAATTGAATACAATACTAAAAATCAATGGTAGCTTAGGTACCAGTAATCATGACTCGGTCACATTTATAATGTGCAAACCAAATAAAGTCCAGACCAGTAATATATATGTAGGTATACTTGGGGCTATTAAAGGGCCGATTTCACAAAGCTGAAAACAATGAGGAATATCAGCTGGTAGGGAGTATTTAATCAAAAAAATCTGATTGATAATTATGACTTGTTTAAGAACACTTTACTAAATGACCCAAAAGCCATAATCCCACAATTGAGGAAGAAGGGCATGTTGATTTTTTTTAAAGGCCTGATTTAGAGGGGAAGTGAAGTCAGTTGTAAAATATTGAATAATATATAACAAATGGAAGAAAGGTGAAGTTGGTAGGAATGAATATAAATCAGAAGCTAGGAATTGTAAAAAAATTGGAGGGAGTTCAGAGATGAGCCATGAAACTTATTAAAGGATTAGAAAACATGCCTTCTAGTGATAACTCAGAGAGCTCAATCTGCTTGGTTTAACAAAGAGAAGGTTAACGGGTGACTTTATTACAGTCTATAAGTACCTACACAGGGAACAAATATTTAGTAACAGGCTCCTCAGGCTAGCAGAGAAAGGTATCACACGATCCAATGGCTGAAAGCTGAAGCTAGACAAATTCAGACTGGAAACAAAGGAGTGAAAATGGCAGTATACTGGACACAGACTAGAAAGACCCACAGACCCACTCTATCTCAGTGTAAATGCCCACATGAGGCACGGGGCAATAGGGGATCCATGCCTGGGATGTGCTGTTTTAGTGACAGCTGCCCATGGGCCAGGCTGTGAATGTGCCACTCAGAAGAGTTTGGCAAAGCCTCAGACATGGGGCAGGTGAAAGGTTACAAATGCAGCAGGAGGGGTGATGGGAGGGAGCAACAATGAGATGCAAGGCCCTGTGCCATGAGAGTGAAAACTAGCCATGGGACGCAGAGTGAGCCCAGGATAGGAGGGGAAGGACTTGTTTATACCTCAATGGTTTTCCAGATGACAAATGAGCAAAACGCAGAGATAAATAAGCCGGTCTGAGAATTCCAGTTCTCTGTGGACCCTAGGCCCTTCAGGGAACACTGGGCTAGGCAATTATACCAGCCAGGGATGCTTTTTACAGTAGCACCAAACCCAGTACAGGGCAGTGGAGGAGTGTTGGGAACTCTTTGCCTGCCATTCATGATGGCTGCTGGATATCTGTGAAATTATGTGACTACCCCCTTCCTTCTCCTGCACCTACCCTCCCCCTTCACACATAATCCAGCCATTCCAGTCTCTGCAGCTGCTTGAATGCCCTCGTGGTTTAAGTGATGCCACTGCAGAGATTTCAATTACAAAGCTCCTGGCTGCAACAATTCTCTCCAACATTCCCTGCAGGGCCGAGCGATGGCTCCTTAGGAGGCAGTTCCCAATCTTCCTTTTTTTTCCTTTGCTAGCAGCAGGAAAAGGGAAGAACAAATGTTAAATGAATGCAATTTCTTGGACTGCTCTTTTTTACATGGGCCTTGTTCCTGCAGGCATGCTGGTGAGGTCAGCTGCGGAGTCCAGGGGGAGGATGCCATTTTACTGTTGTCGGTAAGTCTCACCCTTTCTTGACTGCATTATCTCACTGGAAAGCCGCAGCAATGAGACTGAGATTTAGAGGATCCCTAGAAAATGCCTGAGGCTTTGTCTTCACTGCTAAAAAATCCAAGTGGAGACAAGGCGCTGAACTTTTCCTGCAAGGGAAATTAGGCAAGGTCAGCCTTGGGCAGAGGGATCAGTGCTGACCTCACCTAGCTACACTATGCTAAACACTCCAGGGAGCGTGTCTGCACACGGGTTTCACAGCGAGATCGCTACTGCATGCTAATTATCTATCTGAAAAAAGCACCTTTCAACAGGGAGAACAAAACCTAGGTGCGGATTAAGAAGTCAGAACCAGGGCAGCACATTGCGCTGTTGGTCGTTATCTGCATGTCCAGTCACACTCTTCTCCCACCAACCTCAACACTGGGTCTGCTTATCCCTTATCCATCTAGGCCGCATCCGGAAGCTGCACGAGATACTAGGACGGTGTTTATCAGGTCCCAGTCTCCCTGGCTTCTCTCAGAGCGACAAAGGTCTCCTTGTTTTCCAGGGCCTGCATTTCAAGTACCATGCTTCCCATCTAGTAATGGGTCAGAAGACACACATTTATAATGGGACTGTTCCCTTGGGTCATGTGCTGCCAGAAGCCATTGTGAGAGGCCTCTCTGGAAATAGGAAGCAGTCAGTGAGAATGGCAAGCCTGCCACTCATCACAGTGCAATACAAAAACAACCCAGGTCAGGAAATATGAAACAACGGAGCATGCAGAAACTGCAGTGCTGGCATTGCATCAGCCAATATCACTCATGCTGCTGGAAAGTTTGTAACAGAGATTTCCCAAGCACTCATTCTTTGCAGTAATGGAAGCTTCCTAAGAGGCAGTATGGTCTAAGTGTGGGGCTGGAAGCCAGGGGTCCTGAGTTCCAATCCAGGCTTTGCTCTCTGTGGCTTCATCAATCTGCGGTTTCCTGGGACATTCTGAGCAGTAGTAGGACCAGGAGTAGCCTTATCAGTTATTTACAGGGGAGGTAGGCTCATAAGAAGAGATTGGCAGAGGGGAGGAATAGTAAAGCCTCCCACTCACTCTCCTGGTAACCCAGAGACTCTGGGTTGGGGTTCTACACTGGGGAAGAGAGAGAATCATAGGACTGGAAGGGAACTCGAGAGGTCATCTAGTCCAGTCCCCTGCACTCATGGCAGGACTAAGTATTATCTAGACCTCCTCTGACAGGTGTTTTGTCAACCTGGTCTTACAAATCTCCAATAATGGAGACCCCACAACCTCCCTAGGCAATTTATTCCAGTGTTTAACCATCCTGACAAGTAGGAAGTTTTTCCTAATGTTCAACCTAAACCTATCTTGCCGCATGTTGCTTCTCCATGCCAGTAGTCAGGAGGGGGCCAAGGAGGCTTCCGTTGGATCAATCACCTACTAGCTAGAGTCTGAGGCCAAAGATGCAGCTCCAGAGATGGCCCCGGGACCGCACCTCAAGGAATCACTCGCTGCACCATCCTCTTTCCCGGTGACTTTAAGGGAAGAATTTGCTTCTTATCCCTGAGCAGTGTCCCCACCCCCAACTTTTGTATCAGTCTTTGGCTGGTTTAGTCATTTGCTTTTTAAGCGCGGAGTAAAACTTCAACGCCCCTGTCATAAACAGATAGTTAAGGGTTAATGTCTCTCTTACCTGTAAAGGGTTAACAAACAGGGACCCCAACCACCTGACCAGAGGACCAATCAGAAGACGAGATACTTTCAAATCTCCTGGGAGGGAAGCCTTTGTTTGTGGGTTTTGGGTTTGGCTTTGTTCTCTCTGGGTCCTGGATGGGACTAGAGGTGCAACCAGGTTTCTGCCAATCTCCCTGCTACAGTCTCTTATCTATTCAGAATTGTGAGTAAGAAAAGGCGGTTATAGTCTTTTATTTTGTTTTTTTTTTTCATTTGCATATGTGTACTTGCTGGAAGTAGCTTAAATTGTGTTTCTGCTGGAGAAAGTTTCTTTCTATTGTTTATAGTTGAAAGACCCTGTAACTTTTACCATCTAAAGTGCAGAGATAAACCTTTTACTTTTTTCTTTCTTTCTTATTAAAAGTTTTGCTTTTAAGACCTGTTTAATTTTTTTCTCCTAGTTAAGGTTCAAGGGAATTGGTGGGGAGAAGGGAAAGATAAATTTTCTCTTTGTGTTATATTCACGCAGCTTGTATTGCCTCTGGGTGAGGGGGAAGATAACACTCCTCTTGGTGTGGTGATTCAAAAAGTTGAATCAGGCCATCTCCTAGTGTTCCCAGGGCAGGAAGGAGCTGGGAGGAAGAAGGGAGGGGGGAGGGAATGGCTTATTTCCCGTTGTTGTGAAACTCAAGGAATCTGGGTCTTGGGGTCCCCTGGGAAGGTTTTGGGGGGACTGGAGGGTATCAGGCCCTAAAAAGTCCTGATTGGTGGCAGCCTATCAGATCTAAGCTGGTAATTAAGCTTAGGGGAATTCATGCTAGTACCCACATTTTAGACGCTAAGGTCCAGATTTGGGAATAATACTACGACAGCCCCGTTTAAGGTGAGAGAGAGAAACTCTCAGAGAGGAGAGAGAGAGTGTGTGATGTGGAGAGAGCAAGGGAAGGTAGTGGGGAGAGCAAAGGAAAAGAAGAAACAGACCCTGAGGGAAACCCAGTAAGAGATTCATCTTGAGCTGTTATGGGAAGAGTTGAAAGAGTCGGGGGAGGAAGGGACACAAGAAAGACAGCCCACCCAACACTTAAATGTGAGAGGTGTTGGGCAGTAAGTTACAATTCACTGCAGCACCCACTGCAGTGCACTCCACAGCACCCCACCCTCTCCCCCGGGGTAGGAAGCCTGGCGACACTCTGGCTAGAAGATGCGCTGCTTGTGGGAGCAGATGCCTGCCTGGTTATGGATGCACTGGGTAAGGCTGAGTTCTCTTTTGCCCTTAAAGCAGGGATTCAAGCTCTTTGTGGTCTCACTGGTAACTCAGCCGATCAGTGCCCTTTCTGGACAGGTAAGGTGCATGCAACAGTTCTATTGGAGGTAATGACTCGGAGGCATGAGGGAGACTGGGCACATCTGTCAAGGGCTCTCACCGGCAGACCTAGCCCCATCTGTCTTTAATGATGCCATCGTTGCAGCCTAGTTTGGGCATTAGTACATGAAAGGCCCCTGTGGCAATGCTACCTCCGCTCTACTGTGCTTCGAGGCAGCACTGCTGGGGGAACTGAGACAAGATTATGAGGAGGCTCTTAAAGCACAGAGACATGGGGATTCGGGGAGTGGGCTCTCCCTGCCCACCCTTCCTATCGCTCTGGTCTCACTGACACAGCCCTAAACCAGCAGGGACTGAAGGCTCTATTCACCAGAGCTCTTCAGCTGCTCTGTGCTCTTCTGACCATAGGTGCTGGAACTAGGGGTTCTGAGGGTGCTGCTGCACCCCCTGGCTGGAAGTTTCCATTATATAGGGGGTTTACATTTTGCTTCAATGGCTCTCTGGACCCCCACTATAGAAATTGTTCCAGCACCCCTGGTTCTGACCATTGGGCTCTGGCTGTTTTGCTGTACCCGTGAGCTTATTCTCAAAAGTTAAGATTTTTTTCAGTGATTTACAGTTGACGCTGCATAACTTCAAACCATCAGACACAGGCATATGGCAGCATTCTCTTGGCGGTTTTTGTCAGACATTTTTAATAATTTTAAGAAACCAAGGAAATTCCCATCTTTGCTAAGGTTGAAAGCTTGTATCAGTAACTTAAAGGTAAAAGACATTACAGGGATTTTGTAATTATACCCAAGCCAAACATTACAAACCCAGGAAACTGAAAGTTAAAGTTACGTTCAAAAGAAATTCAAACATGGGAAGATAAGAAAAGCACAGTAAGGCACCCTGACAAACTGAAAAAATATCTATTGTGTCTTTTTAAAAATCAGTTTAATGTAATCTGGGATTACAAATACTGACATACCTTAATCATAATCGTGGGGTTATTGCATGACGTCACTCCAGGGCAAAGTTAAGTTTATCTGGCTTCATTAGCCATGTTGCACCCAGTCTATGACCCCTGGAAGGTCCTGTCTGAAGGAAGTTTTGGTTTGTACTTTGTGTGGAGCATTACATGTGAAAGCTTTGCAATAGGTTCAGCCTGGGATCTACTGTTCAATGAATTCAAGACCTTTTCAGAATACGTGAGCTGAAAGGCACATATGAGTAACAGAAATCTTCTTGTCCTCCAGAGCACTGAAATACACGCTCTCCTTCTTAAACTCAAATGACCTTCCATCTCTTCATTTTTCGCTGGCAAGAATAAAGCTGTTACAAATAAAGAAAAATATGCCAGGGAAATGCTGCCCATGTTTCACTTTTCAGAGAAAACTTCTCACTTACTGGGCCAGGAAATTGAATTACTTTCATAATTTCCAAGGTTACTGTGAAAGCAGGTTAATCTTTGTAGAGGACACTAATTCATCCACAAACCAGAAATTCCTCTGTGGGGGAGTTTTGCAGTTATGCATTTCCTGGATGACTGTTTTACTCTGGGACTCCTTTGAGGATTTAGGAGTGGATAATTATCCTGCATTGATAAAGAATAAAATAGGAAACAACCCCCATTCTCCAAGAAAATTCGGAAGTGAAATGTGATCCTGCTGAAATGAGCTTGATTCCATCAGTGCCTGCCAGTAAAAGAAGCATCTGTATCAGTGCTCAACAATTTTCTCTCTTTATTTCAAGAAATATGTTTTATTTTGCATACGTCTCTTTATAACTGTTTTGGTGACACTTGTTATTCTTTGAGGCAAAACGGTTGAGCCGTCTGGTAAGCTGTTGATACAGTTCTAGCCGAGGACTGGTCAGGTACCCAGGGAAAGCGAGGAAAGCTAATGTTCCAATAAGACGGAAGACCCTGTACTTTATTTGCATCTTAATGGCTGTGGCTAAGAAACTAAAAACCGCAGTTCCTCCTAGTATGATAAAGGTATCACTTTCCCTAATAAACCAGTTGTGTAGGGCAGGCTCGGCGTTTTCTTTCCAGACATAAGAATGTTTACTTTGTAAACTAGACCAGTTAGCAAATCACAGCGAGTTAGACTGCTGATAAAAAGGACATGGTTGTGAAATCTGTTGTTTTTCGATAGGGCAAGCAATACTATCAAATTATCTAAGGCTATGAAAGTGCATATGATTAAAAATGCAACATTTGTTAAGTCTATGCGATCAGTTGGCTTTTCTCTTAGAATAAATTTTCCTGTATAATTATAATGTAGCACTCTCAGAGAATCAGCCTCTTTATTTCCTTGTGGGATGGAGTTAGGCACTTCCATCTTAACAGCTCCGCTCGAACAGCTTATCCTCTTTTATACAATGGTTGTGCAGGACTTGCTGAGCCAATAATTTTGGGCCAACACTTCAAAAGTCCACCAGGTTCCCTTCCTCGGTAAGGAGAAAACGTCTGTCTGTGTCATGGAAAATGGTGGGAGAAGGGTTGTTGTCAAAAGGGAAGTAGGTTGCACACTTAGTTTTGTATTATTTTTATATCTTATACATGTTATTAGTTACCATTTGTCAACATCAAAAGGCACATGAATGTCCTGTTCTTCTGACAAGGGCCCCTGTATGATTGTATATGTCTGTGTTAGGAATATAAGCAGCAGGGCATCTGGGCCATCACAAAGTAGCTCTGAACCACACAATTCCCCCACCCTTTTCTTCAAATCTGCTCTGAAATCAGGCCCTTTTCCACTTCAGCTGAACCTTTTAATTTCCCTTTCCCCCACCCCCACTGCATTTGGGTGTTAGTCATCAGAACATCTCCATGTTCAGTGATTTCTCAGATCTCTGATCTACTCTTTTGTATTATTTAATGCTGCAAAGAATCTACGGTTACAGCTTGTATAAAAGTGTTACATAAAATAGTAGAATAATTGTTTAGGGCCCCTTGAATGTGGTGACAAACAAAAAAACCATACATGTTGCTTTGCAGGTACTGCTACAAAATGTCTCCAAGCATGTAATCCCCCAGTGTCTTTGCCAAGGTTGATTCCCCACTCTGGCACTTCGAGTGCAGAAGATCGAGGGCTTGCAAGGATTCTAAAAATGAATACCGGCTGCTCCAGGCTGGTATTAAACTCCTAAGGGGGTCACAGCTTCTCTCTTACCGTGGATGGGTAGATGCTGCCACCACCCAAGTGCAAAAAAGCCCTTTGGACCCAGGAAGACACACTTGGGACTTCCTCTCTGTGGGGTACCCTCAAGCGCTTTCATCCCCTCTCTGGGGAAGAGCTGAGAAAGAAAAACAAAGGAAATCAGCTGTTGCCACCAGCTAATTAAACAACATATCCACAAACCTCTTAGGACACAAAAAACTCAATCCTGTTCTTAAAAAAAGGTACATTTTTTAAAAAAAGAAAGAAAGCAGAAGAATCCATGCTGGCTGTTCCTGATCACTTTCCTCTCTTCTAAGTGCTTAAGAATTGATTCCTTGAGGACCAGCTCCATGATTTTTCCAGGGACTGAGGTGAGGCTGACTGGCCTGTAGTTCCCCGGATCCTTCTTCCCTTTTTTAAAGATGGGCACTACAGTAGCCTTTTTCCAGTCATCTGGGACCTCCCCCATTCGCCATGAGTTTTCAAAGACAATGGCCAATGGCTCTGCAATCACATCTGCCAACTCCTTTAGCACCCTCGGATGCAGCGCATCCGGCCCCATGGACTTGTGCTAGTGCAGTTTGGGCAGCACAGTATGGGGAAAAGGTGACCAGCCCTCTGTGGAGAAAGACATGGTTTGGGACTATTTAGAAAAACTGGACGAGCACACATCCTATTCCCTGTTGGATTTGTAGCCACTTGGCCTGCATTTCAGCAAATAGACTTGTTTCACTGCAAAGATCCTAAAATGTCTGTGACATAGACAAAAGTGTGTGAGGACATTCAGGGTAAGTATGGTTTCATATTTGGGCTGTGCTCTGCTCAGAATGGAATGTGTGCCTGTATACTTGTACTGTCATCAAAAGCTAAATCATATATGAGAACATAAGGCAATTTGCCCTGTTACATGCAATTAAAAAGGTCTGAGAATCCTTTCTGGCGTGTAACGGGGCTGTTGCTGGCAGCCTGAGCCTGAGGGAGTCCCAATGCGCAGGCTTTGCTGTTCTTTATCTACAGGGTTTTATACTTTTATAGTCTAAAGTGATAGATAGCAAGGCTTCTAAAAGATATTAGACACCAGCAGGTCGCACAGAACACTTCACTCACCTGTTGGCAAACGTTTTCTCAGACAGCGTCCTTGGCATAAGTGAAACCACTTATGGTAATTAATATATGTTACACCTGAGAAAGTTTCCTTGCTGTGGCTGAATAATGACAAAAGTCAGAACTATGAAACCTGGAGCATTCCTAGCTACTGACAAGAACTTGTGACAACAGGAGCCTGTCGTCCTGTACTTGGCTGTGCTGGTGGGGTGGCGTTTTGAGTGTCTGTTCCTATATCTATCAGCCATTCAAAGACTTGTGTTCCTTCCATGTCCTGCTGATCCACTCTCACGAGAGACTGTATTTCATTTCCTCCACGTCTGTGGTTTCATCTTGTGTTTGTAGCAGGCATGTGGATTTGCGGTTTCAGTTAAATATATGCCCCCTATTGCTACGTTATATGAACAAGGATTTATCTGTTCAACATCTGGTGCTTGACTCCAAATGCACACTCACTGCAAGTAAACTGCTGCTCGTTGTCTGAAATTACACTTTTGGACATACCACTTTTTTTTGCTGAAATACGTCATTCTTTTGCCTCTGATGGTTGCTGTGGTAATCGTGATGCTGGCAGACCAGGTGTCAGTTCATGCCAAGGCCCCTAGGCCTCAGCTGAAGCCTGACAAATGCATAGCTGGAAACCAGTCTGGCTTTCCTATGTGTTAGCATTGTTAAAATGGGTATTAGGCTTATGAAAATGGTTTAGACCTTATGGAATCCTTGTAAATTGCTGCATGCAGTAATCTCACTTATAACAGCTGTATCCTGTGTTATGAGGTAATGTTTAAGTGTTTGCGCTGAAACTGTAAACACCCACAGTCAGGAGAGGAGCATTACCAAGTGTGAAATACCAGTTTACCATAGGAGCTGTTGTCTCCTGCCCAACAAAAGAAAGTCAATAGACACCCAACATTGTGGAACATGAGAGGACAAAAGACTTTGTTACTTGTTCCCCCCATGCCTGTGAGGAGAAGATGCAGATGCCTGAACTCCGGGGGAAGGGAATAAAAATCTACGGCAGGAAGATACTGCATCTTCATGCTGCTTGGACTTTGAGGGGCAAGGATTATTAAGCATAAGCAATAGATCCCCACTGCTTGGCCTGGGTTAGCTCTAAAGGACATATAGAGCTTGCTTATTCTAGAAGCTTCTATTACATTTTAGAATGGAAGGGGAAGTCTACACTACAAAATTAAGTCGACTTAAGTTACATCTACGTAGCCACCCCAGTAATTGAATCAGTTTTACACGTCCACACTATGCTCCTTTTGTCAGCAGTGCACACCAGAAGCACTTGCACCAATTGAACGGCCATTGTGGGACGTTGTGAGATGGTTTCTGAAAGACAGCAACAGCCAATGTAAGCAACAAAGTGTCAGTGTAGACCTCGACTAAACCTAACTACATCGACTTAAGCATTACGCCTCTTGAGGAGGTGAAGCTATTAAGTCAGTGCAGTGGGTGTAGTTCGAGCTACATTTTAGTGTAGACTCTGTTGTGTAGACCAGACCTAAGACTGTAATTCATGTGTGTGTGTTTACCTCCTTTAACCTTGTAAATAACTCTCATATCTTTTTCTTAGTTAATAAATCTTTAGTTAATTTATTATAGAATTTTTGATGTACGGGACCATCTATCACAAAGGCAAGACGCTCCAGACAGCTTGACAATAGTGTCTGACAGTTTGTCTACAATAATTAATTTGTTTGGATGATTTGCTACAATAATTAATTTGTTTGGATGCAAAAGTCCTTCCTAGTTTTCTCCAAGGCCTGTTGGTGATGCTGTGCTTTTTAATTGCGTCTTTTAGCTGCTTAGTCTGCATTTCTACACATTTCACAGCTGCTCACCGGGTCTCAAGTATTCTTGGTCATTTTTGGCCAGCATAGAGCATCTCTGGCTTTTTGATACAGACTTTTATTCCAAGATGCTCAAAAAAAATTTTTCAAGAGAAGTTCCATACTGAGTGATTTGTGTATTATGATTTAACTGCCTTTATATTTGATAGAGACAAGGTCGATCAGGTAATATCTTTTATTGGACTAACGTCTGTTGGCAAAAGAGGCAAGCTTTCAAGC
Organism: Gopherus flavomarginatus; assembly: GCF_025201925.1. Lineage (NCBI taxonomy): Eukaryota > Metazoa > Chordata > Testudines > Testudinidae > Gopherus > Gopherus flavomarginatus. The sequence goes on along the minus strand of NC_066637.1, from coordinate 18,519,748 downwards.
TACACACAGCTCTTCCTGGAAAAGATACTCGGAGTGTCAGAGCTAAATACAAGGGGGATCAGATTGTTTAGCATAACCCCACAAACACACCCAGAAATTGATTATCAAAAGCCAGGCACTCAGATACCACAGAATGTGCTCTGAGGAGAAAGTCCTGGTTACACACCTTAAGACACTTAAAGTCTCCTTCACCAGACAAGGACACTACAGCAGAGAAGTAGATCACATCATGGAATGGACCACCCAAATACCCAAGAGAACCTGTTTCAATACTGACCCTCTAACACCACAAGTTGTCACCTGCCACTCCACGCTGGAATCCATACAGGGTATCATTAAAGCCTTAAAACCCATACTCAATGAGGACAACATCCTGAAAGAAATCCTTCTGAACCCCATTTCTTGCCTTCAGAAGAAGATGGTAAAGTACAGGTAGGATCTAGCAAGAAAGAGTCGAGTGAAGAAGGGTCCTATTCATTTACATCACATAATGGCAGACAGTTAAAAAGTGACAAATGTTGTAAGTGCTTATATACAAATGCTAGAAGTCTAAATACTAAGATGAGTGAACTTGAATGCCTGGTGTAAGATTATATTGATATAATAGGCATCACAGAAACTTGGTGGAACAATGATAATCAATGGGACATGGTAATACCAGGGAGTTACAGAGTGAACCAGGGCCAGAGGCCCACTGCTGGAGGCCTCAGGGTCCTACCACACCCTGTCCCAGAAAGGAGCAGTAGAGCTAAGTCCTCTAAGTGGCCTAGTGAGTCTGTACGAGGCAGCCAATCAGGGAAAGGCTGCAGGGAGCAGCCAATAGGATGGCTGCAGACCCATATAAAGGGAGCGGCAGTTCAGAACAGATTCAATACCTTGCTGGAGCCAGAGGAGTGCAGTGGTGCTCCTGGCTGGCCCAAGGGAACTGGAGTACCATGGAAAGTTCAGTGCTGGCAGGTACCAGGGGAACAAGAAGGTGCTCTTAGCTGGCTGCTGGGACTGAAGATAGAAGGCCCTGAGGTAAGGGTGAAGACTGGGACTACAGGGAAGTGGCCAGGGAAACATAGCAGCATCATGAGTGGTCAAAGGAATGCAGCAGGTGGCTGCTATTCATAGGGTTCCTGGGGAGGAACTGGAGTAGTGAGAGGGCCCAGGTCCATCCCCATCCCCGCCCCCATGACCCACTGAGGAAGTGGCCTACAACTGGACAGTGATTAAATCTGCAGAAGGGGATCTGAACAGCCAAGAGGCCCAGCTGGAGGGTTGGGGCCAGGACAGAACATAAGAATGGCCATATTGGGTCAGACCAAAGGTCTATCTAGCCCAGTATCCTGTCTTCCAATGGTGGCCAATGCCAGGTGCCCCAGAGGGAATGAACAGAACAGGTAATCATCAAGTGATCCATCCCCTGGCGTCCATTCCCAGCTTCTGGCAAACAGAGCTAGGGACACCATACCTGTCCATCCTGGCTAATAGCCATTGATGGACCTATCCTTCATGAATTTATTTAGTTCTTTTTTGAACCCTGTTATAGTCTTGGCCTTCACAACATCCTCTGGCAAAGAGTTCCACAGGTTGCCTGTGCATTGTGTGAAAAAATACTTCATTTTAAACCTCCTGCCTATTAATTTCATTTGGTGGCCCCTAGTTCTTGTGTTATGAGGCAGACAGCCCAGAATGGGCAAAGAGTCTCCTAGGAGGAAGCCGTGGGGATATGGCCCATTAACAGGGCCAGGAGCCCTTCAAGATTTTGTTGGACTAATGCCCTGGAAAGGTCTGTTTGAGTTGTGTTCCATACAGACTGTGTGAGACTCAGCTGGAGGCCTGAGTCACAGAAACCATTGGAGAAACTGCCAGAAAGGGTCATCAGAGACTGAAAGAAGTGAAGACACACACCCAGCCAGAGGGAGCTCATGAGAGATGGGTGCCACATGGTTAAAACAGGGAATAAAATATAAAGGAATGACAGAATTGGTTGCACTGGCAGGGGAGTGGCACTATATACAAAAGACAGCATAGAGGCAAATGTAATAAAAATCTTAAATGAACCAAACTGTACCATAAAATCTCTTTGGATAGGAGGTCCATGCTTGAATAATAAGAATATAGTAGTAAGGATATATTACTGACCAGGATGGTGATGGTCACTGTGAAATCTAGCAGCCAGGGCCAGCTCCGGGCACCAGCGCAGGAAGCAGGTGCTTGGGGCGGCCAATGGAAAGGGGCAGCACGTCTGGGTCTTCGGTGGCAATTTGGCGGCGGGTCCCTCACTCCCTCTCGGCGGGAAGGACCCGCTGCCAAATTGCTGCCGAAGAATGAAGCAGCGCAATAGAGCTGCTACCAAAGTGCCACCGATTGTGGCTTTATCATTTTTTTTTTTTTGCTTCACCACTTGGGGCGGCAAAAAAGCTGGAGCCGGCCCTGCTAGCAGCACGCTAATGTCTGTCTTTGGCAACAAATCCTGAGAATACTTGTGCTTTTGGCAAGTCAGGCCTGTCCTGTAGTAGGTGACTTCTGGATACCCTTCTGGCTCTGTCGATCTGTTTCTTCACTTCCCCAGGTGGATACGGTAGTTTTAAGAATGCTTAATAGAGATCCTGTAGGTGTTTGTCTCTGTCCGAGGGATTGGAGCAAATGTGTTTCTATTTTAGGTCTTGGCTGTAGACAATGGATCGTGTGATGTGGTCTGGATGAAAGATGGATTAGAATGAGACCTTCATGAGGGGAGGATTGTCCCAAATCTGCACCCTGTGAAGTTCTTATACCTTCCCCTAAAGCATTGGTGATGTCCATAGGCAGATAGGATACTGGGTTAAATAGACTGGAAGTATGAACTAGTGTTACAGTTCCCAGGTTCCTAATTAATAAATGTTAGAGAGAAGGTGGGTGAGGTAATATCTTCTGTTGGGTGAGAGAGATGAGCTTTCCAGCCACAGGGAGCTCCTCAGGGCTGGGAAAGGCACTGCCATGTCACTGCTAAAAGCAAGGTGAGACAGATTGCTTAGCGTACGCAGTTGGCACATATTGTAAGGACCCATTCAAGGCAGAGTGGCCCATTAACACCTTTGCAGTCATAGGCCAAAAAGAGGGGACTAGTCGGTCACAGATTGTTGTAATAAGCCATAAATCCAGTGTCTCTGTTCAATCCTTGATTTTTGGTGTCTAGCAGAGTAATGAATTTAGGCTCCCAGGCTCATCTTTTGAAGGTGTCATGCAGGTTTCCTTTGAGGACAAGGACTGAGAGGTCAGATATGGAGAGATCGCTTTGTGAAAAGTGTTCACCTACTAAAGACAGGGTGTTTTTTTGTCTTTCATCATGTTTCTGTGCGAGTTCATTCAAGTGCATAGTGATTGTCTGGTTTCACCCACACAATTGTTATTGGGGCATTTAGTGCACTAGACATGGTACACATATGTTGTATAGGATCCTTGGATCCTGAAAGCTGTGTTGTGGGGGGTTTTGATCATTGCAGTTAGTGAATGTTGGCATTTGTTGGGGTTTTTCCCTCTGTTCTAAAGCTGGCAGGACATTTTCATAATAACAAAATTAATCTATAAAAGAGGAGAGATCAGACTTAAAGGCCAGAAGGGACCATTATGATCATTTAATCTGAACTTCTGCATAACACAGGCCAGAGAATGTTACCAGTTATACCTGCATCCAGCCCAGAACTTTAAGTGATGGAGGATCCATCACATCCCTTGGTAAATTCTTCCAGTGGTTAATTTCCTTCACAGTTAAAATGTATTTTATTTCTGATCTGAATCTGTCCAGCTTCAGAGAGCAGCCATTGGATCTTGTGCCTTCATGGGGTAAAGTAAAGAACCCTCTGCTAGCAGAACTCTTCTCCCCAGGTAGGTACCTTCAGACCATGATCAAGTTACCACTTAACCTCAAACTAAATAGACTGAGATTCTTCTGATCTCCTTCCAATTTATCAACATCCTCTTTGAAGTGTGGATGCCAGAATTGCACACAGGATCCAGTAAAGGTCTCATTATTGCTGTAGCAGAGGTAATACCACCTCCTTCTCAGCATTCCCAAGGCTATCCATGCAAGGATTATGTTAGCCATCATATGCTGAGTACATACCCACTGGTTTCAGGAGTGTTAGTACTCAGCACTGCTAATCCCTGCCTCCACTGCTGCCTCTGCTACTGCTGCTACACTGCTAGTTACATGCGGTTAGCTCCCATCAAGCTGCTGCTAGTACAATGGTTCTCAAACTTTCTTTTTCACGGGCCACTTGAATATTGCTGAGGGTCTCAGCGGACCACTTAATGATCTCTTCAAATGCTGTTTGTACCATTAGCTAACTATTGTAAAGCGCTTTGGATAAAGGCGCTATATAAAAAGAAACCTTAATAATAATTAATGGTTTTTTTGGTTCTACAAATAAAAGCACACAACTCATATTTTAATATCTGTAGTCTTACCCTTCTGATGCAATGGATGTGCCCTCTCTCCTCCACCCCCTGCAGCAGCTCCCGAGCTGGGACTAGGAACGAGTGGGGTTCTCACACACACACACACACACACAGCAGCCCCTGAGCTGGAGCTGGAAAGAAGGGGGGGTCTCTTCCCTGCCGCAGCAGCCACGGAGCTGAGGCTGGTAAGGAGTGGGGTTGAGGGGTCTCTCCCCGGCAGCTCTGGAGCTGGGGAAAGTCACCTCTTTCTCTGGCTGCTGCAGCCCTGCATGTCCCAAATTCCCCACACACCCTCTTCTCAACTCACTGCCCCCTCCCACCTACCTCCTACTCTCCCCAAGGCCACCACCTCACCTTTCATGTGCATCTTCTCCAGGGCATGGCTCCGCTAATTGGGTGGGTGGCCCGTCATTCTCTGGTGTGCAGCGGCCCAGACGTGCACATTAGAGGGAACTATCTGCACCAGGGTGAGCACATGCAGCAGAATCGTACCCCAAGCTTGCAGTGTACAACTAGCCAAAGGTGCCCCAACCTGCACTCTGCCCCTTCTCACCCCTGCTCCGCCCCTTCCCCCAGTCCTCCCCCAGGAGGAGAGGAGGGATGTGGGGAGCAGAGAGTGATGGGGCGGGGTGGAGGAGAGAAGGGAAGCGGGGAGCAGCAGGTGATGGGGGAGGGGAAGGGGTGGAGGAGAGGAGGGAAGTGGGGAGCAGCGGGTGATGGGGGAGGGGAAGGGGTGGACGAGAGGAGGGAAGCGAGGAGCAGCGGGTGATGGGGGAGGGGAAGGGCAGGGAAAGGGTGGAGGAGAGGAGGGATGTGGGGAGCAGTGGCTGATGGGGAGGGGCAGGGAAAAGGAGGGATGCGGGGAGCAGCAGGTGATGGAGGAGAGGAGGGAAGCAGGGAGCAGGGGGTGGTGGGGGATGTGCGGGGGATGGGTGAAGGATAGGAGGTATGCGGGAAGCAGTGGGTGGGGGAGGAGTGGAGGAGAGGAGGGATGTGGGGAGCAGAGAGTGATGGGGAGGGGTGGAGGAGAGGAGGGATGTGGGGAACAGCAGGTGATGGGGGAGGGGCAGAGGAGAGGAGGGATGCTGGGAGCAGTGGGTGATGGGGAGGGATGGAGAAGAGGAGGGATGTGGGGAGCAGTGGGAGAGGGGGAACGTGTGGGGGAGGGGAGTGGAGGAAAAGAGGGACTCGGTGGGGGCAGGGGGGATCAGGGAAGGACTGGAGCAGCTGTGGTGCCTCAGGGTGGAGCCACGGTCCGGGTGCCAGGGGAGCTTGGGGCTCAGGCCAGTCTCCCCATGCAGGAGGCATGCACCGCCCATGTCTTACAGAGTGTCTGCATTTTGAGTGGAGGGTGTATTCTTGTTATCAGCCTGAGTAGACATACCCATGGTAGCTCAGTCAGAGCTAGCGCGCTAAAAATAGTGTAGCCATAGTGGACTTACAGAGTACGTAGTCCTGGGCTGAGTCTCAGCTGTGAAAATGTGCAATGCACAAAGGGGCTCACATTGCTAATGCTCTAGGGCTGCATGCAGTTTTGTTAGAATTATTGATAATTTTAATGATCTTATTCATATGGGAGACCACCCGACACTAATCTAACCATAAATGCTTTCAGTAAGTCCAAAGACCAAATGGCATTTTATAATTTGCTCTAAACATGCCTAAAAGCCTAAAAGTAAGCAGTTACTACACCCAATACAGGAACGAAATATTCACAAGCATGAATCAGCACACTTACAAATAGCATAGGGTATGCTCCTGCGTGAGCAGGTAGGGCCTGACAAAAACGACCCTCAAATTCATAACTCTTTTATACTATTGAACAAATTATGTCATTGCTAATTAGTGACTTCAGCTAAAAACCAACTGGAGACAGGTCACCCTTGGTTCCAGTCTTAGGCCAGGCAAGATTTGCACCCTGCTTTCTCCCCAAGGCCTTTCCTCCCTGTTGACCTGCAGTTTTTTTCCATTGCACCTGGGTTCACATCGGCTTTACGGTTAAGATAACCCTGGTATGTGGAATGGAAAGATCCATGCTGGCTTCTTTTCCGACAGTTTCCTTTCATCTTATTTAAAACTATCTGCAGTCACCCCTGTTGGTCAGAGGCCTTCTCTTTAGAAACTTCTCCTTATCTCATTAGTTAGTCTTTGAACTAGATGGCTCCTCTCCTTCATTCCTTCTGGCCTTATTATTTTCAAGGCCTTCCTTCTACTTGCTAGTCAAGGTGTTTCTTTACAACACATTTCCTTAACCAAACATAAGCAACTCTGCTCTTTCATTTCATATTTGTCCTACACTGTGCCCACCGATGCTGCCGGAAACAATCGGACTGACTACTAAGAGCAAGGTTGTTCTCCTAACAGGTCTCAGTCCCATAGGCACTAGCACTACAGTTAACACTCAGTGACACCTTGGCTGTAAGTTGTGGTCCATGGAGGCCCCATCTCATCCCTCGAGGTGCTGTGTCCACATCTGTGGTCAGGCACAGCACGTTCCTAGGGACAGTGGGAGGAAATGACCTTGGCCACGCTCCATGCTGTCTCTGTTGTGGGGTAGGAAGAAGGAAAGATGGTTTGGGGGTTAATAGTACTCAAGGGGTCAGGTTCTATTCCTAGCTTTGTCCTGGACTCGGTGTCAAGTCACATTGCTGCTCAGTGGGTTGGCTTCCCCACCTGTGAAAGGTGGATGATGGTAACAGAAGGAGCTGGCATGGAAGTGGTGAGTGGAATTAATCGTGGCTGATGAGGTGCTCAGTCATTACAGTGATTGGCATCAGGCCAGTGCTCATAAAACAAACACACGGCTGGGTTCTCAGGCTTTGTCTACACTGGCAAGTTTCTGCACACTAAAGCAGCTTTGAGCGCTGTAACTCCCGAGGTTACACACTGCCAAGCCACTTAGTGCGCAGAAACCGTGCAGTTGTAGCGCTGTAAAAAACCACCCCGCCGAGAGGTGTAGAGCTTTCTGCGCCTGGGATACAGCACTGCGGTGCCAGTGTAGACACAGTGGTCGATTACAGCGCTGCGATTGGCCTCCAGGAGGTGTCCCACAATGCCTGTTCTCGCCTCTCTGGTCATCGGTTTGAACTCCTCTGCTCTGCCCCCAGGTGACCAACCATCAGCCCCACCCTTTAAATTCCTTGGGAATTTTGAAAGTCCCCTTCCTGTTTGCTTGGTGACACGTGCACTGGTCTCAGTGCATCTTTCCAGATGGCCATGCCTGCTCCCCACGCCAGGCGATGCCCCACTTGGAGCAATGTCGAGCTGCTGGACCTCATCAGCATTTGGGGAGAGGGGGCTGTCCAGTCCCAGCTATGGACAAATTTCATGATGCATGACAGAAAGGGGCCATGACCGGGACACACTGCAGTGCAGAGTCAAAGTGAAGGAGCTGCAGAATGCCTACCACAAGGCACAGGAGGCAAACTGCAGCTCCGGTGCTGTGCCCACGAGCTGCCAGTTCCACAGAGAGTTGGACGCAATACTCTGCAATACTCTGTGGTTACCCCACCTCCACTGGGAAGGCCCTGGGGATATTTCGGTGGCTTGCGTGCCACTCAAAAGTGGACCAAGCCAGGAGGAGGAAGGATGAGGATGTGGAGGGGGACCCAGAGGCAGAGGACAACTCAGGAGGTCAGACATGCAGGCAGCCAGGAGCTTTTTCCTACCCTGGAGGAGGCTAGCCAGTCACAGCTGTCAGAGCTTGGCAAAGCGCAAACAGGAGAGGAGGCCCCTGGTAAGTGGCTTTGATCTTGGGACTTGCTGAAGTGAGCTGTTGGGGGCAAGAGGGCTGCAGAAAGCAGACTTGTGTCTGTATGATGTGCGTACCACCACATGCCTAGCCTGACTCCCTCACTTCACAGGAATCTGCCTCTGAGATCTCCATGAAACGCTCATGGAGATACTGGGCAATTTGCTGCTGCAGGTTCCTCGGCAGAGCTGCTTTGTTTCTTGCCCCATCAAGGGAAACTTTCCCACGCCACTCTGCCATCACTGGGGTGGGAGTGGGGGTGGGCGTGGGGGACCATTACTGCACACAGGGGAGCTGCATCAGGGCCAGGGAAGAAGTCGCAGTCTTGGAGAAGACCCTCCCTTGATTCCCTGCTCACCCTCAGCAGCGAGATATCTTCCATAATGAACACAGCCTGTGGAAAATGTGGGGATAGGAATGATTATCAGGCCCCCCACTACAGTACTGGCTCTCCCCAAAAGCCACATGCCCAGTGTACAATACGGTCCTGGAACACTGATTTCCCCTGCGGCTACTCACCATTTTGGGGGTCTTGTGGCTCATGTGTGCTTGCCTGGGGCCAGCCAGTCAATGACAGGTGTGTGAATATTGGCTGTTTTAAATCACTGAATGAGTGGTGTGTGTGTTGCAAACAATACAGCTTCTGTAAACTGTTGATTTTGGCTTCACAGATCTGACCTTGAGAGCCCAGCCTCCCTCTTTGTTATCGCCAGCCTAACGGCTGCGCAGAATTAGAAAGTGGCTGTGAAGAACTAAAGAGGACTTTCTGAGTGGTGTCATGATGCACTCCACGGCTAAAAAACAAGAATTGAAGGAGTGGCCGGACAGTGAGAAGAGGGACCGAAAGGAGAATGCAGCGCGCCAGAACGAAGCCACGGAGCGGCTCTTAAATATTACGGAGCACCAAGCAGACATGCTTCCACAGTGCAATTGCAACGTGCTTCTCCAACCACAGGGCAGCTCTCATTCTTGGGTCTGTGCTGCAGGGCTGGGGGGAGCTTATTACACAGTCCCATGAATGTGGCTTTCCTCCTCCAAAAATTCTGCAGCCACTGCTTGTCATCCGAGACATTTATGATGATGTGATCCCACCAATCAGTGCTTGTTTCCTGAGCCCCAAAGTGATGTTCCACTGTGGTCAGGACCTCCGTGAATGCCACAAGCAATCTCATGTCGTAGCTACTATGCATGGCAAGATCAATGTCAAACTCCTCTTGCCTTTGCAGTTTAAGGAATAACTCCACCGCCACTCGTGACACGTTAGTGAGAGTGAGCAGCGCATTGGTCAACCGTGCGAGATCCATTCCTGCAGACCGAAGAGGCAGAGAGCGCAGTACACAAATCGTTGAAAGATGGCGTCAAATGCAGACAGAAGCACAGGGATTGCTGGGATGCAAAGCAATGCATCATGAGGCATTGGGACAGGACCCAGGATTCCCGCGACCTGCTCCACCTTCCTATAACTCTTAGCAGCAGAAGAGGAAGAGATGATGCTCTGTGGGATAGCTGCCCAGAGTGCACCGCTCCAAATACTGCTGGAAGCACCACAAGTGTGAATATGCTATTTTGCATGTAAGCAGAGTCAGGATGAGCTCTACCCTGACATCTGGTGGTGAATTATGGGGAGTGTGGAAAGGAATTCCAAGTATTTGCATTGGCACACCCACCCCATCTAGCATAAGCCCACGGCCACCTGGGATGGTTATTTTGACAGCTGGGATCCTCAATTTCTTTGTTATTGGGGCAGGAGGAAAAAAAAGTGCTGTCACCCTAATTATGTGAATGAGGAACTATGAGACTGCTTTATGGCAGAGATGTCTCACCATCAATTAAGTAGCACTCATTAGACAAGGGACATGGGTGCCAAAACCCAGTGAATGGAGAGAGGTTGGGGACTGGTGTGTGTACCTGATGGTATGGTCCCCTTTTGAGGGCCCGGAACACCAATTGTACATCCTCCTGTCTCCACTGTTGAAGAGCAGAGCTAATTTTGATTCCATTAGGAGTCCACCTAGAGACTGCTGAGCTGAATTCACATTGGGCCAATGGTGCACCAGCACCAGGGCTCCCCTACTAAGAGCTGAAATCACTAAAAGAGCTGAGCTTACTGAGCTGAGATCACTGAGTGCTGTGTTAGCTAGCGGGGGAGCCTGAAGCTCTATCGCTAAGTGGCTGGCAGAGCGGAGCAGTTTGCAGCATGTTGGAGTAGCCCATGGAACAGTGAGCAGAGTGGAGTGGTTTGCAGGGATGGCTGGAGTGACTCACGGATTGGCTGGAGGAGTGGCACAGCTGGTGTAGTGGAGCTGGTTGTGGTGAAGGCTGCAGCAGAACTCCACGGAGAGGCAGAGCAGTTGGCCCTGGCCCACGTTAGGTGCCTCACACCCTGTGTGGGCTTCCCCTCCCCCTACTTCCACCCAAGCTCGGGGGGGAGTAAAATTCTGCAGATAAACTTTTGAACTCTGAGGTGGCACTGACCAGAGACTTTTGGGTTGTTGGACTTTGGGGTGATTGGACTTAAGACCCTAAGGGGGAAAGGACATTGCCAGACGTACTTGGAGGTGGGGTTTTTTTTGCTTATGGTTTGTGTTATAATCCTGTTTGTGGTGTTTCTCCAGTGGGCTGCCGCACTCTTTCCCTCCTTTATTAAAAAGGTTTTGCTACACTAGGACTCCGTGCTTGCGAGTGGGGAAGTATTGCCTCCTAGAGGCGCCCGGGGGGTGTGGTATGTAAGTGTCCCAGGTCACTGGGTGGGGGCTCGAGCCGGTTTTGCATTGTGTTATTGAAACAGAACCCCTGGATACTGAACCCGGCCCTTGTTGCTGCCAACTCAGGGGCAGAAGGGTTACACGCAGGCAACTGACAGTGTGAACACACAACAGCAGTTTCCCTTCAATGCTCTCTGAGTGGCGCTGTAACTGCCGGCGCTGTAACTCTGCCAGTGTAGACATACCCTTAGGACCACACTGCTCACCACTACTACACTCATTTAAATGAAAAGCCCTGGGCTGAGCTGTGACTCTTACAGAAACACAATTCCTCAGTTATCTGTTGAATTGCAGAAGAAAGTTCTAAGTGAGTCACAGACTCTTTGCTTCTTTCTGTGTTACAGTAAAATCATTTTTAAAGTGAATTTTAAAAACACTGTTTCTTATAGATGGGCCAATCCCTGGCTCTCAGGTGTTTTCTCCCTGTATGTATTTGTTCATGGGGATATTTGGGGATGTCTCTGGATCTTAGCATGCAGGGTTGTTGTAGCAGTGTGGGTCCCAGGATACTCGAGAGACAAGGTGGGTGCGGTAATATCTTTTATTGGATCAATTTCTGTTGGGGAGAGAGAGAAGCGTTCGAGCTACACAGACCTGAAGAAGAGCTTTGTGTAAGCTCGAAAGTTTGCCACTCTTGCCAACAGAAGGCGGTTGGTCCAATAAAAGATATTACCTCAGCCCGTGTCTCTGGATCCTAGGTCATTGTTCAGCCCAGTGTCAGTGAGCTTTGGGTACCAGATTCCTTCCTCAGGACCTTCTCCTGCTGCAGTCACTCCGGGGACCCTTGGTGACCTGGGCTTTGTTCCCCATAGTGACAGCACTTGTGTCTCAGAGTACGTCTCCCCCTGTCCCCATCTCAGAAAAAACCGCTCCTCTCGTTTGTCCAGACTCCTGCCCTGGGATGTGCTGTTCTGCTCTAGAGACATGGCTTGTTTGTGAGGTGTTTGGCTGTTGCTCTGGTTTCCCCTTGTGTTATCAGTCCATAGGCTGTAGCCAGGAGGCTGGGTCAGAGTCACTCCCTATCTGATTATACAGCAGATATCTCTTCTGCCAGGCTGTGTTTTTGCTGGTACCATGGAAACCTGTCTGTGCTTCATTTCCTGTCCTCTTGTGGTGGCACGACACCGCATTTCAGGAACACAGAGTAACTCTCCTGCCAGCAAATGCACCTGGAAGTCCAAGCAAAGCAGGATGGGCTAAAATCTCTCCTTTCTCAATGCACTTCATCTTCAGAAGCACAAACCCACTGCAACCAGACAGCCCCATTGTAATGCAGCCACCTGTGAAAGGAGGGGAACAGCCAGCACTCTGCACAATAGTCAGGGAGAGCAGAAAGTTTGGCCAAGACACTGGGGCAGCCATCCCATGCAGAGCAGGGAGGATCTTGGTTTTGAAAGCTGTCTATGAGGGATCCCCACACAAGGCGATATCAGAAAATCAATGGATCTATCTTGTGGGGTGGGGGGGAGAAAGAAAGGCTAAGCTCAGGCATTTCATAGCAGAAGGTGGTGCACCTAAGCCATGTCCTCTGTCTCTCTGCAGCCCTCACCCCTGTGTGAAGCACTTGTGCTGACAGCATGGCTGTACAGCAGGCCCAAGACACAGAGGACCAGATTTTTAAAGGTTCTTAAAGACGCAGCTAAGCACCAAGTGGGATCTTTGACAGCCCCTGCTGCATGACTCTCTGAGTATGTCCACACTGCAATTAAAAACCCACAGCTGTCCCAGGCCAGCTGACTCAAGGTCCTGGGGCCTGGGGTAAGGGGCTGTTTAATTGCGGTGTAGATGCTGAGGCATGGGTTGCAGCCCAAGCTCTGGGACCCTGCCACCTCTCAGGGTCCCAGAGCCCAGCCTCAACATCAACACTACAGTTAAACAGCCCCTTAGTCCAAGCCCCGCGAGCACCAATTGCTGGCGTGGGCCAGCCAGGGAGTTTTAACTGCAGTGTAGACAGACCCTCTAGCTGCACCATTAGGCACCTAAGGTTATGGCTACACTACAAGGCTTGTAGCGACCTAGCTGTGCAGCTGCTCTTTGTCGGCAGGAGAGAGCTCCCCAGCCGACAAAAAACTTCCATCTCCCCACAAGCGGCAGCACCTTTGTTGGCAGAAGAGCGCTCCTGCAACAAAGCGCAGTTCACACCGACGCTTTTCGTCAGTAAAAAAATCCCATATGCAGAGATGTGGTACAGCCCTGTCCCTCAAGCTCACCTCCACACACTACACCAGCTTGCTGCCGTTGTTTGATCCTCTCATTGGCTGAGGTGTGCAAAGCAGTCTAAGGGCCAGTTTACATTTCCATATTGTTCATTGTAATGGAAGACAGGCTGCTAAATCCCCAGACCCTTTGAACATCTCAACCAGGGTCCTTAAAAGGTTGCTATTGAAGTTGCCTGCTTAAAGGATAAGGCAACTCCTGATTCTCTTCAATGTCTTAATTCCTCTTGCTCAGGTGATTTCCCCCCACAAACGCTTGGCCTACCCTTGAAAGTTAGGTTGACATAGCTACATTGCTCAGGAGTGTGAAAACACCACCCCACCCCACCCCATCGCTATGCTGACCTAGGCCTCAGACTAGAAACAGCTGTCAATGGGAGTATGCATCCATGGACATAGCTAGCTTTGTTTGGGGTAGGCGGTGTTCCTACACCAAAGGTCAATCCCCTGCCATTGGTATTGGCTGCGTCTCTGTTATGGGGTTATGTCAGCATAGCTATGTTGATATAGACTCCATAATGTAGACTGACCCTATTTCTGAGTAATAGTAAAAGGGTCAGTTTCCACCTTTTCTAGCCTTAAAATATTCTTGCTTCATTATTCTCTGGAGAGTCTTCAGATTCTTCAAGAGCTTCAATGCATGTACAGCATCCTTTTATTTCACTGAGTTAAATATATAGGCTGATTTCAAGACTTAGCTGAGCTATAATCATAGTTGGCTGTCATGGAAAATCTTTGGACTTGGATCAGGGCAGCTGGAAAAGATGCTGTTGTGCCAGAGCAGCACTGGTGACATCTAGTGCTCCAGACAGAAAAGAGCACCAGATCATTAGTAAAGGGAAAGCAGTGAACAGCAGAATAAAGGAATAGAGGGTAAGATAGTGGTTGTTGTAATAGGGTCACCCCATGATCTGCACCCATAACCACCTGGTCCCAGAGGGAGCAGTAAGGGAGGTGAATGGCCCGGTCAACTGTGTTAGGACTGATGTTGGCTTGGGAAGGTAATGAAGAATGTATTAAGGATGCTAAGTTAAATGGCATAGATTGTAAGGGCTGCAGGAACACAGTCACTTTGATTAAGGAGAGTTTGGTGATACAGGAGGACAAATTCACTGGTAAGAGGTTTTTTTTTTAAACATTCGCTTGGAGTCAGTTCTCTGTGACACCACACACCCCATTCATTCATCCCACCTCTGTCTATCCTCCCCCTCCCAATCCATCCATCTATAAACACCCCATCCATTCATCTTCGAACATCCCCAGCCCCTCTGTCCATTCCCATCCAGCCCATCCATCCACATACACCTCTTCTATCCATTCCCCCCACTCTCTATCTGTCCATCTACCCTGGACATAAACATCTACTTAGCTACCCCACTCATCTGGATTCATTGTCCCAAGCCCAAGATGTGGCAAAGAGGAACAGTGCTGCCCTCACACACACCCTTTTCTCACTACACCTCAGCGCCTTCACCCACACAAAGAGATGAAGTCTCACAGAGCCCAAGAGGTGAATCCAGGTATCAATTCTTCCAGGATTTAAATTCGGCCACCTCTGGGGTGGGACATGGCAGCTGTGTAACAGTTACAGAGCAACTCTGTGTGGGGATAGTTGTGGGGAAGATCCACCTGGAGTGGGAGGATGTTACTGGTGAGGACATTGTAGGCATTAGGAATTGCTCCCAGCTGATATTTTAATAAATAACATTTTAGCCTTGTCTGTGTAGATTACTCTTATAACCCTCAGCCAGAGAGAGTGTGGCTCCAACTCACCTGCTTTGGCTGTGGCCAACAAGGAGGCTGCAAGAATACCCTCAGTCTTTTGTCTGTTGAAAGTAGCAGCTTGTGTTCAGTGGAGGTGTCATAAACAGATAAGTAGGAGTTAATAGAACAGAAGTGCTTCATCTCTCTTTGCCCGGAAAGGGCTAACAAGATCAGTGAGCCTGGCTGTCACCTGACCTGAGGATCAATCAGAGGACAGGATACTTTCAAATCTTGAGGGAGGGAAGTTTTGTGCTGTGCTGTTAGTTTTGGTTGTTGTTCACTCTGGGGGCTCAGAGGGAGCAGATGTGGAACCAGGTTTCTCTCCAATCTCTCCAATACAGGCTCTTATAGATTCAGACTAGTGAGTACTAGGTAGATAAAGTGAGTTAGGCTTATGGTTGTTTTCTTTATTTGCAAATGTGTATTTGGCTGAAAGGAGTTCAAATTGGTATTTTTGCTGAAAGGATTTTAATTTGTACTTTAATACTTAGGCTGAGAGGGTATTCCCAGTGCTTATAGCTAAAAAACCCTGTATCTATTCCATCTTAAATTTACAAGATCATTTTTACTGTTTTTCTCTCTTTAATTAAAAGTTTCTTGTTTAAGAACCTGATTGTTTTTTAATTCTGGTGAGACCCCAGGGGACTGGGTCTGGATTCACCAGGGAATTGGTGGGGAGAAAGGAGGGAAGGGGGAGGGAAAGGTTAATTTCTCTCTGTGTCAGGATTACTTTCTCTCTCAGGAAGAGTCTGGGAGAGGGAAAGAGAAGGAGGGAGGAAGATGAATTGTCCTCTCTGTTCTGTGATTCAAGGAGTTTGAATCATAGTGATCTTCCAGGGTAACCCAGGGAGGGGAAGCCTGAGAGAGGCAACGGTGAGGGAAAGGGTTTACTTTCCTTGTGTTAAGATCCAGAGGGTCTGGGTCTTGGGGGTCCCCGGGCAAGGTTTGGTGGGGACCAGAGTGTACCAGGCACTGGAATTCCTGGTTGGTGGCAGCGCTACAGGTTCTAAGCTGGTATTGAGCTTAGAGGAATTCATGCTGGTACCCCATCTTTTGGACGCTAAGGTTCAGAGTGGGGAATTATACCATGACAGGAGGAATTTGAAAATTCCACTGCTTTGCCAGAATCTGCTCTGAACTTAAGTGAGGCTTAAAAGGAGTTTGTGAAGACATCACAAGATGGCTCTTCTCTGGACCAAAGGAGAGTTGCAGCTCAGAATAATAATATCCCAGCTGGGGAAGGAAAGGGTATATTTTTTGTAGAAGGGGTTTTGTTGCATAGGGTGGCTCCAATAGGGAAAAGGAGACATGGTGGTGAGGTCTGCAGGCAGGTAGCTGTGCCTAAGAACTACAGAGGAGAGTTGCTGCAGCTAGCTCATGATTGTCCATTCACAGCACACTTGGGAGTGGAAAGAGCCTCTGTTGGCTTCCCACATTTGAGACAGTAAGAGATTATTGTAAGAGTTGCAACTTATGTCAGAAGCATAAGACATTAAAGGGACCCTACAAAGCACCATTGCAACCTCTGCCCATCATTAAAGAGGTGTTTGCCAGAGTGTTTGGATACGTGGGGCCCCTCGCTAAACCTTACAGGAATGGAAAGTAACAGAGATTGGTTGTGGTGGATTCTGCCACCTGGTGCTCTGAAGCCACAGCACTAGCTAATGTCGAAGCTGAGACTGTGGCTACAGCTTTATTCACCATCTGTAGCAGAGTAGTTTTTTCCCAGAGGAATCATGTCAGACTATGGTGCAAATTTCATGTCTGCCATCTTTAAAAAGTGATGGGAATTGTGTGGACTGAGGTGTATATAATGGCTGCCCCCTCTCATCCAGAAACGACTGGTCTGGTGGAGAGATTGAATGGAACGCTGAAAGTTATGTGGAAAATGTTTGTCACTAGGTGAGAGAATGACTGGGAAGTGTTACTCCCTTGTTAGTCATTCACATGCAGTGTACCCTAAGCATCTCCTGGCTTTACAGCCCCTTTGATTGATTTGGTCATGGAGCGTAAGGAAGAAATTTCTCTGGAGAGCACTGAGATGTGGGAGAGTCTGAACCCCGCCCAGAAGCAGGCAATGTCAGCCCTTTCAAAGCACCACAAACAGGTCATTCCAATCAGCCAGGTTTATTCCATGGAAACTACTGTGCTCCTAGCAAAGCACATTGTGCTAAAGGAGACATGCAGAAGCAAATTCAGGAGGAGGTGGAAAGCCTCCTGGAAATGGGGGTGATTACTACATCAGAAAGCCCCTGGGTGTCTCCTATTGTGATGGTACCTAAAAAGGATAAAACCATGAGGTTTTGTGTGGACTTTAGTAGGTTAAATGGTATCACCCAACCTGATCCATATTCCATGCTCCCAATAGAGGATCTGCTGGAGCTTTTGGGGGGTGAAAAATTCATAAGTACTCTGGATGTAGCTCATGGGTACTGGCAAATTCCCTTAAATGCTGATTCCCAAGAGAAATCTGCTTTTATCGTGGCATGGAGCTTAAATGAATATAAGGTTAGGCCCTTTGGATTAATCAATGCAGAGGCCACCTTCCACAGAGGCTTGTCAACGAAGTGTTGCAGGGGTTACAAACCTTTGCCAGGGCTTAATAAATACCTTGGCTATTTTCAGTAGCTCATGGTGAGACCACTTGAACCTTTGGAAATTGTGTTA
The DNA here is from genome assembly GCF_025201925.1 of Gopherus flavomarginatus. Taxonomy (NCBI): domain Eukaryota; kingdom Metazoa; phylum Chordata; order Testudines; family Testudinidae; genus Gopherus; species Gopherus flavomarginatus. Next base: position 18,502,157 of record NC_066637.1, on the reverse strand, counting down.
CAAAGGCTGAGAGAAGCCAACCTCACTGTCAAGGTCTCCCAATGCAAGAGGGGGGCTGCAGAGGTATCTTACCTAGGACACAGGATGGGCAGTGGGTTTGTTCTCCCAGACCCTTTAAAAGTAGAAGCTATTCGGGGTTGGCCTGCTGCACAAAACCCAGAAGCAGGCCCAATCCTTTATTAGTCTGACTAAATATCGCCAGAGGTTTGTAAAGGGGTTTAGAAACATTGTGGCCCCATAACAGACCTCAGAAAAAGTAGAAAGCAGAGTGGGTGCTATGGACAGAGGCCTGTGAAAAGGGCTTTCGAAACATAAAAGAGGCTTTATCTAAAGAGCTTGTTTTGGTCAGCCCTGATTTCAGCAAACCCTTTGTGCTGTGCACTGATGCTTCTAGCACTGGGTTAGGTGCCATGCTAATGCAGGATGGCCTGGGAAACAAGCGGTATCCCATTGCCTGCTTGAATAAAAAACTGCCCCCCACTGAACAGATCTATGCTGTCACTGAGCGGGAAGGTTACGCCATTGTTTGGGCTGCTAAGCCACTTATATTTTTTATTATATAAATAGGGTTTAAGGCTTTGACAGCTCATTCCCCTCTAATAAGGTTACACAGAGCTAAGGAGACCAGTTCTGGACTATTGCACTGGAGTCTACAGGAATTTGACATGGAAATCGATCCCATCAAGGGGAAGAGAAATGTAGTGGCTGAAGCCTTATCAAGAATCGGGGGAACTTAGGGCATATTCCGGCGCATTGGTGACACCCTTTCCAACACCAGTTTTGCACTGGGAGTGTGATGCACCTGGTTTACAGCTTTTGCCAAGGTTGTAGGTGTCAGCTGAGCACTGACAAATTCGTAGCTGGAAACCAGACCAGCTCACCAGTGTGCTAATATTGTAGCAAGAATGTGTTTTGGTTCTCTACAATGCGTGTAAGTTGCTACATGCATTAACCTTACTTGTAATGTCAACATCCCATGCTGAAAGGTAATACGTACATTTTGCTTTATAACTGTAAAATTGCCTGCTCTGAACTTGTGAACCTAGGCAGTAAAAGTGCTTCCCCTGCCCCTCCAGGAGACTAAATGGCCATTGTGGAACATCACAACACAAAGGCTGGTTTAATGACCTTCTGACACCTGTGAAGATGCTACATGTAAGAAAGCATCAGCTTGAATTCTGGAAGAGGGAAATAAAGGTAGCTGACATGAACATTTTTCGTCTCTTTGCTGTATGGATTCTTACAAAGGTTGGAGCTAAGAAGCAAAAAAGCAGAGATCCCCAGGGTCAACCGGGGTTAACCCTAAAAAGCCATTCAGTGCTGACAAAGCTCTGTCATCTTTTGGAACCATACACTGAATTCATTTGTGCAGGGCTGGCTCTAGGCACCAGCCCTCCAAGCATGTGCTTGGGGCGGCACCTTCTAAGGGGCGGCACTCCATCCCCCCACCCCCTTTTTTTTTTATTTTTTATTTTTTTGCTTGGGGTCTCATTGCCAGGAGCCGGCCCTGGAGCAGCCACTCACCCGAGCCGGGATCCGCGCCCACTGCCCAGCCCTGCGGTGCCCTGCAGAGCCCACTCGGAAACGCGGCGCCGCCGGGAGTGGCAGCGGCAGCAGGACCCCTCCTCCCTCCGTCCCCACCTCCTCACACATTCCGGGAGCCCCTCTCACCGCCGCCGCAGCCTGGGCTTGGCTCCCCCTCCGTCCACGTCTCCTCACAAGCTCCGGGAGCTCTTCACACAGCCGAGCCCGGGCTGCGGCGGTGGGGAGAGGGGCTCCCAGAGTGTGTGAGGAGCCGAGGACAGAGGGAAGCGGGGTCCCCTGGAGCCGAGCCCGGGCTGCGGCGGTGGCGAGAAGGGCTCCCAGAGTCAGGGCTGCCCGGGCGGGGCAGTGGGGGGGGGCAAGTGGGGCAATTTTGCCCAGGCTCCGGGTATGTCGGAGGCTCCCCCCGCCTCCGTCTTCCCCCATCCCCCAGTGTCTCAGCTGGTAAAGGGGCAGGGCTGTGAGCTGCAGCCGAGGGGCGGGAACTCAGGCCCCGCTGGAGACACCATGCCGCTGTAGTGCTGTCGGGGAGAGGGGGTAAGCGGCATGGTAAGGGGCTGGGCCAGAGCTGGGCACCCCCTGACCCCATCCCCCCTAGCCCTGATCCCCAGCTCCGAGCCCAGCCCCTCTGAGCTGGGCACTCCCCCAAACCCATCCTCCCCACCCAGCCCTGACCCCCAGCTCTGAGACCAGCCCCTCTGAGCTGGGCACCCCAGACCCCATCCCCCACAGCCCTGAGCCCAGCCCCTGTTAGCCGGGCACCCCCCACAGCCCTGACCCCCAGCTCCAAGCCCAGCCCTTCTGAGCTGGGCACAATCCCCTGCCCCATCCCCCCCACAGCCCTGACCCCCAGTTCCGAGCCCAGCCCCTCTGAGCCGGGCACCCCCCTGATCCCATTCCCCCTACAGCTTGACCCCCAGTTCCGAGCCCAGCCCCTCTGAGCCAGGCACCCCCCGACCCCATCCCCCACAGCCCTGACCCCCAGCTCCCAGCCCAGTCCCTCTGAGCCAGGCACCCCCTGACCCCATCCCCCACAGCCCTGACCCTCAGCTCTGAGCCCAGCCCCTCTGAGCTGGGAACCCCCCACAGCCCTGACTCCCAGCTCCTAGTCCAGCCCCTCTGAGCCGGAAAACCCCCGACCCCATCTCCCCACAGTCCTGAGCCCAGCCCCTGTGAGCCGGGCATCCCCCAACCTACAGCCCAGCTCCCCACCCAGCCCTGGGCAACAGCAGCACCACTCCCAAGCAGTGACAGCCCATTGGCACCAACCATCACCATCACCCAGTAATAGCCCATTATGTAATTGCAAATGTATACATACCAGTAAAGCATTTAATGTTTTAAAATAATGTATTTAGTGTATTTTCAAATTATTACAAATTAATTTTTGAATGTATTTCACTAGTTATTTTTTACATTTCCAAATACATGTTACTATAGTATAGTATTGCAACTTTTGTTTATGGAAGGGGCCCCCAAAAGTGCTTTGCCCCACATCCTCTGGGCGGCCCTGCCCGGAGTGTGTGAGGAGCCGGGGAAGGAGGGAAACGGGGTCCCCTGGAGCCGAGCCCCGGCTGCGGTGGCAGTGAGAAGGGCTCCCGGAGTGTGTGAGGAGGTGAGCAGCCGGCTGGGCTCGTCGGTGCTGAGCAGGTAGACCCGCAGCCAGAGATCCTCGCCTTCCCGCCCGCCGGGGCTGGGCCAGGGCACCATGAGGCTGAAGAGCAGCAGGTCCGGGAGGCTCTCCAGGTCCTCGGCCACCAGCATGTCGGGGATGAGGGCGGTGAGCACGAACGGATCCACCTCGGTCACCAGCAGCACCACGAAGCCCAGAGAGGGGGCCATGTTCTCTGCACCACCCTGCTGCCGTGCCACCACCTGGAAGTATTCCCACTCCATGCCGCCCAGCAGTTCCACCTGCATGGGGACAGAGTCACAGCTGGGCCAGAGCTCGGCTGCAGTGTGCTGGTAGCAGATCCCACCTTTGGGGGGGGAGCCCAGTGCTGGGGCAGCAGGGGTGTGAGTAGGGGGGCACCGGTGGGCAAGAGGGGGAGCTCTTGTCTGGGGGAGGGTGGGGGCAGCCAAAATTTTTTTTTTGCTTGGGGCAGCAAAAAACCTAGAGCCAGCCCTGCATCTGTGTATATATGTTGCCCACTTTAACCTGTAAATAACTCTCATGGCTTTTTCCTAGCTAATTAATCATTAGTTTGCTATAGGATTGGCTACCGCGCTCGTCTTTGGCATGACATCTAAAGTAAGTGACGGGTCTCTTGGGTCTGGGAGCAAACTGAATATTTTGATTTTTGGTGTAAGTGACCCTTTATCAGTAAATCCAGTTTGCCTGGATGGCAAGATAGAATGTTTGTGACTCCATGGTCAGACAGTTACAGTGATCCAGGAACTCATATTTGTTACTTGATTGGTGAGATCTCATTACAGACTAGACCACCAATTTGAGGTGTCTGCCCTGCTTTTGATGGTCTGCCCTGAAGTTGGCATGCGTGGCCAGGAACCACTCCAGACTGCGTGACAGAAGTGAAAATATTTTCGCCAAATCCGCCACTGCCTCACCCTGGATTTTTCCTGTTCAAAGCATGTCACTTACTGTCTGGGTGAATGGTGTCTCCATCACCCTTGTGTCTCCTCACCAAGCGTTTGAGGAGTGACCTGCATTTGCCTGTACGTGACAAGCCACATTCTGCTCTGAGGTGCAGTGAGGTTCAGAAAAGGTGCTCTGTGAAAACAACATTTTCTTCCTCCATGAAGTTGTTCCCTGGGCATAGAGTCAGGTCTGCAGGCTTTACTCACTAAATGTGTTGTCATTGCATATTATGACTGGTTGGCTCCACAGACCCAAAACAGCTACTTCGGAAGGAGTTGGATTCTATTTTGGTGCGTGCATCACAGCCGTTAACTGCTGTAAATTTCTTTGTTGTCAAGGTTGATTTTTTTTTATTGGTGATGTCAGAGCCAGAAATGACCCAGCCAACTTGGCATTCAGATCCCCCAGTGAGATCTGCTAGTCACCGAAAGGGAATACACAGAGAAGACAAACCTCTAGTGCCATTTTTAGAGTGTCAGCAATTGGACTTTAACTGAACATTAGAGAATATCATCCAGGATGCCAAGCCCAAAATTTAATTTTTTACTTATAACTGATTATGAAAGTAAGTATAATTTCCAGTAGCCCAGTCCTCATGAGCAGTCCTTCAATACCAAACCAGTGTCCACATCCCAGGACACATGAATTATCCCACATTGTAATAACGAAGTGACATTTCTTAACCATTAGGTACAGTAGAACCTCAGAGTTACGAACGCTTTGGGAATGGAGGTCGTTCTTAACCCTGAAATGTTCGGGACTCGGAACAAAACGTTATGAGCAGGGCCGGTGCAAGGATGTTTCGCGCCCGCGGTGAAACTTACCCTTGTGCCCCTGTGTCCCTGCCCTGAGGCGCCTCCCCCCATGGCAGCTCCCTCCCTCCGCCCTGAGGTGCCCCCCTTGCGGGAGCTCACCACCTCTCAATCAGCTTAGTCGCTGCAAGCCTGGGAGGTGGGAGAAGTGAAGCAGCCACGGCGTGCTTGGAGAGGAGGCGGGACAGGGGTGAGCTTGGGTGGGGAGTTCCCCTGCGTGCCGCCCCCCCCCTTACTTGCTGCAGGAGGCCCTCCCCGCACCCCCCTGCCCCAGCTCTCTCTGCCTAAATGCCAGCGGCGACTGGGGCAGCCGAAGATCCGGCCACCGCTATCACTGCCGAAGAAAATGCCGCCCCCCAAATCCCAGCACCCTAGGCAACCACCTAGGTCACCTAAATGGTTGCACCGGCCCTAGTTATGGGTGTTCTTTCCAAAGTTATAATTGAGCATTGGCTTAATACAGCTTTGAAACTTTACTATGTGAAAGAAAATATTGTTTTTAACCATTTTAACTTAAATGAAACAAGCACAGAAACAGTTTCCTTCCCTTGTCAAATCTTTTTTTTAACTTTGCCTTTATTTTTTTAGTAGTTTACATTTAACACAGTACTGTATTGTACTTGTAATTGCTTTTTTTTTTTTTTTTTTTTTTTGTCTGGCTGCTGCCTGATTGTACTTCTGGTTCCAAATGAGTTGAGTGGTTGACTGCTCAGTTCGTAACTCTGGTGCTTATAGCTCTGAGGTCGTACTTAGGATGACCAGATAGCAAGTGTGAAAAATTGGGACAGGGGGTGTGAGGCAATTGGCACCTGTGTAAGAAAAAGTCCCAAATATTGGGACTGTCCCTATAAAATGGGGACATCTGGTCTCTCTAGTTGTACTGTAAAAGCGATTCCTCTTTTCATTCCTGGCTGACACTCGTCTATAGCTTCATCAGACTGCGAAACTTGACAGGTAAATGGAGTGATTTGAAGTGGAACTGCAGTTCCCACCACAATCCTTGTTTACTGTTAAATTAAAGTTGCTGAGTAATTCCTCAAGCAAACAGCTGTAAACTGTCCTAGTTACAATTGCAAACACATGAGTGTTGAGAAATTTACCCTTGTGATTACCAATGTCTAATTATTCCTGTTATCGCAAGATAAACTTACCCAGCAAACTCTGTAAAACAGACCCTTGACTGGACCTAATCTGAGGGGTTCTATTAGGACACCTTGCCAGCCTAGCACTGTTAATCACCCGTGCATTATAACTCAGTGAATTTTATTATCTTCTCCATGGTGTTCCCTTTTCACCTGCTTTCATTTCGGTTTTTGTTGTTTTATATACTCTACAAACTTCGATATCAAGATATCCAGGGTGGTGACCTTGTCCTTTCTGCATGTTCTGTAAAGTTCTCTGTATATCCCTGGCACCAAGTAAATCATAAAATACAGTGAACAGTAACCAGAGGGGCTGAAAGCCCGGCTGTGCTCTGATGAGTGTCTCTGAAAGAAGCATTGTTGTGTTCAGGGGTTTTCTAACTGGCAGCTGAAATGCTGTTTCTCCCTCAACTGGTAGGTATGATGGGGGCTGGGCCTGGCAGGTTCTTGCATGGGACTGTGCACCCACATGGCCTCTCCCTGTTAAATAACAATAATGAGGTGGTGGTGGTGATGATGTAACTCATTCCAGCTTAGTGTGGTGCTCCATCACCTCTGATGTGCCTAGTCCACAGAGAGGATGATAAGCCTGCCTCAGGCTTGGTTGGCATATGTAGGTCTTGTGAGTCCATCACAAGAGCCTCTTATTTTAAGATCCCCAGGTTTGAACCCCCCCTGCTTCTGCTGACCTCCCACTGAGGGAGAGGGGCTACATGTGAGATGAGGATTTATGTTTCAGTAGCAATTAACCCCCCTCCCCTGAGATCAGACGTTGCACTAGGCAGCGCACACACACGCACACAACTACACTTCAAGCTGGTGATGCAATTTCCAGTGGCAGGAGACATATCTCTGCTAATTCTGATAGCGCTAGAGAACTACAAAGGAAAGTGTAGCTGTGGTGATGTGAGCAGTGGCAGGAGGGGCCAGACACCCTGAGCGACTCAGACAGGGTCATACTTGGGACCCGCTAGCTCCTCCCACTGCTCGTGCCATCATGTCTGAGCTATTTTTAGTGCACTACCTTGATCAGCACTAGTGCGGTATGTCTCTTCAAGCTGGAAATTACAGCTCTATCTCAAAGTGTAGGTTCTAGGCTTTAAGGTCAGATGGGACCATCACAATCCTCTTACCTGACAATCTGCACATCTCAGATGGCAAACTGTCACCCATCCATCTCTGTAATATACCCATAACTCTGGCTGAGTTACTGAAGTCCTCCAATCTTGATTGACAGACTTCAAGTTACAGAAAATCCACCATTTACTCTAGTTCAAACCAGCAAGTGACCCATGACCCATGTTGCAGAGGAAGGAGACACCCACCCCCCCAGGTCTCTGCCAATCTGACCTGGAAAAATTCATTCCCAATTCCAAATCTGGCGATCAGTTAAATCCTGAGCATGTGGGTGAGAGCCACCAGCCAGACACCAGGGGAAGAATTCTCTGTAGTAACTCAGATCCCATCTAGTGTCCCATCTATAGCCATTGGAGATATTTGCTAACAGCAATCACAAATGAGCCACACACCATTGTAGGCAATTGTATTGTACAATCCTCCTTTATAAACTTAGGAAGCTCAGTCTTCAAGCCACTTACGTTTTGTGCCCCCACTGCTCCCCTTTGGAGGCTGTTCCAGAACTTCGTTCCTCTGATGGTTAGAAATCTTCATCTAATTTCAAACCTAAACTTATAGACATACCCACTAGAGTCTGTCCCTGCCCCCAAAGAATCAGAATCATAGAACCAGAGGGTTAGAAGTAACCACAAGGGACCTCTTATCCGAGGTGCAGGATTTGTTATGTCTAAATCATTCAAAACAGATAGCTATCCAGCCTCCTTTTGAAAACCTCCAGTGAATGAGTTTCCACGATCTCCCGAGGCAGCTGTTTCATTGTCCTGCTGTTCTTATAGTTAGGAAATGTTTCCTGGGATTTAATCTGAATCTGCTCTGCTGGAGTTTGCACCCATGGCCTCTTGTCTTGCCCTCTGTGGCAAGAGAACAACTTTTCTCCATCTTTTTTATGGCAGCCTTTCAAGTATCTGAAGACCACTATAATGCCCCCCACCAATCTCCTCTTTTCCAAACTAAATATACTTAGTTCCTTCAGCCATTGCTCATATGGCTTGTATTCCATCCCTGTGATCATCTTTGTCATTCGCCTCTGGTATTGGCACCGCCTGTGACTTGCATGTGATGCCTCTGTTAATGCAACCTAAAATTGCATTTGCTTTTTTTGCAACAGGACCACATTGCTGTCTCATGTTGAGATTTTGATCCACCACAACTCCCAGATCCTTCTCAGCAGTGCTGCTGCCAAGCCACTTGTGCATTTGGTTTTTCTTCCCTAAGTGTAGCACCTTACATTTGTCTCTGTTGAATTTCATTTTGTTCTCTATAGCCCAGTTCTCCAATTTATCAAGATCCCTCTGAATTTAAGCTCTATCCTCCAAAATGTTGGCAAACCCTCCTCCCTCCCCCAGGTTTGTGCCATCTGCAGATTTGATCAGTATGCTGTCTGGATCCTGCTCTGTACTTCTTTTTGCTTTCAGAGACAGCAGTGGCCAGTACTAAATATTTAATGCAATTTTTCTTTCTCAATCTCATAGTTTTTATGGGCTCTTTATTGCTTATAAATCAAACCCACCTTTTTCGCTGCTTTCATTGCCCTTTGCTTGAGTTAAAATGTTACTCGAATGGCAGTTACGCCTCTGTATGTTCAGTGTTTTATCTTTCTATCATTCATCATAGGACCATCCATCTTTATTATCGGCAAGGTTGGCAGCACCACCTATTGTTAAGGATGTCCAGAACTTCCCACCATAAGACCCTATTTTTAGTTGCTTATAATCTTGTGAAACTTTGAACAGTTTGGGCTGAAATTTTACATGCTGGGCCTTAAAAGTCTGACCTCAGAGGAGCCTGGGACTGGAAGCTGGAGAGGGAAACAGGATGGGGGGAAGTAGGACCCAGTGAGTCAAGGAGACACTAACACTGGATAAGTAGGAAGGGGGGGGGAACTGGAATTAGCTGGACAAGGAGACTGGGGTGTGGAGTGGGGGGAAGGAGGTAGGGGGAGGGGAAACAGATCTGACAAGGAGCCAGGATTCAGGGGAGAACTGGGCCTGGGTAGGCAAAAAGACGGACAAAGATCCAGGGGGTTGAGTGGTGGAGTTTGGACAGTGAGCCCAGGGCGGGAGACATGGAATGAGAGCCTGTGGGGACAAGTAGCAGCCAGGGGCAAGCAACAGTTCAGGGGAAGGGAGACAGAAAGATCAGATGAGTAGCTGGGGGTGGGGTGGGGACACTTGGGCTGGGAGTAGAGGGGGAAGAGTGGGAGTGGGGGGACCAGATATGGATTGTTACAGAGCGTGCTTATACACACCAGCTGTGTTCATCCTACAGTCCTTTAATACTCCGTCAGGTATGGCTGAGGTTCGTTTAAATAAGGTATTTTACATATAGTGTCACCAAGTGGCTGAACAGCATAATACTGTTTAGCATTTCATTGCACCTGGTAAGTTCTACGTTCCTACCATTTACAATATTTACACTATCTTTGAGGTTCAGAAGGATCAGTCTGCTAGGTGTCTCTGAATTATGCTGGTTTCTAATTGCAAGACTCGAATGTGTAACAACCTGGTCCTCTGGCTCTCCATTAATTGCAACGACTGGTTGTGGATGGTTTGGAATCCTTGAGTATTCCTCTGTTTCTGCATCTGCTGTCTGAAGAATTTGCTCTGTTGATTTTTCTTTCTAAGGGTGTGTCTATACTACCCGCCGGATCAGTGGGTAGTGTTCGATGTATCTGGGATCGATTTATTGCATCTCATCTGGACGCAATAAATCGATCCACTAATCGATGCCCTTACTCCACCTTGGCAAGAGGAGTAAGCAGAGTCAACGGGGAGCCACGGCAGTCAACTCGCTGCCATGAGGACAGCCAGGTAAGTTGAATTAAGATACTTCGACTTCAGCTATGCTATTCGCATAGCTGAAGTTGCATATCCTAGTTTGAACAGCACCCCCCCCCCACTAGTGTAGCCCAGGCCTGAGGAACAAACTGTAGATGTCAATGGTCTCTGTTGAACTCTCCACTGTTAGTCTCGATTACCTATGAGCTGGGCGATGAATTCTTTTTCATCATGAAGAGCTGGAGTTCCACCATTTTCTCCAACCCGTTTGACATGAACACAGTAACCAGGTTCGAGACCTGGCAGTTCTCTGAGTGACATCTCTTGTAAAAATATTCATAAGCTCTTTTATCTGATTTAACTACTATCTTCATGTCTGGCCACTTTGGAAAGAGGCTATTTTCCAAAGTTGGAACAGTAGTTCTGGGTTGACATCCCATCAGGAGATGTGCTATTGGTGTTGATCTGTAACTCAGAAGAGCAAGGAATGGATCTTCCTGCTGCAGGATTTTCTTGGCTATCCATACAGATTCCTCAGCCTCCATTTGCTTGTGAGTAATGTGGGCTGCTAGTAATATGATCAAAATCGTATTTTAAATGTATTCGTTTGTTCATAATTCTGCTGCAGTGAATTGTGGTCAGTTGTCCATCATCAGTAGTTGTTCTGGAATACTGACGTGAGCAAAAGTGCACTCAAGTTTCATGATAACACTGCAAGATGCTTTCGTCTTCCAAGTATGTTATTTCTATACACCTGGAAAAATAGTCCACGCTGGTAAGGCAATGATGTCCTCTGAATTCGCATCAATCTGCCACCAGTTTCTTCCAAGGTCTCTCTGATAGGGGTGTTTTGTATGCTGTATGGCTCAGCATTGAATCTTACGTTGATTTGTACTGGATCTCCTTTCAAAAGTCCAGTATCATCAACTCCTCCATTAAGTTCTTCTATCTTTCTCACTAGACTCTTCACAGCTGCCACACTGTGACTGAGAAGGCTGTTGGTCTTTGAACCTTTGATCACACGCTCTCTGAATGCATGGCTTCTCTCTTTTTAAATTGTTTCTGGGTGAACTGGCCCATACAGTTCAGCATCCCTCCACAGCTAATCAGAACTGGATCAGGCAACCTCAGCTCTAAGAGGGGTTGAAGGTGATTGCAAGACCTTCTGAGATAACCTTGATGTCCATCACTGAGTCAATTTTAAAGTCCATAGTTATATTCATTTTCACTCTCCAGGCAGGCTCCATCTCATCACAACTGATAGATCCCAGGAACAATGGTTCTTGATTATAATATGAGTCAAGTCCCTGACTGCTTTGGTTCAGCAACAGTTGTCCATATCCTTATTTGGTGCAGGTATCACACCATGAGCCTAGGGTTGGACAGATATCATCTCTTGGGATATAGCTTTTTCCATACCTTGTGCAGGTAGGCTGGACTTTGTCCCTCTTAGCCTTGGAGTTTTCTCTCCTGGCCTCAGGGGTTTTATGATGACGACTTTTAACACTTATGGGTCTATTTATTGTTTCTAAGCTAGTTTCTGGTTTTTCAGGTTTCTCAAGTTGCTCTAGGTCAGGGGTGGCCAACCTTTGGCTCCAGAGCCACATGTGGCTCCTTAGAAGTTAATATGTAGCTCCTTGTACAGGCCCTGACTCTGGGGCTGGAGCTACAGGCCCAACTTTCCAATGTGCCAGGGGTTGCTCAGTGCTCAACCCCCTGTTCTGCCACAGGCCCTGCCCACACTCCACCCGTTCCTGCCCCTTCCCCTGAGCCTGTTGTGCCCTCGCTCCTCCTCCTCCCCTCCCCTCCCCGAGCCCCCTGCACACCATGAAACAGCTGATCAGGAGGTGCAGGGAGAGAGAGAGAGGCGCTGATCGACGGGGCTGCCAGTAGGTACAAGGCACTGGGAGCAGAGTGCGGGGAGCTGATGGGGGGCTGCTGACGTATTACTGTGGCTCTTTGGCAATGTACATTGGTAAATTCTGGCTCCTTCTCAGGCTCAGGTTGGCCACCCTTACTCTAGGTTTTGCTGTTTCAGATAACAAATAGGTGTGTCATCACTGTCACCACCTGCTCTGATAGGGCTTATGGGCATGAATAACCTCTCTCTGAAAACACTCAGACCAAGGGTTAATCTACTCAGCAGCTGGGCAGGTGCTTCCTCGCATGGGTAGACAGACGCACTAGCTCTGCCTGAGATAGCATCCGAACAATAGGCGTGGCTGTGGCAGCTAGGTTTAAGCTCAAGTCCCTTTTCCATCCACACAGAAGTCAGTCTAGCTCAGGCCAGAAACCCCTCTGGGCTTGGCCCTTCATACCCAGCTGGGTGGGTGGGTCAATGCATTGGTCCCGCTGTGATGTGGGTCCAAAGCCCAGGCATTTTGCAGCATGGACACAACTCAAGTCCGGCTCACCAGACTCAGGTCTATAGAGTTCACCAAGACTATCCCACAATCCCTTGGGGCTGTGCTTCCCAAGCTGTCCTTCCCCAACCTTCCCATTTGCTTCCCAGGAACCGGATGCAATCTCCTGGGTCGAATGCAGCTGCTTAGCATTTAACCCTTCATCTCCATGCCAAGTGCTCTACTGAAAACAGTCAACTGTCATGTGTATTAGCTATGGATGGCAGTAAGAGGTCCTGCATCAAGTGCACTGATGGCTGGCCAGAGGAACTCAGCTGGATTCTGGTTAACCTCTGCTGCGAGGCCAGCAAGAAATGGTCATGTCTGCAAAGCTCTATCAGAGTGACTGGCCTCGCTGCCGATCGACCATACAGCAGCCCAATGGAGGGAGCAAATCAAGCAAGTGAAGACAGACTACCACAAGTCCAAGGTGATAAGGCACCTCTGGGAACCCCTGTTTTCCTTCCTCTTTTACAAGGAATTTGCTAGGGTTCTGGGTACTGTAGTGAGCACTGAGCCCAGAGCGTTAAGTGACAAACTGCTGAGTGGGGATAGCACCCTTATAACCACCAGAGCCGGCTCCAGGCACCAGCAAACGAAGCAAGTGCTTGGAGTGACCAATGGGAAGGGGCAGCATGTCCAGGTCTTTGGTGGCAATTTAGCAGCAGGTCCCTCAGTCCCTCTCAGACCAAAGGACCCGCTGCCGAATTGCCACCAAGGAATGAAGCGGCGTGGGTCAATTGCCGCCGAAGTGCCGCCGATCACGGCTTTTTTTTTCCCCCTTCACTGCTTGGGGTGGCAAAGAAGCCTGAGCTGGCCATGATAACCACCCAGTCATGGGCACCACCGGAGGAGAGCCAGCTGCTGGATGAGGGGCAAGAAGTGACCCTGGAGCTGAAGCCGATAACCGAAGGGGCTATGGCTCTGGAGCAGCTCCTGCACATCCTGGCTCCATCCTCAGAGGAGCTGTTTGAGGGTGGCCCCGGGGAGCAGCTGGCTGCAGAACCATCAGAGCAAGCCCGGGAGCCAGAGACTGCTCAGTTTCTGCCACTGTGATGGTTTTTCTTTAATATAGGGATGGGACATATTTCTGGCTTATGGCTTTAAGTTATTAATACAAGCCATGGTTTTGGTGTGCTTCCTTTCTCAGCAGAACACATGCCATTCCGCTAGTACCACCCCCTCCCCCGACACCATGTGGGATTCAAAATGGACCCCCCGAAACAGAGGAAGAAAGTTAAACAAGCAGTGATCCTAATCTTTTCACTAGTATCTCATTGCTTGTTATTGGTATGGGCTGGGGCTCCACAATTGATAGCGTCACGTACCATCCCTGTCTAATACAGCCCACCTTATTCATCAGCCACACCTACACTCTCTCAGGCCACCTGTAAATTGAGTCGCCAAAAAACCTGGCTGCTATGAATCCAAACAACACCGGAGTCTGTAGTTGGTCCATAACTAGCTTAAATGAGTCCCAGTTACAGTGGAGGGTATCAATCTGCCTGTGTTTGGTATTTCCATGGCTGGGAGTCAGGCAGGTCCATGCATGGACACATGGTGCTTTGTAAGGAGACTGTATGTGGATCCAGACTAAATCAGCATCTTGATGTTTTTTTGGCATGAATTTTCATCCATTTCTGACAGGCGATGAAAGCAAACGTTTCATGAGGTAAGAACTCCAGATGGCTGGTTACATCCCTGGGCAGGGCACACTTATTAGGGTCACCTCTGTAACTCAAGAGCCTCTGCATTCCATGATATGCTGGTTGGCCACTAGGTGCATAAGTATCTCCTTAGCATAGAGGGATGGCTGTTGTCCATTGGTCTGGAACAAAAGTTCACACTTACACTCAGGGACCTCTAGAATATCAGAGCTCTCCAGAGCTTGCCTGCCTGATGTGATTGAAAACCCATAGCTAATAACGAGACCGCTCATCATCCCCACCCTCCTGGAGAAAATGAAGGGGACGTGGAAATCACTTCAACTGCATGTTGTATGTGTCTCGCACCATGATGTAGGATAGCTTTCAGGGCTGCTCCAAAGGACGTCAGAAGTAGCTGGTGTTTTTTGATGTGAATAAAATAATGTCCATCAATAAAAAGCATCATCTTATGACCTTGAATTACAGCAGCCCCTTTGACAGTGGAAAATGTATTTTTTTAATCGTGATCAGACAACAATGTGCTTTTCCTTTTTTCCTTTCAAAGCCCTTCCACTTCCATAGAGCAAACACGCATCCCATCTACTGTGGGCAAGAAGAAATAGTTGGAGATGAGCTGAGGGAGAGACTCTAGATAAAATGAATCAGCAGAGAGAGTTCCAGAAAGGCTAAAAGGCTAAAGATGTAAGAAGGGTGGAAAGAGACACAGAGGCTGCACAGCACAAGGGGACAATGGGGGAGAGGGATAGCTCAGTGGTTTGAGGATTGGCTTGCTAAACTCAGATTGTGAGTTCAATTCTCCAGTAAGCAATTTGGGGCAAAAATCTATCTGGAGGTTGGTCCTGTGCTAAGTAGGGGGTTGGACTAGATGAACTCCTAAGGTCCCTTCCAACCCTGATATTCAATGATTTTATGGCACTTGTCTGCAGGTTGAGGGAGGATGCCAGCGAGCAAGAGAAGAAACTGTATGAGTGATGACTTGTGCTCATGGCTACCAGACTGCAGGCTCCATTGCTCCCTTCAGCTCCTGCTCCAGCCCCATGCCCTGAGTACCCTCCATGCTTTTGTATCCGGCAGACTGTGCAGTTTTTGGACAGTTCAGAGGGTGGCTGGATCATGTCATAGACAAGCAATGGTAGCACACAGACTGGACAAATGTACCCAGTGCAGTCAGCCACTCCAGTCCCGTCACAGCCTGCATATTCAAAATGTACCAGAATGGCCAAGGAGAACCAGGGGACATCCAGGAATAGCTGGACGGGACATTTGGAAACATGCTCTTTTCATGGTTTTGCACTTAGTGTGTCTGTTGTGCTGTACATTTTCATGACAGCCAGTCTGCCTGTCTGCTTCTTCCAGTGGTATGTAAATAAATGGGTAAAATAAAGTGTTTGGATTTGCACACAGGGATACAAGCGCAAGTTTTATTATATGTCATGGTAAAAGTGGCACAAACTAATGAGGAATCCAGCAGTATCTTGAGGCCACTCATGGCCCAAAAGCCCCCTTCTCTTTTCAGACATTGTACAGAACACAGCAGGCCACAATAACGTCAACTGCACTAATGACTACAGGGTTGTACTTTGGGTGGCCAACCCATTCCACCATCCATGCAGTGTGGCTATACTTGTATTTTTGGCATGCTAGCTTGATGAAAGCTGGCATGTATGTGTCTGCTTGAGCTGGGAATTACACTTCCAGCTCCAGTGTAGATGTACCCTGAGTCTGGTTTATTATGGGTGAGGGAAGCTGCTTATACACTCAAACAAGGGCACTACATGAGTCTAACAGCACCCTGAGGTCCACCAGTATGGTCACTACAGGGCATTGAGCATCTCTAAACAAGAGTCAGGTATCTGTTGCAGATTAGTGGTACATTACAGACTGTTCCTGATCTGTTCTATGCTTCACAGAATAACCATGAGACATGGAAGACTCTTTATTGTGAAGTTGGTTGTGGCCTTGTGCTCATGGAAGAGAGGCCCAGTGATTAGGCTGTTAGCCAGCAATCTGGATTCAGTTCCTGGCTCTGTGTGCCCATGTGCAACTCATTTTCTATCTCTGTGCATCAGCTGCCATGTGTAACCCCCCTGCCTCCCCCTGAGGTGTTGGAAGGTGCTGAGATACTACCATAGTGGGGCCATCTGAGCCCCTGAGATAGGTATGTGGATTGATAGAAGACCCAGCCAAGGGAAACGACATTGCCCAGTTACAAGTCAAAGCCAGTTACATGTGAGCTTTGGCCCATCTCTTCCTGGCCCCACTGAGAAGAAGCGGCTCCAAAAGAGCACCACAGATAAAATGACCAGAGCAAAGTTCTTGTTTGTAACCTTTGGTTGCAGATTTCAGGGATCCAGCGACATTTATTCCGATAAACCAGCAAGAACAGAGCTTGATTTTCTTCAGTGATTAGGAGGAGAGGAACAGCTAGTTCCTCTTTCACATTGACAAATTTGACATAGTGCGTCACTCTACCCCTGAGTTACGCAAACATTATAAACGTGAATCAGTTTCAAAAAGTAACCAGGAGACCAAACAACAAACATTCAAAAATCATTATCTAGAAGGCTGACATGTGCCCAAGATGCCATGTTAGACTAACTCCGTTTTCCAGCAAAAAAAAATCCAGAGTTGAGCAAGAAGTAAAAAATCGAAACAATGGGATTAGCAAGCATTTTTGTGAATAAAAGTGCTTACATTGGTTCTCTACGATTTGTGGACACATATTTTTTGTTATTCATGAATACTCGGACAATAGTTGTCCGAGTATTCATGAATAACAAAAAATATGTGCCTACAAATGATCCTGAACACTCACCCACTAATGATTATTTATCCAAAAAAATCACAATACAGAGTGCATCATTCTTCGTTCCTATTCTTTATTCTCCTGTTTCAAATGTGTCTGTCCTGTAGTCATGCAGCAGAAACAATACAATGGGACGGAAACAGCACAGTCACAAAGAAATTGAATGTAACAGTGCAAGGTCATGCACTTATGGACTAACATCAAGAATTGTGCTATAAGATGGTGATTTGGAAGTGACAGAGGAGGAGAAAGACCTGGGCATATTGGTTGATCACAGGATAACTATGAGCCACCAAAGTGATGCAGCTGTAAGAAAGGCTAATGCAGTTGCAGCAAGCATCAGGCGAGGTATTTCTAGTAGAGACAGGGAAGTGTTAGTACTGTGTTATACAAGCCACTGGTGAGACCTCATCTGGAATTCTGTGTACAATTCTCATCTTCCGTGTTTAAGAAAGATTAATTCAAACTGGAACAAGTGCAGAGAAAGTCTGCTAGGATGACCCAAGGAATGGAGAAAGCTACCTAATAAGAGGAGATTCAAAGAGCTTGTCTTGTTTAGCCTAACTGAACGAAGGCTATGGGGAGCTATGATTGCTCTCTATAAATACATCAGAGGAATAAATACCATGGAGGGAGAAGAGTTAGTCAAGTTAAGCATCAATGTTGACACAGGAACAAATGGATATAAACTGGCCATCAACGAGTTTAGGCTTGAAATTAGATGAAGGTTTCTAACCATCAGAGGAGTGACGTTCTGGAACAGCCTTCCAAGGGGAGCAGTGAGGTCACAAAAACCTAACTGGCTTCAAGACTGAGCTTGAAAGTTTGTGGAGGGGATGGTATGATAGGATTGCCTACAATGGTATGTAGCCGTTGTGAAAGTAGAATGAATTAGATTGTAAAAGTAGAATGGATTAAAGAAATGCTGGATGTTCCTTTAAGCAGGAATGAGGAATGTTGAAATACAGTTGTCAGGAAGATAAACATTAAGGTATGGAACAATGAGTCCACTTAAGCTAATGGTGGGACATTAGCAGGAGACTGATAAGAGTTAATAAAGAAATAAGATATGTGTGTCTAGCTCCAGGTAAACCTATCAGTTCTGTTACCTTGTTAAGTTCGCGCCCTTTTTATCTGTATAAATAAAGTAGTTTAAGCCTTGCATGACACTCACACATTATCTGGGTGTATTAGCAGAGCTCTTTGCTAATAAAACAGAGTGATCTGACAAATTGTGAGTCCTGACTCTGACTTTGACACCGTTTTGCAACAGGTAGTAGCAAATATCTCCAATGGGCGGAGATTGGATACTACATGGGGAGGTTCTGAGTTACTACAGAAAATTCTTTCCCAGATGTCTGGCTGTTGGATCTTGCCCACATACTCAGGGTCTAACTGATCATCATATTTGGGGTCAGGAAGGAATTTTCCCCCAGGTAGGATTGGCAATACCCATGGGCGGGTTCACCTTCCTCTGCAGCATGGGGCACAGATCACTAGCAGGTTTAAACTAGAGTAAATCGTGGATTCTCTGTAACTTGGCGTCTTTAAATCATGATTTGAGGACTCCAGTAACTCAGCCAGAGATTGGGGTTTATTGCAGGAGTGAGTGGGTGGGTGGGGTTCTGTGGCCTGCAATGTGCAGGAGGTCAGACTAGATGATCACGATGGTCCCTTCTGGCCTTAAACTCTGTGAGTAAGCAATACAATGGTATAGAAACAATACAATCACAGGAAAAAAATGCAGCGATCAACCACACAGCAGGGATGAGATTCACTCTGATTTTTTTACAATCATAGTGAGAAGTTTATCACCTGAGCAGGCACTTGAACCCTGGACCCTCAGATTAAAAGTCTCTGTGTCGAGGGCCAACACAACATTTACATACCATTCAAAGGCCTACCATGCCCAGCAAAGAGCAGCAAATCAAAGCAAACAACATATCAGCGTATGAACAAACCTAAGGTGAAAATGGTTTAGCCAAGCTATTATGTGATTGGAGAATATGTGCTAAGCACTATGAGGTAGGACCTGAGTCTTTATATATGCATATCTAGTGCTATGGGGCCCTGGTTCTGGATGGGGCCCCTGGCAGATGCTATAATGTTAATATTCAAGATGAGAGAAAGTGGGTCTAGCCACTGGTGCTATCTGAACCTAGAGGTGCTATGTCAGGTCAGTTGGACCCCAGCACTGATGTCCATCACATCACCAGTGCTTTCTCTGAGCCAGATCTGGGGCTGGTCTAAACAACTGTTGGAGGTCAGAGCTGTAGGAAGCAGCCATGTGTGTAAACTGCTTTGAGATCTCTGGGTGGGCAGCGCTGTGGATGCCTAAAGTATTGTCATCACCGCTGGAAGTAGGATGCCAGTCTGGACCAACCAATAGCCCGGTGTGGTATGACCAATCCTATTACACCTCTACCTCGATATAACGCTGTCCTCAGGAGCCAAAAAACCTTACTGTGTTATAGGTGAAACCACGTTATATCAAACTTGCTTTGATCCACTGGAGTGCGTAGCCCTGCTCCCTACCCCCAGAGCGCTGCTTTACCACATTATATCCGAATTTGTGTTATAGCGGGTCGCGTTATATCAAGGTAGAGGTGTATTCGGAATCTATTCCCAAACCTCCCCTGTATAACCCTGGCTTATCTTTTGCCAGGCTGTGGAGAAGCTTATAAATATTATACTATTACTTGATTATCCCTATATAATATATTGTTACATCTGGTTTAAGGAGATTTTACAAAAGACCCCCTCTTCTCCCTCCCCGCCTCCTCTGGCTGTGGCTATTTTGTGTTCCAGGCACCTGAGCAAGAGGCCACTGGTCAGGTGGAGCCAAGGGTCTGCTGCCTAGGGCCAAAGAGCTTGGCCCTGAAGCTAAACCCCTTTGTTTACTCCCACTGGCTCACTGATTCTCTAGATTAGAACCAATCC
Source organism: Gopherus flavomarginatus (assembly GCF_025201925.1). NCBI lineage: Eukaryota > Metazoa > Chordata > Testudines > Testudinidae > Gopherus > Gopherus flavomarginatus. The sequence continues at coordinate 18,482,333 of NC_066637.1, read as the reverse complement.
TAATCCCACAATCGTTAATTAACTGGCAACCACTTCCCTTCCAGGAGCAGTTCTCTCCACAGGGGCTGGGAGAAGACAGTGAAACACAGGGTGTGAGAAGACATGCAGCAGACACTCAGTTCTGCATGCTCAATACCTGTGGCAGTGGGCAGTGTTCTACAGTGGGGCGTCAGCCTACTTTTGCGCCAGTCGCCCGGGTGATTTACTACATAACTGTGTGTGCCAGCGTGCAGTAATTCAAATTCCATGCAAACACTGTTGTCATTTACGCTTGCACATAAACATTGAGTGATAAGTAGCTGCCAAACACATGGGCGGCCCATGCATGCGCGATATTTTTCCCAGAGATTTCGTGTTCTGCTATTTTTACAGCCATTTGATTACTGTGTGCGGGAATCCTCTCTGCACTTAACAGCAGCTCAGCCATTGTCCTCGTGTCTTCCTGGGGAAGAGGGAAGATGCCAGCAACTTGAAGACCAGAGTCAGTTGAATACCAGGATTTGCCAAATAAATTATCCAATGACTATCTCCTGTATTTACTGAATAATTCACTGAACTAATATTTGCCATACAATACATCATCTTAGCAGGGAGGGATAGCTCAGTGGTTTGAGCATTAGCCTGCTAAACACAGGGTTGTGAGTTCAGTCCTTGAAAGAAACCACTGAGGGACTTGGGGTAAAATCAGTACTTGGCCCTGTTAGTGAAGGTAGGGGGTTGGACTCAATGACCTTTCAAGGTCCCTTCCAGTTCTGAGATAGGTATATCTCCATTTATTTTAGATTGACTATCACTCACTCAATCATAGAATACATGACTGGATGAAAACTGCCAACATTCTCAGATAATGCATTGGCTGGACTGGACAATATGTGATCAAATGTCATGAAATGATGCACTTGGAGAGTCTGCAGAGATTTCAGTCGAGGAAAGGCTGTGGTCACCTGCTTGCTCAATGGTGGTTCTTACAAGGGGTGACATTTCCCCTCTGTGCAGAAAGACAGCACATGGTCCAGGTCCATAGAGCTTAAGTGGTATAAGGGCCTTCTGGTGGATCTCGCTGTCTCTATCACCATATACACCCATCTATCAATCTATTCTATCCACCTCTATTTCAGAGAGAGCCTTCTGACCAGTGTTCCAGATAGGAAGGAGTTGGAGAGAGAGATTTCCTCATTCTATCTGAATCCAAAATTTAAGCGGAAAATTCATGCGTGACCCTGGAGGAAAGGCAGAGGCAGTAGAGACAGCATCACACTATGGAGCTACCTCGTCAAGAATGGGGATCAGTGTGTCCAAACACCATCTGACCCCTCCTGGGTGTGTCGCACCCTCCTCTAGCAGAGACTTGATGGGTCTGGCTGCACTGGCACAGCTTGCCATGCCCACCAAGTCTCATTGCGCTGTATTGAGCTGAACGGTGTAGCTCTGGGTCTGTCTCTGTCAGCAGAGAGTTCAAATAAGTGCTGGACACAGAGTAGAATGAGAAGATCCATGATTCGCTATCCTAAATTGGTTCCCTTCTGGAACAAATCAAAAGGGACCTGTATTCTCTGGCCTGTGTTAGGCAGGAGAGCAGAGCAGATAATCACAATGCTCCCATCTGGTCTTAAAAGCCATTAAACCAGGGGTAGGCAACCTATGGCATGGGTGCCAAAGGAGGCATGCAAGCTGATTTTCAGTTGCACTCATACTGCCCGGGTCATGCCACCGGTGTGGGGGGGGACTTCGCATTTTAATTTAATTTTAAATGAAGCTTCTTAAACATTTTAAAAACCTTATTTACTTTACATATAACATTAGTTTAGTTATATATTATAGACTTACAGAAAGAGACCTTCTAAAAAGGTTAAAATGTATGACTGGCACACAAAACCTTAAATCAGAGTGAATAAATGAAAACTCGGCACACCACTTCTGAAAGGTTGCCAAACCCTGCATTAATCTGTTTGTATTAGGGATAGATATTCCTTATGTAAGCAGAGTCAAGATGAGCTCTACTTTGACATCTGGTGGTGAATTATGGGGAGTGTGGAAAGGAATTTCAGGTATTTGCACTGGCACACCTACCCCACCTAGCATAACCCATGGCAGCCTGGGATGGTTATTTTGACAGCTCTGGGATCCCCAATTTCTTTGTTATTGGGGCAGGAGGAATAAAGTGTTGTCACCCTGATTATGTGAATGAGGAACTTTGAGACTGCTTTATGGCAGAGATGTCTCACCATCAATTAAGTAGCACTCATTAGACAAGGGACATGGGTGCCAAAACCCAGTGAATGGAGAGAGGTTGGGGACTGGGGTGTGGGCCCTGGAACACCAATTGCACATTCTTCTCTCTCCACTGTTGAAGAGTAGAGCTAATTTTGAATCCATTAGGAGTCCATCTAGAGGCTGCTGAGCTGAATTCATGTTGGGCCAATGGTGCACCAACACCGGGGCTCCCCTACTACAAGCGGAAATCACTAAGAGCTGAAATCTCTAAATGAGCTAAGCTTACTGAGCTGAGATCACTGAGTGCTGTGTTAACTAGAGGGGAGCCTGAAGATCTATCGCTAAGTGGCTAGCACAGCGGAGCAGTTTGCAGCATGTTGGAGCAGCCCATGGAACAGTGAGTGGAGTGGAGCAGTTTGCGGGGATGGCTGGAGCAGCTCACGGGACGGCTGGAGGAGCGGCACAGCTGGTGTAGTGGAGCTGGTCGTGGTGAATTCTGCAGCAGAACTCCATGGAGAGGAGGATCAGTTGGCCCCCTGGCCCACATAAGGTGCCCCTTAACACCCTGTGTATGCCCCCCCCATTCCCACCCAGGCTGGGTGGGAATGGGGGGGAACTCTGCAGATAAACTTTTGAACTCTGGGGTGGCACTGACCAGAGACAGATACTTTTGGGTTGTTGGACTTTGGGACGATTGGACTTAAGACTCTAAGTGGGAAAGGACATTGCCAAATGTACTTGGAGGTGGGTTTTTTGCTTATGGTTTGTATTATAATCCTGTTTGTGGTGTTTCTCCAACGTGATGCCGCATTGTTTCCCTCCTTTATTAAAAGGATTTTGCTATACTCAGACTCCGTGCTTGCGAGAGGGGAAGTATTGCCTCCTAGAGGTGCCCAGGGGGGTGGTAGGTAATTGTCCCAGGTCACTGGGTGGGGGCTCGAGCCGGTTTTGCATAGTGTTATTGAAATGGAACCCCTGGATACTGAACCCGGCCCTTGTTGCTGCCAGCTCAGAGGGGCAGAAGGGTTACACTTACATTCCTTACATGGAGTCACCCAAGATAAGCAGATTTACATCTGCTGCCCTCTCCCCAACCTCCAGCCCTGAGACAAGGCCAGTACCTGTGGGGGAGATAGTGGGGGGTAGGGGGAGGGCAGCAGCTTCAGCAGATGTTACCGAGCATGCTCAGTACGAGCCAAGCAGCAACTCTGTGGCAATGGGGCACGTGGTTCCTCCCACACACACACACACATGCATCGTCTCTGCTCCAGCCTGATACACCTCTTCCGAGCAACAAAAATCTTGTCTGCATGAGAAGTAGAGTTGCGAGTACCCCTCAATAATGTTCACATTCAACTTGGTACAGGGACTTCGGTACAAACTTCGCTGTATGCACAGCAACCTTTCCAGACCGCCGTCAGCAGGCATTTTGGAGCCTCTTAACGAAAATTTGGTTTTGAACATGTTTTCAACCCTTCGGATTCACTTTCTGAAAGATCTTGTGCAAGAAGAATTCCCGTCTAAGAGCGTGAGTGCTGGGGTGTAGCTGAGATGTATTGAAATGAAACAGAACTCATTTTGGAGAAGCGTGCAGTGGTTAAGCCATCCAGTTGGGGAACAGAACCAACACCATGTGACCTAGTATCCAATAACACAGCTCTAATAACAGGGTCGATCAGCATCCCCTCCATCAGCTCCCCATTCCCCTAAGTTCCCCATGCGGCAGCTGCCCAGCAGGCTAGCAATTGCAGCTGTCCCTCCCCCCACTGCCATGTGCTGCTCCTGCCCCCTGCCTTGGAGCTGCTCCCCGAGCCTCCTGCTTGCTGTGCAGGGAGAAGGAAAGAAAAGGGGGCTGTCAGGGTGTCCCCCTTGCTCCTTCCCCCCACTTACCCCATCTTCCATAGAGCCGGTGGGGCTGGGGGGAACATGACAGGGCTCAGGACAGAGGGAGTTTGCTGGCAGCAGCTGCTGTCTCAACTTGGTGATCTACTTAGAGCGAGGTCAGCGTACTTAAAGGGGAAATGCTCATGTCTCTCTCTCTCACAAACAGTATGTATCTCTGTCTCTCTCTGCCATGCTGTCTCCCCTCCCTCCATTCCTGCTCCTTGTAGAGTGTGAAGCTACATTAACAACGAGTTAATCCTTGAGTGCTCAGCCAATTGTTAGTTCATCATTTAGCAGTAAGGCATTCCCTGGGAAATATCCCACCTTCTTCCTCCCTCTGACTTTACCACCTCAACCAAGCTTCACAATCATCATTGCTGTGTACCAATATTAACTTGTTTGTTTAAAACTTATACTCTGTGTGTGTCTGTAAATATATATAATATAGTTTTTGTCTGATGAAAAAAATTTCCCTGGAACTTAACCCTCCCCATTTACATTAATTCTTTAATACTTAAAGTCGCATTTTTCAGGAACATAAGTACAACGTTAAGTGTGGAGTTGCTGTATGAACATGTGGCATTAACTATAAGGATCATGGTTGTTGTCAAATGCCTCCGAGGTGGTGCTCTGCTCTGTTCAGTGATAACAGTCAGCTGCATGTGTGTGCTGTCCCGCCTCTGCGCAGATCGCTAGCACAGCAGATCTCGAGCGAACAGCCTGATGACCATTGACTCTAATAAGGTACGAAGGCACCCAGCCAGCTTTATTTTCAAATGAAAAACTGTCTCTAGCTCCCGGGAACAGATATCTACAGTTCTGCTAGTACATATGTGCTCCCTAGGGTGACCAGACAGCAAATGTGAAAAATCAGTACAGGGAGTGGGGGGTAATAGGAGCCTATATAAGAAAAAGACTGAAAAATCAGGACTGTCCCTATAAAATCGGGACATCTGGTCACCCTAGTGCTTCCTGACAATGGACCGGCCCAGTCAGTGGCAGGATTTGCCACTGCCCTCTAGGCCAGACAAGACATTCACTCAGGGATCCATTCTTATACACAGGTACAATCAGGTAACACATCACTCGTGACGCATTGAGGTACAACCCCTCTGCGCATTAGGGTGCTGCCTCTCTCCTACAGATTGGTTCAAACAAGCAAGTCTAGCCATCATATTGTCCTTTTGACCCTGTCTTTCGGATGCGTCGCCCTGTTCCGTGTTAACTCTGTGGAATCTGTTAGTACTGGGATGTTCTGGTGCCATCCTGGCATGCGTTCATCTTATTAGTGCTTATATGTGTATACATGCTTTTAACAGCCTTCTTCTTGCCAACTTCTGGGAGTAGAGCCTGCCTCTGGTTCACAGCTTAACTTTGCTTTATGTTAGCAAGGTCTTGACCATTACTTCAGTTCAGGCCTCAGGCCTCATACTGGGCCTCTGATACCAAAGGGTTTATGTTTCAGGGACTCATCTTCAGGGGCGGCCCCAGGCACTAACACGCCAAGCGCGTGCTTAGGGCGGCAAGCCACTGGGGGCGCTCTGCCGGTTGCCGCGAGGGCGGCAGGCAGGCTGCCTTCAGCAGCTTGCCCATGGGAGGTCCGCCGAAGCTGCAGGACCAGCGGACGCTCTGCAGGCATGCCACCAAAGGCAGCCTGCCTGCCGTGCTTGGGGTGGCAAAATGCCTAGAGCTGTCCCTGCTTATCTTACTACAACGGTGTCTTCTCATCACCGGTTTGATTAAGTGGCAGAACTAGTTTGGGACCATTCAAAGCATAATCTAATGTTCCACATTCAAAACAAGCAAACAAACAACTTTTCTTGTTTTAATTTAAAATCGGGCTGCCAAATTTTCAAATGGGAGTGCTGGTGCGTTGATGTAGGCACCTAAATCCATATTCAGAGAGCCTGAATTTTAGAGGCACCCTGAAGACTTGCCTTTCTCACTGCTTTCAGCACTCTGCAGGGCTGTGTTAGATCCTTGGGGGCAACAGTTTTAGGAAGAGATCACTGGAGACACAGAGAGCTGTAAACCTTGAAAGCAGCCACACACTGACCTAACCAAAAACCAGCCAAAACGGGCTGGGCTATCCCCTAATAATCTAACTCAGTTGCCATGGCAACACAAAAGTCTATTAGCATGACAACCAGATACACAAGAGGCTGGCCCTAGAATCTGCATTTCCTTACAACACACTTTCCCCTTTCCATCACCTCATTCATCTTCCCCAGCAGCTCAGTGACCCTGCTCACTGGACATCATCCCTTTGGGGAACGGCAATTGGTTTCACACTCGGGGTGACGGTCACGCAGGACACAGAGCCAGCACAAGGCCTAGGCATTACTGACGTGCTAGCTAGACCCTATTGTGAAGACTAAGTGGGACTTCAGAGATGCCTCGACCCTGTGCTGGCCCTTTGCATGGGGGTGAAGTGCATCCTCAGTACATCGGGGAGCCAGATAGTCCACATACCGAGCCCAGTGAAGGCACTGGTAGCTGACCGTGTTCTGCACCTTCCAAGAGCAGCTTGCAGTATCGGGTCTTTGATCTCCATCACAGCTGGGCTACCGAGGCTGTCAGTGATGAATTCAAGCATAAACACCAAGGAACAGGCATAAAACTTCAAACAGATTGATCACGGCGTATTGAGTGTTATCATAGAATCATAGATTATCTTTAATTTGGCCTCATTTCTATCTGGGCACTTTGGATGGCTCTTTGCCAAGGAGGTTATAATTGACACTAGCCAGTGACGGTGGTGTCTTAGTTACACAGTAACCACAGCAGAACCCTTTAAAAATCACATCTCCATGTCCTCAGGTTAAAGGAAACCAGATCCAAAGAACTTCTAGGCAAGGCGAGAGCTGAAAGGCACATCCCGAGACTTCTGGTCACCATGAAGGCTCTGCTGGCTGCAGTTCTGTGCCTGTGCACCCTGGCAGCCTTCTCTGACTGTGTCACAGTCCAGGTAAGAGTTGTTTTAATTCCTCTTGCAGTCCCAGGTGCAGCACATAGAGCTAACTTTGACCAGACTGTGTAAGAAATAAATTCCAGTGTTAGCGAGGCCAGTTGCGTAGTACATACCAATTCAGGAACAAAATCCCACCCAACATTTACTTAAAAAAACCCAAATCAACAAACCGAAAAACAAACAAAGACTCCAGAGAACTAACGTGATATTGGCAAGCCACCACCTCGTTCACTTTGCCTGTATTCATATCCCTTCCCCACTCCCTGGTCACCCTGCCCATTCTGGCTGTCCTTTGCATTCAGGTTGTAAGGTCTTTGAGGCAGGGTCTTTCTCTTACCCTGTCTGTTCAGCAAAATGGAGCTTTGATCTTGATGGACCCTCTTGAGGCTACAATCAATAATACAAATAACACTTATAACCATAATCATAATCAGTTTCTTCCTCTGCTAGGCAGGTGGCTATTTGGGTTTAACAGGCCCCTGGATTTGATTTTAAACTAGTACCTGCATTTTTTTGGAAATAACTGAGAATGCGGAAAGGTGCAGTGAGATAAAACTGAGCAAGCAGCCTGTGTCAGACAGGGAGCAAATCTATTTAGAAAAGAGGTGGGAAGGATAAAGAATTTGGGATTAGAAAAAAAAACATATACAACACACTAATTTAATGATCAATATCACAAAGCCTAGCAAAAAATATCTAATAAAGTATAAGATTTACTCAAAATCAACACTTTCCTGCAGGAAAAGAGGAATTTTGGCTGAAATTTCCATTAGGAAAATCTAAACAAGTGTTTTATTTCTGATCAATATTAATGTATGTGTCCTCCTGAGCTGCTGTAGTGCCTCATGGAAGATGTAGTTTGGGTGTCTCGTGCTCCCTTTCTACCCTATAGGCCATGGATAGAGTACATTTCCCATGGTGCATCATGATGTCTTCCTGTGGTACATTGTGGTGCATCGTAGAACTGCCGTGGTTCGACAGGCCTGATTACATCAGCTCACAAAAGGGATAGGTGAGGCCTGCTCAGGCTTGTGTGACCGTGGTGTGACTCCTCTGCTTGGGTACCTGTCGGCAGCCTATCTCACCCTCCCCAAGCCTGGAGGTATCCCCTCAGATGGACAGTGAATGTGCAGAGGGTGGCTCTCATCCACCTCCCCAATCCTACACCTTCCTGCTGGGGGCTGTTCAGCAAAGAGAAGTAGGTTCCATGAGGGATGCTCCATAGGCATCTCCTCTCCCTGAACTCTTCAGGCACCTTCTAGAGGCTGGGGTTATATAAATGCTTACTGTCCCTAGTACAACTAATCTTACACTGGTATATAGCACCTTTCTATCCAAATGATCACAAAGCCACGCAAACACTATGGGTGACATTCAGCCATCTGCACAGGGCAGCATATGTCCTGTACATCACTGTCACCCCTTAGTTTGAAAGCTTGCTTTCCCGCTGGTCAGGGTAAATGTCACCACAGAGACATAGGAATCACCTCACTTTACACTGAAATGCAACCATCTCTAGGGTGGAATTAAAGCATGCCACGATTCCACGCCCAGAAGGGACTATTGTGATCATCTAGTCTGACCTCCTGTAAAACACAGGACACAGAACTGCCCTGAAATAATTCCTGTCCGAACTAGAGCAGACCTCTAAGAAAAACATCCAGTCTTGACATTAAAATGACCAGTGGCGGAGAATCCACAATGACCCTTGGTAAATTGTTCCAATGGCTAATTACCCTCACTGTTAAAAATGTCTGTCTTATTTCCAGGCTGAATTTGTCTGGCTTCAACTTCCAGCCTTTGGATTGTGTCAGACCTTTCTCGAATAGATTGAAGAGCCCACTGTTAAATATGTGTACCCCGTATAGCTATGGATAGACTAGGAACAAGTCACCCCTTAACCTTCTCTCTGTTAAAACTAAATAAATGAGCCCCTCGAGTCTGTTATGAAAGGCAGGTTTTCCAACCCTTTAATCATTCTCCTGGCCCTTCTCTGAACCCTCTCCAATGTATCAACAGCCCTTTTATAGACCTCCACAATAAGGGAGAGACATAATATAAACATAAAAAATAGACAGATAGGCAGATTAGATAGAGATGATACACAGTTGTCAAGGTTGAAATATAGGCCGCAGGGGGGAAGAGTGCTTTGAAATGCCTCTCACTGAAAGATGCAATATGTACACGTAAGTCAGTATTGTTATCTCCAGAAAAAGTAAAAGTAAAATGTGTTTATTCAGTGTGCAGCAGAGAATCAGCCAGTAGAGCAATGCCAGTAACAAGCTGCCATACCTCCACCCCGTCTTTAATGCTTTGCAAACAGCAGCCAGGAAGTGAAGAGAAACTATTGTAAATAAATGGCAGCAGGTGGCAATCCTGAACCTGGCTTCTCCTAACACAACGATGATAACCTGTGAAGTTCAGGCTCCCGCGCCACGTCAGGGGAGAACATAAGTCAATTCATTAGAAAAAGGGGTCGGAGGGCTAGGAGATGCTAAAGGCAGCTGCTTTGCTGACTCACTCTGCAATCACTGGACTTGTACTTCATTCAGCCGAGCAGTGAAGAGCCTACACTTCTCTGGAAGCTGGAAGTGCTGGGGATGTGGGTGGGATGGTGGCCAAGGCAAGTGGAGAAGAATGCTGGAAAGGTGTGTGAGGCAGTGGAGGAAAGCTGGGAAGTTGACCAATGCAGTCAGTGGGAGAATATCACCATTTCTTCTGTCCCACATCACCTGAGCAAATACACAGCACTGTCATGGATGCCGTCTCCTTCTGTGCACAAAAGAATTTCCATTACAGAAGAACGTAAGGCTCCATCTCATCTCATAGCCTGGACTTAGCAGCGCCCAGTGCCAGCTGGTTCAAAGACAGGTATAAAGTTTGGTTTTCCAGCATGCACCAGTGTTTATCCAACTGCCCCTGAACAGTCAAGGATTTCTGTAGCTGGGGGTGTAAAATCCACGGAATGGACAAAATTGTGGGTTACTTGTGATTTACACCAGCGTAACAGAGAGTAATTTAGCCCCACCAGGGACTAGATGCTGCCACCATTGCTCCTGCTGAGAAGTGTCACATTCCATGAGTATCCCACTGAAAATAAAGGGTCTGTTTGTGTATTAAGGTACTGCTCAATGGGGGTAAAGGTGGCTGTATGGAGACTTATGCTGGGATCTGGACTAATGTGTGGGCTTCGACTAAGGTAGCCTTCTTGGAAGAAAGACTTAATCCATATATAAGGCTCTAGGACTCTCAAACTGCTGTAGACTGAAGATGGACAGAGTGAGTTTCAATGTGTCTCTCTCTTTGGCAGGTGGGAAAGTTCTCATTCCCCCTGGAGTCTGTGAAGAAGCTGAAAGACTTCTTGGACAATTCCGTGACCGGGAATCCTTATCTGCTCAATGTCAGATCTGCCTCTCTGTGTGCCGTCTCTGACATTCCCAAGGAGTTCCTGGACCTCTGTGCCACACCAGATGCTGACCAGATATTTGAGGAGCTAAGTAGGTGTTTACTGCTGGTACCCCAGAAGCCAGCCATGTTCAGTAGGGAAAAATCCTGCCAGAAGCATCCCACAGCCCCGCTTGGCCTTTCCTCTCTCAGCACACTCTACTCCTCCCACGCCCCAACACTCCAGGACCCTGTGGGTCTCAGGGCTGAACCTTGTGAGGCCATCGGATTCCCATAACGCAGCCGCTGTGGGGTTTGATTTCCCATCTCGCTCTCTGTCCTGGGAAGGATTTCCTCCCTGGAGAAATTTAGTGTTGACCAGCTCTGTGCAGCAATTTCACTTCCTTCCCTGTGTGATTCATGTACATTCCCTCAGAGACTCTGTCACCCTCCAAGAGGCCTGTGTCCCACCCCTCAGAGCAAAGGGGCTCTCCCTGTTCGGCTGTGAAGTGTGACTGGTGCGGACTGACCAGGCACCATGGCTGGGAAGGCTCTGTGGCACTGTCAGCAGTTGGAGTGCCCCTGGCGTTAGAGGAAAGGGAGCAGCCAGCCCTAACCTTATCTGTTGTCTTTGATTTTAGAACCCATCGCCAGATCCCCCGAGCTTTGTGAGATTTGTGCTTTTGCTGCATGTGCCGGCTGTTGAAGAGAGAGTCTTCCTCAGCCTCCAGCCCTAGGAGGCATTACAGCAACACTGCTCCAGCTCCAACCTCTGCTTTCTGCTGACCTGAGAAGACAAGATAGTGATACTATGACTCGCTCCATTGTCTCAACACTTCTCCCTCATACCAGCTTCAGTACTGCCAGCACTGAACATCGAAAATCATCAGCCAGACCTGACTCCATAAATAAAAAATAATAAATCTGGAGGGCTTTTTTTTTGTCTTCTAGTTTCTGAGCCTTTAGGGAACACTCTGGTTATGTTTTAGACATTTTCTCTGCTATGATGAGGGATGGAAACTTAAGTTTGTGTTTTGAATGATAGGTTCTCACATAATCTCTTGACTCCAGGAGCTGGTGCTTTAAAAATACACCAAATATCACAAATTGCACAATAAATTCACAAGAGTTGGTGACACTGCTAAACCACACAAGAGACAGCAGCACAGTATTCATTCTTATCTGGCCACCAGGCCTGCTCCCCAGCCCATAAACACCTCATTTTTTGATTAGGGAACAGGCCAATCACTAATTTTCCTCAAACGTACACTTCAAACTTTCATCTATTTTGAGATTTTTTAACTTGAAATTAAACCTTCATTGAGCATTGAAAAATCTTTGGATGAGGATTTTTTAATTCCAGATTTAGGCCAATGCTGGGAATAGAACCATAAGGGCCAAAAATAAACATCACAGTCAAAGCCGTCCTCACGAAATCCCCAGCCCAGAAATCTCATTAGAACCCACATCTGCAAGATTTTCAGGGTCAGGGCCTGATCCTGCAGGCTATAGCCCCAAACCTGATTACAATTGATTTCCCATGCCAGTGTTTCCTTCTGAGCACAGGTAAGCAAATAATTGAGTTGTTGGTTTAGTGGCTGAACCCAAAAATCTGGTACAGGTTAACATGAAACAGATTTTTTTCTGTTTGTTTTGTTTTTTCTCACTGAAAGGAAAAACCAAAAAAGAAAATGTTGCACATCAAACTAATTATTTTGTTCAACCCAAAACATTTTTTCTATGTTGTTTTCATTTAGTTTGCAAGTGATTGTTACCTTTTCTTTTTAAAAACAAATCTAACTCCAGTTAGAAATAAAATGGTGGAATCTCCATCCTTAGAGGTTTTTAAGGCCCAGCTTGACAAAGCCCTGGCTGGGATGATTTAGTTGGGAATTGGTCCTGCTTTGAGCAGGGGATTGGACTAGATGACCTCCTGAGGTCTCTTCCAACCTTAATATTCTATGATTCCATGAAAACATTGTTTCAAAACACAAAGAATGTTTCATTTAAAAAAATGTTGAGATTAAATATTTTGACTTTGGGAAATTTTGTTTTCATTTTTTTTCCAGCTAAAACTGTCTCCTGAATTTGACCCAAATTCACAAATAGGTTTGGTGGACCTAAAACTGCATTTTTTTGGTGAATAAACTATTCATCTGAAAAATTTCACCCAGCTCAACTCCTGAGTCTGGACCAGTCAGTCAGAACAAAATAGAACAATACCATGCCAGTAACTGGTCCTCCATGTCCTCCAGACATGCACAGGAGTTAAGCAGAATGAATAGGAAAAGCATTACACATTTTTCAATTAAATACCCCAATGGGCAGGTGCCTACATTGTATCTGGCCCCCTAGGGGGCTGCGTCAGTAGAGAGCATGAAGACTGGATGAACCCTGGAGAGGGAATGGCTCTCTCCCTGCAGAAGCAGTCCCTCCAGCTCAGGCTTTGTGGAAGATTAGCAGGGCAGTGTGTGGTGCAAGAGTGGACTGACACCGCCCAGACTAGGCATGTCTCGTGGGGAGATGATTTCAGCCTCCTATCTAGGTCTGTTTGTCCAGCAACTTCACCAGCACTGGATTCAGCGTACCAAAAATATATAATTAAATTAATTGACAAGGGGCTGAGGGTCAGGATTGTCCCCCTGTGGAGAAACGTGGCCTGTGGCCAGAATAAGTAACATGCTGTATTTCTTTTCTCTGCCTCTTTGCATTGTGTGGGAACTATGCCAGTAATGTGAGTTGTCTTTCTCTATCTGACTGACAGGTTCCACCCTCTCCTCTGAGCGGTCCCCAAGGGGAGTTCTAGGCAATTAGTCACTGCCATACACTCAGGATCCTTTCACCAGTCCACAAGTATCAGCTCAAGTCTGCAATCTGCTTTGTCTTTGACTCCAAGAGATCCTTAGTATCCTGGCACAGGTCTATGCTTGCAGGGGGATGGGGGGAAGTCTGTGACACAGAGGCCCATTTTCTGGTTCACTACTCTGGATCATCAGCACTTGTCAGGCCTGACACATTCACTACACCTAATGCACTGTTGTCATAATCTGTATCTAAAAGGTAGCATATAAGCTACCACTGGAAAAATAACAACTCATTGATCATTAATGGTCTTACATAATGTATGTACCAGCTGTGTACAAAGCTATGAATATGTGCTAAAATTATGTACTTAAAATACATTTGCAAGCAGTGTATAATTCCGGTTTTCACTAAACAAAGGCAGGTGCATTTTCTTGTTAACAGGCACAGACAACAAAGGCACATTTGCATAAAAGACAAACAAAGCCACCAACCTAGCGAGGGAGATAGCCTCTTGCAAAGGTCTGAATCTCAAATGTTAAATAATTGAATCAAATGATTGAATAGAATATTACAGTATTATAAAAGTGTATCAAGTAAGACCTTTTCCGAAAGCTACCACCACACTGGTGATTAATATCATACTGCAACGTCTGTATTAATACTATAGGAGAAAATATGGACACTCAATGATATTATGCTTTAAAGTCTGTGACCAAACACAGGGAGAAACAGATTTTCTCCCAGACAGAAGGGAAGGCAATTAGCTACCTGTCTCAAAGGAAATTAAGCAAGATGTGACCAAAAACAATGAAAGCCCAATTTGCATATGAATCAGCAGGGGAATGGAAAGTCCATGGGAAAGGGAGAATAGCATGAGGTCATCCTGAATCTGAGGAAAAAACAGTGAGTTTGGGAAGATATAAGGAAAGAGAAGAAGCCATCTTGCCATTCATCACTAGATACACAAAGGCCAGAGCTCTTGCAAGCTGAGAAAGACGGGTCCTTCAGCCAAAGGGGTTGAAGTCTCTGGGAATGGAAGAATTATGAGTAAACTACTTTGAACAAAGATTGAAAATTGCTGAAATTAGGTCTTAGCCTTTAGAAAGTGTATTTTTATTTTTATTTGCTTGTAGCCATCTCTACCTTTATTTATTTACATAGCATAAGAGAGAAGATCCTCTCCTGGCAAAGTAACAAGAAACAAAGAAACCAATGGTCATCTTTCACGATGGGGAGAGGTTCATGGTGAGGGTCCCACAAAGATCTGAACTGGGCCAGTGTCATTCAGTGTCTTCATCAGCAATTAGGAAAAGGGTGTGGATGGATTGATGGCAAAGTTTGCAGACAATACAAAATCACTCAAGACAGTTAAGCTGACTGTGAAGAGTTACAAAGGAATCTCACAAAACTGAGTGACTGGGCAAAAAAAAAATTACAGATGAAATGTAATGTTGATAAGTGCAAAGTAATGCACATTGGGAAACATAATGCCAACTATACACACAGAATGATGGGATCTATATTAGTTGTTACCACTCAAGAACGAGATCTCAGTGTCATCATGGAGCATTTTCTGAAAACATTTGCTCAGTGTATGGTAGCAATCAAAAAAGCAGGAGAGGAGGCAACTGGATGATCAGCCAACATTGTCACCCTCTGATGTCTGGGAGGGACCAAGAAGTGAATGTGTGCGTTTTTCTGCACACAAAAGCAACAATACTCTGTTATCTTTCTTTGTGAAGTTAAGGCAGTTTGGAGTTTTCACATGACTTAGCATGTCAGGGTAAACACAGGTTCCCCCATCACCTTTAGCTTCAGAGAAGTCATGGACCAGTGCTTAGCGCTCCAGCCTGGGCTGTAGGATAGCTGGGTTCAAATCCACCTCTGCTACAAACATCCTGTATGACCCAAGAAAAGTCACCTTTGTGCCTCAGTTTCCCATCAGAAATGCTGTTTTAGAATAGTGCTTCCCTGCCATACAGGAGGGCAGTGTGGCTGATGCTCGCATACTGCAGTGATGGGGGCCACATAAGAACCTTATATAGAACGGCTAATTCACTTGAAAACTGCAAACTGCCTTGTTTTCATTAGGATTTCACCCCTCTTCCTAGTGAAGATTCACCCTCACTATTGACTCTCAGAATTTGAGACTAGAGCAATAAATGATTGTGTAACACGTGCTTGTGCAAACTTGAATTTCATGCACGGTAGCATATAAACATAGTCAGAACCCTTCCCACACATACTTTCCACAAATAAACAACACCACATCCTCTCCCTTTAAAACTATTACAACATTGCAGCCTGCTCCTCTGGCCTCCCCCTGCCATCCCAGCCACAGGCTCTTTTGCCTTCCAACAAAACAATCCAACCTGAGGCCTAAATTCTGTTTTCTTGCAGAGACCTAAATTCTGTTTTCCATTTCTGTCCTGGATGTTCATGTCCCCACCAAAGACCTCTCTCCAAACCCAGGTTCAAACCCCTGACTCAGATAGGAACAGCAACAATATCATTTTGCATTTATTCAGGAAGCCAGAGATGTCTTTTCCAGATGCATTATGTACATCATTTCAAGCAATCATCTTGAATTCATTCAGCGGCAAGTGATACCCTTCTCCAACCTAAATCTTAGTTACTTTTTCTCCCCCAGAACCTCAACATATCCTGGTTTCAGGCTGATCTTGTGTTATTCCAAAGCCAGCAAATATTGGAAATCTAATAGGAAAGCAAATATTTGACAGATTTCCCATTCAAAATTCCAGACCAAATAAGCTTCTAAATTTCCTACTTATCCAAACCACTACTACCCATGGTTCCAGACCACCCACATGTTACCCATTGCTAACCAGGATAGGGTGCGAATGACCAGTAGCATAGAGATGTCACAGAAAGAAATTCACATTTGGATTCACACATCTGGAGGCAAAGCCAGAGTCATGAAAGATTTAGTGAAGGAGGAAACTGAAACCTAATGTGGATGCCTGGGAATACAGGAAGTGCTTGGATCTCCCTTCAACTGAGCCTCAGCAAATAATAAAGACATTGGTATCCAAGGAAAGTTGGGTTTTGTTTTCCGTGCAGACAAATTAAGGTACCTTGATTTGCCTCATTCCAAACATTGTGAGATAGACACGAAACTAGAATCTGTGCTTTGCAGGGCATGTTCGGTATAGCCAGACTTTGATACTTAGACCTCCCACAAAATGTCCAGGGTTGACTATAATGTTAGTTACAGTAGGAACATTACAGTTACTGTGTGCATGAATAAGCGTCAACTTTCTATTATGAATTTGCAACCGATGTACCACTTACTCAGAAAGAATATTCACTGACAAGTAAGAATGTCCGGACTATTGTGTGATTCAGCATTTTGATTTATTTACTTATTTTTAATGATAATGTTTCTTTACATCTTTTTCTGTAAGTGGGGAATAACTTGCTGATATACAGAATGTGGTAAGTGAACGAGACTTTCTTTTTAGTCACACTAACCTGAACAAAATACAGAGATTAGTTTTATAATTAAAAAATGCAACTATTAATATATACAGAAGAACAGGCAAGACTGCATTACAATGCACAGGAGCTGCTTATCTCAAAATTACTGAGATTAAAAATTACAGTGATAAAAACCAAACTGGGTGACAATTGAAAAGGATCTGTATTGTACTGTGTAAATGCAGAAATACTGTGTTTTCTCCAGCATATTTCAACTGCAATTACACAACAAGACCTGGATTGTGTGAAATATTAAAGTGTACCTGCATGTTGTAGTATTGGGAGGTAAATGCACAAGTATCACTACAGTGTTATTAGTAAGAAGTCAGTGAAGGTGTAGCAGAAGAGCTTCAAACTCAAACTAAAAAACACAATCAAAGTTTCACAGATTTCAAATGGCAGAAAATACCCCTATCCCTAGATGAAATTATATAGTTTTATTAGAAACATGTCCACACCATAGGGGTGCACATACATGTAACACCCAGGAAGCCATATGCACACAGCCATCACAATCCCATGCACAAATCCTTTACTACAAATACGTAACGTGAGCATTAAAGAAACCCCAAAGTGCAAAGATAGGAGTGATGTGAGGAGCCTACCACCTAACCATCAGCCTGCGCAGAACCCCACCAGGGTATAGAAAGGTCTCCCTTGAGTAGCCTCTTGCATCAGTAGATAAACAGATCCTACAAAGAAAGGGAAATGTCCTGGAACTCTGGATTCCCATAGCCCAAAACCCAGGAACAATGAAAGCGGCTTGCCTCTAAGCTCTGGGGTCAAGCACTGCCAAGCAGAGCACGAAACCTCTGATGCTGCCCTGGGCAGGAGGAAGCCCCCTTGCAGGTGATAGATCGCCACTGTTCTGCAGCACAGCACCTATGCAAAGGAACTTAGCGCTGGGGTGAGGTCACAGGGTCCTTCTGGGAAAAATTCTTGGGGAAAAAAGTATTGGGAGATGGGGTGGGGGAAGGTTTGCAGAGGGCAGCAGGGCAGGTGGTTAGTTCAGATTGATCAGCAACATTAAGACAACTAAATGGACACTGAACCAATCCTGTCATTAGCCCCACCTCCCACTATGAAACTGGATTGTACCTGTGCTAACCCCATCCCATGGCACACGAGTTGTGCCGATAGAATTTTCTTTGCGCTCCTACATCTACTAGGGCAGGTGGAGACAATCACACATGGATTTAGACCTCACAAGGTTTTTACAGGTGATTCTACAATTCCCCAAACCTGCCACCCATCCTAACACAGCTTTTTGGAAAGTGAAGCAGTGACCCTGGTGTGGGTGTTGGGAGGGGATCTTGTTCCTGTTTCTCAGGGATAGTCTACACTAGAAGCAGTACACTGGCACAGCTGCACTGCATCTGGTGAAGAGCTCTCCCATCAGCATAATAAATCCACCTCTGTGAGAGGCAGTTGCTATGTCGGCGGGAGAAGCTCTCCCACCGCATAGATCGGTGTAACTTACGTCGCTCAGGGGGTGGTTTATTCACACTCCTGAGCCACGTAAGTTATACCAAAGCAGGTGGTAGCGGAGACCTGGCCTTAAAGAGAATAGCTTTGCCAGTGCAAACGATGCTGCAGGATAAATGCAGAGATTGCAGGGCTTGGCTGGCCCCATATACATGGTTTCATCCTTCCTCAGCGACAACCTGCGCAGGCTACATTGGCGCAGATTTCACATATATCCATGTCTTGGACAGCCAAGTCTGTTCAGGAAGAAAAGAGAATATTTCAGTGATTTCTGTAGGGGAATTGAGCAAGCACATCAGGGGACATGGAGACTCCTCCTCACTGCTGCTTTAGGAGCTTTAATAGTCACCTGAACAAAATAACAAGGAAAACTGCACCTTGTAAAGTCTTAGCTGAAGAGCAACATCTTTTACCAATGCACTGTGGAAAAATAGCGCACAGGAGATAGGTATTCAGTGACTGAACCAAGAACACTCGGTAGCACAGAACTGCGCTGTTCAGAACCTAGATTCATCAATCTATCAAATTTAAAGCCAGAAGGGACTATAAGATCATCTAGCCTGACCTCCTGGATATCCCAGGCCATTACATTTCACCCAGTTATCCCTCTATTGAGCCCACTAATTTGTGTTTCACTAAAGCATCTTCCAGAAAACCTCCAGACTCAATTTGAAGCCACCAAGAGATGGAGAATCTACTACCTCCCTTGGTGCTTTGTTCCTGTGGTTAATCAACCCTGATGTTGAACATTTTGCCTTATTTCTAATTTGAATGTATCTGTTTTTAGCTTCCAGCCCTCAATTCTCGTTCTGCCTTTCTCTGCTAGACGAAAGAGCCCTGTAGCACGTGGCACTTGAGTTAACAGCTAGATTGTTTTCATATGTCAGAGTCTGGATTTGGTGACATTCAGGGTACACATCTTTCCTTTGGACTGAGGGACTCTAGTCCGGATGGTGCTTATCTGGGAAGGGCAGCTGTCTTGAGCTAGTGAGTTGTAGTGTTTGATATTTTTTTCCGGCAGTGCTCAGAGAGCAAATAAAAGTCAGTGACAGATGTTATAGGGTTTCATGCAGGAATCACTGGGCAAATTTGCTATGCAAGAGGTCAGACTAGATCAGGGGCATCCAACGTACAGCCTATAGGCTGTACATGCCCACCAGAGCATTTCTTAAGGCCTGCAGCCTGTTTCAACACAATACTAACGGCCGATTCATTGGCATTTTATTGTCATGTTGACATTGTTTTCGTTTACGCAAGTGTGTAAATAGGTTGGTTCTAATTGTACAGAATTGTCTATCTAAATACATATGAAACAAGCTGAATGCAAAATAGAAATCAGTACAGATGACTTTAAATCTGATTAATGATCTATAGAATCTGCTTGGCCCACACAGAGTTGTGCTTAGGTTTACGTGGCCCTCTCGTGTAATAAGATTGGGCACGACTGAACTAGATCATCACAATGGGCCCTTCTGGCTTTACACTCAGCTAAGCTGTAGCAAGAACAGTTACTCCGGGGGAGCTACCCCATAGTCGCTTCAGCTTGACCTAGGTAACTCCTGCATCAGCAGGTGTCATACAGAAATCTCTGTGCTAGCTAGCGACGACCTCAACAACTACTGCAGTCGCTACAGGCAATTTTTCATGACTGCCAGCTGCGGAAAGCTCACGGGTACACTAGCCCTAGCTGTTTATCAGCTGCCCTAGTAGCAGGCTGAGAGCCTAGGGGGACCAGTGCAGTTCTGTGGCTGCCTCTTTTGAACATTTGAGATTGAAGGGTCTCAGCTTGTGAGTATACGCTACGTACTCAGCCTGTTAAAAATGATGGGTGCATCTTCCCTTTGACATACGAGCTTGAATTCTTTGGGCAGCTCTGCGTTGGCACACACAGAAATGAAACTTGTCCTAGCCATCATCCGAGGACTGGCTCTGGCATCCGCATCCAAGAATCCCTTCAGCTTCTTCACAGCCTCGAGCGGGAATGAGAATTCCCCCTCCTGTTTGGAGAGAACCAAAGCAATATGTCAGGCAAGAGTCATTACAAAGATCCCGCTCGCTGCACCAGAAGCCAGTGATGCCATACACGGGCACAATGGTACATTCCAGGGGGAAAGGATGGTGCTCACTGTTGAGTGATTTTGGAACTGTGGGGGGAAGGGGGGGCTGTTGGTATACAGTGAGTGCTAATCTAATTGTCAATTCTTCAGTACAGAGACCTTTGAGGTCACCTCACCATGTGACCAGGCTGGCCAATCAGTTAGACAGAGGCTTTTCTACCCATCTTACTGAACAGCAGCAGCTGCATGCATACTGCACTTATCCCTGACAGACCCTCCAGCTAAAAGTCTCATCTACACTGGAGGGTGCATAGAGAATGTAGAACGTAACCACTCCATGAGGAGGATCCCTGTCCTTTGCTATGGTCCAAAAAGAGTGGTGTATATTTATGTAAAAGCTGGCCCAGCCCCGCGGTGGTCACTACTGTTTCTACTGGGCTTGGGGCCAGCATCAGATGATGCTCAGCAGATAGGCAACACTGTGTATTTAAAGTCCAACAGGAGAGAGGTGGGTGTGTAAACGGGAATAGACTAGGTGGAGGAGCCAGGCTTATAGGAGCAGAGCTTGACTCATAGCCCCCTTCCTTTCCCACCAAGCAGAATGTCTGTTCCCGGGCTCCGGAGCTGCCAGATTTTATAATGAAAATTGAAATATTTATTTGCAAATGATTTCTGTTTACAGTCCACAGATGCCATATGCCTTACAAAGCATCTTTTATGCATCTCTACAATGTGCCATCGAGATCTGTGCCATATGGCAGGTACTTTGTTTACCCTACACAGCCGTGAAAAGCACATTGCAAAGTCACATGAATGTCAGTCACCATCTTGCCAAAGATGCGTTGTTGGTCATGTGGCTTCTAGGACATATGGAACGAAAGCAGGCCGAGGGATTTCACAGCCCAACAGTCTCTGTGGGGTTTTTGCCTTGAGAAATCAGTCTGAACCTGGGGAAGCTGACCTGGCCCAAGTGAAAGGACTAGAATCCTGTTCACAAGTGAATTGCACGAGCATTCTGGTCTCACGAGTGGCAGGATGAAGCCAAGCTCGATGAATATCAACACAGGACTTAAAAAATACAAACGTACTTAATATTCTGTACAGCCCTGGGTAACAGCCCTTCCCACGGAGCTGGGCTCAAAGTGCAAGGAACTGGACTTCTAGAGCTGATCATCCTACACCCATGCGTGAGTGTGTGCATGTGTGCAGGTGGCCACTCTTGGAAACACATTTGGTGTGTTACTGGCAGTAGAATAATGAAAGAGAACCAGAGGCAAACAGCACATTAAAGATACTAGAAAAGGCAACAAGAGTTTTTCCAGTTAGATGTGGCTTTATGGTGTATAAAAAAAAGCCATTGCTGCAGCCGCAAGGCAGATGGGAAGTTGGAGATTTTTTTCCTTTCACAGAAAAGCATCTGTTCCCACCCACAGTCGTTGAGCTCAGGAACAGCTTGGGAGAAAAGGAAGAAGCGACCTCATAATCAGCAGCACCCTGCCCCAGAAGGGGAAATGAAGAGAAAGCAAAGCTGAGATACTGTAGAATAGTTCCTGGCAAACCATGGAGAGTTGATGAACAGCTGACGATACCACACACCTTGGCATTCCAGTGAAGTTAGTGAAATGGCAATGAAATTCAGTGATCGCAGGCTCCTACGAGGGTCTGAGCACAGACTGAATTCTTTCTCTCTCTCGTTCTCGGTCTCTCTTGCACACATGCCCAGCCCCCTTTGGGTCACATTTGCAAAATAACACAGCACCCAACCACTTCCTTTTGTTCCCAAAGCCCCCAAGAGTGGGTGCTGAGCACTTCTGATAATCTGGCCTCATTCACCATCCTCCTTTTGATTTAATAGCCTTTGGGTCCATTTTTTATTCCCTATGTGACATAGCTGCAGGCTCCGTCACTTAAATTAGTTGATTATTTGCAGGGGGAACTTCTGCCCAGAAGCAGATTAGCCAGGTGGGCCAGAAATAACATAGCCCCTTCTGTGAAATAGATGTCCCTAATCACTATGTCTGGAGCTGCCTGGCAGCCACTGGGCACACACTTGGCACTTATAGTCCAGAACATCTCTCACTGGAGGAGTTCAAAACATTTCTGCAAACAATCAAGTCTCACAAACCTCAGAAGTAATTATAAATACAAAGCCCATTACACAGATGGATAAATCGAGGTACGGAGCAATGAAGTCACACACCTTGCCTGTGGCCAGGTGAGGATTAGAACCTACGAGGCCACTTTATGATCTCCTGTTCTAACCCTGCTCCCTTGCATCACAGTCACTCCTTGCTGAATCTGTAACAATCAAAGGACAGCGGTCTGAGAGCCCTTGATCTCACCTGGACATAGACAGGCTGGGAGCTGTGCACCAGTATCAGAAGCACAGCAGTTACTGGGAAAGTGACGCCTTTCATGGCACCTGCAGGTACTACGCCCTTTCCTTCTCAGGCTACGTCTTCTGTCTTGATTTGAGTGCGTCAGTCTCCTTTTCCCCTGTCTCTCTGGCTCCTTTTCTCTCTCCTCCGTGCTCCTTTGGATTCTGAGTACTCAGTTCCTCTAGCAGGCAGGCCTGTTCCTCCCCAAAGGGAAAGGAAGCTTTATAAAACCTTCATACACCATTGACTTGGTCATTCATTAATCCAACCATTGACTGAGCAAATTTATTGCCATCTAATAACCACTGAAGTGGCTAATAGTTAACTACTTATCAACAGAGCAGGCCGGCCCCATCCTTGCAGGTCCCAATGTTTATGAGTCTCTTCAGGCTTGGGAAAGCGGATATAACACAAGGAACCATAAAATTCCAGCCCTTACCTGCCTGATCCCACACACTGTCTGAAACCACGGTCCCCCCATGTGGTGTGTCCTTAATTTCTCGCCAGCGCATGTGTCCGCAGTGTTTTGAGAATGAAAGGGGATTGGAAAGAGATAAGAGGCATTTGGCCCCCTTGAAGCAACTGCTTGTCACTTGGCTGCCTCCTGGAACTCCAGTGAGTAAGGAATGCAGTGAGGGATCTGGGAGAGTTGAATGTGCTCAGGACGTGAGGTATCTGCTGTGTGCAGATCTGTGAGTTTCTCTCACTGCTGCTCTCTGAAGCACCTTACTAGAGTGCTCCCATATGCATGGTACAGCCCAGCCCCAGAGCAGCTCCCAGTCAGTGGGAAAGAAACAGTGCACAAGGAATGCAAAGGGATTGTGCAGGAATTGCTCATGGTCCTTAACAATGACACAGGTCTTGGCAAGACTCCTTCCACCCTGTAGCCAGCCAGCAGGAGCTCCAGCTGCAGATAGACAACCCACATGAGCCCCACAAAGTGAGCAACCCCATCGGGAATCTGCACCTGGTTCCTGTTGGGAGAGAGATCACCATGGGCCCTTCCTGAAACGAAAGGTAAAGTCCCCTGAACGGCTACACCAAAATGGCCAGTCCACATCAATCACACAATATTGCTATGGCCCCAGGCCCCCATGGATTCTGTCCAAACACAGCACAAAAGGACAGACCCTGCCCCAAGGAGCCGACCGTCGGAGTATGAGCCTAGAGACAATAGGTGAACACAGCCAGATTGACAGGGGAAGGACAAGGAGACAGTGCTGGTCGGCATGGTGGCCAGTGGTCCCAGCACATTAGTAGCCTAGCCACTGCTGAGCTTTTGCGTAGGCTTCCGGACACAGGAGCATTTTGTGGCGGGCTCTGAAGGAAGCCAATGAGCTCGTTTGGCGGGTGCTTGTGGGGAGCACACACACACACCCCAGGTGCCTGAGGGGCAGCCTGGGAGAAGGCACAAAGAAGTTTGTTTGAAGATGTAATAAGTGGACGATGGAGGCTGGTATCATGGGCCAGTCATAGGCAGGAGGCGGACTTGTGACACTGAAAGAGAGGGGACAGGTAGGGCGGGAACCGACAGGGGAGCAGGATCAGAATTAGGTCTTACTCCCTGTGATGTTATGAGTGTAATATAATATCTCACTGAAAGGTGACAGGGCCAGAAAGAGTTAATTAACTCACCTCACCTACTGACCTGACCCATGGGTGAACCTTAAGAACTGGTTAGAAAGATATGGAAATGAACAGAGCTTTGAAATGCAAGTCTGCATTGTTAGAGGTAGAAGGGGAGATGTTTGCTCAGGTCTTGGGATGCCAGCAAACAAGTCTTGTCTATTGCTATAGTTTTAATTCAAAGATCAAAAAAGGAATATTAGCATTTAAGATGATACTTGAGTGAAATAATATTATTGTCTATGTGTCTCTTTGAAGGTTGTGGTAACCTGTATCTGAACTGTTTAATGAATAAATTACTCTGTGCTAATTGCCAGGATGTTTGAGAGAAGGAGTTAAGCCTATTGTTTTCTCAGGCCAAAAGGCTGCTGGAAGTGTATAAGAAGCCTGGGACACGATCCTTCTTCATCTCAGATCTGCTTTGGGTTTCAAGAAGGGGAAACCTTAAGCCACAAGGATTGAGATCCCCAGTCACTGACTGGAGTCACCCTGAATATGGACATTGGATTATAACCTATGGACTATTTCTAAAAGGACTTTTGGCAACTACAAGCTCGCCTCTGCTATGCATCTGAACCTCAAGAATTGAACTCAAGTCTGTATGTGTATTGATCTTTTAACCAACACTCTCTCTCTTTCCTTTTCTAATAAATTTTAGCTTGGTTAATAAGAATTGGCTGTAGCGTGTATTGTGGGTAAGATCTAAGTTGTAATTGGACCTGGGTATGTGGCTGATCCTTTGGGATTGGAAGAACCTTTTCTTTTATATGATGAAGTAAGATTTTTAGGAATCATCATCATATCTGACAGGTGTGTCTGGATGGAGGCCCGAGGCTGGGCACTTTAAGGGAACTGCATGGTTTGGACTTCTAAGTGACCAGTGAGGCTGGTCACTTAGAAGCTGTTTTGTGCTGGCTTGGTAAATCTAAGTATTGGAATAACCACCAGCGTTTGGAGTTTGTCTGCCCCGTTTTGTTTGCAGTTCACCCTGATTGAGTGACCTCAGCTGGCTCCGATGGGCAGCACCGTCACACTCCCCACCCCCAAACTTCAGCTCTTCCCATATCTAATCAACCCCCCACCTCTGTCCCAACCCACCCCACACCACTGTCTATGTCCATAAAGTGTGGGCAAGGGACCTCTTTCCCTTTCTGAGCTTCCGAAACTATCTCCCTTACCATAAAATAACCCCTTCATCCTCTCCTACCAGCAACCTTCCCTCAATACTCCCTGCCCCACTGCCCTAGACCCTCCTCCCCCTTCCCAGGGCTCCCTGCCCCGCTCCTCCAGACCCTCCTTCCCCTCCCCCTCCCAAGGGCTCCCTGACCTGCTCCCCCAGACCCGCCTCCCCTCCCCTGGGCTCCCTGCCCCCTTCTCCCAGCCCCTATTCTGCCCCCAGCAGTCCCTGCTTTGGGATATTCTGAAGGGGTCCAACAAGCTGTTGGTGTGCGCTGAGCCCCTGGACTGACTCCTGGACTCCCCACAGCCCCTCATGCTCAGGTCTCCCCTGAACTTCAGGGCACAGCTGAACACACCCACAGTCTGGAGGCCCAGGGGACACACTGCCCCGGGAGCCACAGGAGATCCTCAGCTTTCTTGGAGCCTGGCAGAGGGAGGGAGTCTGTGGAAACCAGTAAGGAGGACCAGCAATTCCACAGGGGTCACCAAATGGAGGGGGGCTTGGAAGTATCCTGGGGGCTCACGCCCAAGAAAGAGGCAGTTGGGTGAAGGATGGAAGGCAGATGTGGGGACGTCTTTGTTCAGAAAAGCCTCCCTTTCTTGGGGGGGAGGAGGGGCAGTACGGTGTCTGAGCCTACCCCCAGGCCAGAGTTCAGCTTCCCAGGAACACTCGGTGTCTACAGGGAGCCTTGCCCTTGGCCAATGGGCAGCGGAGGGGATGTGTGTGCACTCATCCTGCTCCCAGCCCTCAGCTAGTGACATTTACTGCTCAGATGGAAAGGGAAATGAAACCATCAAGGGACGGAGATTTGCATTAAATGGTGGTGGATGGTGCTGAGGAATTCCCAAAGGACTCAGGGGTAGGGTGACCAGGCAGCAAGTGTGAAAAATCGGGATGGGGGTGGGGGGTAATAGGAGCCTATATAAGAAAAAGACCCAAAAATCGGGACTGTCCCTATAAAATTGGGACACCTGGTCACCCTACTCAGGAGTTTGGGGCCCTCTAGAGATTTGTGGGGTGTTAATGTCTATGATGGCACTGGAATGCCCAAGCAAGAGGCAGGGTGGGTGTGGATCACTTCTCAGGGCCGTCCCTGGCCTACAGCTGCCTGGGACGCAGACACTGACGTGCCCTATGCTAGTGAGAGAAAACCTTCCTCTCGTGAGGGACCTGGCAAACATCCACAACCAGGCCCTGACATAAGCTGTCTGAGGATCTCGCTGTGCTTTACAAATGTGAAAGGACTGGCTCTGTGACCTCTCTGGGTGGTATATCACGGTCATTAGCTTCATTTTGCCTCAGAGGAAACAAAGGCACTGGGCAGCAATGGCGCTTGCCTGAATTCACACAACAAATCTGCGCAGACCTATGACCGGACCCCAGCTCTTGGCTCCTAGGCCTGTGCTTTAACCACAAGGCCATTCTCCCTCCACTGAGGGCTGCTGCCCGCATAGTACCAGTCTCATCTGCCTTTGGGAGCATCTCTGCAAGGTGCAGCGGGGCTTGGCAAAGTAGTGAGACGGGTGTTTCTTTCTGGCTGCACTTCTCCTTAGCCAGCTGCAAGGAGGAAGGGATGCTAATGTTAACCCCTTGCCTCATGAACAGACCATGTCAGCCACCCTTTGCTGCTGCTGTTTACAAGGCTGCCATGTGAAGTGAGGAGGGAGGGGGGCACAGATGCAAGGAAAAGGGGAGGATTGCTTGGAAAAGGCCCAGTCTGTATCCAGGTAGCCCACAAATACCCAGAGTAACACTGCAATGGCACCTAAGTGATTTAGGGGCTTAAGTTTCATTTTCAGATGTGACTTAGGCACTTCGGGAGGCAGAATTTCAAACATATTTAGGTGCCTAAAGATGCAGAAGACACATGAAGTGTGGATCCAAAATGAGAACTGAGCAAACCAGAGGAACCTTTTCCCTCACACCCATTCATTTAACTTCAGAAGGAAGCTGACATTGCAGCTCGAGTCACATGATCAGTTGACCAAAAATGAAACAAAGGGTAATTGGCTACACTACAGAAAAAGACCCGCAGCTGCAAGTCTCAGAGGCTGGGTCAACTGACTCACTCGAGTCATTCCCAGTGTGTCCGGTCTCTCATCTCCCCCTTGCTGTGTTCCCTAGATCAGCTGCACCTTGTCCGCTTTCCCACCCACTTCTCTGCTCCCTAGCCTACCTCAGCGCCCAATTTGCTCACGGCGTACTTCTGTTCTCCAGCTGGCCCCCCGACTGCAGCATTGGAGCAGTTCCCACACTTGCTCCTCTCCCGCTGCAGGTTGCTCTGTAGCTAAGACACAGACCTACAGGCCACACCCATCTTTCCTTTGTCCCTCTCACGTGCCTCTCCAAAGCTCAGATCAAGACTTCAGCATTACAGAACATGGAGATATAGCAACAGCTGGATCATTTTCATGAGCCCTACCCTTCAGGGGCTTCATGAGAGTAGCAAACTCTGGCCAACAACAACACACGACATCATCAATGCTAATTAACGCTTAGTACTTCTCTAGTGCACATGCAGCTGCCTGTGATGCGAGAAGGAATATCAGGCACTTTTCAGGCCTCTTATCCCAATTTTCCTTTGTATGGAGCTGGAAGAGAGATGCTCTCAGGTCTCAGAAACAGCAGGTGGGGCCAGCTATCTGGCTTCTCCTTGCAGCTTTCTGTTGAGAGGCCTGGGGGTGGCTGTGTACCACACAGCCCAATTCAGAGCTGCTTTAGGAGACGGTGAGTCAGATTGGCTGTCTGCATTGAATCAACCGTGCCATGGTTTGCTGCACCAGCGCATGCCCTGAGGATTTAATTGCTCTGAAATATCTCATCCAGCTGAGTGTGGATTAGTTTTGGACCCAGTATTCTGTTCAAGAGTCTCCATTTCAATCCTGACGTTGCTAATCCCTGGGACTCCTCCCTGGTAAGTCATTCACCCCAGGTCCTGCCAAAAAAGATGGTTTCTCATGTGGAATCATACAGACAACAGTCCATCCGTGGCTCCTCGAGGAGGATGCATTGCATTACTTAGCCCAGGCAACAGCCTGAGGAGGTTCCTGGCCCTCGTCACGGAGCCAGTTTGATCAAGCAATATTGGTCTGAACTAGACCATGCTTTGCTTACCAAGCCAGCCTGACCACGGCTACGGGGAAGGCTCTATCTGGAGCCAAACTTCACCACTCTGGCCCATCACCAATAATGGTTAAAAGGGGAATCCTCAAGTGCTTTCCAGACACTGGCCTGAACTCTGCTCTCCCTTACACACAGGCAACCCTTTCTGACATCATTTGGAGCCACATCTCTGGGGTGGAACACTGTCTAACAAAGCATGATTTTGGGAGGGGAAGCCAAGGGTTAATTCTGGCACTTCAGGGGGAAGGTGAAGGCAGAGTAACGTCCACTGAGGTGAGCTTTCGAGCTTATATGGAGCTGAAGACCTGAAGAATTGGTAACGGATGACCAAAAATGTATAGCTGGAAAGTGTGTCTCTCTCACCAGCAGAAGTTGGTCTAATGAGAGAGACTATCTCACTCACGTTGTGCTTTTTAAAGCGGGATGGGTAAGACTAGCTCAAGTTTTTTCAAAGCTGCAAGGCTGCTCCCTGGTAGACAGAGGAAAGTCCTGCGAGGTACCAGAGCCCCAGTGTTCTGACTGACTCATGATGGTGAGCGTAAGGAAACGCCTAACTCGTGAGCAGGTTCTTTAAGGGGGGGGGGGGGAAGAGATCTATAAAACGTGGACTCCTCCATTGTGAATCCCTGTGAAGCAGCTGTCTTAAAACAGATCTTTAAACTGAATTCCCTTTCGTTTACTGAGCTGGGGGTGGAAAAGCTCTTTAGAGCCATCCCGTGTTCTCCAACACACAATACAGGTCTGCACAAGAGACTATCGTATCACAAAGCTCACTGAGCACCTCTCCCTAGAGATAGCGTGAGAAGGATCCATGTATGTCATGATGTCCACTGAAGCTCCCACCTTCCCATAATCTACAGCACTACTTGATAATTCTGGGGATTTACTCATACTGATTATTTAAGGGAGACACGTTCTATTTACACTCCACTGTACATTTCAACGTTGGGGAGTCCTGCTTATAGACTTGCTCACCCCAGCCAAGAACAAGAAGTGCTCTCAGTTCTGCCCGGGAGGTGGGCTGGGTCACCACTCCCTGGGGGGATTGCCTTTCACTTTTGCTGAGGTTCAGGCATTTCCCCCAACTCCAAGGTGCTGGTCAAGATAAGGAAAGACAAGGTCAAGGTTATTCTAGTTGTTCAAGAAAAACATGGCTCCCTTATCTCACCCAGCTCACTGTTTGTCAACCAGTCACCCTCCAGACCATCCCCCATCTTCTCTCTCGGGATGGTAGTCAAATCCTTCATACCATCCTTGAGGCTCTTCAACTCACGGCACAGCTGATAGATAGCTCATAGGGTTAGAACAACTTGTTCTGAGGACATGAAGAGAGTGCTGTTACATAGTAGGAAGCAATCCACTTGTAATACCTATGTGCAAATGTGGACAAGATTCTTTAACCAGTGGGTGAGTTCTCTAACCAGCACACTCTGGGATATTCTAGGGTGGGGGGTATTCGGTCACTCCTGTTGACGCTGTTCCCTCATTGCTAAATACGGAAAGACTCGATGGACAGAGGGAGAGTGCAAGAAAGCAAGCAGGAGAATGACTTTGTAGCTTGGTAGGGAGCACGCCTGCTTGGGGAGGGGGTGAGATCTAGGATCCAATCCCCAGGGGCAGCTCCAGGCCCCAGCACGCCAAGCGCGTGCTTGGGGCGGCAAGTCGCGGGGGGCACTCTGCCGGCGCCGCAAAGGTGGCAGGCAGGCTGCCCTCGGCGGCTTGCCTGCGGAGGGTCCGCTGGTCCCGCGGCTTCGGCAGACCTCCCGCAGGTATGCCTGCGGAGGGTCCGCTGGTCCCACGGCTTCAGTGGATCTCGGGAAGTCGCAGGCCCAGCGGACCCCCCACAGGCAAGCCGCAGAAGGTAGCCTGCCTGCCATGCTTGGGGTGGCAGAATTCCTAGAGCCGCCCCTGCCAATCCCCCCACACCAATGACTTTCTTTAATTAGGAAGGAAGTTATCGTTCACGCCTCCCCCATCATTTTGTGTAAGCTCGTCTGTAGGGGCCCCATGTGATAGGCAAGCTCAGACCATGCTGACTGGATCAGGACCCGCAGGCAAGTCAAGCCCACAAATGCGTAACTTCCCCTAGTTCATGCATCGCTCTGGGGCTCAGGCTCTGGATGCCTGGTGTGGAGCTTAGAGTTAATGTCTAAAATGCCGAAGGCTTTTTGTGACTCTAGCCCCAAACGTCCTAGGCTATAAAGGACACAACATACAGTTTTGCAAGCAATTGATACAGACCAGTATTAGAGTCTAGTGGTTACACTGCAGAACAATCACTCAGAGTTCTTACTACTTATAATCATCCATTACCAATTCTTGAGTACTTCTCACACACTTAACACATTTCAAGTAACTTCTGAAATACAAGTTGCACTTTGTCAAATGTATTGCATTCATAGAACAGAATCCTTCAAGGGTCCCTACTTAATTGCTGGTGCCTTGTTTGAGGGGGACTATGCTAAAAAATGAAAAGCAGTTGTTTAAAAGTTATTTCTTTAGAGTTTCTCTTAGGCCAATTTACTTGGATTTTAAAAAAGAAACATGTGTTGCCCCTTCTGCCACCTAGTGGCAGCAGCAGCAAGGACTGGATTCAATACCAGTTCCTTCTTGTCCTACCTTCAGTGGACATGCAGAACAACTGAGCACCCTCCTCTTTATAGCAGCCTTTAATATATTAGAAGATTTATCAGGTTCCGCCTCAGTCTTCTTTTCTCAAGACTAAAGACGCCCAGTTTTGTTAACCTTTCCTCATAGGTCACATTTTCTAAACCTTTTATTATTTTTGTTGTTCTCCTCTGGACTCTGTCCAGTTTGTCCACATCTATCCTGAAATGTGGTGCCCAGAATTGGACACTATACTCCATCTGGGGCTTTGCCAGTGCTAAGTACAGTGGGACAATTGCCTCCTGTGTCTTACATACAACACGCCTGTTAATACACCCCAAAATCATATTTGCCTTTTTTGAAGCTGCGTCACATTGGCCACTCCTATTCAGTTTGTGATCCACTATAACCCCCAGATCCTTTTCAGCAATAATACCACCTAGATAGTTATTCCCCATTTTGTCTTGTTGAATTCAGAACAATTCTCCAATTTGTCAAAGTCATTTTGAATTTTAAACCTGTCCTCCAAAGTGGTTCACATCACCAGGTAAAAACATCTGTCCTCACCCACGCTTCCTTTCACCTAGATTTGGCAGTCCTACCCTCAGTTAGCAAGTAAGGTTAAATTTAGGATGGACCCCACTGTCAGGGCATGCTTAGTACAGTTCTGCTGCCTTTTTCCTGCACACATTCATTCATAAATGGGTTTGGTTCTTGGCCCAACATTTTTATCAATGACCTGACAAAGGAGTGGTGAATAATGAAGAGGGCAGGTTGTGGATACACAGCGATCTGGATTGCTTGGAAAACTGGGCACAAGCCAACAATATGCATTTTCATACAGCTAAGTGTAAATGTTTTCTTGACCAGAGACCTTTGTTACAGCTAACGGGACAACTTTGTATCACGAGTTTGAAGGCTTTCTGATGAATATTGGTACAGTACATTATAAATCTGCCATGTACCATCCCCAAGTAAATGGAATAGCAGAGAAACTGTACAGGACTCTGAAGAAGCATGTAGCTCACACACTGGGGGAACAAGATACACCATTCCCTATTGCACTAAGTCATACTTTATGTGATATTCATGAAATTATTGGAGAAACTCCATTCAATGAGCTCTTCAGCCAACCTATGAGAAAGGAACCAGGTTATAGGCAATCTGGTCTAGTGGTCACAGCCAGGCAGTCAGTCACAAGCCAAGGGCAGCCCCAAAGCAAGATATAATAATCATTAGAGCTGGGACACAGACCAGAGGTAGTTACCAGGCTGACATCAGGAGGCAAGCATCAGAGTCAGGCCAGTATGAGAAACTAGAGATCAAAAAGCAAGGTCTGCCATCACAGCAAGCCAGAAGCCTGCATAGTTACCTACAGAACTTCCTGGGTCACCCTCCTGGGTTAAATAGCAAGTGTGGGCCAATCAGAAGGCCCCAGGGTGCTGTTGTTCTGGATCCTTTGGGCAGTACTTTCTGTGTCACCTCATCTCCACAGTGCTCCCTGGATACAGTATTGCATGATCTTCTCATGGCAATGTAGGAACATTAGCTGCTCTAGGCTTCTCAGTTCTAGTCCCCTGCATCCTTAGATTGCTCCTCCACTTCAGGGCACCCGTTCTCTGGGTTAGTGCTGGGCCTGGTTTGATCAGCTAGTCTTGATGAAAACTTTTTACCAGGTGCGGGGCATAGACATAGGTAGCAAGTCCCCAGAAGCTCTCTTCAGAACCACAGCCCTCTCAGTCAGTGAGATAGTACAGTCTCCTGCTTGGCAGTTTAAAGTCAAGGATAGCATGGACTATGTATTCCTCACGCCCTTGGGCCTGGACTAGCAGGGGTGGCTGTTGGGACAGGTCAGGAAATAAGTCCTCAGTGTAAAAGCTTGAAGAGGGATACAAGGAAAACAGAATGTATCTTAATGGATCAAGGGTGCTGCAATTTGAAGGTGACAGGGTTGATTTGTTGACAAATTTGGAACGGTCCCAGAAATGGCTGGTGTAACTTTCAGGATGGCCAGTTTGTACCAAGGCGTTTGGCTGTAAGTCAGACCTTTTGGCCCACTGTGAGAGCTGAGTATTCCTGGCATTGATGGTCTGCGTACCACTTGTTGTCTCTTTTCATGTCTTTGAGACCGTACTTAAGCTCCTCCTGGATATGGTGAATTCGTTGGGTCCAGTCGGCCACTGCTGGGTTCGGGAAGGCTGCTAGCAAGGCTGGGTGGAACCCATAATTTACAATCAAAAGGGGATTCTGACCCCGTGGAGGCATGGTCAGCACTGTTGTATGAGAACTCAGCATAAGGCAGATGGGAGAATCCATTGTCTTCATGGTAGCACTGTAAGTATTGCTCTAGTACTTGGTTCACCCTCTCTGTCTGCCCGTCTGTCTAGGGGTGACGTGCAGAGGAGGTGAAAGCGCCAGTGTCCGGTAACTGGAGCGTTTCATGCCAAAAGCAAGACAAGCCGTGGACTTGAGTGATACGGTCTGGAAGAGAGATAACAAGCACCCCCAGGAGCTGAGCCATCGTTTCAACAGGGGCAAGATGGTCACTGGGGCTGAAGTGCACCATTTTAGTCAGTTGGTCTACAGGGTGGGCTGTGCTACCAGGATATGGCCAGCAGAGTAAGTGGAGCCTAGAGCTGTCAATCAAGGTGTCTGTTGTGTGACCTTTGTAGCTCTGCACATGCACAGAGGGGATTCCTGGACTCAGGTACGCAGGCCTCAGTATCTTGCTTATGGTGATGATTCATGTGAAAGACACCTGTTCGCCCAACAGCTCTTGCTTGGTGTAGAGGTGCAGACTCATCCCTGCGGCGCCTCCTGCTGGTGACTTCTGGAAATTAGCTTGTTCCAGCTCCAGAGCACCCTCTGCAGGCTGGTGATCCGCCTGTCCTCTGGCCCCATGTCCCTCCCAGACCAGTGCCCCTTTAACTGGGTGCTACCCCCAGCAGTACCCCCACAATTCTGGGTCTCCCTCTCCCAGGGGAACCCCCACCCACTATCCCCACTTCACCTCAGAATATGGCTACTGCCAGTCACCATCTAGCCCCCGCTCCCTGGGGCAGACTGCAGTGTACACGCCATTCATCTCTGGCACAGGGGGGTTGGAACTGCTGCCTTTGACTACCCTTGGCTATCCCTCCGTAGCCCCAGTACCTGTCCTGGCCTTTATCAAGGCCACAGCCTGGGGCTTTCCAGGCTGGAGCTCCCCAGCTCCTCTGCCTTTCCCCAGCCCTGCTCCAGTCAGGTACCGTCTCTTGCTCCCTGCAGCCAGGCCCATCTCCTTCTGTAAACAGAGAGAGAGTCTCCCTGTCTGCCCCCGGCTTCTCTGCCTTTATAGAGACAGCTGAGTCTGTTTGGGGCATGGCCCCAGCTGCAACCACTTCCCCCAATCAGCCCAGCCTAAAAGCTGCTTTCTCCAGCCACAGCCCCCTCCCAGGGCTATTTTTAACCTCTCTGGACCTGAGCGGAATAACCACCCTGCTACACTTGGTTAATCAGTTTACCTAACAACAGCTCAGGCTCTGTGTTTACCTACCAGGGTGTGACTCTGCATTGATTCGTTGTTTTGTTAACAGATCTACTGTATGTTGTTACCAGTTCTTTGGCACTTTCTGCTGGTCAGGTTACCCCAACCATGACTCTGCCCGGCCAGCCGAGCTCCAGTGTCTGTAACCTCGCATCTTTAATAAAGAATGTGTTAAATACTTCCTTGAGTTCCAGGTAGTCGGTACCCGGACAGACCAGCAGGCAGAACCCGAGTAGAATACCACCACCCAGAGGAAGGATAGGGGGCCACTAGCACCCCCCCCCGCACACAAATGTCAAGACCACAGTGTGGTCTTCAGAGTCAGGGGGCTGGAAATATTCATGGTGATTGAGGCCCAAGGTCTAGATGGGGTCTCCAGGAGTATTAGAGAAACAAAGGGCTTAGCACAGAACATCTTGGTGCCTGAACATAGTAGATCATAAGATTTAATGTAGTCCTGGACTTTGGCTTGTGTACAGGGCTGCCAGAAGCCCCAGGAAGCCAGGCAGAAAATCTTCAGGTGGCCAGAATGGCCCATCAACAGAGTGTCATGGCAGAGGTGAAGCACTTCTAGTTGGGGCACCCTGATGGGATGTATATGTGCCGATTGAGGTAAGTGATCCCACCCTGTGTGGGGCACTGCACCTTGGTTCTGGCTCCCATTTGCTCAGGTTGTTCCGTCACCTCCTGGGCTAAGCTCACCTGCAGTTATTGTAGCAACTGGGAGCAACCCTGGGTGGGGGGTCCAGAAGAGTAGTGATAGAAGCTCAGGAGTGGGCCCGAGTGTGGGAGATAGTCAGGTGTGGAGACCTCTTGCCAGGGAATGGGAACCCTTAATCAGGGTGGGTGGGGGGGATTTCTGAGCACCTTTCAAGTCACCCATTTACAGGGACCATAAATTCACGGGACCGAGTTGCTGCCCACAAGTAGCTGCTGGACAACCAGGCCCTGAAGGTGCCCCAGCAGTCAGTCTCAAGTATCATTATGCTGGGGAAACCAACCCAATGGAAGTTCACCTCAGTGCTACTCGGGATAAAGTCTTGGAAGGTGAATACGTAGGCATATTATCATTGTTGCACAGGGAGGTGCTGCAAGACAGTGAGCCAAGTCCGAGCAAGCAGGGCAATGACATGCCCACCTGGCCAAGGGTAGCTCCAACATGGGGAAATTGGGAGGCTGTTTCCTGATCCAGGCGGGCGTTATTGCAGAGCCTTACCCAGACATCATAATAATCAGGATATAACCGGGTGGGCACAGAATACGCCTGGAGGCATGTTTGGTTTATTTATGATGAACAGTTTGGATCAAGGGCAGCAACACAAACTGGGAAGCGGTGGGACTTACCACATCATATACTGTGGTTGGATTGGATGATGTCACGGGGACCCGGAGTACATGGAGGCGTTGGCCTGTTCATTCTGCAGCAAGCCCAGCAGAGCCCTGGGGCGCGTAACGCCATTTGCTGGGGATTCAGCGAAAGTGGTTGTTTTCATAGCATCTGCAAATTCAGGCATGCTCGCAAAATGTGCCTTGGGGCCCATACAGTCCATTCTTGCAAAAGCGGTAGAGGAAGGTCACAGTGGGGAAACAGGATGGGGTTAGGTCAGGTGCCGCCCACAGGCCCATGGGGGCAGGAGCAGGGCATGGGGAACAAAACACAGGAGGGGTGGGAAGCGAGCTGAAAGCAATGGGTTGGACCAGGGCACCATCCCCAGTTAAGGTGGAGGTGTTAAGGGTGCTTCTTTGGGTTACTCTAACAAAGTTGTCAGGGTTCCCTCCCCACTTTGAACTCTGGGGTACAGATGTGGGGACCTGCATGAAAGACCCCCTTATCCTATTTCTATCAGCTTAGGTTAAAAACTTCCCCAAAGCACAAATCCTTCCTTGTCCTTGGATGAGTACTCCTGCCACCACCAAGTGAGTTAGACAAAGATTCCAGGAAAAGAACCATTTGCAGTTCCTGTTCCCCCCAAAATTTCCCCAAGCCCCTTCACCCCCTTTCCTGGGGAGGCTTGAGAATAGTGTACCAACCAAGTAGGTTAACAAAGTGGGCACATACCAGCCCTTGGGTTTTTTGGACACTAAAAACCAATGAGGTTCTTAAAAGCAGAACTTTATTATAAAGAAAAAGTAAAAGAAGCACCTCTGTAAAATCAGGATGGAAGGTAATTTTACAGGGTAATCAGATTCAAAGCACAGAGGATTCCCCTCTAGGCAAAACTTTTAAGTTACAAACAAAACAAAAAACCTAGGAATAAACCTCTCTCATAGCATAGGGACAATTCACAAGCTAAAACAAAAGATAATCTAACACATTTCCTTTCTATTGCTTACAATTTGTAATCTTAGCTGCTTAGTTCAGGTATGGCTTTGGGAGATGTATTTTCCCTGCCCTGATTCCTCGCTGACCTGGAGAGAATGACACAAAGAGAGACAAAACAAAAACCTTCCCCCGCAGATTTGAAAGTATCTTCTCCTCTCATTGGTCTTTTTGGTCAGGTGCCAACAAGGTTATTTGAGCTTCTTAACCCTTTACAGGTAAAGGAGGGATTTTACACTACCCTTAGCTGTATGTTTATGACAAAAGTAGATGGGGCATATTTGTGAGATGGGTTTACTGCAGGTTTAGGATCCTCTGTGCAGGAAAAAGGAGTCATGTGATGTCTAAAAATTTGAAGTCTTTAGTGGGAATAAATCATATTGTAAAGAAACAGATTACCCAGGAATTTAATAAGAATAGAGCAGCAAGACAATTCAATCAATTACCTATTCAGAACTTGCAGTTTCTCCCCAGGCTCGGTCCCTAAGAAGGCTCTGGGTGAATATCGATTAAATTCTCACCTGTCATTCCCACGAGGTAGCTCAATTAACAATGGAATAGACCCAGCTCTGTGTTCCATGCACTTCTCCTCCACTGGTGAGGCCCTGTGCATGGGCAGGTCCTGTGGCCCACAGGCGATGATGGCGAGATGAGATATTGTGATGAGGTCTACGAACCCCACACTGTGCAAGGAGGGTCTCAGGAGCTGCTCTGGGCTCAGTCAGCCCTGTCCCACTGAACCTGCAAGAGACACACACACTGGAGTAGGAGTTAAAAGGGAGCAGACATGCAAAGCCTGAGGAAAGGGCTGAGAGAAGGCAGGATCTCACCTAACAACTGCTTTAGACACATCCTCAGAGAGAGAGAGATTTCCTTCTCTCTGTCATGGAACTCGGGTTGTTTGTGTTAATTCCCCTTGGGTTGTTTTTGGACTACCCTGACAGGACAGACTGGGAACTGACCTGGCCAACTCACAGGAGAAAGCAGCTGCCACCCTAAGGCAATGTCAGCACTACCACAGGGATGTGACTAAGCCACCCTCCTGAGCAACATAAGTTCCACCGACCTAAGTGCTGGTATTGACAGTGCTATGTTGGCAGGAGAGCTTCTCCCATTGCCATAGCTAGCGCCGCTCACTGGGAGTGGATTAATTAAGTTGGAGGGAGAGTCTCCAGCTGGTTTACAGTGTCTACACTAGAGACCTTGCAGCGGTGCGGCTGTGCCACTGTAAAGTCTCTAATGTATCGGTAACCGGGAAGAGAGCTGCCAGGCCACACAAAAGTGCCCTAGTGGTGAGAAGATTCTTCACACCTCCTTGCCACAGACAATAGTAGGGTGGCAGGAAATGGCACAGGCAGGTACAGCATCACTTATGTACATGTGTGAGGAGAAGGGCAGCAACCTATGCCCTGTCTCTATAGCTCAGGGATTAGAGCACTGGCCTTGTAAACCAGGCATGGTGAGTTCAAATTTCACTGGAGCCTTGGCAGTTTCTAGCCAAACAATGAAAGGCTGTTTCTTTAAAGGGGGGGGGGCAGCATGCTATGTT
This sequence comes from Gopherus flavomarginatus, assembly GCF_025201925.1. Classification (NCBI taxonomy): domain Eukaryota; kingdom Metazoa; phylum Chordata; order Testudines; family Testudinidae; genus Gopherus; species Gopherus flavomarginatus. Next base: position 18,443,726 of record NC_066637.1, on the reverse strand, counting down.
AAAGAGAAACAGCAGTAGCCTGAACTTTTGCACCAGCTGGTCAAAAGGACACAGCAGTTAGCACAGCATTACCAGAGAGGGGATTCAAACCCATTAGAATTTAAGCTCACAGCCTTAACCCCTCAGCTATTCTGGTGAGCACCTGAGCACACTTCAAACAATGAGGAGTCCTTGTCACACCTTAGAGACTAAAATGTATTTGGGCACAAGATTTTGCAGGCTAGAACCCACTTCATCAGATGCATGGAGTGGAAAATACAGTAGCAGGTATAAATATACAGCACATGAAAAGATGGGAGTTGCCTCACCATGTGAGGGGGTCAGTGCTAATGAGACAATTCAATTAACAGTAGAATACCAAGGGAGGAAAAATCACTTTTGTAGTGGTAATGAGGGCGGCCCATTTCAGGCAGGTGACAAGAAGAGGTGAATAACAGCAGGGGGAATTAGTTTCTCCACTGCACCAGAAAAGTCTTGAGCATTCTCCAGAATTCTCACTTTGGATAATTACCCAGCTAACTGCGGCTCAGCGGGATCCAGAAAATGCCACTTGCGGGGTGATCTTCTGGGCTGCAGGGTATGGAGTGTCCCAAGTGCACTTAGCATGTGAAGAATGTGTTGTTAACCATCAAGATACACTGCCTACCCTACTTAAAGGGGAACGGAGAGGGAAAAGGATGCTCTTCCCGCATGTGAGGATGTCATAAAAACAACAAGGAGTCTGGTGGCACATCAGTCTCTCTTGTTGATGTGGTTCAGCTGTGTATAAATAATTAAATATAAGCTAGAACAGACCCTGGGTGTCCTATCTCCCCGGGAAGTATCATAACCACCAGACTACAGAGTGAGTCTCTACTAGTGGCCCACTGAATATTTATTTATGTATGAATACAGTGGACCCACTTCAATAGAAGAGACAGAAAACCCTAGCCCAGTGTATCCATAACCCAGCAATTAGGGTGCTTCCCTGCTAATGTAGGAAATACATGCACCACATCAGACAGAGCTGAGATTTGAACTCAGGTCTCCTACAGCCTGAGGAAGTGCTCTAACTACTAGCATGAAATTTACAAGGAAGCCACCATCTTCTCCTCCCCTGAGAATCCAGGTCTCCTTTGCTTTTGTTAAAATGCCCAAAATAGAAACAAGTTTTGTTTCAAGTTGAATGAAATGTTTTGTTCAGCAAAATCCATGATCTGCCCAGCACTACTCATCAGGAGCCACTTTTCAACTCATGGGTTTTGTCCCCAAGGTTCTTATTGGGAAGCTGTTCCAGAACTTCCTTCCTCTAATTCCCAGAAGAAATGTATCGAGGGCCAGTTTAGCCCCATTTCCTCAGTAGCTCTTCTCCCTCCTTGATGTTCACCCTCCTTATTTAAGAGTTTTCTCTGTGATTAGGCCAGGGCCTAAATGCACAAGGTGGATGGGGGTTTAATCAGCTCCATTGGGCTGAAAGGCTCCCTGCTCACTGTTTCCTCTTTCTCAGCTTGGGGACCTCCCATCCCCTCATGGAAGCTCCCCTCAATAGGGGGCTACTTTTCATTTGCCCAGTGACTCCTTTATTTTTTTTCCAGAAGCTTTTACCACTGCACTTCCCATCCACTCAGGCCCCTGCTCCCATGACACACCCGCTGTCTGGAGATGGACCTAGGCTGAGACCTGGGAACAGCTGTTGTCTGTCCCTCCTACACTGGGGCTGCAGGACAGGGCAGCAGCATTCCCTGCTTCCAACCAAGATGCCGCTTCCTGTCCAATCAGAACTTGGAAGGCAAAGAACTGTGAGTGTGGCTGGTGTAACCCTTGGCACTGCTGCTGCAGAGGTGGAGCTGACAGCACAGCCACAGCTCTGATTGGTTCCTGCATATGGGGGGAAAGGGGCAAGTCTTATATGTACAGAACATGGGTTACACCTGCATGGCTCCTTAGAAGCTGTGATGATTAGTGGCTGCTGGTGGCCCAGGTAGGAGATTGGGGATGGCTCTATATTAACCACATGAAGCATTTTTGCAGCTGGCTTCCTTTGCTTGAATCTGCAGCATGGGGAAAGTTAGACCTGTGGGCAGGGCAGAGGGAAGTTCTCCCTTGGCTTCTGTCTTGCGCACACACGAGTCTGAAGAAGTGTCCCCTCAATGCAGTGGTGGCTTTATTGTCTTCCCTAGCTGTCCTCTGACTCCTCTCCATGTGGCTAGAGAGAGGGTTGGTATGGTGTGTTAACAGAGGGGGTCTCTAAAGAGAGAGACTGGGTGCTAGGGAGCTCCCCTGAGCCCCCAGGAATGGTGGGGGGAGTGCCAGCTCCACACCCAGCTGGCCAAGGAAGGGTGAAAGCCTGGGAAAGGAAAGAGGCTTTTTGCTGATTGAAAATACCAGTGCTGCTAATCCTGGAGGGAGGACCTGCCAGTTGGGGCTTGTTAGGGAGAAGGATTTTTAAAAGGAGCAGCAGAGTCTAGCTGGCTTTCCTATGGGAGGAGACCTGGGTCCTCTCTCCACTGGGGCCCAGAAAAGCCAGGCTTTACGTAACTCACTGACTTGCAAGGAGGTAGAGATGGGGCAGGAGGAATAGCCCTGAAAGAAAGGCTTAAGCTCTGCCTGAGCCCAGCTAGCAAAGGGGGCTGTGCTGGGACCTGTACTTTACCTTCCTCTGCTGTCAAGGTGCTGATACAAGAGAAGAGTGTGCCCTCTTTTCCTTGTTTGAAGAGCCCATGCTAGCTTGAATGCAGAGGAAGGATGGGTGGCTTCAGGGAGAGCCACAGTTTTAGGAAGTGAGCCAGTCTGCTGCTTTGGGGTGTCAGGAGAAAAATAGCTGCTTTCTGTGATACCCTGAGACAAAGAACCTTTTCTCCTCTCTCTGCAGGATGGTCTGAGGGGAGGGTATTAGCCTGGAGCTTCTATAATAGGAGTTTGATTTTTGCCTCTGCCACATATGTCCTGTGTGATGTTGGGCAAATCACTTCCATTCTCAGTGTCTCCTTTCCCCTTCTGTAGGATGGGGCTAATGCCCCCCAGGGTTGCTGAGAGACTAAAAACCATTAAGGATTGAAGTGCTCATACAGTGCAGTAAGGAGCTAATTAGATAGAGCTCAGCAAACCAGGCTGTTGCTGGATGAACACTTTCGTCCTCAGACAACCAGGAAATTCCTTGTCCCAGTTATAGAAAATACCTCTGTAGCAGTGGCACGAACCCTTCTGGTGTTGCTGGTGTTCGTGGTTGTATGCGAGACTCCAGTTATTATCTGTTCCTGATCCAGACAAGCCTCTGCACTACTGGAGATGTCCCTTCTGGCCTTGGAATCTCTGAAACAAAGACTAGACAAAACCAGGGGGTCCTGCCCTCTTGTCCTAAAGGGGACAGTGTGCGTGCAGCTACTCATCAGGTGCACGTACAGCTGCTGTTAATATTTTCTAAAGCCTATACCTCCCAGGGTTGTCTGCAGGGAAAAAACCACAAGAATATCTGCCCACAGATGTCTTGTCTTAGCCTAACCATAGATTTTTAAACTGAAATGCAAGGGACAGCATTTGAAACTGACACTTGATTCGACCAATAGTATGTGAGAATGGAAACCCAGTAACTATCTTTACATGCCTTAAAACTTCATGCTGACCCATTTTATTCCCAAAAGTTGACCATCCTCCCTTTTCTTTGCTATGAAGTCTTGATAGCTGGGAATGGTCACTGCTAGAATACAGGATGACGACTCAAACTACCTGGCGCTAATATTTTAAGTATTGTGTGAGTGAAGATTCCCTTCCTTCCACACTTGCTTCTTAAATGTGTTTTAACTACGTATTTATTGATGTCTGGCAGGGTTTTATCTTTGGCACTCTGGGGTTCTTTGACACTGGAGGTGATGCTGAATTTTCAGTTCATTTTTCATTTAATTGACATGGAGTCTTGTGGTACAGTTGGGGCACAGACAGTCTATCCTTCTCCTTAGATGTGGTGGTAACTTAACCTTCTTTGCTTGTGGTACCTGTTTACTGCCCACACTGATTTAAAATACAAATAAATGCACAGAAACTTCCAGATTCCTTGAGAACATCAATTAACTCTTTAATCCCTGAAAGTCTTTCCAGACCTGTTTTTAAACTTCCTAAATTTAGGCATGTAGCCAAGTGGCAGACTTGCTTCTCACTACTTAAACTGGAACCAGACGTCCTTTATCTGGTGTCAGGTGCTAAAGGGAAGCTCCCCTGCCACTACCTGGGCTGTACCTGTTCTGTATGCAAACTGAGCTCTCCAGGACTCTAAACTCTCACCAAAACCGCTCTAGTGAGAAACTATTGAAATTCCTCTTCCATGTCAAGGAGTCAGCTCCAAAAATGTGATGCCTGGCTGGTAGGTGTGATCTCAAAGGGTGTTTTATCCCCCAACTCAACAAACAATTCTGTTGCAGCCCTGGGGAGCAGGAATGAGGATTCCAGATGTGGCTGTTCTAGACTAATGAGTACCTGATTATTTACACACACACACCCTGTATGAGTCAGACATGTTAGTTCTGTATGTCAGACTTCAATGGAAATGTCTTGTAACATTACTGGACTGATTGAATAAAGTATAATAACTTCAATGCTTCTAGCATAACGTAGCCTTGATTCCTCTCCCTGTAAGAAGGGACCTATGAACAAGAGACCAGTTATGGCCCATATGTATTAACAATTCTAGAGGTGGAAGCCAGAGGGGCATGTGCGTGGGGTGTATTCATGGCTATAAGGTCCTGGGCCAAATGGAGCATCTGAGCCTGCCTAAATGAAGGCTGGGCCTCAGGGTCAGAACTGCAGGAGTAGAAAAGTCGCATTAATGTTCCAGAAAGATGAAGCTGAAGGTCAGACCCATCCTGCCCCTGCCCCTTCCCCTGTAGGGCCAGCAGCCACTAAGTGCTAAATTCAGTGCTCCTCCTCCCAGCTGCCATGTGAGCTGCTGTGTGCAGGGTGATAACTGCCTCTGTCTGGCAAATGACAGATCCCACTCCAGATAATAAAGGGAGGAAAGCAAGGCCCTTTGTCCCTTATCTTGCTAGTGTAAGTGGGGAATAATGGGGAACTTTCCTGGCTTATCCATGACCCTGGTGAAGTGGGCTAGTGAAGGGATCTGAGTCCTCGCTCCCACTCCCTTTTGGCCTGCCTGACCTCAAGGCCTCCCCTTCCACAGTCCCATGTGGCAGAGTTCTTGTAATCCCAACAAGGCTGGGCCCAGGATTCCTGTGGGGCTCAGCCCCCAATCTTGTCACTTAAGGCAGGGGCTAGGGTGTCCCCACTCTGGGCTGCTCTCTCTGCACTGGATGCTTCCCTGACCCCCTGATCATCATAGTTCAAAGAAAATATAATTTATTAAACAGCAACCAATTAAAAAAATAAGGAAAAACTGGGAGAGGTTGAAGGAAAACCCATCACCCTGCTCTGTGGCATGGGAACATCACACCCAGTGGCTCGGGGATGTAAGGGAAGTTCAGCCTGTTCCCAGGGCCGGTGCAAAGAAGTTTCGCGCCCTAGGTGAAACTGTCACCTTGTGCCCCCCCGCAAGCCCTGTGGCAGCTCTGCCTGGAGGCGCTGCCTCTTGCCTGGGGGCCTCTCCCTGTGCTAGCCCCACTGCCCAGGGTCCCCCTCACGGTCTGCAGCTGCTCACCGCACCCAGCTCCAGACTGCTCCAGACCCAGCTCCTGCTCCACCACTCTGCCTCAGCACAGCTGCTGCTGTTGCTGCTCTGCCTCCAGCTCCCTGGGCTGCTTCTCTGGCCCCACTGGCTCTGGCCAGCTCTGCTCCCCAGCTCAGTTTGAGAATCCACAGAGTATTTTGTTTTCAGCCCCACCCACAAAATCATGGAACCTCCTTGTCAGCCACCTCCTGGCATTGGCCAACTTGGCCATCTATAAATCAAGAAGGAGGGGATTGGACAGGAGGATTCCCAGCATCCAAGGCTGAATTTTGTGCACTTGCCTCTTCATGTCTCCAAGTGGGGTTCCTCTGGTCAGCATCCACTAGTTCCTAGCACTCTTTCTGAGGAGCAGTGAACGCTGTCCAGGGTTCTCTGCTTGGTATCCCCTTTGGGAAGCCTGATTTTAACCCTATGGCTTTCCATCCCACTCCTCTTTTTTTCATTTGTTGGTCCTGGAATCAGTTGATCCCTGTGTTTTCAGGGTTGCACTCCTTCTAAAGAAGGATGGGCCCTTTAGTATGCCAGATGGATCCCCATAGGGATTCATCAAGTTCATGGGGACTAAACAGGCAATCCTAATTTATTTGCAATGAAGAATCTCCACGAAATGATCATCTCTGAGTGCACAACAGTGATTGTTAATGGCTTTGTAACCAAGAATCTCCGCAAACTGATCAGCCCTGAAAGGTCAGCAGTCACTCCGAATTTCCTGGATAGTGGCAGTCTCCAGGACTTGTAAGCCCTGAATGAAATGCAGGTACTCCCAACGTGCTTGGAAAGAAGAATCTGTGCAACTTGATCAGCCCTGAAAGATTAGCAGTGAGTCCTATCTTGTTTACAGTGAACAAACCCCTGGAACTGATAAACCCGGAATACAGCAATTCCTAATTTATTGGCAGTGAACAATCACAGGAACTGATAAGCGCTGCGGTCAACAGTCACTCCTATCTTGTGGGACAGGAGCAGTCTCTTGGGATCTGTAAATCCTGAATGATCAACAGTAACTCTTAACTAGTTAGTAATGATGAATCTCTGCTAACTGAGAAGCCAATGGTCAGAAGTGACTCCTTACTTATTTGTCATGAAGAATCTCTGCAAACTAATCAGCCCTGCACGGTCAGCAGTCACATCTGGTACACTTGACATCGGCAGCCTGTAAGCCCGTTAAGCCCTTACTGAAAAGCAGTGAAGCAATAAATTATTGCAATGATGAATTTGCACAAACTGATCCATCCTGAATGATCAGCAGGGATTCCTATGTTGTTTGCAATGAACAATTTCTGCAAACCAATTAGCCCTGAATGGGCAAAGGTCTTTGCAATGAGGTATTTGCACGAGCTGACCAGCCCGGAAAGGTCAGCAGTAACGCCTAACTTTTTTTCAGTTAATATCCCCTCTGAATGGTGAGCTGGGACTTCTAACTTCTTTGCTATGAAGCAGCTGAGTGAAGTGATATTTTATTGGGCCAATGTCTGTTGGTGAAAAAGACAAGTTTTTGAGCCTACCAGTCCTCATCCTCAAAGGAAACTTTTCAAAAGACGAGCCTGGGAGCTTAAATTCATAAGTCTGCTAGACAGGAAACATCATGGCCTGAACAGAGGCACTATTTATGGCTTATTACCAGGCCTGAAGAAGAGCTGTGTGGCTCAAAAGCTTCTCTCTCTCACCAACAGAAGTTGGTCCAATAAAAGATATTACCACACCTACCTTCCCTCCTTTTGTTTTTGGAAGCTAACCCTGGCAGAAAAAAAAATTACACTATTTGGGACTGGCTATCAAGGGAGCATTAGATGAGTGGAAACTGCCTTTAACAAAGACTGTAGCCTGTTAAGTTAGGTCTTAGACCTTAAAAAGAGCATTTTTACTTTGTTTGCAACCCTTTCTACCTTTATTCCTTTTACTTGGTCTAACTTAACCCAGTGGTTCTCAGCAAGGGATAGGGTACCCCTGGGGGTACCCAGAGGTCTTCTAGGGAGCACTCAACTCCTCTAGATCAATGTTTCTCCACCTGTGGGTTCAGGACAGGGTTAGGTGAGTTGCAAGTGCAGGGTCAGTGTTAGGGGGTAGCAAGCAGGGCAATTTCCCCAGGGCCCCATGAAGCTAAATTACATGCTTCAGCACTGGACGGTGGGGCTTGGGTTTCAGCCCCTCTACCCAGGAACTCTGGCTTCAGACAAGGCTCACAGGGGAAGAACAAGGATCACACTGAAATGTAAGTACAATATTTATTTTCCAATCAATTTATTTTATAATTATGTGGTAAAAATGAGAACGGAAGCAATTTTCCAGTAATAGTGTGCTGAGATATTCTGTGTCTGATCTGGACTTCTGAAAGGGGTACAACAGTCTGGAAAGGTTGAGAACCACTGACTTAACCTATTTTCTTTTTTAATAAACTTGTTTTATTTTTACTATAAACCAACCCGGTGTTGTCTTTGAAGGGAAGGGTGTGTTTACCCCAGTAAGTTAATAAGCTGTAAGGTTCTGACTCTTTAAAAGAACAGTAAATTTATTATTTTCTGTGAATGTGCAATAGTAGGGGCTGTGCATTGCAAAGAAACATCTCGAGGGGGCTGGAGTTCACTGATTTATACCTGCTAGGCAAGGTCTGGGCTGGGAGAGCCTTGAGGAGTTTGTTGGTGAGGAGGACAGACTGGTGTGGCAGGAAGCTGATGCATAGTCTAATCCCCAGCAAGAGGAAACACAGTGGTTCCCAGTTCTGGGCATTCCATTCTACTATATCAGTGGACTTCAGTGTAGAACTCCCATGTTCCCAGGACAATCAGTAATCCTGGCTGTAGTCAGCCTCCTAACAAAGATGACACACTTACTACTGTACTGTTCCTACTGTGTGGGAGATAACTCAACTCTTCCTGCAAAATGTCTTCCATTACCACAGGTTACTGATGGGCATTGAATTGGACTGGGTACCACAGGTCATCTCCCGATTCTGGTGGGAATTTCTCAGACACCTTGGCATCAAGTCCCTCACCTCATCCGTCTATCACCTGCAACCTAATGGGCAAACAGAGAGAGGCAATCAAATCTTGGAGTAGTATTTTCACTGCTTTCTGTGTTGCTGCCAGGATGACTGGTTCCCTGTGATGTTTTGCACTGAAGTCACGTATACCAGTGCGGTCCATGTGTAGGGTAAGTATAACATTCAAGAATTAAAGTTAGCTTAAGTTTGCTTAAGGAAATACAGATCTGCAGCAAAGAAAGGCCCTGACTAGCAAGTAGAAGGAAGGTCTTGAAAATAATGAGTTGTAAGGCCAAAAGAAATGAAGTAGGGAGGATGTTCGGTTCCAAGAATAACTAATGAAATTAGGGAAAGTTTCTAAAAAGAAGGCCTCTGACTGATAAGTGTGACCGGCACATAGTTGTCAATAAGACACACACAATCTCTCTGAAAAGGATCAACATAGACCTTCCCATCCCACATACCAGTGTTATCTCCCTTGTGAATCCAGGTGCAACTAAAACACAGTTGGTCAGCAGGAAGGTGTGGAAGAGATAAGGAGGAAAGGCCTTTGGGAGAAAGAAGGTTGTAAATCTTATCTGGATTAAGACTGGAAATAAGGGTGAACTGTCTCAAATTGTTTTTTAGCTGAAGCCAGTAATTGGCAATGACATCACTTGTTTGTTAAAGGGTATAAAAAGTGAACTCTTACAGGGTTCATTGCTAATCCTGCCTGACCACACCAGAGCCAATATCCCAACAACAGGCCCTGCCCACTTGTAAGAATCTTGATCAGATGCTTATAAATGTTTTATTAGTGTTTGGATGTAGTAAATTGTTTATTTTTTAGGCATGTTTAGAGTAATTTTATAGCCTTTGGATTTAATAAAGGAATTTCTGGTTCAATTAGTGTTTAGTGATTTCCCCCAGATTAATATTAATAATTTCAATTAATTATTCAAATAATTCAAATAATTCCAACCCCACATACCTATTCTTTGAAAACTCTGGCTTTCATCCCTCCTTCCACCCAGACTTACCCATAAATTCACTAGTACTGACCCCCACAGGTTTAGCCTCCCACCTACACCAGGTGCACCAGGAGCTCCAAAACTATTTGCAGTCCACCAAACAAGCCTATAAACCCTATGCAGACCAAGACCGGCCCCAAATCTGACCCTAGAGGGAAAAGCACAGCTCTTAGCCGAGAACCTTAAAATGAGCTTCCCATCTGCCACACTAGACTACCAATACCTGGGCCCCTTCAAGATTATAGAATGGGTAAACCCTGCAGCCTTCAGGTGAAAGATGTTCAAGTCCTTTTACTTTTAAAGCCCTATACCAAGAACCCAAAGCCAAACTTCTCCCATCTGCCACTGCCACCCACAACAGTCCATGGACAGGAGGAGCACTGGGTCCAAATCCTCAACTCTCCGGGAGTTAGGGGAAGGCTGCAGTACCTGTGGACTGGGAAGGCTATGGGCTGGATGAGCAGTCTTGGGACCTGGTAGAGAACATCCATGCCCAAGACCCATTTCGAGAATTCCATCGGACGTACCCCAAGAAACCAGGCCCCAAAACTCCTAGGAGTCACCCTCAGTGGTGGGGGGATACTGCATACTGTCAGGAATCGCCAGTCCCCAGGCAACCTAACAAGTTCAGCTGGCCTGATTGACGGCACTGGATTGGTGAGAAGAGTCAGCAGATCAGTTCTTAAGCCCAGCAGCAGCAGTTAGGCGGCTGCTCAAACCATCTGTCCATCGCAGCAATAGCTCCTGCACATCCTTGTTCCAGCCCTGCTCCTGCCTCAGACTCTGCCTTGCCTCCTCTCCCTCCAGGTAACCTGGGGCTGATCCTTGATCCGATTCCTGACTCTGGCTCTGTCCTTCAGCTCTAGTATCTGGCCTCTGCTGCAGTTGACAGCCTTAGCTCTGATTCCTGGCTCTAACCACTGGTCCTGACTCCAGCACCAACCACTAGACATGATTGCCCACATCCCAGAGTCTGACACTGAAATATGTCCCTTTGTAATTTTTTATCACTTTTTTATATTTGATTTTCCTCCCAAAAATCATGAAGTACGCAGGAATATTGCTTGTAACCCACGTGGTGTTCTTACTGAGAGAGTCCGTGTTCACAGACAGCTGAGGCAGAGTTCCTGCAGTGCCCAAAAAACTCCTCCAGAATATAAACCATCCTTGAGTTTTCACTCACAAAATGCAAGTAGATGAGTGGATTTTTTTCATATCTATTCTAGCCAATTGGTTCATTTGATCATTGTGTCATCTATTGTTATGGTCATTGTAATCAATGGATGCTAAATAGACGTAAGATGGATAGAAGTAAATTAGGAGTATAAGATTAATGAGTATTTAGGAGTGATGAGTGCGCATAGGTATATAAGTAAAGTGTGGCTGCAATGCAAGGCCTGCAGGTTGAGACCTGTAAGATTTCATCTTAGGAACTCTAGCCCTCAGGATAAGGACACTTGACGTAAGGGGGTGACCTAAGAATAACCTATGCCAGTAAAGTAACAAAGTTACTGGAAAGAATGTGCCGATAAGTGATGTTCTGGAAAACAGACCGCAATGTACTGTTCTAGACTGCAAGACACCTGACTGCAACATCATACATTCTGCTTTCACCACAGATTACCCTGGGAACAGACTGATGTTAATAAAATGCTAGTGAGAATAAGGGGAGCTAAGAGAAAAACCTATGAAAAATGGGGCACCTCAACACTGATAAGGTGTGGAAGCACAGATAAGGAAAAGGAGGGTTGGAACCCTCATCCATATGCATAAGGTGTTAGGTGCAGTCAGAACTATAAGATAAAAGAGATTCCCTGATTGGGCAACAGTAGGAAGACCTCAGTGGAAGATCTCATTGGGAAGACCCCAGCAGGAACCATCCCTCTGTCAATGACCACCCGTAAAAAGGTCCACCAGACTCTACAGGTTTCAGAGTAGCAGTCGTGTTAGTCTGCATCTGCAAAAAAAACAGGAGTCCTTGTGGCACCTTAGAGACTCTACAATGTCTTTGGGTATGTGACTATGAATATGGAATTGGCTGTTGCTTGGGCTCTGGGAATGGGAGTGTAACTTATGACTAAGGTCAAGATTTTGTCACAGTTATTTTTAGTAATCGTCATGGACCGGTCGTGGGCCATAAACACTAATTCACAGAAGCCCAAGCCCACCAGCAGGTCTGGGGTGGATGACAGCCCGAGCCTCGCTCCTGGTGTGGTGGTGGTGGGGCTGACAGTCCCAGGGCACCCAGCTGAAGACGTCATGGAGGTCTCTTAAAGTCATGGAATCCGTGACCTCCATGATGAAATCGTACCCTTTACATATGACAAAACAACCAAGATTTTTATTTGTAACTGTGTTTGTGGTCACTATATTCATTCTTCGTGTGCTCCTAAGAATCTCCCAATCTAAGAATCACAAAGGGTAACTTTCACCCTACTGATCTGGAAATTGGAGCACCATAGAAGCCGAGCTCACTCCTTAGGGTCAGAGACACTGTAGTTTAACACAGAACCTCTATGTAGTGGGTGACATTTGCATTGGAAGTCGGTGAATTCGAAAGCTTATTAAAAAACTGTACCTATAATATAATATGTCCTTTGGGTGGATAGTGCCGACAGGACAGAGTTAAGGAGCGTTTTAGCGCCTTAAACTATGAAGTTCTTCACTTTCAAATGTTGTTTTTATAGATCAGTACTCTATTAATACTTTGAAGTCATGACTATTTGTGTCAAATCTTTGCTGTCTTAAAGAATTTTCTTGCGGCTTGTCTACACGGGTTGTTACGTACAGAAAGCTCGGGTGTGAATCTACAGTGCACTGGCTTAACATGCAGTAACACCCCCGGTGGCCAGTGCACTTAATGCACTGTAGCTCAGAGGGATCCTAACTAGAAATAGCCGTGTGGATGCTGCAGCTCTAGTGGAGGCTCGGGCTAGCCACCTGAGCTCAGACCCAGGTGGGCTTGAGAGCCTGAGATGCCATCTAAGCCGCAGCTCTCACAATGCTGTTTTTAGCTCAGTAGCTCCAGCCCTGCGAGTCTGTGTACCCAGGTTAAGAGGGCCAGTGTCAGCTGGAGCATAGACATACTCTGAATGTTTTGACGCCCTGGGATGTGGTGCATTAACAGGCTGTGTAGAAAAGCCCTTAGTTTCCTTATGTAGGCCTTGAGCGAGTCAAATACCTTCTGTCTGTGTTGGTGACACTGGCTTCTTTCCAGGGCTGGAGCACAGAAGTTATCGTTCTGCCGCTTATTCCAATGGATGGATGTTGTGATAGATGCAAAAGGCCCTGCTCTGCCACTGGCGATTATAAGAGAGGGTTTTGTGATGTTTCCTTGACAGGGCTCAGAACTGGAACATGTTGTAAAGAAAGCCGCATAAAAGCTGATGGTTTGGGGTTTTGCTACAGATCTGTAACACACTAAGGTTCACCATGCTCCGGTTGACATTTTGCACCATCTGGTGCCTGGCCATCTGTTCCAGTGCACAGCCCATTCTGGAGGACACTCTTGTGCTTAGTGTCTGAGCTAAACATTAGGGTGAATTGCAAAAGAGGTTTCTATCTCTCAAGTGATGTCTTGATTACAGGTCTCTGAAGCAAGGTGGGAGGATTCAGAGCATTTCCAGCAAGCAGGGCCATCCAACTGGGTACTGAACCAGACTCAAGAGATTTAGACAGGACATTGCAAGCTTGAATCCCAGCCAGGACTGATTTTTAAGTACCTCCATGAAAGTCTTAATGGACAGGCAGCCCTTGCACTTCCTAAGTGTGGAGGGGAAAGAAACCAAACCTTTCACAAGTGGAGTCCTCTTTTCAGCTGCCCTCTCTTCCCAGTCATAAACCTCTGTTGCATCCCTCTCACCTGCCTGCCCTCCTCCTAGGCAGACATGAAATCCCAGTCTCATGAATCACAACACAGTATGCAAAACAGACTGTGACTCATCTCCCAGTCTGACCAATTGGGAAACAGAACTTAGATCCAGTGGAAACAGCAACATCTTCACCCCTTGGCCGTTGCAGCCCGGGTGTCCCCATTGTTGCAGATTGTAAAGGCTGCAAAACCACACAGGCAATAGCAGGAGGAGGAGCAGGTAGGTGAGACCACACAGAATGTGGGTGAGAGAATGTGGTATGATTGTACATAAGGGACTGGGGTTAGGAATGGGGGAAGAGTATTTCCCAGGATGATCTCGACTGATGAGCCCATTTTGCGAAGAAGAATCTTTGGTGTCACTCAAGATCCCAGGTGAGTGTGTAACAAGAGCTATTTCTTCCCTTGAAGGGAAAACCTATGTCTTCTCCCCAAAGTCTAGTATTTTGTAACTGAGGCACCAGCCTACCCATCTTCCAAAACTGGGCCAGAATGGGGAAAACAGTTTCCTGTTCATATGGTCACCTGCAGAACCCATTCTTCCTTTAGGATCACATTTTCAAAAATGAGCAGACAGCACTTCCCAATGAGAACAATGGGATCTGCTGGGAATTGAGCACTTCTGAAAATCTTGCTACTTTGCTTGCGTGCCTGAGATAAGATCTTCTGGCCATCTGATCCCTGTTGCGGATGCTCAGCACTTCTGAAAACCTGTCCCTTAGATCCTCATTTCTCAATGAATGACTGTCCATTGATATCTTTGAGAAGCGCCTTTTCATAGTAAGTTATTGAGCAATCCTGTCAGAGCAATCGTCAATGGAGGAGATTTGACTCGCTCTCAGTAGTGAACAGTCATGCGAGTCCAAAATGTTTAGTTAAGATAGATTTACTCACAAGTGCAGCACAAACTCACATCCCCCAAGAATTTTATGACCTAGAGGTAGGCTCTTGATAAACTAGGCTACAGATCCGGGGGTAGTTAACTATAACCATCCCTAAGCGCTGCATCCTCCCTACTCACCAAGAGGGAAGGGGCTAGATATGTCTTGCAGGCAGCAGTAATAAGGGATGAAAATGGGGAAATCTCAGGAATTCACATGAATTCTTTCCCTCTTCCCCCCCCCACTTAAGAAATTCAGAGTCCCAGTTCTGACTCCATTCCTGAACTTCTCTGTTAAGCCTAGTTGTGTATGGCAGAGATGTCTGATCAGTGTGGCATTTCACCTGCTATCCACACTGCAAAACCAAAGGGTAAGTGGGGTGCAGGGAGAGGGGTGACCTAAATAGACAACTCCTATCAGTTAGACTGACTTGGCTTTTGTGGTTATGTCACACCCATAATGTCACACCGGGGGATTTCTGTAAATGTTTTCTTCTGCCCATCACACCACGGACCATTCAGGGAGCAGAATGTGAGAGCCAATCACTTGGAAACCCAGAGACTCTCCCGGCTGTAGCTCTGAGGCAATGGTTCCTAGTGGCTACCACGCTGCTGCACCTAGAGAAAGAACCAAGAGCATCAGAGAGACTGGATCATTTGCTTATTAAGGTAAAAGAGCAGCAGACATCACTTAGCTGCAGAAGTGGGGGACAATAGAGGGCAATGAGGTGGTCGCAACCTCAGGACATAAAGGTGTTTCCCACTCAGCTACCCCAGACAGGTGGCTGGAAAATAGTGATCTAAAGGATGCTCTTGACTGACTGGGAGATATTGGGGGTAGTCATGAGATATCTCTGCTGAGTTAGCACTGCAGAGAAAGGTTGTTAAAGGAGCTGCATCTCTTTGATGATGATCAGTGTGAGCTTAATTTCCTGTTCCTCTAGCTGGGTCCACCTGTGATAAACCCTGAGGTCCAGCTGCACTTATCAGAGCTTCCAGGCACATCTCAGAACCAAGCTGATAAATTCCCAAATGGTCATGGAGGAAGATGACACAGAAGAGGCACCTAAACCACTGGGACACTATATTCGAGAGGGTAGGTGTGATGCTCTTCACATTTGGGTCACATCCCACAGAATGGCTCCCTTCTGGATCAACCATGGAAGATGAATGGTCTTGTGCACAACCGTCACCAAAGAACAATGCTGAGCTAAAAACTACTTGCAAGTGTTGTTCCTTCCTTTTATCTTTTCTGACTAAATTTGGTGCAGGTGAGAGACACTGATGTGGCAGCCCTGGAAACTGAAATCTGCTATTTATCCTCAGAATGACACAGCTTCTAAAGGCAGTGCAAAGTTCCCGCCCGCTGCCTGATCTGTGTTGCCCTGGCCCGGACTTGCAAGAACCCTGTACAGGAGCAAGAGAGGAGTTCAGTCCCCATGGCATGTTCGGTCCCGAGCCTCTTGGCTGAGACTACCAATAAGGGGAGCCAGCTGTGAAAGTGGACCCCCTTCATTATGTGAAATAGGTGCTAGTCTGAGGCATCCCCTTCCCCTAGCTCGTTTCACATAGGCCACCAAAGAGCCGTTGAATGGGAACAGCTTTTGCTCACCTGGAGCAGTCACTCCATCAGTACAACTAACCTGAGATTTGATGCCATTTAAAAATTCCTTTAGACCAAGTTATTTCTTCTCTTGCCAGCTGATGTTTCTGTTGCAATGTCTGTTCTGATGCAGCCTTGGCTTTGTCTTCCCCTTTCTGCAGGTTTGAAGCAGCTATACCAGGAGCAGCAACTGTGTGATGCCACCATAGTGGCTGAAGGAAAGAGGTTCCCATGTCACAGGTTAGAAAGGTTCTGCTTATGCACCTCTTCATTTCTCGTTTTGTTTAAATGGAAGATCATCATGTAAACATAACACAATAACCTGACGTTTCTTAATCACATAATTTAAAAATCTCATTTATCTCCAGTCAACCTTGTGGGTGGCTTTATTTGTCTCTGACTTCCTTGGAGATTTCCTTGTAAGAATGTCTTTTATGAGCCTCTTAGCAAAGAGGAATACATGCTGCAGCCATTCAGCATCTAGATATTTCTGTTTTATTTCTTGTTGGTTTCATAATTAGGCAGTCTCTTGAAATCAAATAAATTTTCTAGTTATTCTCCTCCACGCTTCTTCTGTAGTTACCACCCACCCTTCCCTTTGTGTTACCTGTCCTGGTACCAGTTTAAATATAGCAATTTCCTTATTCTGAACAGGTTGTTCCATTCCTACCATGCACCTGAGTCTACTCACTCACACGGTGTAATTCAGGAGTAATGCCAATGAGGTAAAGCTGGTGTAAGAAGGGGACCAAGACCCAGCATGGCAGGGGTGAGGGTGAATTGCAGTTGAAATCTTGTTTGATTTATTTCATTTCTTGGTCTCTTTTTCTGACTCAGTCAGTGATGCTTAGATGATTTCAGGTAGGTGTATTCTCAGTGATCTGTTAAAAGGGGTTTGCCTCACTTCCCTTGACCATAACTTTTCAGAAAAGCAAAGGCCATGGATAGCCATATATATATTTGAATTGAGAATGGCATTTAGCATCACATTTTAGCCCTGAGTAATCCTTGAACCCAGCTGAGGATCATGGAGAGAGAGACTAGTTTTTCTTGCCAGACAGAGGAGGCAGATTGCTGAACAGTCAGGGGCATGGAATAGTAGAACTAGAGTCCTCTTCAGCAAGCCTGGAGACTGGAGAGGGCAGCATCTAGCACCGCAACCTAACAAAGACCAACAGTAATTTCTGGGATGGAGGGGCAGAACTATCCAATACTTAGGACATTACAGAAGGTGATGGGGGATCTGGCTGCAGTGAAATTCTCTGTCCTTTATGAAGCAGGAGGTCAGACTAGATAGCCAAAGTGATCCCTTCCCTCCTTCAGATCTAGGGGCAAAATCCTGACCTCACTGAAGCCAATGGCCATTGACTTCAGGAGGGTCAGGATTTTGCCCTGTGTATCTGAGGTCCCAGCCATCCAGAAGAGAACAAGGAAGGGGTGGAGGGAGGCTAATTTCACTTGTGCTCTGATAGTCCCCTTTCCCGAAGGCAGCGTCTTTGCTCTCCCATTTCCAGGAGACACATTTGATCAGTCCCTCTGCTCCATTCCTCCCCATCTCTATTCAGAGTGGGGGACTCACCTATCCCAGGGCTAGTGGTAGGGGAGGAGGATCTGGCCAATCTCTGCTCCTGGAGAAGGGGGAACCATAACTCTTTCCAGCATTAGAGGAGGAGCTGCATTAAGAAGCCCTCATAAGAGTTACCTCTTCCTCGGACAAAAGGGTGGTTGTTGGACAGAAGGTCTCAAGGCCAGAGGCGGGAACCAGGAAAATACTGAGGAGCGAGGATGCCCTGCACACCCACCCTGGGGCTCTGTCCAGCTTCAGAGAATCTCAGAAGGAATAAAATAACCAAACAAGGGCACAAAACCATGTTGGGAATACTGGTTATAACTGGTCTGTAGGCAGAAAGTTTATCAGCAAGAGAAGGGGCAGGTATGGAACATGTCCTCACTGACCAGCTGGATCAGTGCAAAAGCACTGGAGCTCCTTTTCCAGAGCCGTGAACATGCTCCATTGACCGTGTTTCCTCTCTCTCTGCACAGGATGCTGCTGGCTGCAGTCAATCCCTACTTTCGAGCCATGTTTGTCAGCTCCTTCAAAGAATCCCAGGATGGAGAAGTTCTGCTGCAGGACATGGCCCCCTCCACTGTGCAAACCATCCTACAGTATCTGTACACGGAGAAGATATCAGTGACTTCAGAGACAGCCCAGGCTGTGTTCATAGCTGCCAGCAGGCTTCAGATCCTCCCTCTGCTGGAGATCTGCTCCAGGTAAGGCTGACATGGCAACAGCTGTGATTATGCTGTAAATGTGCACAGTGCTGGATGTTTGGAAAGTCCTGCCAAACAGGTCAAATGTTCCCTACCCACAGGGGCTTGTGTTCTGTGGATCATTCTGTTCTGTACAGGCTGATATAGTACAAGGACAAACAGGACAAAATCTGCCAAGTATTTTCATCAAAACTGACATGCACCTTAGATAACAGGAGTCTAAGGGCTCTTTCTAAGGAGAAAGCTTTGTGTGTGTGCCGTCTGGGAGGGTCTCCAGATGTGACAGTGATTATGGATGTAGACAGGAAGTTGGGAACAGGCAGAAACAAAGGGAGTAGCAAGGATACAAGCCAGACGAGTACAGAAATGGGAGGTGGTTATTATAGGAACCCATAGAACAAAGTGGAGATGAGGATACAGTACAGCATTGGATGCAAAACGGAGAAGATCAGGGTTAAAGAAGATTCAGAAAATCGGGAGATGAAAATTAAGTTGGCTGCATTGTTTTGGATGGACATGAGTGGGGATTGATGGGCGGGTGGTAAGCTGCAGAGCAAGAAGCAGCATTGGTCACAGCAGGCAATAATGAGGGAATGAACTAAAGTTTGGGATGATCCTGAAAGAAACTGTGGAGGAAGAAACAGAGGATTCACTGGGAGTCTGGATGGGAGTAGAGAAGGAAAGAGAAGAACTGAAGATGGCTGTATGGTTACAAGCCCAGTGGCAGAGAAAGCTTGTGGACTTGCTAAAGAAAGCGGAGAAAGGAGGCAGAGGAGAGGAAAGATAAAAGGCTCTCCTCTGGACATGGCCAGTTTCAACTAGTGGCACCACATCCAGAAGGAAAGGTAGCAGAGCCAGGCAGAGAATGTGACTGACAGATGTGAGCACCTAGGCTAGAGAGGTAGGTTTGACTCAGAGTTGAATCTATAGAAATGAATGAGATCAGTCGTAGGATCGGGGGAGAATGAGAAGCGACGGGGGCCTAGAGTGAGCATTCAGGGGTTCACAGAGCAGGAGAGAAGAACTGGAATCTCTGAGAGAGATGTTGAAAGAGTAGTCAAGTGAGTGCAGAACTGGGAGAGCAATGAGCTTTGGGAACCTCAAGCGAAATGTGTATGTGCAAAGCACACGGAGAGGGGGAGTGAACTGAAGAGGCCATTAGTCTCAGCTAGCAGGAGACTGACTGTGAGAATGATTCTGGTGGTGTGAAACGGAGACAGGAATTTGAAGGTGTTGGAATAAACCATTGTTCAAGTTGTATTTGAGGCCAAGGGGTGGACAGAAATGGACCAGAGAACAGTGGGATGGGGCGGGGAGGGGGATGCTCAGCGGTGTGTTTGAAAGAGAGAGAGAGGAGCCAGTGTTAGAGATCAGAGCTGATCAAGAATTTTTCAGTAAAACAGTTTTTCTTTGGCAAACAGCAATTTGTTGACACTACAACTTTTCCCAGGACTATGACAGGTTTGATGAACGTTTCCTTGGGAAGGATTATTTGAGTCCACAGTGGAATTTCTGGTCAAAGCCACAGAGAGACCCACCAACACCTCAGAATAGCCTATTGGTTAGAGCACTCACCTACAACGTGGGGGACCTGGGCTCTGGGCCTGCTTTGGAGCAGGAATTTGAACTCTGGCCTCCAATCACCCAGGGAGCACCCTAACCAAAGGCAACTCTTCCAGTGTAGTCTGCTTTCAATCTCTCCTACTGGAGCTGTTCTACTTTGTCTAAATAAATATTAATTGTAGCAGGAACTTGAATGTGATTCTCCTACATCCCAGCTGAGCATGCTGACCACTGAACTATAGAGTCAGCATTTCTCTTTCTCTCTGGTTTTAACACTGGCAAACTTTGAAAGCTCTCAGATTTGACCCAATGTGGAAAGGAAAAAACAAAAACCCAAACTCAAAAATAGTGGCAGGATGGGCAAACTGTTTCCCTCCCAGCTCTGTGAGAGGATGATTAAAGTTAAGGGCCAGAGAGGGAGTAGGAGAGGA
Source organism: Gopherus flavomarginatus (assembly GCF_025201925.1). Classification (NCBI taxonomy): domain Eukaryota; kingdom Metazoa; phylum Chordata; order Testudines; family Testudinidae; genus Gopherus; species Gopherus flavomarginatus. The sequence continues at coordinate 18,423,464 of NC_066637.1, read as the reverse complement.
TGCAAGGGAGATGAAGAGCTGAGAGGGTCTGGCACAAATTGTGGGATTGGAAGAAGGCAAGAGACTATACTTTTCTGATCCAAAGAGGGGAAGAGATCTGGGAAGGGATGGTTCTGGGAAGGGGATAAAGAACAGGAGGAGGAGAGTTTTTGATGGATGGTGCCGATGTTTCCTTAGCAGAAGCCAGCTATATATTAAGAGGAGGTAGGATGGACACTTCAGGGGGGAGTCAAAGGTTTAGAAAGGATGGTAAGTTTTGTATGCCTGGGAATCTGTGAGGAAGGAGATATAAAGGCCTTCGGCAAAGAGGAAAGCAGAACTGACAGGGCACAGAGCAAACCCATGACAGGAAACAGCCACCCTTCACAGCTATCTGGATTTTTATGGCTATACAGGGAAATCACGTGTCCTTATGTGAACCGCAGAATTTTGCCTGGAATTTGTCTACATGGGTAAAATTTTCAAAAGCACAGAAGTGCCTTAGGAGCCTAAGTCCCATTGACTTTCAGTGAGATTTTGGCTCCTGAGGCTGGGATGCACTAAAGGAGTTAGGCACCTGGAAAAATCACTGTGCTACACAAAGCCTGAGAGAGGTCTTCTACAATAAATGGGCAGAGATCGGCGCCTCAGACTGCGATTCACAAAGCTAGCACGCTAGGCGTGTAGTGGTCTCAGCTAGCCAATCACAGAATCGCAGGACTGGAAGGGACTTCAAGAGGTCTTGTAGTCCTGTCCCCTGCACTCAAGGCAGGACCAAGAATTATCTAGACCGGGGTAGGCCGCATCCAGCCTGTCAGACCGTTTAATGCCGCCCTCAAGTTCCTGCCAGGGAGCAGGTTCAGGGGCTTGCCCTGCTCCACACGTGCCATGGCTCCGCGCAGCTCCTGGAAGCAGTGGCATTTCCGTCCTCCAGCTCCTATGCATAGGGGCAGTCAGGGGGCTTTGCATGCTGCCCCCGCCCCAAGCGCCAGCTCTGCAGCTCCCACTAGCCAGGAACTATTTGTTCTTGACAAATCCATGCTGACACTTATTTATCACCTTATTATCTTCTAGGTGTTTGCAAGTTGATTTCTTAATTGTTTGCTCCATTATTTTACCTGGTACTGAAGTTAAGCTGATTGGTCTGTAATTCCCTGGGTTGTCTTTATTCCCCTTTTTATAGATGGGCACTAGATTTGGACTTTTCCAGTCTTCTGGAATCTCTCCCATCTTCCATGACTTTTTGAAGATAATCACTAATAGCTCAGATATCTCCTCAGGCAGCTCCTTCAGTATTCTAGGATGTATTTCATCAGCCCTGGTAACTTGAAGACATCTAACTAGTCTAAGTAATTTTTAACTTGTTCTTTCCCTATTTTAGCCTCTGATCCTACCTCATTTTCACTGATGTTCACTATGTTAGACATCCAATCGCTACTAAACTTTTTGGTGAAAACTGAAACAAAAAAGTCATTTAGCACATCTGCCATTTCCACATTTTCTGTTACTGTTTTTTTCTACCATTATTACGTAATGGACCTACTCTGTCCTGGTCTTCCTCTTGTTTTCAATGTATTTGTAGAATGTTTTCTTGTTGTCCTTTATGTCTCTAGCTAATTTAATCTCATTCTGTGCCTTGGCCTTTTCTAATTTTGTCCCTGCATCCCTTTGTAATTTGACCTTGTTTCCACTTTTTTTAAGAATCTTTTTTGAGTTTCAGATCATTGAAGATCTCCTGGTTAAGCCAGGGTGGTCTCTTGCCATACTTCCTACCTTTCTTACACAGTGGAAGAGTTTGCTCTTGTGCTCTTAATGATGTCTCTTTGGAAAACTGCCAGGTCTCTTGAACTGTTTTTCCCCTTACACTTGCTTCCCATGGGATCTTACCTACCAACTCCCCAAGTTTGCTAAAGTCTGCCTTTAGCAAATGGGAGATGATGATGAGAGGGGTGTGTCCTAAGCCCAACCCCTTTCAGGGAGACAGGCCCCTACATCCAGGCTTCAGGGAGACACCAATTTCTGCTTGTGATTCACAGCTGGGAACCCTCTTTGGAGTCAGGGAAGAGAATCTCCCTCAGACTTCTAGTCCAGTAGTTAAGATCCTCACCAGGGGTGTGGGAGAGCCCTACTTCATGAGGGGGCGAAGTAATTTGATTTGGCATCTGCCACCTCTCAAGGGTACGCCGCAGCCACTGGCCTGTGGGATACTCTGATGTGGGGCTCTCATGGTCTCTCCTGTTGAAGCTCTTGCACAGTAGATAAATAATTGAAGAATATTTAGAGACTCAGGACTGGATCTTGGGTCTCCTATTTCCCACATGAGCACCAGGGTACAGAGTCAGTCTCAGCCTGGTAACCCCTTTCTCTTTGTCGGAACGGTGGGCACCTCAGGCCTGGTCTACACTGGGGGGGGGGGTGTCGATGTAAGATATGCAACTTCAGCTACAGGAATACCGTAGCTGAAGTCAAAGTATCTTATCCCGACTTACCTCTCGTCCTCACAGTGCGGGATCGAGGTTCGCGGCTCCCCTGCCAACTCCGCTACCACCGCTCACTCCGGTGGAGTTTGGGAGTCGACAGGGAGTGCGTTCAGGGATCGATATATCGTGTCTAGATGAGACGCGATATATCGATCACCGATAAATCGATCGCTACCCGCCGATACGGCGGGTAGTCTGGACGTACCCTGAGAGTCAGATTGTTGTTGCTATGTGCACTAGTTGGGTTTCTGTTAGTCTGTGTTTGGTTTGGTTTTGCTACTTGCTGTTTCTTTGCTTTGTCCCCTTCTCTCTTCCTTGGGGCTGGAGGGTTCCCCATGGGGTCCACCTCAGATGTGTTTAGCCGTTTGTCTCACACGCATGGGGTGCAGTTTGCACCTGCTGTCTCCAGCACTGTGGAGGGTGTGGTGCTGAGTGGAGAGATTATTGGCTGTGCTAATATAAAATCTGCCTCTCAAATGAACAAATCTAGGGTGACTTTCCTGGCCTGGGAATTGATTGGTACAGGGAGGACTCTGGATCAAGGAGTCTTTCGTTCAAGTTTTTCCCTTGTTTACTCCTGCTACCGTCATTTTTTCCAATGTCTCCTGCCTTCCTTCACAATTCGATGCTTGTGTCTGAATGTGCCTGTCATGGGAAGGAGGTTTCTGCTGTTAGGATGATTCCATTAGGTTGCAAGAACCCGAGTGGGAGGCTTGTGGTGTCATTCCAGCACCGGGTTTGTGTGGTTCTAAATAACGCCGAACAGCCCTTGAATCTGGTTTCAAAACACCACAGAGATGGGGCAGATTACACAGTGTTTGTTACCTCTAAAAATATGAAATGTTTCCTGAGTGGTGACCCTGGTCATTGAAGGGATCCCTGCCCACACACTGCTGGCTCAGGGGATCCTGGTGAGAAGGTGGGACCCTAGGATAGTGAGGAGCAGGCTGGGACATGAAGGGACCAGCAGGACACAGAACCTGCACGTGCACTGCCTGGTTCTATCTCCTCACCCCTCACTAGTGTATGGTCTGTCATTGTACAGAGTCCATATTGTGACTCCATCACTTGGACCTAGACAGAAGCGAGTCCTTGAGGCTGAGGGGCGGCTCCCTGCAGAGGAACTACAGAGTGATTCTAGAGCTGGGAGTGAAGAACAGCCCAGGGTGACCAGTTTATGCAGGACTATTTCTAAACAAGCTAAGACTTTGGAGCCCCCTGAGCTGCTGGCAGCTGCTGCGGATGGAGCTGCGGGCCTGAGCAGGAGGATAGTGTCATCTGGGTGGTGGCTCTATGCCTGGAGCTCCCAGTAGGGCACTGCCTTCCCTTGGAAAGGGGAGTCCTCAGGCCCCTAATCCTGCATGCTGCAGTGAGGATGCTGGGTCCCAGCCTGGGGCTGCACTGCCTGCCCCTCTTGGGGAAAGAGATTTGCCAGCTGCCTTCCTGAATCTCCTTAGTAAAGGAGAATGTTACAATGGCGGCTCAACATTCTCCTGAGCTGCTGGGCGCTGAGGGAGATGAAGAGGATGACAACAGTCTCTGACTCGTCACTGGTCCCTGATGTCTCAGCTAGTCACTTGTGTCGGAAGGGTGGGTACCGTGTGCAGGAGATGGGTGATTTTTTGGAGACCACTAAAGAGAAGCGGGGAATTGAGGTCGAAGATTGATGTACAGCGCTTTGTTCGTCTACCCTTGTCTTGAGAGACACCTCGGTTGAGTGTAGGAAACATTTTCGTCTCAAACAGTTGAGGAAGATGAGTGAAGCACCTCCTGTCCACCTTCAATGCCAATCTTCTTCCAGGTTTTGATGGACAGGCCTGGGCTCTTCTGGATTCTGCCACCCACTCAGCAGGGTGTAACTGATTTATTGTCTTCCCATGTGAATTTATTTGATGGTGTCTCCATCCCCTCACGCTTTCCAGGCAGGGTCACCAGGGCAGCTGGGAAGGAAAATTCTAATCGTAGGGTAACCCTAACACAAATATATACACTATATTCAACACAGTAATTATACTGAACAGGAGATAAATATAACATAACAGGGTAAAACACGATTCTCAGGGTCACCGGTGCCCATGCTGATACCTGTAAAATTCCCCAGTCACATGACCTGATATAGCAAATGTAAAGTTAGTGTCCCGTTGGCACACATACTTTTTTGGGGCCCTTGATGACCTGTGGCCATGATACCTTCTGTGCAGCAGTTAGCAAGGTGGCTGACTGGGTTCAGTACAGCCCAAAAGACTCACAAGTGAGATAAGGTGGTAAATCCATCTGCAGATTTGATAGGCAGCAGGTAACAAAATCCCCAACCCCTGATGCCCTGGCCTGAGGACACAGTTCAGGAACTAGGGGTCTCCCAATTTCCCTGACTAGCTTACTAAGAAATGGTGACTCTCAAACTCTTTGAATGATCCTCAGGGTCAGAGATGACTCAGGACTCCTCAGTCACCGCAGGGGTCCTCTCCAAGCAGGAGTCGGGCTGCTGCTGGCCCAGGATTTCCCCTCACCATCAAGGGGCGCAGGACTCCAGGTGCAGATTACAAAACTATAGTGACATCCCAACTGTATTCTCTCCCCAAGCGCTCAGACACACTCCCAGCAGGCAGCAGCCTTGGACTAGCAGCCAGAGCAGAGCTGGCCATGTGGTGACTGGTCTCACCTAGGGAGCTGGGCGGCTAACTCAGCCTGTCTGGGGAAGTTTTCCCAGCAAAACTCTATGAACTGGGTGTCGCCACGCAGCAGGAAGGATGGATTTCCCTTTCCGGTCGCCAGGGGCCAGTTCTCAGGGGGAACCCTGCATTTAGGCCTGGGACTCACCAGCTCCTCACACAGCCAGTCCTGCCCTTGCCCTTGCAGGCTCCAGACTGCTCAAAAATGGCTCCCCCCAATCCCCCATCCTGAGCACCCAGGGAAGCGCATGCTGCCTTGGCTCCCGCTCCCTACCGGGGACAGTGGGTGTCTCCCTGAGCTGCCTGCACACAGAGCCCCAGGGGCCCAGGTAAGCTCCGGGAGGGGCGGGGGGGATTGTGCAGGGATTGCTCAGATATATAGGCTTCACATGGCTGCTTTTTTTTTTTCTTAAAGCATTTCCACTTTTCATTGTCTCTCTCTAATGCTTGGTTCTCTCTTTCTAGTCTCTATGGTGCTGCTCAGCTTTGGTTCTCTAAATATTAACGGGTGATGGGATTAGGGTGACCAGACAGCAAGTGTGAAAAATTGGGGTAGGGGATAATAGGAACCTATATAAGAAAAAGTCCCAAAAATCGGGACTGTCTCTATAAAGTCGGGAGGTCTGGTCATGCTAGATGGGATGGTCATAAAAGGGCACAACTCAGACAAAAAACAGGTCAATGCATCTGACGAAGTGGGTATTTACCCACGAAAGCTCATGCCCCAAAGTGTCTGTTAGTCTATAAGGTGCCACAGGATTCTTTGCTGCTTTTACAGATCCAGACTAACACGGCTACCCCTCTGATACTAAACAGGTCAATGTCATCTTTTGGCAAAAGACACACTCAGAGGCAGATAGGGTGACCAGACAGCATGTGTGAAAAATCGGGACAGGGGGTGGGGGGTTAACAGGAGCCTATATAAGAAAAAGCCCCAAATATCGGGACTGTCCCTACAAAATCGGGACATCTGGTCACCCTAGACCCAGATAATCAGGGGAACTGGCTGATGGCATGGGAAAGGAAAGCTTTCTCGAGCCATGGCTCCAATGTCACAGCTGGGGTAACTGTTCTCTTTCCTGGGGTTCAGGGGCACAGATCCTGCTTGTGAATGAGATTGTGCCAGGCTGGCTCCTCCAGGTGGAGACACGTATGGGCATTATTGTTTTTAATCTTTGTACTGTGTATGCCCCCACACTATGTCTCCTTTCTGCGGACACTTGCCCTTCCTATGCTTGGCTGTGGCCCTGATGCTGCTATTGTCCTGGGAGGGGACTTCACTTGCACTGTAGATCATGTTTTAGACAGGAGCCATGCAGAGCCACGCCCTCCATCGGCCAGGGAACTGCATTGTACTGCCTTTGAGCTAGTAGATGTTTGGAAGTTCTCTCACCCCACTGTTAGGCCGTACACTTGGCTGAAGGTTGCTCCCAACCAGGTCTCAGGGGATAGACTGGATCACTTTTATAGCACGAAGTTTGGTCTTCCATGTCTCCCACCCACTTGTCTGACCATCACTATGTTTCTGTCAGTGTGTGTCTCTTCCTGCCTGTGCTTCCCACTGGTGCCTTAATATCAAATTATTACAGCCCTTGAATTTCACCCAGGTATTAGCTGTGTTTTGGGAGTGTTGGCAGCAGCACAAGCCCCAGTATGAGTCCCTGAGACAGTGCTGGGTGTCAGGTCCAGCTCCAACTGTTCTGCCAGCAGTAATTCCCGGCTGCCACACAGTCCTTGCATCAGACCATGAGTGCCCCGGCCTGAGATACCTTGCGCCTTCATGGCAACCTTGACATGGGAAACCCAGTGTAGACTCACTAAGCCTTAACTGGCTCTCAAGGCACTTCTTGGAAGAACAGGTGCAAGGAGCATCTAATGGCTGGCCCTGCTGAGATCCAGAAAGCAGCTGTTTCTTTTTACAGTGTTCTGTATTCACCTGAAGCCTGGGATGTGCTGGCAGTGGAGGAACTGAACCAGGGATTATCCCCATCTGACTGGTGACGAGCAGCAGTGCCTGGACGCCCCGCTGTCACTGTTGCTCTCTGTTGCGGTCCAGCAGCTCTTGACAGGCCAGGCCTCAGGTATTGATGGGCTGCCATCTGACGTTTACAAGCCTTTCTGGCATTTTCTCAGTCCTGACTCTTTTGTAGAGGTGCTGAAGTGTACCCAGGAGAAAGGGCTGTCCCTCAGTTGCTGCAGGCAGTGACCACCCTGCTACTCAGGAAAGGGGATCTCTGTGACTTAAGGAATTGGACACCTATTTTTTCCCTTCTCTGCTCTGATTATCCTGACTATCCAGGGCCCTAGCCAACCAACTAAAGGAATCTCTGGACTCTGATACGCTCTAATCAAACATACCGTATTCCTAGCCACTGTATTTTTGATCATTTTGTTATTAATTTGTGATGGTTTTTACTGTTAACAAACTTTGTAATCTGGATGTGGGGCTTGTTTCAATGGATCAGGAGAAGGCCTCTATAGACTTTAGTATAATTATCTTTTAACAGCATTAGAAACTTTCGGGATTGGGTCAGTTGCTCTTCGAATATATTTTTTTGTACCACAACATTTTCAGTGTCCTGAAGATTAATAGGGGTCTTTCTGCTGCTTTCCCTTTTGCAGAAGCATTCATCAGGGGTTTCCTCTGTCTGGGCATTGTACTCTCTTAGTTTGGAGCCATTCCTGCTCCTCCTCAGAGGCCATCTGACTGGCCTTCCTGGTTCATCTCTCAGCCTATATTGATAATAGCTCCATTTTTATTACATCTGACAGTGATGTGCAGGCACTTTGCACTTGTTTACAAGTGTAAGAACAAGCAGCTTGTGCCTGCATTAACTGGGCTAAGAGCTCATTCAAATGTACTGGGCTTTTGGCAGGGTAGTGATCCCTCTTTGTTGTCCCAACAATTGCAATGAGGCATCTCTGGCATTAAGGTATCGGGGGTCTTTTTTGGATCTGAACAAATTGTGTTAAAGAACTGGGAGGGGGCTGAAGGGTAAGTGCAAGGCTTCTTGCAGAAATGGTGCTGGCTCCTTTCTAGACTCTCTTTTTGGGGAAGGGTTTTGATTGCCAACAACCTTGTGGTCTCCGTGTTGTGGCACCAGCTAGTATGTCTGGACCCTTGCTGAGGCCTTCTGGACTGGATTCAGATGCATATTAACTTTTTTTTTTAATAGCTACCACTGGTTGCATCCTGCTTTGCTGTTCCTGCAATTAGATGCAGGGGCCAGGGCCTCATTGATTTGTCAGCAGCGTGGCAGCCTTTTGCCTCCAGTCTGTTCAGCAGCTGCTGCACTCTGATTCCCTGCTGGCCTGAAAGTCCCTTGTTTTCTCTCCCTTCCATCTTGCTACGGGGTTGGGCTTTGACTGTTTTTGCTGGCACCTGGTCAGTTACAGAATCTAGATTTGCCTCCATTCTATAACGGTGTGATGCAGTAGGGACTGTCTGTGTGGGGAGTGGGAGAGCAGGGAAGGACTTTGGGAGATGGACGATGCCAAAGCCTGTAACCTGAGCTAGGTAAGGGAGGGGAAAGGTCAACACCTTTGTCCGGGAAGGAAAAAAAAAAAGGGAGTGGCAGGAGGAAAGCAGTTTGAGTTTGGGCTTGGGGCTGTGTGGGCGGAATTCAGGGTATCCTAGCTAGGATCCAAGCACCCTGAAAGCCCAGAAGGACTCGGTGGAGGGGTCCTAACTGTGCCTGCAAGCTCTGCTGTAACCTGTGTTCCTGTTGTCCAATAAACCTTCTGTTTTACTGGCTGGCTAAGAGTCACTGTGGGTCCCAGGAAGAGGGGTGCAGGGCCGGACTCCCCCACACTCCGTGACAACTGGTGGCAGCGGTGGGATATACTGCACCCCGTGAACGGCGCTTCCTGCAGTAAGTGACTGGGGAGCAGTAAAACGAAGGGGTGGTTAACCCCTGGAAGTGTGTGCCCAGTAAGAAGGACTTTGCAGTAACAGGGTCCCCCGGGGGATTGCAGCGAGTGGTCCCAGGGGCGGAGGAGTCTGCAGCTCGACCCTGGCAGAGAGGTGGTGACCTCACGAAGGGCTGGTGCACTAGGGGTCCCCCTGGAAACCGTGGGGAGCGGCGAGCACCCCAGCCTGTGAGTGGCCAGCAGGAAGATGTATGCCAAGCGGCGCAAGTGTGACCTGGTGGAGCTGTGTAAGCAGAGGGGGCTGCACCCAGGGAGGCTCAGCAAGGACCAGCTGATTGCCCAGCTGGAGCAGGGAGACCGCATGAATGAACGGAGCCCTGTCTCTGAGGGAAGCAGCCAAGCAGATGCAGCGCAGGCACCAGTGACTGTCCCTGCTGGGAGTGGTCAACCAGCAGACGAGGGCTTCCCGAGACCCCCCCTTCCTAGGCGTAGAGGAAGGGCGGGGAGGAGCCCAGTGTATACCGAGGGCACCGTGACACCCCCGGCCAGCAGGGGATCCGCCCGGCGAAGCCCACCCCCCAGCAGGGGATCCTCCCGGCAACGCTCGGCATCCGTGGAGCGGATGCGGCTGGAATATGAAAGGGAGCTGAGACGGGAGGAGCTCGAGTTAAAGAGGCGAAAGCTGGAGGAGAAGGCGAAACAGCGTGAACATGAGCGGAAGAAAAAGGAGAAACAGCGTAAACATGAGCTGGACCTGGCCCGGCTGAGGAGCAGTGAGGCCCCAGCTGCGGTGAGTGAGGGGGGACCCAAGCCTACAAAGAGCTTTGATAAGCACTTGCTGCCCCGGCGTAAGGAGGGGGAGGACATAGATACCTTCCTGACGGCCTTTAAAAATGCCTGCGAGCTGCACAGGGTTGACCCTGCAGACAGGATCGCAGTTCTCACTCCCTTACTGGACTCCACAGCCGTGGAGGTATACAGCCAACTAAAAGGGGCGGAGGCAGGGAACTACAAACTGTTCAAACAGGCCCTGCTCCGCGAGTTTGGGCTGACTCCTGAGATGTACCGGAAAAAGTTCCGGAGCCAGCGTAAAACCCGTAAGGTTACATACCTACAACTGGTCAACCGGGCGCAGGGGTATGCCCGCAAGTGAACAGCTGGGGCCCAAATTAAAAAGGACCTGCTTGACCTATTCATACTGGAGCACCTGTACGAGCAGTGCCCGTCCAACCTGAGGCTGTGGTTGATGGACCAGAAGCCGGAAAACCCGCAGCATGCAGGCCAGCTGGCCGACCAATTTGTGGACAGTCGGGCAGGGGATGGCAGGGAGGAGTCTCGAAGAAGCAAGCCTGCCTCAACGCAGAGAGAGAGTCATCATGGGACCTCCCAAAGGGGGCCTATGAAGAACCCCCCCAAAAGGGGAACATCCAGCGGCAGGTCCCTTCGACCCACTCAAGGGGACCCACGAGATATGGGCTGCTATCGCTGTGGCCAACAAGGTCACATACGGGCCCAGTGCCCCAAGCTCAGGGACAGACCAAGCAGACCCAACCCGCAGAGGGTGGACTGGGTAAAAACCCAATCGGAGGAGGGGCTACATTCCCAGGAAAGGGGGGTTGGCAACATACCACCTGTGGATGCTCCCGGTTCCGGGTTTTTGGTTTACCGGGTGGGCGCGGGGCTGCCCCTCCGGAAAAAGTGCATTGTTTCCCTGGAAGTGAATGGAAGAAAGGTCACTGGGTACTGGGACACGGGCGCAGAGGTGACGCTGGCCCGGCCCGAGGTGGTGGCCTCAGATCGGATGGTGCCCGACACCTACCTGACCCTGATGGGCATGGGCGGAACCCCATTCAAGGTACCCGTGGCAAGGGTACACCTGAAATGGGGGGCCAAGGAGGGCCCCAAGGATGTGGGGGTACACCAATATTTGCCCACTGACGTGTTAATGGAAGGGGACCTTGAGGACTGGCCTAGTAACACCCAGAGTGCCCTGGTCGTGACTCGTAGTCAGAGTCGGCAAATGGCACTGCACCCCGAAAACGGGGAAGGTACTCGACCTGAGGTGCAGGACCCTAACTCAGGGAGCGGGGAACGCCCAGGGGCACGGTGCAGAGAGGCTGCGGCCTCAGACCCAGCCAGCAAGAAAAAGCCGGTCCCCATTCCTGTCCCAGCTGCTAAGTTCCAGGCCGAGTTGCAGAAAGATCCCTCCTTGCGAAAGCACAGGGACCGGGCTGACCTTAGTGCGGTACAGACCATAAGGAGAGGTTGCAAGGAGAGGTTCCTGTGGGAGAAGGGGTTCCTGTACCGAGAATGGGCTCCCCCAGGGTAAGTAGAGTCATGGGGGATCAGGAGGCAGCTGGTGGTTCCCCAGAAGTTCCGTCACAAGCTGTTGTACCTGGCCCATGACATCCCTCTCGCAGGGCACCAGGGAATCCGGCGCACCAGGCAGAGGCTGCTACAGAACTTTTACTGGCCTGGGGTCTTTACCCATGTCCGACAGTACTGCCAATCCTGTGACCCCTGCCAGAGGGTGGGGAAGGCCCGGAACAAGGGGAAAGCGGCTTTAAGGCCTTTACCCATCATAGAAGAACCTTTCCAGAAGGTAGCCATGGACATAGTGGGACCTCTCAGCAAGACGACCCGGTCAGGGAAGAAATACATCCTGGTGGTGGTGGATTTTGCCACTCGCTACCCCGAGGCGGTGGCCTTGTCCTCTATCGAAGCAGACACAGTGGCAGATGCGCTGCTGACAATTTTCAGCCGGGTGGGGTTCCCCAAGGAGGTCTTAACGGACCAGGGGTCCAACTTCATGTCGGCCCTGCTCCGGTCCTTATGGCAAAAATGTGGGGTCCAGCACAACTGGGCCTCAGCGTATCACCCCCAGTCCAACGGGCTGGTAGAAAGGTTCAACGAAACGCTAAAGATGATGCTAAAAACATTTATGAACCAGCATCCGCAAGATTGGGACAAGTACTTACCTCACCTGCTGTTTGCGTACAGGGAGGTACCCCAGAAATCTACTGGGTTTTCACCTTTCAAACTGTTGTATGGAAGGCGGGTGAGGGGGCCCCTAGACCTGATGAGGGACGAATGGGAGGGAAAGGCCGCTCCCGAGGAAGAGTCAGTGGTGGAGTATGTCCTAACCTTCCGGAAAAGACTGGCCGAGCTCATGGGCCTGGCCAGGGAAAATCTGGCCCGAGCCCAAAGGAGGCAGAAGGTCTGGTATGACCGCACAGCACGAGCCCGTACCTTCGCCACCGGGGATCAGGTAATGGTTCTTATCCCCGTAAAAAGAAACAAACTCCAGGCCACTTGAAAAGGGCCCTTCAAGGTTATCAAGCAACTAAATAAGGTAAACTATGTGGTGAAGCTGTCAAACCGGGCACATCACCGTCGGGTGTACCACGTAAACATGATGAAACCATACTATAACAGGGGGAATGTGGTGTTGGCCGTGTGTGGACATTGGGAGGGGCAGGGAGATGACCCCTTAGTGGATCTATTCCCTGGAACAAAAGCTGGTTCCCCCCTGGAGGCGATTCCCCTCTCTGAGCAACTGACCCCGGGCCAGCACGCTGAGATCAGAGGGGTGCTGCATCTGTACCGACAGCTGTTTTCCAACCAGCCTGGACGCACTAATTTAACTGTCCACCGGGTGGAGACCGGGTCACATCCCCCTATAAAATGCTCCCCTTTTCGGGTCACTGGTAAAACTGCCCAGGATCTTGAAAGAAAGGTCAGGAACATGCTGGCTTTGGGGGTAATCCAGCCGTCTTCCAGCCCTTGGGCCTCGCCAGTAGTGCTGGTTCCCAAGAAGGATGGGTCAATCCGGTTCTGTGTGGACTATCGAAAGCTCAATGCCATTACCGTATCTAATGCCTACCCTATGCCCAGGCCTGACGAGCTCTTAGACAAGCTGGGAGGTGCACGGTACCTCACCACTATGGATCTTACCAAAGGCTACTGGCAAGTGCCGCTGGACGCAAATGCCAGGCTGAAATCGGCCTTTATCACCCCTCTGGGGCTCTATGAGTTTTTGACCCTGCCCTTCGGCCTCAAGGGAGCGCCAGCCACCTTCCAGCGCCTGGTGAATCAGCTACTGAGGGGGATGGAAAGTTTTGCCGTGGCGTATATTGACGACATCTGCGTCTTCAGCCAGACCTGGGAGGACCACGTGTCCCAGGTTAAACAAGTCCTGAACCAACTCCAAAAGGCTGGGTTAACAGTAAAGGCTAAAAAGTGCAAGGTGGGGATGGCTGAAGTATCTTACCTGGGCCATCGGGTGGGGAGCGGCTGCCTGAAGCCGGAACCAGCCAAGGTGGAGGTGATCAGAGACTGGCCTGCTCCCCAAACCAAAAAGCAGGTCCAGGCCTTTATTGGGATGGCGGGGTACTATCGAAGGTTCGTGCCCCACTTCAGTGCCATAGCCGGCCCCATCACTGAACTGTGCAAAAAGGGGAAGCCAAACAAGGTAATCTGGACTAAGCAGTGCCAGAAGGCTTTCCGGGCGCTAAAGGAGGCTCTGGTTAGCAACCCAGTTCTGGCAAACCCAGATTTTAACAAACCCTTTATGGTGTTCACCGATGCCTCAGACACGGGACTGGGGGCGGTGTTAATGCAGAAGGATGAAAAGGGGAAGAGACACCCCATCGTGTACCTAAGTAAAAAGCTGCTACCCCGGAAACAAAGCTACGCGGCCATCAAAAAGGAATGCCTGGCCATGGTGTGGGCCCTTAAGAAGCTAAAGCCATATCTCTTTGGGCGACACTTCACCGTATACACCAACCACTCTCCCCTGACCTGGCTGCACCAGATGAAAGGAGCCAACGCCAAGCTCCTGAGGTGGAGCCTGCTCCTGCAGGACTATGACATGGACGTGGTCCATGTAAAGGAAAGTGCCAACCTAACAGCGAATGCGTTGTCCCGGAAAGGGGACCCTAAACTTCCCCAGGTCACTGGGCAAAGTGACCCCGCTCAGTTCAGTCTCGAAGGGGGGAAAGATGTGATGCAGTAGGGACTGTCTGTGTGGGAAGTGGGATAGCAGGGAAGGACTTTAGGAGATGGACAATGCCAAAGCCTGTAACCTGAGCTAGGTAAGGGAGGGGAAAGGTCAACACCTTTGCCCGGGAAGGAAAAAAAAAAGGGAGTGGCAGGAGGAAAGCAGTTTGAGTTTGGGCTTGGGGCTGTGTGGGCAGAATTCAGGGTATCCTAGCTAGGATCCAAGCACCCTGAAAGCCCAGAAGGACTCGGTGGAGGGGTCCTAACTGTGCCTGCAAGCTCTGCTGTAACCTGTGTTCCTGTTGTCCAATAAACCTTCTGTTTTACTGGCTGGCTAAGAGTCACTGTGGGTCCCAGGAAGAGGGGTGCAGGGCCGGACTCCCCCACACTCCGTGACAAACGGTCTTTTTAACACCTGGCAACTTCTGCAAAGTGCACAACTGGACCAGGCATTTTCCATTTTATGGCTGTTGGAAGAGCCACTGTTTATTAACCCACTTTTTCCTGCTGAAGTTCTCTCCTGCATGAGCCTATTTTCTGCCTCTACTTAGACTGGGTTGACAAAGCTCTCACCTGATTGTTCCTCGTTGGTCAAGCTGGAAGTCTTGCTGTTCAGACCTGAATCTGGTCTGTGCATTTGGTTGGAGAAAGTCCTCTCTGAATTCCAGGCGGCGCTCCCTCAGCTGGCTGCTCAGTATTTGCAGGAGGTTTCGGCTGTGATTGTTCTAGGAGGGAAGCCTGTGTTTGCCTCACTAGCTGTCTCCCCTTTTGTGCATGAGATCCTTGTACAACCGAGCAGATTGTTGTCCTGGAAGAGTTTGGTGAATGTTCCTTTTGCAGCCATGACCAAGAAGCAGCTCTATGATATTTGTGTCAAGGTGCAGCATTATGCTGCCCTCTCTAATCTCCCTGATACAGCCTGGAGGATGCCTTTGTCCCTAGGTGTCTCTATGCCCCCAGCTTGGAGGATGTTATACAATGTCCTCTTCCTAAAGGTTCCTGCATGGCATCGTAGCACCCAATCATTTTGCACACCATATTATCCAAGAGATGTCCATGCAGTGCCCCTTTTGTTTGTCTTCAGGCACAGGCTACTTATGTCAGGATAAGTTCTGTCACTCAAGGGTGTGAATAAGCCACCCTCTGAGCGACGCAAGTTACGCCACCCTCAGCGTCAGGGTGGACAGCACTGTGTCTTCTCCCACCAACATAGCTACCACTACTCGTGGGGGCTGGTGTCATTAAGTCTACAGGAGAGCTCTTCCCATTGGCTTAGAGGGTCTGCACTAGTAGTGTAGAGCGGTGCAGCTGCATCAGTGCACCTGTGGTGCTGTAAGCTCTGTAAGGTAGTCATAACCACAGCGTTTCAGCTTTTTCTACATGTCCCCATTTGATTCTATTTTTTGTTCTTTTGCAGCAGATTTTCAGCAGTTTGGGCCCGGTTTCATGCCAGAGTGAGATACAGTGCTTGCATTCTGCTCGTTTCTTGCCTGACTAACTTTTCGTTGGGTCAGGCAAAGCCATTTTGAAATCTCGCCGGAACAGAATGGCCGGGTTACAGCGGTGTGATGGGCTAAGGCTGGTCCGGGCACAGCTGTGCAGATTGATCACACTTTTTAGAAACTGACTTACCACCTGCAAACATTTCAGTTGACTTGGTATGTTAACTATATTTTGAGTGAACTTAGTGATGACGATACTTTAGTGATCCAGGTTTAATGTTCCCTTAAGGTGTGTTTTGATTGATGTTTTTGTGTGTATATTGTAATTTTATAACATTTTAAAATACTTATGATGTGACTTCATGTGAATAAAGGTGTTTTTCTTGACCTCTCTCTCGTTTAAACCCCCCCACACACACACACACACAGCTGCTTTGTGTGAACTCACCTGAGGGGCCTGACCTAGTAGATGGCCTCTGAACATGCTTACTGGATTGGGCCTTACAAGACTTAGGTAGCTTAACAACTACCTTCCCCGGTTTGTGAATTGCTCTGGGTCTTAGGTGGGAGATGGGCACCCAGACGCCCAAAGGAAGGCAGCCACGTGCATGTCCAGAATTAGAAACCTAGGTGCCTAGGGAACTTTCAATGGAGAAATTTAGGCACTGAGTGAGTTTAGGCACCTGCAGGGCTCAGTGGGAGCGGGAAGGGTTGTGCATAGCAACTGGTACCAAAACCAGGACTTAGGCACCTCAAATAGGAACTTGGGGGCCTAATTCCTTTTGTGCATTCAGATGTAAGTGCCTATGGGCTTGTCTACACTTAAAACATTACAGCCGTACCGCTGCGCTACTGTAGTGCTCCAGCAGAGACACTACCTACATTGATGGGAAGAATTCTCCCATTGGCGTAGGTAACCCGCCTCCCTGAGAGACGGTAACTTGGCTGATGGATGAATTCTTTCATCGACCTAGTGCTGTCTACACACGGACTTAGGCTGGCTTAACAACACTCCTCAGGGCTGTGGATTGTCACGCCTTTGGCCGATACAATTAAACAAACTTAATTTTCTTGTGTAGACCCAGGCCTAAGTCTCTTTTGAAAGTGAGACTTAGAGTCCTAAATCAGTGAGATATTTTTGAATATTTTACCCTATATCTATTTGAAGCCAATTTTTGGTCAAACTCTAGTTTGTAAAGCACGTTGAGGTCCTCAAATAACAGGTATTCTATAAATACAAAGTCAGTGGAGCCAAACCCCCAGCCTATGGGTCAGACCTGGTCCCTTAGACTCTATGTAGGAGCACCATTGCCCTCACTGGAATTACATTGATTTACACCAGCTGGGAATCTGGTTCAAGATTTTAAAATAATGTAGGTGGTGGTGTATTAATTTAGATAGAATATAGGGGCCTAACAATGTTAACATAACCAAGTGACTGTCCAACATTAAAGAAGGTCTGGGGTTTGGTATACAGATACCTCAGCCTGCTTAGTACTATGGCAAACATGTCATTAAACATCATTTTAACCTTTCTTTAAAGATAAAGAAAATGAGGAAAAACAGTTACTACTTTACCTTTCCAATGCTTTAAGTCAGGCTTTCAGTGTAACATTATTTCCTTTTCCTTAGCTGGAGAAGATTTTTAGAAGGAAAAAACTCCTTGTTTCGCAGTCTCTAAGATGGTATCAAAGATGGGGAGAACTGTCCTTGGGGAGAAGAGAAGAAGTTGGTTGAGATGAGCTGTGGCAAGTCCCACCCTGTTTCATCCCAGGTGGTGGTTGGATTCAGCTGAAGCCAATAGAAGTGCTGATGTCATGTGGGTCACTTTCTCTGGCACAGTCTGGTCAGGACATCTCTCAGGAGTAGGATGATGAATGCCTGGAGTCCCAGGGGACAGTGGGGGTGGCAGCCAGGCTAGTGAAGCTTGCTCTAGTAGCTGCCATCTATTCTTCTTGTTTTCCCCAAAAAGTATCTTTCTTAAAAGACCCAAAAAGGAAGTGGTGGGTGGAATAGCCCATCCTCTCATTATTTTGTACATCAGTCAGTCTTAGTTTCCAACACACCAATTTTGATTCATCAGTTTTTGGAGTTGCACTTTCTTCTTTACCAACCATGATCTTAATACAGTCTTTGAGTTATATCAGGTGTCCTTTTTGTTTGGACTAATTACGTTTTTCTGTCTGGTATTCTTGCACTTGTTTATAACATTCTTTATTAAAAACAACTTGACTACTTTTCATGGTTAATTCCCAAGCAGGTAAAAAGTGATAGGCCCATTTACCACAACAGTGCGTAGTCATTGCTGTTGTGTGCACAAATTGGAAATTGCAGGTAAGTACATGTAAGTGTTATGTTCATGGCATATACACAGAGAAGTTAGATAAAGACATAAATACTCTTGCAGGAAGGTTACAATGTGACATAAGAACATAAGAATGGCCATACTAGGTCAGACCTATGGTCCGTCTAGCCCAGTATCCTGTCTTCCAGCAGTGGCTAGTGCCAGGTGTTTCAGAAGGAATGAACAGAACAGATTATCACTGAGTGATCCATCCCCTGTTGTCCATTCAGAGCTTTTGGGAATCACAGGCTAGGGACAGTCAGAGCATGGGGTTGATAGACTTATCCTCCAGAAAGTTATATAGTTCTTTTTTGAACCCCTTTATAATTTTGGCCTTCACAACATCCCTTGGCAAAGAGTTCCACAGATTGACTGTGCATTGTGTGAAGAAATACTTCCTTTTGTTTGTTTTAAACCTGTTGTGTAGTAATTTCATTGGGTGACCCCCTGGTTTGTATGTTACATGAAGGAGTAGATAACATTTCCTTATTTACTTTCTCCACACCAGGCATGATTTTATCAACTTCTATCATATCCCCACCCTTAGCTGTCTCTTTTCCAAGCTGAAAAGTTCAATCTTTTTAATCTCTCCTTACGCAGAAGCTGTTCCATACCTTTAATCATTTTTCTTGCCCTTCGTACCTTTTCCAGTTCTAAAATATCTTTTTTGAGATAGGGCAACCAGAACCACACACAGTATTCAAGGTGTGGGTGTACCATGGATTTATATAGTAGCATTATGATATGTTCTATCTTATTATCTAGCCTCTTCCTAATGGTTCCTAACATTGTTCGCTTTTTTGGCTGCCGCTACGCACTGAGCGGATGTTTTCAGAGAACTATCCGCAACGACCACAAGATTACCTTCTTGAGTCGTAACAGCTAATTTTAGACCTCATCATTTTATATGCATAGTTGGGATTATGTTTTCCGATGTGCATTACTTTCCACTTATCAGCATTGAATTTCATCTGCCATTTTGTTGCCTGGTCACCCAGTCCTGAGTAATTTTGTATCATCTGCAAATTTTGCCACCTCACTGCTTACCACTTTTTCCAGATAATTTATGAATATGTTGAACAGCAGTGGTCCTAGTACAGAGCCCTGGGGGACACCACTATTTACCTCTCTCCAGTGTGAAAACTGACCAGTTATTCCTATCCTTCGCTTTCTGTCTGTTAACCATTAACTGATCCATAAGAGGACCTTCCCTCTTATCCCATGACTGCTTATTAACGCTACTTTATTTCTTAGAATTCAGAACAATGACCCACAAGAACCCCAAAACAGAGAGGCAGCTCACTCCACTTTAATCTAGGCTGGCTGTCAGCAGACTGACTGCTCCTATGCTCGAATTGCATGCTTCTCCTTTGCCTGGACCAGGAAACCCCCCTGAAATTTTAAGTGACAGCATACAATTTTGACAGTTTTCAATACACTGCAATACATGATTGGTAGAAATCTTAGATAGATCAATCGTATGGGGATAGATAAATAGATGTGTTGTATGGGCATAGATTAGACTGTATGGGGATAGATTAGATTAGACAGATGTGCGAATGGCCAGTCAAACAAATAGGCAGAACTAGCTATGGTCCTAAAAGTGCCCTGAGCCATGTTTTGCCATTGAATAATACTGAATGCAACAGTAAATTCCCTAACTCAAAGATAGTTAATATATGAGGGCCACGCTCTAAGCCTGATCTTTGCACAAACCTCACATTGTTTCCAGTGGAAGAGCTGTGTGAATTGAAGGTGGTATCTAGTTTAAATACGTATCTGGCCCACATAACCAAAGTATCTGAGCACCTCACTTTAATGTATTTATCTGCAAAATACACCTGTGAGGTAGGACAGTGCTGTTCTCTGCTTTGTACAGATGGGGAAACTGAGGCACAGAGAGTAAGTGACTTGAACAAGGCTTCATGGGGAATCTGTGGACTGGGTTACAAATCTTCATTAAATATGTAATTTGATCCTCTCCCTTAGAATGACTTTAGCTCCCTGTATTAAGTGTTGCTATTACCCCAATGTCTAAGGGAGAAGTGTCTCACACTTGTGACATCCCCAGTAACATTTATCCCCATTACTTTCACAGATTTCTTCTTGAACAAGTTTCCCTTGAGAATTGCCTTGTGCTTTATGAACTGGGTTATGCCCATGGCGAACAAGCTCTGCTCCGAGTAGCCATGAGACAGATCAGCCTGAACTTTAGGCACCTCTCTCTGGAGGACAAAAGCTTCCTACATCTGAAACCCAGCACTTTGATTAGCATCATCTCCTCAGACAGCCTGGTGGTCTCTTCTGAGATAGTTGTCTACCGGGCAGTGCGACGCTGGATGAAATTTCAAACTTCCAACCGCCGTCCGTTCCTGAGTAAGATAATGAGGCATGTCCGCTTTCCACTCCTTACCCAGGAAGAGCTCCAAGAGGTCCAATTAGAATCAGCACATTGCGGGGACATGCGGTTGCGATGGAAGCGTCTCAACAGACAAGAGAGGTTGCGGGAGTGTGGAGGTCTTAGACAGGGCATGTACCACAAGTGTATTGTGTGCGTGGACCTGTTCAACATGGAGGGCCCAGAGCTGAAAACGAAGGATTTTCAGGTAGGCTGTTTTGACCCCCAGACAGAAAAGTGGGAAAAAATGACGCCTTTGAAATGCCTGTACTGTGCTCGCTGCCTGGCAGTGGCAGATAAGCTCTACGTAACCGGAGGTGTGCACACAGATGACTCTTATTCAGATACTCTCCATGAGTACAGCTCTTTCAGAGGCCGGTGGACACAACTCCCTTCCATGTCAATGCCCCGTGCTTCACATGGGTTTCTAAACTGCAGCCAGAAGCTTTATGCTGTGGGGGGCTGGTGCAGGTATGAAGATTATCTCGATTCTGCAGAGTGCTTTGACTTGATGGCGAAGACCTGGACTCCCATCTCTCGGCTGCCATACAGTCTGAGCCATTTTGCCGCCACAGTGCTTAAAAATAAATTGTACCTGATAGGTGGCGTGACAGACAAACTGGGCTCTTGGTATGTTTCCAGGAAGGTTTTAATCTACAAAGTTAGCTCCAATGTGTGGACGCAGGTGCTTCTGGAAGCAGAGTGCTACTGGTCGGGAGCTGTCTCCATGAATAATGGGATATATGTTATTGGTGGGTATTTTAGGAGCAGAGTGAGACATCATAATGAGAGATGGCCTGATTCAGGAAACCTGCATTGCAGTCGAAAGTGTTTCTTCCTGGACGAAGATGGAAGAGTGGACAAGGATGTCGTGATCCCAAAGTTGCCAGTTCAAATTGCTGGTGCTGGTGTGGTGCGCTGGAAGAAGAGGATCTACGTGCTGGGTGGCGAAAATACATATTTATATAATAACCACGATGGTGAAAATGAAGAGGAATATTACAACACAATTTACTATTGGGAACCTGGAGACCACAGATGGACTCAGTGTCTGGAAAGACTCCCTTTCAGCAACTGGGGAATCAGCGGATTTGGATGTGCAACGCTGAAGTTACCCAAAAAAACTATTCTGTCTCTTTTTCGAAAGACAGCTGTAGCCCTGACAGCTGTTGAGTTAGCAGAGAGATAGCGGCTTTTTATCCACGTGCCAGATTGCCTCATGGTCAGTGTATCCTGTCCCTAAAGCTGCATTTGTGAAGATCACCTGCCTGTACCTTTACTGTGTGTTTACTTGTGTTTATATGGAACTCCAAGCCATTCCACTGGAAACCAGCAGATTGTTGGTAAAGGAAAAGGTGTGGTACAGAGGGACCAGTTCACCACTGCCTTGTGTTGGGGCTGTCCTTTATACTTGTGCAAAGTGGGTGTAAAATCCTACCAAGTCAGAGCTCTCCCCTAGAATCATTTTAATATCTGTTTGGTTCCTTGAAGGAAAGAGAGGCTGTAGTAGCAGCAAAGAAAGCACAGCTGTGTTGAAGAGAGGGAATGAGATGGCGGTAACCCATTGCTAGGCCCCTCCCAACTCTAGGGCTAGCCCCCAACAGTCTCTGGGGTATTCTACATTGCCCCAGCTGCCAAAGACATAAGGCCCTTTCTGGGAAGGACAGGGCTGTCCAGATACCAGGGACAATTTTCAAAAGCATCTACGTTCTTTAGGAATCCAAGTCTCATTTTCAAAAGTGACTTTCACTGGGAATTAGGCACTTAAGTCATGTAGGAGCTTTTGGAAATGGTACCTGCCATGGCTGCACTCTCTTTCTCCTAATTCGGTCCCTGCCATTGAACGTAAGAGATTAGCGGGATTCAGGAAAGGGTTAGACACTTGAATGGATAACAAGTACGTACAGAGTTATTATTGCAGTGAATAGTAAAAGAATTATCAAAAGTGTTAGCTGGAGGATAAACCCTCCTGCTTCAGGGCGTGAGTCAACCTCTGACTACTGAGGATCAGGAAGAACCTTTCCTTGGGGCATGTTAGCCCATAATTGCTGCTGCAGGGTTTCTTCTGGTGAAGGATCTTGCGCTGGCTACTTTCAGTGGCATCATCCTGGACTGGATGGAGCACGGTCTGTTCCTTTGTGGCAAATCCTATGTTGCTGCACTGAGAGCTGGGAGAAGGGTGGGTGTAGAAGTCATTGCAGTGCTCCTTTGGATCCCCCTGGTTCTTCCATCCAGGAAATCCTCCCAGAGATGACCCTATCACTTCCCAGTACTGGGAGGGAAGGTATACGATTTGCATGGGTAGCAGGGACTGTGGAGTTGGGGGACAACAGGGGACATGGAAGGCATAGTGAGGGACTGAGCAGCCATGTGCAGCATTGGTGCTGATCACACGAGTTAAAAAGAAAAGCAAGCACTAGCATATTTGTGCCTTCTCTGCCTAGTGGACCAGTTGTGGCTCCCTTAGAAGGGCCAGGCTGTGCTCCTAGGTATTGCAGGAATAGAGCTGGTGGGAATCTATTTTTTCCCATGGAAAATTTTAACTTCAGCAAAAAAATCAAAAAGTGAAAATTTCTGTTCAAATATCAGGGATGGAAGGGACCTTAGGAGATCATCTAGTCCAACCCTCTGCTCAAAGCATGACCAATCCCCAAATGGTCAGGAATTGAGCTCACAACCCTGGGTTTAGCAAGCCAATGCTCAAACCACTGAGCTATCCCTCTTCCCCCAGAATATTTATGGAGATATACCTATCTCATAGAAGGGACCCTGAAATGCCCCATGGCAGCTGTAGTTTGGATGCCATTCTTCTGTGTGGGCTAGGCTACCTTTTCAGACTACATCTCCCATGATGCACCATGGACTTTCCTTTTGCTAAGCTGCCACAGTGATTCACAGGAGCCCCTGCTGCAATGTATCATCAGAGATGCAGTCCTTAGAGGAGAAAAGAGGCATGAGACCTCAAACTATAGCACTGAGGCAACATTTCTCAATCAAATTTTTTCAGTTTTCAGACTCAGATGATAAACATTCACATAAAAAAGAATCTGGCACATCAGAAAAGGGCAGACAAATAAACAGGGACAAGTTTTTAAAGTGCTTGTACATGAATGCTAGAAGTCTAAATAATAAGATGGGTGAATTAGAGTGCCTTGTTGATATAATAGGCATCACAGAAACCTGGTGGACTGAGGACAATCAATGGGACACAATCATTCCGGAGTACAAAATATATCGGAAGGACAGAACAGGTCGTGCAGGTGAGGGAGTGGCATTATATGTGAAAGAAAATGTAGATTCAAATGAAGTAAAAATCTTAAGCGAATCCACATGTTCCATAGAATCTCTATGGATAGAAATGTCATGCTCTAATAAAAATATAACATTAGGGATCTATTATCGACCACCTCACCAGGACAGTAATAGTGATGATGAAATGCTAAGGGAAATTAGAGAGGCTATCAAAATTAAGAACCCAATAATAGTGGGGGATTTCAATTATCCCCATATTGACTGGGAACATTTCACTTCAGGACAAAATGCAGAGATAAAATTTCTCAATACTTTAAATGACTGCTTCATGGAGCAGCTGGTACAGGAACCCACAAGGGGAGAGGCAACTCTAGATTTAATCCTGAGCGGAGCGCAGGAGCTGGTCCAAGAGGTAACTATAGCAGGACCGCTTGGAAATAGTGACCATAATACAATAACATTCAACATCCCTGTGGTGGGAAGAACATCTCAACAGCCCAACACTGTGGCATTTAATTTCAAAAGGGGGAACTATGCAAAAATGAGGGGGTTAGTTAAACAGAAGTTAAAAGGTACAGTGACTAAAGTGAAATCCCTGCAAGCTGCATGGGCACTTTTTAAAGACACCATAAAAGAGGCCCAACTTCAATGTATACCCCAAATTAAGAAACACAGTAAAAGAACTAAAAAAGAGCCACCATGGCTTAACAACCATGTAAAAGAAGCAGTGAGAGAGAAAAAGACTTCCTTTAAAAAGTGGAAGTTAAATCCTAGTGAGGCAAATAGAAAGGAGCCTAAACACTGCCAGATTAAGTGCAAGAGTGTAATAAGAAAAGCCAAAGAGGAGTTTGAAGAACGGCTAGCCAAAAACTCCAAAGGTAATAACAAAATGTTTTTTAAGTATATCAGAAGCAGGAAGCCTGCTAAACAACCAGTGGGCCCCTTGATGATCGAGATACAAAAGGAGTGTTTAAAGACGATAAAGTCATTGCGGAGAAATTAAATGGATTCTTTGCTTCAGTCTTCACAGCTGAGGATGTTAGGGAGATTCCCAAACCTGAGCTTGCTTTTGTAGGTGACAAATCTGAGGAACTGTCACAGATTGAAGTGTCACTAGAGGAGGTTTTGAAATTAATTGATAAACTTAACAGTAACGAGTCACCGGGACCAGATGGAACTCAAATGTGAAGTTGCGGAACTATTAACTAAGGTTTGTAACCTGTCCTTTAAATCAGCTTCAGTACCCAATGACTGGAAGTTAGCTAATGTAACACCAATATTTAAAAAGGGCTCTAGAGGTGATCTTGGCATTTACAGACCGGTAAGTCTAACGTCGGTACCGGGCAAATTAGTCGAAATAATAGTTAAGAATAAAATTGTCAGACACATAGAAAAACATAAACTGTTGAGCAGTAGTCAACATGGTTTCTGTAAAGGGAAATCGTGTCTTACTAATCTATTAGACTTCTTTGAAGAGATCAACAAATATGTGAACAAAGGGGATCCAGTGGACATAGTATACTTAGATTTCCAGAAAGCCTTTGACAAAGTCCCTCACCAGAGGCTCTTACGTAAATTAAGCTGTCATGGGATAAAAGGGAAGGTCCTTTCTTGGATTGAGAACTGGTTAAAAGACAGGGAACAAAAGGGTAAGAATTAATGGTAAATTCTCAGAATGGAGAGGGGTAACTAGTGGTGTTCCCCAAGGGTCAGTCCTAGGACCAATCCTCTTCAATTTATTCATAAATGATCTGGAGAAAGGGGTAAACAGTGAGGTGGCAAAGTTTGCAGATGATACTGAACTGCTCAAGATAGTTAAGACCAAAGCAGACTGTGAAGAACTTCAAAAAGATCTCACAAAACTAAGTGATTGGGCAACTGTAGGCATCCGTTGTCGGGGTTCAGCCCTCTCTGAGGTGGCTGAGAGCCAGGCCGGCTCACTACCTGGGGCAACAATGACAGTCCGGGGATCAGACCCTCAGACAGGGGCTGAGCCAAGAGTTCAGTCTAGTAAGTCCAGGCCCTCGATCAGGGCGGGGCAACAAACAATAGTGCAGGGCTCAGACCCTCAGGCAGGGGCTGAGCAAGCAGTTCAAGGTAAGAGGCCCAAGCTTCTTGGCCAGGGCATCGGGGCGAGGGGGAGACTGCCACCCATGAGTGGAGTGGCAGGGGGGACGCAGGCCCACCCCCTCCTCTGCGTCCCAGCCCGGAGCCCTAACAGCGGCAGGCAGCCCGCTGCTGTGCCAGTGGAGATCCTGGCCACAACACACTGACATTGGCTCTGGGTGTGCTGCAGCCAGACTAGGGTCGGCTGCCCCCAGGCTACTTCCAGACTCCCCCTCGGGGCTTACCTGGATCCTGGGATCATCCTCTGCAGGGTCCAGGTTCATGGGTTTGTCCCGGCCGGGGCTGGGTGGTAGGTCCGGCAGCTCCTCCGGAAAGTCTGTCCAGGGTAGCTCCAGCAGCTCTTCCGGGTAGCAGGTGCGGGGGAGCTCCGGCAGCTCTTCCGGGTAGTGGGCACGGGGGAGCTCCGGCAGCTCTTCCGGGTAGTGGGCACGGGGGAGCTCCGGCGGCTCTTCCGGGTAGTGGGCATGGGGGAGCTCCGGCAGCTCTTCCGGGTAGTGGGCACGGGGGAGCTCCGGCGGCTCTTCCGGGTAGTGGGCATGGGGGAGCTCCGGCAGCTCTTCCGGGTAGTGGGCACGGGGGAGCTCCGGCGGCTTTTCCGGGTAGCGGGCACGGGGTAGCTCCGGCAGCTCTTCCGGGTAGCAGGTGCGGGGGAGCTCCGGCAGCTCTTCCGGGTAGTGGGCACGGGGGAGCTCCGGCGGCTCTTCCGGGTAGTGGGCATGGGGGAGCTCCGGCGGCTCTTCCGGGTAGCGGGCACAGGGTAGCTCCGGCAGCTCTTCCGGGTAGCAGGTGCGGGGGAGCTCCGGCAGCTCTTCCGGGTAGGGGGCATGGGGGAGCTCCGGCAGCTCTTCCGGGTAGTGGGCACGGGGGAGCTCCGGCGGCTCTTCCGGGTAGTGGGCATGGGGGAGCTCCGGCAGCTCCTCAGGGTAGCGGGCACGAGGGAGCTCCGGCAGCTCCTCGGGGTAGCGGGCACGGGGGAGCTCCGGCAGCTCCTCGGGGTAGCGGGCACGGGGGAGCTCCGGCAGCTCCTCAGGGTAGTGGGCACGAGGGAGCTCCAGTAGCTCTTCTAGGTAGCGAGCTCGGGGGAGTTCAGGCCACTCTGGGCGGCTACACTGGGTTGCAGGAGTATCCCAGTCCCGAGCTCCCTGAGAGATGTTGGCTTGCTCCGGCCACTGGCCTCCCACTGAGCTCTGAGGGCCTGCCTTTATACTTCCAGGTCGGCGCTTGACCCTTTGCGGGGCGGGCTCAGAGCTCTTTAGCTCCACCCAGTCCGGCCTCTGGCTGGGCTCTTCGTCCTCTGGGGCGGCTGGGAGCCAGGCCGCCTCACTACAGCAACAAAATGGCAAATGAAATTTAATGTGGATAAACGTAAAGTAATGCACATTGGAAAAAATAACCCCAACTATACATACAATATGATGGGGGGCTAATTTAGCTACAACAAGTCAGGAAAGAGATCTTGGAGTCATCGTGGACAGTTCTCTGAAGATGTCCACGCCATGTGCAGAGGTGGTCAAAAAAGCAAACAGGATGTTAGGAATTATTAAAAAAGGGATAGAGAATAAGACTGAGAATATATTATTGCCCTTATATAAATCCGTGGTACGCCCAAATCTCGAATACTGTGTACAGATGTGATCTCACCTCAAAAAAGATATACTGGCACTAGAAAAGTTTGAAAAAAGGGCAACTAAAATGATTAGGAGTTTGGAGAGGGTCCCATATGAGGAAAGATTAAAGAGGCTAGGACTCTTCAGCTTGGAAAAGAGGAGACTAAGGGGGGATATAATAGAGGTATATAAAATCATGAGTGATGTGGAGAAAGTGGATAAGGAAAAGTTATTTACTTATTCTTATAATACAAGAACTAGGGGTCACCAAATGAAATTAATAGGCAGCAGGTTTAAAACAAATAAAAGTTCTTCTTCATGCAGCGCACAGTCAACTTGTGGAACTCCTTACCTGAGGAGGTTATGAAGGCTAGGACTATAACAGCATTTAAAAGGGAACTGGATAAATTCATGATGGTTAAGTCCATAAATGGCTATTAGCCAGGATGGGTAAGGAATGGTGCTCCTAGTCTCTGTTTGTCAGAGGATGGAGATGGATGGCAGGAGAGAGATCACTTGATCATTTTCTGTTAGGTTCACTCCCTGTGGGGCACCTGGCATTGGCCACTGTCGGTAGACAGATACTGGGCTAGATGGACCTTTGCTCTGACCTGGTACGGCCATTCTTATGTTCTTAAGTCATTAGCTGAGATTCTCCTTCCAGATGATGCCATGGTATCCTCTCTCACTGCAAGAGGGAATCACAGATATTAGGAAGAGACAGGTAATAGTAATGGGGGATTCGATCATTAGAAATATAGATAGCTGGGGTTGTGATGACCGGGAGAACCACATGGTGAATTGCCTGCTGGGTGCAAAGGTTGTGGATCTCTCAAGACATCTAGATAGACTTATCTGCAGTGCTGGGAAGGATCTGGTGGTCATGGTACATGACATATAGGAAAAGGTAGGAGAGAGGTCCTGGAGGCCAAATTTAAGCTTCTAGGTAAGACATTAAAGTCCAGGACCTCCATGGTAGCATTATCTGATATGCTTCCAGTTTCATGCACAGGGCCAGTTAGAACAGGACCTCAATGCATGGATGAGACAATGGTGCAGGGAAGAGGGGTTTAGGTTTATTAGGAACTAGGGAACTTTTCTAGAAAAGAGGGCCCTATACAAGAAGGGTGGGCTCCACCTAAACAAAAACAGAACGAGATTGCTGGCATGTAAAATTAAAAAGGTTGTAGAAGAGTTTTTAAACCAAGAGCTGGGGAAAAACTGACAGGTGTGTAGGAGAACATAGTTCGGACAGAGACATCACGTAGAGGAGGAGCTATTAATGGGGATTCTCTGTATCCTAGTAAAGAGGAGAAGTTGATAAAGTACAGGTAGAATTGAAGAGATACCATCAAATGAAAGAGTCCCATTCAATTACATCACATGAAGGCAGACGACTAAAACTTGACAAATGTTATAAGCACTTGTATACAAATACTAGAAATCTAAATAGTACGATGAGTGAACTTAACTGCCTGGTATTAAATGAAGGTATTGATATAAAGGCATCACAGAAACTTGATGGAATGATGACAATCAATGGGATACTGTTGAACCAGGGTACAAAATATACAGGAATGACAGAACAGGTCATGCTGGTCAGGGAGCGGCACTATATATGAAAGAAAGTATAGGGTCAAAATCTTAAATGAATCAAACAGTACCATGGAATCTCGATGGATAGAAATTCTATGCTTGAATAATAAGAGTATAGTAGTAAGAATATACTACTGACCCCCTGACCAGGATGGTGGTGGTGATTGTGAAATGCTCGGGGAGATTACAGAGGCTATAGAAAAAAAAAAACCTCAACAATAATGGGGAATTTCAACTATTCCCATATTGACTCTGGGGGGGATTCAGAAAATAAAGTTTATAGGCACCATTAATGACTGGCTCTTGGAGCAGCTAGTCCTGGAACCCACAAGGGGAGAGGCAATTCTTGATTTGATCCTAAGTGGAGCACAGGATCAGGTCCAAGAGAATATAGCTGAACTGCTTGGTAATAGTGACCATAATATAATTAAATTTAACATCACTGTGGGGGGGGGGGGGGAGGGAAATACCAGAGAAGCCCACCACAGTAGCATTTAACTTCAGAAAGGGGAAGTACACAAGAAAAAGCTAGTTAGAAGAAAATTAAAAGGAAAAGTCACAAAAGTGAAATGTATCAGAGGGGTAGCCGTGTTAGTCTGGATCTGTAAAAGCAGCAAAGAATCCTGTGGCGCCTTATAGACTAACAGATGTTTTGGAGCATGAGCTTTCGTGGGTGAATACTCACTTCGTCAGATGCATGTAGTGGAAATTTCCATGGGCAGGTATATATATGCAAGCAAGCTAGAGATAACGAGGTTAGTTCAATCAGGGAGGATGATGCCCTGTTCTAGCAGTTGAGGTGTGAAAATCAAGGGAAGAGAAACTGGTTTTGCAGTTGGCAAGCCATTCGCAGTCTTTGTTTAAGCCTGAGCTGATGGTGTCAAATTTGCAGATGAACTGAAGCTCAGCAGTTTCTCTTTGAAGTCTCGTCCTGAAGTTTTTTTGCTGCAGGATGGCCACCTTAAGGTCTGCTATAGTGTGGCCAGGGAGGTTGAAGTGTTCTCCTACAAGTTTTTGTATATTGCCATTCCTAATATCTGATTTGTGTCCATTTATCCTTTTCCGTAGAGACTATCCAGTTTGGCCGATGTACATAGCAGAGGGGCATTGCTGGCATATGATGGCGTATATTACATTGGTGGACGTGCAGGTGAATGAACCGGTGATGGTGTGGCTGATCTGTTAGGTCCTGTGATGGTGTTGCTGGTGTAGATATGTGGGCAGAGTTGGCATCGAGGTTTCTTGCATGGATTGGTTCCTGAGCTAGAATTACTATGGTATGGTGTGCAGTTACTGGTGAGAATATGTTTCAAGTTGGCAGGTTGTCTGTGGGTGAGGACTGGCCTGCCACCCAAGGCCTGTGAAAGTGTAGGATCATTGTCCAGGATGGGTTGTAGATCCCTGATGATGCATTGGAGGGGTTTTAGCTGGAGACTGTATGTGATGGCCAGTGGAGTCCTGTTGGTTTCTTTCTTGGGTTTGTCTTGCAGTAGGAGGCTTCTGGGTACACGTCTGGCTCTGTGGATGTTTCCTTATTTCCTCGTGCGGGTATTGTAGTTTTGAGAATGCTTGGTGGAGATTTTGTAGGTGTTGGTCTCTGTCTGAGGTGTTAGAGCAGATGCGGTTGTACCTCAGTGCTTGACTGTAGATAATGGATCGTGTGATGTGCCCAGGATGGAAGCTGGAGGCATGAAGGTAGGCATAGCGGTCCGTATGTTTTTGGTATAGGGCGATGTTAATGTGGCCATCACTTATTTGCACCGTGGTGTCTAGGAAGTGGACCTCCCGTGTAGATTGGTCCAGGCTGAGGTTGATGGTGGGGTGGAAGCTGTTGAAATTGTGGTGGAATTTTTCCAGAGTGTCCTTCCCATGGGTCCAGATGATGAAGATGTCATCAATGTAGCGTAGGTAGAGAAGGGGCGTGAGTGGACGAGAGCTGAGGAAGCATTGTTCCAGGTTGGCCATAAAAATATTGGCATATTGTGGGGCCATGCGGGTGCCCATAGCGGTGCCACTGATCTGGAGATATATATTGTCATCAAATTTGAAATAGTTGTCTGTGAGGATAAAGGCACAGAGCTCAGCAGCCAGTTGTGCTGTGGCATCATCAGGGATACTGTTCCTGACAGCTTGTATTCCATCTATGTGTGGGATGTTTGTGTAGAGAGCCTCTACATCTATGGTGTTTTCTGGAAGGTCATCAATGCATTATAGTTTCGTCAGGAAATCAGTGGTGTCATGGAGATAGCTGGGAGTGCTGGTGGCATAGGGTCTGAGTAGAGAGTCCACATATCCAGACAGTCCTTCAGTGAGAGTGCCAATGCCCGAGATGATAGGGCGTCCAGAATTTCTGGGTTTTGTGGATCTTGGGTAGTAGATAGAATAATCCTGGTCGGGGCTCTAAGGGTATGTTGATTTGTTCCGGTGTTAGTGTAGGGAGTGTCCTGAGTAGATGGTGTAGTTTCTTAGTGTATTCCTCAGTGGGATCTGAGGGAAATGGCTGCAGACAACATAGAAACTTTTTTTAAACACCACAATAAAGGATCAAATTAAATGTATACCCCAAATTAAAAAGAACAATATAAGAACCAAAAAAAATGCCACTGTGCCGAACACCAGAGTAAAAGAAGTGATTACAGGCAAATATGCATCCCTTACCAATTGGAAGTCAAATCCTAGTGAGGAAAATTGAAAGGAGCATAAACTCTGGCACATCAAGTATAAAAGTGTAAGAAGGCAGGCCAAGAAAAAAGTTGAAGAAAAATTACCTAAGGACCCAAAATCTAGCAGCAAATTTATTGTAAATACATCAGAAGCAGGAAGTCTGCCAAACAATCAGTGGGGCCACTGGACAATCGAGGTGCTAAAGGAGCACTCACGGAAGACAAGTCCATTGCAGAGAAGCTAAATGAATTCTTTGCATTGGTCTTCACTGCAGAGAATATGAGGGAGATTCCCACACCTGACGTGACAAATATGAGGAACTGTCCCAGGCTGAGGTGTCAGTAGAGAAGATGCACAACTGGATGCACACCCAGTTAAGCACAACTGGAAATGGGCCAATGTTACTAAAGTGCTATGTAAGTACCACTGAGTCTGAGTTCCACCAGATAGTGACAGAAGTGGGCATACAACTCTGGTCCTCCTGACTCCCAACCTAGTGCCTAATCTACACAAAAGGAAATTTTATTTAGTAGAACCTCATCCTCCTCCATCAGCTGTTTCAAAGTTCAGAAATGTGAATTTCCTAGAGAAAATGGCTTTGAGATTTTTCATATTCTTCCAGAGACTGACACGTGTGTTTCTCTCGATGTTGTCACCATTCATAGTACTTAGTGCCAGAATGGACCATCATGATCATCTACTCTGGCCTCCTGTCTAACATGGGCCGTAGAATTTCCAGGGCCACCCAGAGGATTCAGGGGGCCTGGGGCAAAGCAATTTCGGAGGCCCCTTCCATTAAAAAAAATTGCAATACTATATTCTCGTGGGGGTCCCTCCAGGGCCCAGGCAAATCTGCCACTTGCTCCCCCCCACGGGCAGCCCTGGGAAAAATAAACCTTCCGCATCTCGGCACAAACCCAATTTTGAGAAAACTTCTTTACAAGGTATCACTGGTTCTCAGAATCAGCTAATGCTAAAAGGCACTAAAGCTCATTAAAAGGGTTGGACAAATATTTTCCATCAAAACTTTTTTTGGATTGAAAACTAGGGGTTTCTAAAAAGCAGAAAAAAATCACGGACAATGTCTGCTTTCCTTCAAAATTTATTGTTTTTTTAAATTGAAAAGCTGAAATTAGTCTGCCAAAACCTGAACATGGTTTGGGGTTTCAGAAGTGTATGGCCAAATATTTGCTGCTTGCTGTGTTTGATTGTTTAAAGAAACAATAAAAAATTCTGCTTAAAATAAATCCAAAACTTTTGAACCATCTCAGCTTGTGACCAAACACTTGAGCGAATCCAGTCAGAGATTTTTCCAGGTTTCTGATACTCTGCTGGCTTCCTTGACTCATATCTGTCTCCATAACTTTGGGTTCATTTAGGTTAGAATATAAGAACAGCCATACTGGGTCAAACCATCCAGCCCAGTATCCTGTCTACCGACTGGCCAATGCCAGGTGGCTCAGAGGGAGTGACTCTAACAGGTAATGGTCAAGTGATCTCTCCCCTGCCAAACAGAGGCTAGGGACACCATTCATTACCCATCCTGGCTAATTGCCATTAATGGACTTAACCTCCATGCATTTATCTGTTTCCTAGAGACTGGAGACGGTTACTGTGGATTTGTCATTAGTATAGCTTATGTACATACTCCACCAACTGAGCATTTCAGCTTGTTCCAGAATCTGCGATGAGCCTATGCTGTGAAAACTGACATGCTCAAAATAGCACATGCATGTGAATGGACACAGGGTGCTAAAATTAAATTAACCCAGGGGTTCTCAAACTGGGGGTCGGGACCCCTCAGGGTATCACAAGGTTATTCCTGGGGATCTCGAGCTGTCAGCCTCCACCTCAAACCTCGCTTTGCCTCCAGCATTTATAATAGTGTTAAATATACAAAAAAGTGTTTTCAATGTATATAGGGGGGAGGGGTCGCACTCAGAGGTTTGCTATGTGAAAGGGGCCACCAGGACAAAAGTTTGAGAACCACTGAATTAACCCCTCTGAAGCCTCAGGGAATGCAGGAGGGAGGTTGTCTCCCTTGGCAGGGTCGGGAAGGAGGTAGGTGGTGTAGGATATTGCTCTTCTCATGTGATCCCTCCCCAAGTGGCTAATTTTAAATGAAGCTACCCTCCCCTGACATGAATCTCCCTATGGCACTGAAATTAAATACAGACTATAATTTGGCATTTGAGAAGTGAAAGGGATGGTAGCCCTAATGGAAAAGCTAACAGCTTGGCTCTTCTGCAAGCCTCAAACTGCTGAATGAGCTTTAGAGTAGGGAAGGCCGTGCCTCGCAAACAGCCTGGCCCTGCCCCCTATCTGACCCCCACCCACTTCCTGCCCTCCGACTGCCCGCCCCATCAGAATCCCTGACCCATCCTGCTCCTTGTCCCCTCACCGTCCCCCAGAGACCCCCCACCACCACTCTGGGACCCCATGCCTGCTCCCCGTCCCCTGATTGTCCCAACCCCTATCCACCCCATCGCTGAGTCCTGACAGACCCCTGGACCACCCACTATCCAACCCCCCCATTCCCTGTCCCCTGACCGCCTCCCCCCAACCTCTGCCCCCTGACTGTCCCTGGGACTCCCTGCCCCTTATCCAACCCCCCCGGCTCCCCCCTCACCCAGAGCCTCAGCGCGTCGTATCCAGAAGCTTCCCTCGACAGCTGCAGCGTGGCTCCAGCGGGGCCCCTGAGCTCCTCCCCGCTCAGAGCCGCGTAGTAAGGCGGGGGGGCTGCGAGCTCCAGCGGGGCCTGAGTTCCCTCCACTCGGCGTGGAGCTCGCAGCCCCACCTCCTTACCACACAGCTCTGAGTGTGGCGGAGCTCAGGCTGTTCAGGGATGCCGCTGGATGCACTGAGGCTCCAGGAGAGGGGCGGAGGCGGGGTCGGGCCAGAGCTGGGGCGGGAGCCTCACTCGTTCTCTCGGGGGCCCCTGCGGGGTCTGGGGCAAATTGCCTCACTTCCCTCCCCCTCAGCGGCCCTGAGAATTTCCCCTAATTACTCATACATCTAACCTAAAAATTCTGGCTGAGCTAAAATATATCTTTCAGAAAGAAATATCCAGTCTTGTTTTAAAGACTCCAAGTGATGGAGAATCCACCACATCCTGTGGTAAATTGTTCCAATGGTTAACTACCCTCACTGTTTAAAAAAATGCCTTACGTCTATCCTGAAGTTATATAGCTTCAGCTTTCAACTATTGGATCTTCTTATTCCTCTGTCTGCTAAATTAAAGAGCCCTCATCTATCAGAAATCTTCTTCCCATAAAGACCTTATAGACCATGATCACATTACCTCTGAGTCTTTTCTTTGATAATCTAAATAGATTGAGCTTCCTAAATCTTTCACTGTAAAGACAGGTTTTCCAGACTTCAAATCATTCCTGTAGCTCTTTTCTGAACCCTTTCTAATTTTTCAACTTCTTTTTTGAAATGCAAACACAACAACTAGACACAATATTCTAGGAATGGTTTCACTTGTGCTTTTTACATCAGTAATACCACCGCACTGCTCTTACTCAATATTTTCCAGTTTATACTTTCAATGATCACAGTAGCTTTCTTAGCCACCATATCACACTGGGAGTTCATATTCAATCAGTTCTCCTCCTGACCACTAAGTCCTTTCCAGAGTCATTCCTTTCCAGGATTTAATTCAAACCAGATCATTTGACCAAGATGCATTTTAATACAACCAAGTGCAAGGCCATACATCTAGAAATTGTAGGTCACATTGACATACTTCAACATTTTGTAAATTTGCTCCCTTTACACAAAAGTTTTCTGATCTCTAACACAGGCAGATTCAATCAGGAAAAAAACTTTTTTGCCAGAAATATCATCCCCGCTAATGTGGCCCAGCCTTTCTGGAGCAGGCTGTTTTTATAGTGGCATAAGCTTTTTGCTAGTGTCAGTTGTGAGTCCACATTACCCTGTGTAATTATGTTTGTGCTCACGGTTTAATCAGTTTATTTGTGTCTTGCTCTATTATTTATGTTTATTCAAAGCTAACTAAAAAGAAATATTAAGAGGCAGCTATTTCCCAACAACACCTATCAGGGCTACCGATGTCGTTTGAAAAAGGGACAGGATCTCCTTTTTGGGTCTCTTTAGCATTGTACAACCAAACCCACTGACACCTTCATGAGAGACAGGGATGTCTTCTGGGCATTTGCTCCACTTGGGCTCACCGGGTTCCCAATAATAAATTGTTTTATAACATTGGGTTAAATTTTCCCCACCCAAGACATAGATCCTCTTTTCCCAACGGACCACTGCAGCATTAGCAATTCCCTTTGGCAGTTTTGGAACAATCACCTCCTCATTCATACTACCATCACCAGAGATAAAGAAACACTTTCTAGTGCAGTGACGGTTTTCTGGTATGAGACCACCCTCGACCCACTCTCTGGTTCTCTTTTCAGCATACCCACCTATAACATATATCCCATTATTCATGGCAACCGCACCCGCTGAAAAGAACCCATTGTTCAGAGACACCTGTGTCCATGTGTCCGTGCTAACTTCATAGATCAGAAGTCCTCTATGAAATTGCCAAGAGCCAGTCAGGCCTGTTGCTCCCCCTAGTAAGTATAGTTTCCTCTTGAGAACTACGGAGGCAGAACGGCTCAGAGCAAAAGGCATCCTACATATGGGAGTCCATATCTGCTCTGCTATGTCAAAGCGTTCTGCAGAATTGAGGAACTCATGAAACCCACGCCAGCCTCCCATAGCATACAGCCTCTGGTTACAGATTAGGAATCCATGTGTAGCACGGGGCACAGACATTGAAGGGAGCTGTGTCCACTGGCCTTTAAAAGAGTTGAACTCATACAAAGCATCTGAATAAGAATTCCTGCAGATGCCTCCAGATACATAGAGCTTGTCTCCAAGTGCCACACAGGCTGGATGTGTCAAAGATTTCAAGCCTGGGAGCTTTTCCCACCTTTCTGCATGAGGATCGTAAGAGCCCATCAGAAAATCTTCATTCTCCAGCTCTTGGTCCTCCCACATCTGTGAATCTACACACACTATCAGTTCATCAGACATGCCCTGTCTGAGTCCCCCGCTCTCGAGCAACCTCTCTTCACTGTCCAGCTGCTTCCAGTGATGCTGAACATCCCCATACCGTTCTGAATCCAGCTGCACATCCACAAGCTCTCTATCTGTCAAGAGAGGCAGCCGGACACACCTCATCAGCTCATTGAGGAGGTTGTGGCCTGTGGTGGGTTGAAACTGTATCCAGCGACGCACAGCCTGGTACACTTCTAACTCAGAAGCAACTGCAAGGCCATCTGAAGACAGGATGGTGATTAAACTGCTGACATCCAGACTCAAGAAGTCGTCATCCTCACAGAACCTTCCAAAGTTTAGGGTGATGAGCTGCATGGTAGCATAAAGGAGAGCTTGGTGGTTGTAAGCCTGAGCCAGTCTGTACAGCCCAATGCAGTTCTGTATGGAAATGGTCTTCAGAAGAAACCTGGGAGGATCAAAGGAAATAAACATTACTGGGAATGCATTAGTGACTGTTATCACCCCAGGACAGGTTGTCAGCAGGATTTGAACCCAGAGACCTCAGCACCAAAGAACAGACTTCTCCTACTTGCATTTAAAGAGGAGGACCTCCATTAGCTCATAGACTTTAAGATCAGAAGGACCATCATGGTCATCTAATCTGACCTCTTGCACATTGCAGGCCACAGAACGTCATCCACCCACTCCTCTAATAGACCCCTAACCTCTGGCTGAGTTACTCAAATCATAGTTTAAAGACTTCAAGTTAGAGAGAATTCATCATTCACACTAGTTTAAACCCGCAAGTGACCTGCACCCTGTGCTGAAGAGGAAGGCAAAAAAAACCCCAGGATCACTGGCAATTTGATTCAGGGGGAAATTCCTTCCCAACCCCAAATAGGGTGACCACTTTGACCCTGAGCATGACAATATTAGTAATAGGTGTTACCCTCTATGTAGACTAGCCACTTGAGGGGGCCACAAGACACAATTTACAAGCAAACTACATGAGAAAACTTTCTCCTGAGTTTGACACCCCAACATTAGGGTGGCAACCTTGCTTTTATGGCTATTCAACTGTAACTGAGTTAGTGAATTTCTTTCAGGCGAAAGGCTCCAGAATGGCATCTCAAAAGCACAAGTACACAAAGACCTCATGCTGGCCCCCACACAAACTCCTCTCACCACAACCTCTTGCACACCTAGACCACATCTGGGGGGTGACAGGGGTGTCTTCATGGGCTGTTAAAACCTCACCTACTTAGATTGCATTGATTTTTAAGGCCAGAAAGGGCCAGTGTGATCAAGTACTCCTATGTGTCCCAAAATGTGGAGTACCCCTGGAAGACTAGCTAGGGTCACTCTCCACGGTGTCAACTTCACTTTAAAAAAAAAAAAAAGGTTGATGTTATGGTTTTGAAGACAACTTTCAAAACATGACCCAGGCATGTGTAACTGAAACCTGAGTTATAATATCCTCTGCAGGCCTGAGCCACCACTTCCATTTCACTGGCAGTTAATTCATGTGTCAACGATGATACTTTAATGTCAACATTTGTTAACTAGTTCATTGCTCACCAAAGCATCTGAGAAAGGTTAAGAAGAATCAGATTGTGAAGATCTGCACAATCTGTGGGACTGCTCAATGTTGTGTCAGACATGAGGCCAGGGAGCAGGAACGGGGCAATAACATTTGAGACATTTTAAAATACAATTTCATTTCATTTCATTAAAATTCAGTTGACCTACCTGTAATACGATAGGTCAGAGTTGCAGAGAGGCATGATGGTTTCATTTTCCCAAAGGGAGCAGGGGGAGGACTCAGCTTTCCAACAGTTTGCAAAACTCTGATTTAGTCTGACCTCCTGCATAGTACAGGCCATAGAATTTCATCCAGTGATTCCGGCATCAAGCCTCTAACTGCTGGTTGGAATAGAGAGGGTCTTTTTGAAAGATGTCCAATCTCCCTTTAAAGCCTCCAGGAAATGAGAAATTCACCAAATCCCTTGCTAAATTCTGCCAATGCTTAATTACTCTCACTGTTAAACATTTGCATAGTATTTCCTGTTTCAGCTTTGCTGACTTCAATTTTCAGGCACTAGATTTGCCACATTAAAGAGCCTTCAATTATCAGATATTTTGTTGTGTGCGTACTTCTAGACTGCAATCAAGTCACCTCTCAATCCGCTTCTGGATAAACTAAATAGATTGAGGTCTAGATCTACAAAGGTACTTAAGTACTCTGGGGTTTAGGTACCTAAGGTCTAGTTCACACTACAAACCCATATTATTATTGAAAAATCCACACCTTGAGTGACATAGTTATACCAACTATAGGCATCGACTCGTGAGTGCTCCAGCCCTGGAGCACCCACGGGGAAAAATTGGTGGGTGCTCTGAACCCACTGGCAGCCAAGTGCCCCGCCGCAGCTCACTTCTGCTCTGCTGCCTCCTCTGAGCATGCCACATCCCCACTTCTCCCAGCACTTGCCGCTGTGAAACAGCTGTTTTGCGGCATAACAAGCTGTGGGAGGGATGGGGGAGAAGCAGGAATGCGGTGCGCTCCTGGGAAGAGACGGGGCTGAGGCAGGGATTTGGGGAAGGAGTCCAGTAGGGGCAGGGAGGGGGAGGAGTTGGGGCAGGGACTTTGGAGAAGGGGTTGGAATCGGGGTGGGGCACGGGGTGGAGTCGGGGCAGAGGGGTGCCAGGAGAAGTTGGTGCCTGTGATACCAACTCACCCCCTCCCTAGATTTTGCATGGGACCCCAGCCTTTGAACATGCCTGCCAGATCAGCAGAGCTTCTCCCATAGACATAGCTACCACCTCTAGTAGAGGTGGATTAACCATTCTGACGGGAGAGCTCTCACCCATCGGTATAGAGCGTCTTCATTAAAGCACTACAGCAGCGCATCTATATCAGTGCAGCTGTGCCAATGCAGAGATTTAAATATAGACTTGCCCAGTTTTAGGCTCCACTGATTTCCTCAAAACCCTGGCTTGGCTGCTACCTAAACCAATAGGCGCCTAAACTCTCTTGATCCCTAAATTTTTGCTGTAAAGGTTCCCATGACACCTAAGTTTCTGCCTCTGGACATGTACACTGATGTTTCACTCTCAGTGTCCGCATGCCAATCTCCCTTCTAAGCCGCAGAGTGATCCACAAACCGGGGACTGGCAAGCAGAGAAGCAGCAATAGTGCTTGCAGGGCCTGATCTGGCAGGCATGCTCAGAGGCTGGGTTCCCATGCAAAATCTGGCTGGAGGAGAAGGTAGTGCCCACCTTATAACTTATAACCCCGTGGTCAGAGTGCTCACTTAGGCCAGGGTTCAATCCCCTCTGTCTGAGGGGAGAAAGGATTTGAACCAGGTCTTCCAAAGCTCTCAGGCAAGTGCTAATATGAGATGCCCTCAATCTCTTTTGTTGAAGCTGTTCCACTTTGGATTAAATCATGAAAGATTCATTGGGCCAGAGAGGAACAGCAAGTGAGACTGACTCTATAGCTTGGTGATTTGGGCAACCAAGAGGAGACCCAGTGCCCCTGTTCCCATCAATCTTTAATTATTAATACTTTGTACACAATATTCCAGAGTGGTCTCATCAGTGCAGAGGGAATACCACAGCCCTACTCTTGCTGGAGTGGTCTCATCAGTGCTGTATACAGAGGGAATATCGCAGGCCTACTTTGCTGGATAGTCTGCTGTTAATATAGCCAAGTACTGTGTTAGTCCTTTTTGCAACAGCATTACATCAAATACATGTTCATTTGGTGATGTACAATGTTCCCTAAGTAATTGCCAGAGTTACCTGCTTTCCAAAATACAGTTCCCCCGCCTGTAGGTGTGACCTGCATTCTTTGTTCCTGGACGTATGCCCTTGCATTTAGCCTCGTTAAACACATTTTTTTTGAATGGACCCAGATTGCCAAGCGACCCAGATTGCTTTGTATGACTGCGCTGTCCTCATCATTAGTTACCACTTCACCAATCTCTGTCATACGCAAATGTTATCAGCAATGCTTATATATTTTCTTCAAGATCATTGATAAAAATATTGAACTGGGGCCAAGAACCAGCCCCTGATAACCCCACTAGAAGCACCCCCTCTTTGTGATGAATCCCAACTTACATTTACATTTTAAGATTCATCAGTTAGCCAACCCTTCTCAATTTGTGCCATCATGCTTTTGCTTAGAGCTAGTTTTCCAATCAGAATGTGGTACTAAGTCAAACACTTTACAGAAATCCAGATATAATCTATCATTCAGCAACCCAACTTGTCATCTTGGAAAAGAACAAATTTGTTGGACAAGATCTATGTTCTGTGAGTCAATGGTTGAAATTAATTATATTGCTATCCTTTCCTTTTAAATAACAGAGTCCTTATCAGTTGTTCCATTATCTTGCGCAGGATAGAAATCAGGCTAACTGGCCTATAGGTATCCAAGTCATCCCTCTGTTAAGACTGCTAACTTTGAGATGGCCTGATGAAAGGCTGTATATAAGAGGAAGGTATTATTATTATGGAGATTTCATCATCTTTCCCTTGAAAATCAGGCTGAAACCTACAGCTCATTTTATTCAGAATCGCTACTTACATGGTTATGACATTTCCTCACAATTGCCCAGGGCTGAATTTGAATAGGCATTTTACCCTGTGAAAGTTTCTTGGTTCATGTTACAAATAGTCTAAACTATCCTGAGTGTGATGAGCTGAGTTTTAAATTAATTGTATTGATGCTTGTTTTTACCTGCTTCTTAATATACAATTAACACACACATACACACATTTATTTCATTCTAAAGCACACTCGTAAGACCACAGGTTCTTTCATGTTACCTGTAGCAGATCTCCACTAGGGGGAGGATCTGTAGCTTGCTGGCTGCTGCAAACAGATCTGGGGCTGTCTCTAGACTAAGTGATAGCTTTTCTGTGTAGATATATTTTAATATGCTTTGGAGGATGGAAGGAGCCATATCCTGCAGCACAACTTCTCCACCCTGGAATTCTTTGCAGGAGCTTGTGAAAACATTCTTAAAGTAAGGACTGACAGCTGCTAGCAGTACTCTGCAGGAAGAGAGGAAACAATAGTTCCAAACAATAAAACCTGTGTTTACGGATGGTTCTCACTGTGTACATTAAATAACCACTTTTTAAAACAAAAACTGGAAAAACATCTATTATGTGTAATCATAAAGTTGGGAATATTCAGCAAGCA
The DNA here is from genome assembly GCF_025201925.1 of Gopherus flavomarginatus. Lineage (NCBI taxonomy): Eukaryota > Metazoa > Chordata > Testudines > Testudinidae > Gopherus > Gopherus flavomarginatus. Next base: position 18,381,801 of record NC_066637.1, on the reverse strand, counting down.
AGATTTGAACCCAGGATCTTTAAATCCCAAGCACAGAGCTCTACCACTTAAGCTAAAATCATAGAATATCAAGATCAGAAGGGACCTCAGGAGGTCATCTAGTCCAACCCCCTGCTCAAAGCAGGACCAATTCCCAACTAAATCATCCCAGCCAGGGCTTTGTCAAGACTGACCTTAAAAACCTCTAAGGAAGGAGATTCCTCTAATTTGTCTAGGTCCCTCTGTATCCTATCCCTACCCTCCAGTGTATCTACTCCTCCTCCCAGTTTAGTGTCATCTGCAAACTTGCTGAGAGTGCAGTCCACACCATCCTCCAGATCATTAATGAAGATATTGAACAAAACTGGCCCCAGGACCGACCCTTGGGGCACTCCACTTGAAACCGGAACTATTAGCTAAGATGTAGACCAGCTGCTGAGGGTAGGTCAGAACATACACTTTGACAAGGAGCTACAAAAGTATTTTCTAGACACCAGTAGAATACTGAGTATCAGAGTCCCTAAATTATTTCCCTGACTTTAGGAGGAAAGTATTGTCTAGTGATTAAAGTAGTGGTTACAAACAGGTATATAGAATTGGCATCTTCATAGTCAGAAGGTCTATTACAGTAGAGACCTGAGTCTAGTCTTAATTCTGCCAGAACCATGGAGAGAATGACCTTGCCTCTTTAATAGGATTGATGGTATGAGGCCAGGATCAAAAGTAAGTCCACAAAAATATAAACAACAGCGAGTGGAAAAAGTAAAATTAGACCCTATGATTTCCAGCCCAAAACACCATTCCATACACACTCCCTAATCAAAGAGTCAGTCTCTTTCCTACTTGTGAAATATTACCTTTCTTGGCAGCATTGTACAACAAGGGAGGTCAATTCACATGAAATGCAGAACATCCTGCAAAATCGAATGCACTGGAAATGTCCAAAAGGAACAACCTCGGAGTCGCAGGAAATTGTATTGGTGATTCTCTGGGGTCTGATTTTCCTTTAGGACATAAGAATGTCCATATTGAGCCAGCTCAATGGTTCACTTAGCCCAGTATACTGTCTCTGAGAGTGGCTAGTACCAGATGCTTCTGGCATTTGGGGGTATAGGGACACCTGGAGCATGGAGTTGTGTCCCTAACAGTCTTGTCTAATTAATGTCCATTGATCATAGAATCATAGAATATCAGGGTTGAAAGGGACCTCAGGAGGACATCCAATCCAACCCCCTGCTCAGAGCAGGACCAATTCCCAATTAAATCATACCAGCCAGGGCTTTGTCAAGACTGACTTTAAAAACCTCTCAGGAAGGAGATTCCACCACCTCCCCAGGTAACCCATTCCAGTGTTTCACCACCCTCCTAGTGAAAAAGTTTTTCCTAATATCCAACCTAAAGCTCCCCCACTGCAACTTGAGACCATTACTCCTTGTTCTGCCATCTGGTACCACTGAGAACAGTCTAGATCCATCCTCTTTGGAACCCCCTTTCAGGTTGTTGAAAGCAGCTATCAAATCCCCCCTCATTCTTTTCTTCTGCAGACTAAACAATCCCAGTTCCTCAGCCTCTCCTCAGAAGTCATGTGCTCCAGCCCCCTAATCATTTTTGTTGCCTTCCGCAGGACTCTCTCCAATTTTTCCACATCCTTCTTGTAGTGTAGGGCCCAAACCTGGACACAGTACTCCAGATGAGGCCTTACCAATGTCGAAAAGAGGGGAATGATCACGTCCCTCAATCTGCTGACAATGCCCCTACTTATTCAGACCAAAATGCTGTTAGCCTTCTTGGCAACAAGGGCACACTGTTGACTCATATCCAGCTTCTCATCCACTGTAACCCCTAGGTCCTTTTCTGCAGAACTGCTGCCTAGCCACTCGGTCCCTAGTCTGTAACAGTGAATGGGATTCTTCCGTCCTAAGTGCAGGACTCTGCACTTGTCCTTGTTGATCTGCACTTGTCCCGGTTGATGGATCTATCTCCTCCACGAAGTTCAATTTCATGAAGTTCAATATCAATTTTGAACCAAATTATACTTTTGGCCTTCATAACATCCCATGGCAACAAGTTTCTGATAGACCATGCGTTTTGTGAAGAAGTATTTCTTTTTGTTTGTCTTAAACACGCTGTCTATTAATTTTATCAGGTGACCCCAAGTTCTTCTGTTATTTAAAGGGATGAATAAAACTCCTTATTCACATTCTCCACACCATTCATGATTTTTTAGACTTTTATCAAGTCATCTCTTTTCTGATCTAAACAGTCTACGTCTTTTTAATCTCACATCTTATAGAAGCTGTTCCATTCCCCTTCTCTGTGTCTTTTCCAACTCTAATATATCTTTTTTTCAGATTGGGTGACCAGAAATGCACCAGTATTAGAGGTTTGGGTACATCAAGGGTTTATGTAGTGACATTATGGTATTTTCTGTTTTATTACCTATCCCTTTCCTAATGATTCCTAACATTCTGGTTAGCTTTTTTGATTGCTATTGCACATTGAGTAGGGGTATTCAGAGAACTATCCACAATGACTCCAAGATCTCTTTCTTGACAGGAAAAGCTAATTCAGACCACATCATTTGGTATGTATAGTTGGGATGACGTTTTCCAATGTGCATTACTGTGCGTTTATCAACATTGAATTTCATCTGCCATTTTGTCACCCAGTCCCTTCGTAATTCTTTACAGTCAACTTTGGACTTATCTTCGGTAATTTTGCATCATCTGCAAAAATTGCCACCTCACTGGTCATCCCTTTTCCAGATCACAGGATCCTAGGAATGGAAGGGACCTCGAGAGGTCTCTAGTCCAGTCCCCTGCACTCATGGCAGGACTAAGTATTATCAAGACCATCCCTGACAGGTGTTTTCTAACCTGCTCTTAAAGATTCCATAACCTCCCTAGGCAATTTATTCCAGTTCCATACCCTAATTCCATTCTATACCCTAATCATTTTTGTTGCCCTTTTCTGAACCTTTTCCAATTCCAATATATCTTTTTTGAGATGGGGTGACAACATCTGCACTCAGAATTCAAGATGCGGGCGTATCATGGATTTATATAGTGGCAATATGATATTTTCTGTCTTATCATCTATCCCTCTCCTAATGATTCCCAACATTCTGTTGGCTTTTTTGACTGCCTCTGCACATTAAGTGGATGTTTTCAGAGAACTATGACTCCAAGATCTCTTTCTGGAGTGGTAACAGCTAACTAGACCCAATCATTTTGTATGTATAGTTGGGATGATGTTTTCCAATGTGCATTACTTTGCATTTCTCAACAATGAATTTCATCTGCCATTTTATTGCCCATTCACCCAGTTTTGTGAGGTCCTTTTGTAGCTCTTTGCAGTCTGCCTAGGACTTAACTATCTTGAGCAGTTTTGTATCGTCTGCAAATGTTGCCACCTCACTGTTTACCCTTTTTTCCAGATCATTTATGAGTATATTGAATAGGACTGGTCCCAGTACAGACACCTGGGGGACATCACTATTTATACAAAAGGATGGATGCTGAGCACTGTGGCTAGACCTACACTTCAGGAGTGCTGGGCAGAGTTACAGTTCAGCAGTGAATCTTGGTGCTCCTGGTCATCTTCAGTGCCAGTAAATTTTCCCCAACAAACCCCTCTGATGCCCATCTTCTGCCGCTCTCTGCAAATCCACAGACTGAGACAGCCTCCCCACTCCATCCTTATTCCAAGTGCAAGTTCATAAACCCAAGTATTCACAGCCCCATACGGCTCCGGGAAACAGTGATACTGAGTCAGGTCCGGTTTGTCCTTTTCAGATGATTCCTTCCTTGCATGGTGCTCCTCCAGGCTCCTGTCCTGGGACATCCCTGGCTGGATGGTCTGTCCCTCCCACACTACGGATGGCTCTCGCTGCATTGTTATGTGTGGGCCCCCTCATCTGGAGCTACAGGCACACACACCAGCACTTCCTCTCAGGACCTCAGGGCAAGGTTTTAAAGGAGTCATGCTCTCTAAACCCCAAGCAGTAATGCCTGTTATGCCACAAAGAAAAGATCCCATATGTTTGACTCCTAAGGACAAGTAGGCACAGAAAGGGACTCTTCAGCCCACTGGTAATCTTATGCCTTCTTTCTCTGCAAGGGAGATCACACTACCGTTCATCACTGCAGCACAATATAGAGCTTTTAATTTTCTTTCTTTCTTTCTTAAATTTTCTATTCTCTTGGATATGAAATCAGTAGGCTGAGGATTTCAAAGAATGACTGAGCATTGGAAACAATAGCCCTATAGACGAACTCCTTACTTTAATGCAGCTAAATCAGTGGTTGTGATGTCACTTGTAGTAGTGTGCATGCTGGACATTGCCTGGGGCAGAAACCTGGTGCTCAGGATTTGCAAGGTAACTGCAACTTTTCAGAGCAGAAAACTACAGCAGATCGCGTTTCACAGGCTGCAAATGTGGAAATATCATTTATCACATGGATATGGGTACTTAGTATCTGAGAATACATGTTAATGTTCCATAGTACCTTTCATAGCTAAATCACTAGCTGGGTAGATATAGAAATAACAGCAGAGGGAGAGAGAGAAATCAATTGACCAAGGGGGGCCTTTCAGCAGAATTTGGAAAGAGGATGGAAAGCTGATGAAGCAATTCTTATGGACACCTCCTGTGGAATTTTACAGAGGATGTTCAGCATCCTATAGCACTTCTGAACTATTCTAAAGAATTTAATAGATAATTATATGCCTGCTACATTGTGTAGGATGGTTCCAAAAATGTACAGGCAAGGGCTAATTTTCCATTAAATCCTAGCGATTTTTAGAGTAATTTGTATAGAATCCTATTCGGTGACAGATTCTCAGTCAGTATAAATTATCATAACTCCACCTCTCAGTGGTGCCAATTTACGACAGATTAGGATGTGCCCCATAGCTTTAATCCTATTGGCTACAGTCCTATTACATTCTGTAGAGACACAAAGGAAGCTATTCTAGACTGCAGAGTAGAAGGGTCTCACAGCAGTGACAAGACTTGTAATAGGAGAGTGGAGGCCAGTTATCAGAAGAAGCAGGAAGATGAGGGGCCCAATTTTCTGCTATGCTATGATGCTTTACCCTGCTCTGGAAGCGTAAAGGGGCCGTAAAGCTAGTGTATCTAGCAAAGGGCAATATCCCTGCATAGGAGATTCTCCTGGTTGTAGACCTTGAAGTTACTTATGTTCTTCCCCAGGGTGCTGGTCTCCCCCTCGCTCTGTCTATTCAAGCTGCCCATATTGTCCAGGTGCCTATCACCATGGTATGAGCAAGGCTCATTCATAAGAGGCCGGTCACACTTCCTCCAAACATCTCCGTGTTGGCAATGGGAGGATCCCAAAAGCTGTGATGGGGAAGATGGAGCAGCCTGTATCATTGCTGTGATCAGTGCTGATACGCTAACCCAGGGGTCAGCAACCTTTTAGAAATGGTGTGCTGAGTCTTCATTTATTCACTCTAATTTAAGGTTTCGTGTGCCAGTCATACATTTTAAAGTTTTTAGAAAGTCTCTTTCCATAAGTCTATAATATATAACTAAACTATTGTTGTATGTAAAGTAAATAAGATTTTTTAAACGTTTAAGAACTTCATTTAAAATTAAATTAAAATGCAGAGCCCCCCAGACCAGTGGCCAGGACCCAGGCAGTGTGAGTGCCACTGAAAATGAGCTCATGTGCTGCCTTCGGCACCCATGCCTTAAGTTGCCTACCCCTGTGCTAACCCCATCTCTTAAAGTCATCTCTAACTAATATCTTCCTTTGCAAAGTATTTTCCATGCAGAATTATGCAATATCAGATCTCCTGCTTATATCTTAGGAAAAGATGGTTGTAAAACTGGGTGAAAGTTTACTTGTTCGGGAGAAAAGCCAGTCATTGAAAGAGATGTATGAAGTGATGTAGAGTCTTAAGGCCAAGAGAAGGTGATACAATTTTCATTTAGTATTTCATTGCTATATAGGATTTTCCTATGTCAGTTTGCTTTATCCTCCCATCTCAGCAGCCTTTGTTGCTCCCTTGATAACACAGAATATAGAACTCCGCTCTCCAGCATAGGCTGAGGACAGCAGATAGATAAACAGAAACCCACCTATGGCAGGAGAATCTCCTTTCTTCACACACTAACGTGGCATCACAGAGCAACTGGTGCTGGTACAGCTGCTTTAGACCTGTGTGAGTTGGGAAGACAATGCCAAGGCTGCTGTTATACACCACAAGACAACTTCTTGAAGGAAAGAAGTGAGAGCTCATTCTAAGGAGAATATCTATCTATCTATCTATCTATCTATCCTCATCCACCCCCTCTATCTATCTATCTATCTATCTATCCATCTATCTATCTATCCCCATCCACCCCCTCTATCTATCTATCCCCAGCCACCCCCGCTATCTATCTATCTATCCTCGTCCACCTCATCTATCTATCGATCTATCTATCCTCGTCCACCCTATCTATCTATCTATCTATCTATCCTCACCCACCCCCTCTATCTATCTATCTATCCCCATCCACCCCCTCTATCTATCTATCTATCTATCTATCTATCTATCTATCTATCTATCTATCTATCTATCTATCTATCTAATCTCTGGAAATCTGTATGGATGATGGGATGGCTGCAGAAGGAGAGCAAAGGATGTGATCACCTGATGACTGTTTGGTGGCTTATGTCTCTGCAATGAAGGCGAGGACCAAAAGGGTTATGGAGAGTTCACTTCCCTTTCGCCTTTAACCAGTACTAAGTTTACTTTAAAAACTAAAGTTGTTTCCATCTCTGCCATTTTCTAGATGGCAGAGACAGTCCTAGGCATGCACCTTCTCTGGAGGCTCCCACGGGCTAGCCCAGAAGATTACACATACACACATGAGGATCAGCTAACCTACCTTTGCTTAGCTCCAGTGACTTTGGCAGCTCCTGTTTCTCCCCTTTTTGACTGGAACTCATGATGGGCCGAATGAAGAATGCTGTAGAGAAGGAAATCTTGACTGAAAAAGAGAACTAGATTCTCAACAGAGAGCGCGTGCACACACACATGACTAAATACTAAAGCTCTGGTATATAAAATCATGTCAGAGGGATGGCAGAAATTTTATTTTCTGGTCCCCACACATCTTGTAGTTTGGTTATGGAGCAGCAATGGCCAATTCCCCACCCCTTTCATTCCCCACTCAGAGATTACTGCTGTATCTGGGCTCAGTAAAGGCAGATTAGGAATGGAGGAGAAGCTGGACTCTGAACTTCCTGGTGCATTGCAGAAATCCTGCCCCCTTTCCTTCTCCCACATGCATATATTTATTCTCTGCATCACCAACCCTCCCCATGCACTGCATGGACCCTCACTCTAGCTGAGACAGTTCTCTACACAGAGTCTGTTAATGTTTCTCTTAGGCTGGCTGGAGAGGGAGGGATGTGTTCATTCCAGAGTCATGTAAACTTCTTTATCTGCCCTAATTTCCTGTGTTTGTGGCTTTAACATCGCTCCTGAAGAGAACACCCTCCTTGAGGAGCATGGGAAAGAGACTGGTAGGACACTGAACAAATAAGCTTGTTTCTACCATGATTCCAGGTTTCCCCACTCCACCACTGCCACTGCTTCAAACAGATCCCCTCTTCAGAGCCATTTGAGTAGATGCATCCCCTTTATATTCATACCTCATAACAGCTCACGATTTTGAGGAATGTCACTCATTTCATTGACAAAGTTTGCAAGTTCCCCATGTTCCGCACAAATGGTGTGTCCTCTCACTTGTATTGTGGTAAATTCTTTACATCAGAAAGAAGGAATCGTGAGACTAGGGTTAGAGACAGAATTGTTTACGTTAAGGGAAGGAAGCCCAGAGCATTTTGTTTCCTGCATGAATTATTATGATGTCCGTCATTTTAGATCACAAAAAAAAGTTAACCAAGGCCTGCAGGACATCACCCTGTTGAAACTGGGACCATCTTGGGGGGGAATTGCAGCTGAGAGCAATAGCCCCATCACACAAACACAAAACCTTCCACTTCCCTCAGACACACCTACCTGACTTGTCTATCTTCTTGGCAGCCCATCCTACACAAGTCAACAACATGTGCCTGCACCATGTACACCATCCTGCTCCCCATATTCCATGCTACACTATATGCTCATGTCACAAAATTCTAACAGTGAGGTTGGAACAAGGTACCAAGGGAACTGCTGGATTTTCCCTCTCTTGATGTCTTCATATCAAGACTGGGTGTCTTTTCTAGAGTCATCGAACCACAGGGTTAGAAGAGACCACAAGGGTCATCTAGTCTAACCACCTGCCAAAATGTAGGCTTCGTTGTGTCTAAAACATCCAAGACAAGTGACTATCCAGCCTCCTTTAGAAAACCTCCAGCGAAGGCGCTTCCACAACCTCCCTAGGTGTCTGTTCCACTGTCCTGCTGTTCTTACAGTTAGGAACAGTAGGACAATGTAGGACAGTAGGACAACAGTAGAATTTATGCTTGAGTAAAGCATATCTTCCTAGGCAGGAACAGACTGCCTAGGAATCATAGAATATCAGGGTTGGAAGGGACCTCAGGAGGTCATCTAGTCCAACCCCTGCTCAAAGCAGGACCAATCCCCAACTAAATCATCCCAGCCAGGGCTTTATCAAGCCTGACCTTAAAAACCTCTAAGGAAAGAGATTCCACCCCCTCCCTAGGAAACCCATTTCAGTGCTTCACCACCCTCTTAGTGAAGATATGCTTTACTCAAGCACAAGTTATTGGGCTCAACACAGGGGTAACTGGGTGAACTTCTGCAGCCTGGTCAGACCAGATGATCTAACAGTCCCTTCTGGCTGTAAAATCTACAAATCTATGAATCATGCTAGTTCATACCCAGCTTGGACACTACTCAGGGCCATGGGGAGTTGCTCCCCCTCCTCCTGCATCAATCACTTGTCCATTAATCTTTAAAAAATGTTATGAAAATGTAAACTGATTTATAAAATGTTTAGCATTATGAGATCACAATCTTCAGCCTCATTTGCATACTATTCACAGATTGGTCAGGTTGGGAGGAGTCTATGTCTGTTTTGCATACATTAGACTGGGAGTATGTCCGCACTAGGGGAAGGTTGAAGAGAATGTAGATACACTGGAGGTGGGCCCATCAGAGGAGAGGCGGCTGAAGAAGCTGCTGTACTGGGCCAGGAAGTGGAGAAATCAGTACTGCAGTTCGTGGGACAGAGAGGGTGTTCCTGATCGGAAGGGAAGCAACGTCCACTGAGATGTACTGGGGAGTCAGTCATTGTGAAGGTGGTTTCCTGAGAGGCAGGCTGGATGAGAACAAAGGGGGGAAATTCCATGGGGATGGAAGGAGTCCCTGGGAGAAGTTCGAGACTGAGAAGGGTGAAGAGTGCATATATCCTGGGTGAGGTATGACCAGTAGCTCCTCTCAGACTTTGCAGGACATCAAGTACCAGACACCTGACAGCTGTTTGCCAGGTTGAACATCTGCGCAGAGATCAGGAAAGGTATTTGCGTGAGGAGAAAGCCCCTAGATACTGTGTTGAATCAGCACCAGCTCTGAATATTGAAGTTTTCTAGCATAGGTACAGTCCACCTCACTGCCTCCAGCACTGTGTGTGGTACTGGGAATGTACCTTTAAGTGGTTCCACTTCCCAGACAGGAATTCTGTAGATGTTCTGCAGAAGCCCATGTTATGTGAAGCAGAGGCAGTTGAAACTGTGTCACTGAATAAAGAGGATCTTTCCCAAGCACCGTAAGCACTGAATGATCATTGAACACCAGATAGTACCAAGAGTAACAGTTATTTAAAAAAATAACCTGAGAGGAAAAATGGAGCAGCTGGTAGCTCCACTAGAGCTGCAACTCTCTGGAAATATGGAAAGCTGGAAGAGATTTAAACAGAGCTTCACCCTACTCTAGCGACACCATCAGAGGACCCAACCACATCAGCTACACCAACAAGGGCTCATTCACCTGCACATCTACTAATGTGATATATGCCATCACGTGCAAGCAATGCCCCTCTGCCATATACATTGGCCAAACCGAACAGTCTCAATGTAAAAGAATAAATGGACACAAATCAGACATCAGGAATGGTAACATACATTGTGGATACACAATAAGCCCTTCTGTTTTTACACTGGCTGAGAGTCACTGCAGTCTAGAGATCGGGGTTGCATTGCTCCCTCTGGGTGTGGAGATCCTGGAGGTCCAGAGTGAGTGGACTCCTGGAGGGGCTCACAGAGAGAGAGGCATGCTGAAGGCTGAGATGTGGTCCCAGGTGGCAACAGAGCCAGAGCGCCTAACCCCAGAGACTCAGTGCAACTCTCAAGGAGGGCTGTCATGGGTTACTCCCAGGGTCTGTACAGAGCCAAGAGAGCACAGGTCCTGTGAGTCAGTGACAATCCCTATTCATTATTTGTCTAACCAGCTTATCTTGTACTAGATTGGGATGTATCTATCCTTGCTGGAATATATTTATGTAAATATCTAGTGCCTAGCACACTAGCAACAACTTTGCCAGGTTCATGTACTGGACAGTGAACTTGTGAGCAGCTGCGTTAATACATGGCCTGACTTTGGTTCACAGCCTCTCGTTCATGCCTCAGATCTTGCACCAGGCCCAGTGCTGCAGGCTCTCTCTCTACTACAGTGACTTAATGAACAAGGTTTGGAACTGTAGGGGCCAAAGGGTCTGTATTCTGATTAGACCAGGAATCCCAGCTCCCAGCCTCAGCCCCCAAGTGCTGCACAGGAGGGGTCTGTCTGTGCCTGGGATGGGAGGATGGGGGTCCCACTGGCCCTGGGGGAGGAGCAAGCTGCTCCCCCTCCGTGCCAGAGCCCCTGCACAGACCTGTTGCAGTTCGGAACAATAAAGAGCTGAGGAGGCGCCAAGTGCGTCTACATGAAAAGACGGTTACTCACCTTTGTAACTGTTGTTCTTCGAGACGTGTTGCTCACATCCATTGCAGTTAGGTGTGCGCACGCCGCGTGCACATTCGTCGGAAGATTTTTACCCTAGCAACCCTGGTGGGTCGGCTGGGTCGCCCCCTGGAGTGGCGCCGCCATGGCAGCGGATATATACCCCTGCTGACCTGACCACTCCTCAGTTCCTTCTTGCCGGCTACTCCGACAGTGGGGAAGGAGGGCAGGTTTGGAATGGATATGAGCAACACATCTCGAAGAACAACAGTTATAAAGGTGAGTAACCGTCTTTTCTTCTTCAAGTGCTTGCTCATATCCATTCCAATTAGGTGATTCCCAAGCCTTACGTAGGCGGTGGGGTCGGAGTGAGATGTCGCAGAGTGTAACACTGCGGAGCCAAAGGCTGCGTCATCCCTGGACTGCTGAACCATGGCATAGTGAGAAGCGAAGGTATGCACCGAGGACCAGGTAGCTGTGCGACATATCTCGTGGATGAGCACGTGAGCCAGGAAGGCAGCAGATGAGGCTTGAGTCCTGGTAGAGTGTGCAGTGAGGTGGCTCGACAGAACGTGAGCCAAGTCGTAACAGGTGCGGATGCACGATGTCACCCAAGATGAAATCCTTTGTGAGGAAACGGGAAGGCCCTTCATGCGCTCTGCCACCGCTACAAAGAGTTGGTGGGTTCTGCGGAAGGGATTTGTCTGCTCGATATAAAAAGTGAGCACTCTACGGACGTCTAGGGAGTGCAGCTGTTGCTCCCTGCGTGATGAATACGGCTTCGGGAAGAAGATCGGAAGGAAGATCTCCTGGTTAACATGGAAAGCCGATACCACTTTGGAGAGAAAGGCCGGATGTAGACGCAACTGCGCCTTGTCCTGGTGGAAGACAGTATATGGAGTGTCCGCCACGAGAGCCCGGAGTTCAGAAACCCGTCTCGCCGATGTGATGGCTACAAGGAAAGCAGTTTTCCAGGACAGGTAGAGAAGGGAGCAAGTCGCTAATGGCTCAAATGGGGCGGACATAAGTCTGGTAAGGACCAGGTTGAGGTCCAGGTTGGGGCGGGGCGGCATACCTGGGGGTAAAGGTGCTCTAAGCCCTTGAGGAATCGAGATACCATAGGATGCGAAAACACTGAGCGGCCATTCTCCCCTGGGTGGAAGGTAGAGATGGCTGCCAAGTGCACCCTCAAAGATGATATTGCTAGGCCCTGTTGTTTAAGGGACCAGAGGTAGTCCAAGATGGTAGGGATGGGGGCCTCGGCGGGAAGAACGTTGTGCTCTGCACACCAGCATGTGAAACACTTCCACTTGGCCAGATACGTTGCCCTAGTAGAAGGTTTTCTGCTTCCCAGGAGAACTTGTTGCACTGGGGCAGAGCAACGCAACTCAAACTGGATCAACCACTCAGGAGCTATGCCGTGAGATGGCGGGACTGCAGGTCTGGGTGATGCAGTTTGCCGTGGTCCTGAGTTATCAGGTCCAGGTGCAGAGGTAGTGGGATAGGGTCAGCTATTGACAGGTGTAGCAACATGGTGTACCAGTGCTGCCTGGGCCACGCTGGAGTGATCATGATCAAGCAGGCTCTGTCTCTGTGTACTTTCAGCAAGATCTTGTGGACGAGCGGGAACGGTGGAAAGGCGTATAGCAGGTGCATCATCCACGGTATGAGGAAAGCGTCCACCATCGAACCCTGTGAGAGGCCTTGAAAGGAACAGAACATCTGGCATTTCCTGTTCTCGCGGGACGCGAAGAGGTCTACACGGGAAAATCCCCACTTTCAGAAGACCGAAAGAGTAACGTCCCTGCGAAGTGACCACTCGTGGGAAAGAGATCCGCCAGAGTATTCCGAACCCCCGGGAGAAAGGACGCTATGAAGTCTATAGAGTGGGCTATACAAAAGTCCCAGAGTCGTGGGCCTCCTGGCAAAGGGTCGAGGACCTTGTCCCGCCCTGTTTGTTTATATAGTACATGGCTGTCATGTTGTCGGTGAACATCGACACACAATGGCCCTGCAAGTGCTGTTGGAACGCCTGGCAAGCAAGGCGGACTGCTCTCAGCTCCCGGACATTGATGTGCAAGGCCAGTTCCTGAGATGACCAAAGGCCTTGAGTGCGTAGATGCCTGAGGTGAACACCCCAGCCGAGAGATGATGCGTCCATTGTCAGGGACGCAGAGGGCTGGGGCGGATGGAACGGCAGCCCTGCACACACCAGGGATGGGGTCGGCCACCATTCGAAAGAGCCTAGGATGCTTGGGGGAATGGTGACGATCATGGCTATGGCATCCCTGCCTGGTCAGTACACTGAGTTGAGCCACGATTGGAGGGGGCGGAGGCGCAGTCTGGTGTATTTCATCACAAACGTGCAGGCCGCCATGTGACCCAGGAGACCGAGGCAAGTGCGAATTGAAGTCAACGGAGCAGCTTGCAGACTTTGGATGATGGCCACCATTGCCTGGAACCAGGGCAGCGGTAAGCAGGCCCCGGCGAGGTTGGAGTCCAGGGTGGTGCCAATGAAGTCTATCCTCTGAGTGGGAGTCAGAGTGGATTTTTCTGCATTGATCATTAGGCCTAGATGTAGGAAAAGGTCCTTGACAATGCCGACGTGATGCGTCACTTGTGCCTCGGAGGTTCCTCGGATGAGCCAGTCATCTAGATACGGAAAAACATGTACCCGACGACGGCGGAGGTGGGCGGCAACTACAGCCATGCATTTCGTAAATACTCTTGGTGCTGCAGAGAGGCCGAACGGTAGGACCGCGAACTGAAAATGTTGGCGGTTGACTATGAACCGGAGGAACCTCCTGTGAGGTGGATAGATGGCTATGTGAAAATACGCATCTTTCATGTCGAGGGCGGCATACCAGTCTCCAGGATCCAGGGATGGGATGATGGTCCCCAGAGATACCATACGGAACTTCAACTTTACCATGTATCTGTTGAGTTCCCGCAGGTCCAGGATAGGTCTGAGACCCCCTTTTGCCTTGGGGATTAGGAAGTAGTGAGAGTAAAACCCCTTGCCCCATTCGTGTTCTGGTACCTCCTCTATGGCTCCTTTGGCGAGGAGCATTTGCACCTCCTGGAGGAGGAGTTGCTCGTGAGAGGGATCCCTGAAGAGGGACGAGGAAGAGGGGTGAAAGGGGGGGCGTGAAATAAATTGGAGATGGTACCCAAATTCCAGCATGCGTAAGACCCAGCGATCTGACGTTAGCCGGGACCACACAGGGAGGAAAAGGGAGAGGCGGTTGGAGAAAGGAGGGGACGGATCGTTTGACGATACTGGTATGACGCCCTCGGGCGCACCTTCAAAAGGAGGGTTTCGGCCCTGTGGAAGGTTTGGAGGGACCTTGGTTCTGGCCCACTTGATTGCCTGACTGCCTCCGGCGACCGGCTCTACCCCGCCTTCTAGCAAAGTCCTATCTCTGTCTGGGCTGACGGTAAGAGCGGTGTGGCTGGGGGCAGAACGGCCTGCGCTGAGTCACTGGTGTATGCATGTCCAGCGAGCGCATGATGAGCCTGTTGTCTTTTAGGCTTTGCAGCCTAGGGTCAGTCTTATCTGAAAATAGGCCTTGCCCTTCAAAGGGGAGGTCCTGGATAGTATGTTGGAGCTCCGGGGGAAGGCCTGAGACTTGCAGCCAAGATATATGCCTCATAGTCACCCCAGAGGCTAGGGTCCTGGCTGCAGAGTCCGCCGCATCCAGGGAAGCCTGGAGAGAAGTTCTAGCCACCTTTTTTCTCTCATCCAGGATGACCGCAAATTTCTGACGGAAGTCCTGAAGGAGCAACTCCTTGAATTTGTCCGCCGCTGCCCAGATATTGTAATTATAGCGGCTAAGGAGGGCTTGCTGATTAGCCACACGGAGTTGGAGCGCCCCTGCAGAATAGACTTTGTGGCCCAGTAAGTCCATGCACCTTGTGTCTTTTGATTTCGGGGCTAGGACCTGCTGGCCATGGCATTCCCTCTCGTTCACCGACTGGACAACAAAGGAGCAAGGAGGGGGATGGACATATAAATATCCATAGCCCTTGGAGAGCACCATATATTTACGTTCCACTCCCCGGGCGGCAGGTGGAACAGAGGCCGGAGACTGCCAGATTGTGTTGGCATTGGCCTGGATTGTCCGTATAAAGGGGAGGGCCACTCTCGTGGGGGCATCTGATGTTAAGATTTCCACCACTGGGTCCTCCACCTCCAGGACCTCCTCGACTTGCAAGTTCATATTCTGTGCAACATGCCTGAGGAGGTCCTGGTGGGCCCTTAGGTTGATCGGTGGGGTGCCTACCGACGACGTTCTGGCTACCGTCTCGTCAGGGGAGGAGGATGAGGAGAGACCTGGGACAAGCGGGTCAGTCGAAGGCTCCTCTGGGTGGACAGCCTCTGTCTCCCTCACGATGTGGACGTCCTGTGGCTGGGTCGACACTTCCTCCGAAACAGAAGGAAGAGGGCGGCTAATGGTGGCCTCTGGCACCCAGTGCTCTGATGTGGCCGAGCACGATGGGTCTGGATGCGCACCTTGGGCCTGATGGTATGCCCAAGGTGTCCAGAATGCCCACTGTTGAGGTCCGTGATCCTGAGCCTGGGGCTCGTGGAATAACATGGCAGGCACATCAGCGTCTCTGTCCTGGGCATACGCACTGTCCGCCTGGGAAGACATGGACGGGTGCCGGGACGGCCAGGGAGGAGCTGAGAGACCGTGGTAAGTGTCCCTCTGTCTCACTGTCGGTGATCTCCTCAGCACCGGGGATCGGCACCTGGAGTCATACCGGTGCCGAGAGCGAGACCAGGACCTGCAACCGGCGCGGTGCCGGGAGGTCGACCTGGATCTTGAACGTCGGCGACGGGAACGGCTGTGAGAGTCGCAGTGCCGGGAGCGGTGCCGGGAGCTGGAGCAGTACCGAGAGTACCGGGTCGGAGGCCGAGATGTCGATCTGTGCCGTGAGTACAACCGGTACCGGATAGGTGAGCGGTGCCAGGACTGCGAGCGGCGTTGGGACCGTGACCGTCCATGAGATCATGAACGGCGCTGGGACCTGGACCGTGATCAGTGCCGGTCTGCCATGCCGACAGAAGGAGGTCTCAATATAGCCGGTTTGCCTCTGGAGTGTAGTACTTGCACCGGCGGTGCCGGGGGTTTAGGAAGGACAGACTCCGTCATGGCTATAAAGTCCCTGGCTGCGAAGAATGTCTCCGGTGTAGAGGGGACTGTAAGCTCAACCACAGGCCTCGGCGGGGAGCTCTCAGGAACCAGACTCGATGGCCCTCGCAGGACTGGAGTCGACGGTACCGCAGCAGTTGGTGCGACGGCAGGTGTAGGTGCCAGGCGGTCTGAACGAGGCTGCAACTGTGGTATCAAGGATACAGAGGTAGTGGAGGGCTTCAACCTCTTCTGCTTCGGGGAGAAAGATCGGTGCCGAGCAGGTCCCTGCGCCAGAGATGGCCGGTGCCGTGGTGTCTTGGCGGTGCCGGGATGGTCCGGTGCCGGAGGAGCGCTGCTAGCAGATTGCTCAGCACTCGGTGCCGAGGACGGAGGGTTCAAAGCTGCCTCCATGAGGAGATTCTTTAAGCGAAAATCTCTTTCTTTCTTTGTCCTCGGTTTAAATGCCTTACAAATACGGCACTTATCAGTAATATGCGATTCGCCAGGGCACTTTAGACACGAGTCATGGGGATCGCTTGTGGGCATCGGCTTATGACAGGCCGAGCACGGTTTAAACCCTGGTGAACCGGGCATGGGCCCCGGCACCGGGTGTGGGGAAGGGCTAATGCCCAAACCCCGCTGAACTATATACACTAACTATAACTATAGATAAAACCAACTATATACAACAAGATAGTGAAGAACAATGAGTAGCTAGGGGAGTGGAGGACAGCTGAGCCGCGCTCCACTGTTCCAACGACAGACAAGGGCGGTAAGAAGGAACTGAGGAGCGGTCGGGTCGGCAGGGGTATATATTCGCCGCCATGGCGGCGTCACTCCAGGGGGCGACCCAGCCGACCCACCGGGGTTGCTAGGGTAAAAATCTTCCGACGAACGTGCATGCAGCGCGCGCACACCTAACTGGAATGGATATGAGCAATCACTCGAAGAAGAACTGTGCATAACCAGAAAGCACCTCGCATGGGAAGGTCTGCTAGCTTGACGCATCTGCAGCTACGACCATTGCCTCTTGCCACAGCTGCAGGCTGCAATATGTACATGCCCACAGCTGGGTAAAGCAGCAGCACCCAGAGCAGACGGGGCCAGCTGGGGCCTGTGCTCGTGCTACGCATGGCTGGGAGCAGCCTGCCCTCCCCACAGGGGGGCTGGAGCCCTGCACCCCTGTCTTCAGGGCCATGGAATATTTGGGGCTCAGAGTAACGTGGGCCTGGTCTCTCTGTGGTCGGGCAACATGTGGGCTGAAGCCTGGAGAGCCATGGGCTGGGGGCAGGATGGGGCTGGGGGGCTGGGATGCAGCCCTGGACTAATTTTTAAGCTAATTTCATGATTTTTGTGGGGTGAGACTCATAAGTGATGAAGGTTAGGGATGGCAGTACTGTTCTCTGAAACACAACAACAAAAGAAAAGGCTACACTTCGACTGTGCGCCTGTGTGGAGCTAGGAGACTCTCTGACACAGAAGGCCAAATCAGGTCTGCTCATGGCTCAAAAAGCTCTCTCATTCAGTAACTAGCTCAAAGAGAGGAGAAATTAGTCCCTGAGATTCTCTAGCCCGTAGTTATGAAAGGATTTGTCACAGGAATCCTTAGCATTCTAGGGCCTTTTTTGCTCACCTCTTTGAATTTACAAAGAAGCAGCTTGTTCATTAAACAATTCTAAATGAAGCAGGGGGAACAGAGCCAGGGACGGGGGGGTCACCTGCATGCCTCTCAGGCAGGAGGAACCGTGCCAGGGATGAAGGGGTTCACCCACATGCACCCCACATGCAAGGGGAACAGAGCCAGGAGCGTGGGCAAGGGTCGCCCGTGCACCCCTGAGGCAGGGGGAACGGAGCTGGAGTTGGGGGGGGGTCACCCACATGCCCCTAAAGCACAGGGAACAGAGCTGGGGGAGGGACGCGCAGACTCCCCTCAGGCAGGAGGGGCAGAACCAGGGGCGGGATCACTTGCTGTGATGCAGTAGGAACTGTCTGTGTGGGGAGTGGGAGAGCAGGGGAGGACTTTAGGAGATGGACGATGCCAGAGCCTGTAACCTGAGCTAGGTAAGGGAGGGGAAAGGTCAACACCTTTGCCCGGGAAGGGGACAAAGGAAGGGAGTGGCAGGAGGGAAGCAGTTTGAGTTTGGGCTTGGGGCTGTGTGGGCGGAATTCAGGGTATCCTAGCTAGGATCCAAGCACCCTGAAAGCCCAGAAGGACTCGGTGGAGGGGTCCTGACTGTGCCTGCAAGCCCTGCTGTAACCTGTGTTCCTGTTGTCCAATAAACCTTCTGTTTTACTGGCTGGCTGAGAGTCACTGTGGGTCCCAGGAGGAGGGGTGCAGGACTGGACTCCCCACACTCCATGACAACTGGTATGGAGAACCCCCCCAAAAGGGAAACATCCAGCGGCAGGTCCCTCCGACCCACTCAAGGGGACCCACGAGATATGGGCTGCTATCGCTGTGGCCAACGAGGTCACATACGGGCCCAGTGCCCCAAGCTCAGGGACAGACCAAGCAGACCCAACCCGCAGAGGGTGGACTGAGTAAAAACCCAATCGGAGGAGGGGCTACATTCCCAGGAAAGGGGGGTTGGCAACATACCACCTATGGATGCTCCCGGTTCCGGGTTTTTGGTTTACCGGGTGGGCGCGGGGCTGCCCCTCCGGAAAGAGTGCATTGTTTCCCTGGAAGTGGATGGGAGGAAGGTCACTGGGTACTGGGACACGGGCGCAGAGGTGACGTTGGCCCGGCCCGAGGTGGTGGCCTCAGATCGGATGGTGCCCGACACCTACCTGACCCTGATGGGCGTGGGCGGGACCCCATTCAAGGTACCCGTGGCAAGGGTACACCTGAAATGGGGGGCCAAGGAGGGCCCCAAAGATGTGGGGGTACACCAATATTTGCCCACTGACGTGTTAATGGGAGGGGACCTTGAGGACTGGCCTAGTAACACCCAGAGTGCCCTGGTCGTGACTCGTAGTCAGAGTCGGCAAATGGCACTGCACCCCGAAAACGGGGAAGGTACTCGACCTGAGGTGCAGGACCCTAACTCAGGGAGCAGGGAACGCCCATGGGCATGGTGCAGAGAGGCTGCGGCCTCAGACCCAGCCAGCAAGAGAGAGCCGGTCCCCATTCCTGTCCCAGCTGCTGAGTTCCAGGCCGAGTTGCAGAAAGATCCCTCCTTGCGGAAGCACAGGGACCGGGCTGACCTTAGTGCGGTACAGACCATGAGGAGAGGTTGCAAGGAGAGGTTCCTGTGGGAGAAGGGGTTCCTGTACTGAGAATGGGCTCCCCCAGGGGAAGTAGAGTCATGGGGGATCAGGAGGCAGCTGGTGGTTCCCCAGAAGTTCCGTCACAAGCTGTTGTACCTGGCCCATGACATCCCTCTCGCAGGGCACCAGGGAATCCGGCGCACCAGGCAGAGGCTGCTACAGAACTTTTACTGGCCTGGGGTCTTTACCCATGTCCGACAGTACTGCCAATCCTGTGACCCCTGCCAGAGGGTGGGGAAGGCCCGGGACAAGGGGAAAGCGGCTTTGAGGCCTTTACCCATCATAGAAGAACCTTTCCAGAAGGTGGCCATGGACATAGTGGGACCTCTCAGCAAGATGACCCGGTCAGGGAAGAAATACATCCTGGTGGTGGTGGATTTTGCCACTCGCTACCCCGAGGCGGTGGCCTTATCCTCTATCGAAGCAGACACAGTGGCAGATGCGCTGCTGACAATTTTCAGCCGGGTGGGGTTCCCCAAGGAGGTCTTAACGGACCAGGGGTCCAACTTCATGTCGGCCCTGCTCCGGTCCTTATGGCAGAAATGTGGGGTCCAGCACAACTGGGCCTCAGCGTATCACCCCCAGTCCAACGGGCTGGTAGAAAGGTTCAACGGGACGCTGAAGATGATGCTAAAAACATTTATGAACCAGCATCCGCAAGATTGGGACAAGTACTTACCTCACCTGCTGTTTGCGTACAGGGAGGTACCCCAGGAATCTACCGGGTTTTCACCTTTCGAACTGTTGTATGGAAGGCGGGTGAGGGGCCCCTAGACCTGATGAGGGACGAATGGGAGGGGAAGGCCTCTCCCGAGGGAGAGTCAGTGGTGGAGTATGTCCTGACCTTCCGGGAAAGACTGGCCGAGCTCATGGG
Source organism: Gopherus flavomarginatus (assembly GCF_025201925.1). NCBI lineage: Eukaryota > Metazoa > Chordata > Testudines > Testudinidae > Gopherus > Gopherus flavomarginatus. The sequence goes on along the minus strand of NC_066637.1, from coordinate 18,361,617 downwards.
CCTGGCCAGGGAGAATCTGGCCCGAGCCCAGAGGAGGCAGAAGGTCTGGTATGACCGCACGGCACGGGCCCGTGCCTTCGCCACCGGGGATCAGGTGATGGTTCTTATCCCCGTGAGGAGAAACAAACTCCAGGCCGCCTGGGAAGGGCCCTTCAAGGTTATCAAGCAACTGAATGAGGTAAACTATGTGGTGGAGCTGTCAAACCGGGCACATCACCGTCGGGTGTACCATGTGAACATGATGAAACCATACTATGACAGGGGGAATGTGGTGTTGGCCGTGTGTGGACATTGGGAGGGGCAGGGAGATGACCCCTTAGTGGATCTATTCCCTGGGACAAAAGCTGGTTCCCCCCTGGAGGCGATTCCCCTCTCTGAGCAACTGACCCCGGGCCAGCATGCTGAGATCAGAGGGGTGCTGCATCTGTACCGACAGCTGTTTTCCAACCAGCCTGGGCGCACTAATTTGACTGTCCACCGGGTGGAGACGGGGTCACACCCCCCTATAAGATGCTCCCCTTTTCGGGTCACTGGTAAAACTGCCCAGGATCTTGAAAGAGAGGTCAGGGACATGCTGGCTTTGGGGGTGATCCAGCCGTCTTCCAGCCCTTGGGCCTCGCCAGTAGTGCTGGTTCCCAAGAAGGATGGGTCGATCCGGTTCTGTGTGGACTATCGAAAGCTCAATGCCATCACCGTATCTGATGCCTACCCTATGCCCAGGCCTGACGAGCTCCTAGACAAGCTGGGAGGTGCACGGTACCTCACCACTATGGATCTTACCAAAGGCTACTGGCAAGTGCCGCTGGATGCAGATGCCAGGCTGAAATCGGCCTTTATCACCCCTCTGGGGCTCTATGAGTTTTTGACCCTGCCCTTCGGCCTCAAGGGAGCGCCGGCCACCTTCCAGCGCCTTGTGGATCAGCTACTGAGGGGGATGGAGAGTTTTGCCGTGGCGTATATTGACGACATCTGCGTCTTCAGCCAGACCTGGGAGGACCACGTGTCCCAGGTTAAACAAGTCCTGGACCGACTCCGAAAGGCTGGGTTAACAGTAAAGGCTGAGAAGTGCAAGGTGGGGATGGCTGAAGTATCTTACCTGGGCCATCGGGTGGGGAGCGGCTGCCTGAAGCCGGAACCAGCCAAGGTGGAGGTGATCAGAGACTGGCCTGCTCCCCAAACCAAAAAGCAGGTCCAGGCCTTTATTGGGATGGCGGGGTACTATCGAAGGTTCGTGCCCCACTTCAGTGCCATAGCCGGCCCCATCACTGAACTGTGCAAAAAGGGGAAGCCAGACAAGGTGATCTGGACTGAGCAGTGCCAGGAGGCTTTCCGGGCGCTGAAGGAGGCTCTGGTTAGCGACCCAGTTCTGGCAAACCCAGATTTTGACAAACCCTTTATGGTGTTCACCGATGCCTCAGACACGGGACTGGGGGCGGTGTTAATGCAGGAGGATGAAAAGGGGGAGAGACACCCCATCGTGTACCTGAGTAAGAAGCTGCTACCCCGGGAACAAAGCTACGCGGCCATCGAGAAGGAATGCCTGGCCATGGTGTGGGCCCTTAAGAAGCTAGAGCCATATCTCTTTGGGCGACACTTCACCGTGTACACCGACCACTCTCCCCTGACCTGGCTGCACCAGATGAAAGGAGCCAACGCCAAGCTCCTGAGGTGGAGCCTGCTCCTGCAGGACTATGACATGGACGTGGTCCATGTGAAGGGAAGTGCCAACCTGACAGCGGATGCGTTGTCCCGGAGAGGGGACCCTGAACTTCCCCAGGTCACTGGGCAGAGTGACCCCGCTCAGTTCAGTCTCGAAGGGGGGAGAGATGTGATGCAGTAGGGACTGTCTGTGTGGGGAGTGGGAGAGCAGGGGAGGACTTTAGGAGATGGACGATGCCAGAGCCTGTAACCTGAGCTAGGTAAGGGAGGGGAAAGGTCAACACCTTTGCCCGGGAAGGGGACAAAGGAAGGAAGTGGCAGGAGTGAAGCAGTTTGAGTTTGGGCTTGGGGCTGTGTGGGCGGAATTCAGGGTATCCTAGCTAGGATCCAAGCACCCTGAAAGCCCAGAAGGACTCGGTGGAGGGGTCCTGACTGTGCCTGCAAGCTCTGCTGTAACCTGTGTTCCTGTTGTCCAATAAACCTTCTGTTTTACTGGCTGGCTGAGAGTCACTGTGGGTCCCAGGAGGAGGGGTGCAGGACTGGACTCCCCACACTCCGTGACACTTGCACTCCCTCAGGCAGGGGAAAAGAGCCAGAGTGAGGGAGGGGGTCACCCTTGCCCCCCTCAGGCAGGGGGAACAGAGCTGAGAACTGGGCAAGGGTCACCCACATGCACTTCAGGCAGGAGGAACAGAGATAGGGGCAGGACTTTCACCAGTGCTCCCCTCAGGCCGGGGGGAACTGAGCTGGCAGGTCACCCAGAGAGTTGCCCGTGTTCCCGCCAGGCAGGGGGAACTGAGCCAGGAGGTTGCCTGAGTGCCCCTCAGGCAGGGGGAACTGAACCGGGGGGTCACCCAGAGAGTCGCCCATGTGCCCCTCAGGCATGGGGAACCGAGCCAGGGGGGTCGCCTGCACTCCCCTCAGGCAGGGGGAACTGAACTGGGGGGGTCGCCTGCGCTCCCCTCACACAGGGGGAACTGAGCCAGCAGGCCACCCAGAGGGTCATGTGTGTGCCCCTCAGGCAGGGGGAACCGAGCCAGGGGGTTGCCTGCGCTCCCCTCAGGCTGGGGGAACTGAGCCAGAGACAGTCACTCGTGCACCCTTGAGGAAGGGGGAAACGAGCCAGGGGCTTGCCCATGTGCCCCTCTGGCAGGGGGCACTGAGCCAGGGGGGTCGCCTGTGCACCCTTAAGGCAGGGGGAACCGAGCCAGGGGGGTTGCCTGTGTGCCCTTGAGGCAGGGGGAACCGAGCCAGGGGCTGTCCACGTGCCCCTCAGGCAGCGGGAACTGAGCCAGGGACAGTCGCCCGTGCTCCCCTCAGGCAGGGGCAACCAAGCCGGGGGGCTTCGCGCGCACCCCTCAGCCAGGGGGAACAGAGCTAGGGGGCTGCCCGCACACCCCTCAGGCAGGGGGAATGGAGCCAGGGAGGGTCACCCACATGCCCTTGAGGCAGGGGCAACCAAGCCAAGGGGTTGCCCATGTGCCCCTCAGGCAGGGGGAACCGAGTCGAGGGGGATGCCTGCGTGCCCCTGAGGTGGGAGAACCGAGGCAGGGAGGTCCCCTGCACACCCCTCAGACAGGGGGAACCAAGCCGAGAGGGTTGCCTATATGCCCTTCTGGCAGTGGGAATGGAGCAATTGGGGTCACCCATGTTCCCCTCAGGCAAGGGTAACAGAGCCAGGGAGGTCAGCCACACACCCCTCAGGCAGGGGAAACAGAGGTATTGGGGTCACCCATGCACCCTTCAGGCAGAGGGAACCAAGCCAGGAGCTTGTTATCAGTACAGCCTGTGAATTTGTCTCCATAGAGATAATCATGGAATTTCTTGGTTTAGAGCCCACTTTAATGCTAAGAATTCTAGTTTGTGAACTGGCTAGTTCTTTCAATGATGCTATATTCTTACTAGCATAGGCAACTGGTCTCCATTCATCTGGATGTTCTTGGTACAGGACTCCTCCAAGTCCTTCCATACTTGCATCATTGTGTAGTAGATATCTTCTTTTAGTATTGCCACAACTAATGCACCTGGTGCATGCTACTTTCTCTATTAACATTTGAAAAGCATTCTCACAATTCAGAGTTCACCAATCTCCAAAGGATTCACTGACTTGGTAGTAGTTGGCATATGGATGCAGAGCCTGGCCTTTTCCTCTGAGGAAATACCCCAATGGTGAGTTCATTTAAGGGTCAACAAAGGTCAGAAATTCCCTCTACAAATTGCCTATAATAATTGCAGAATCCCAAGAAACTCTTCAATTCTTTCAAGGTTTTGGGTCTTGGCCATGCCCTCAAGGCTTCCAGCTTATCCAGATCTGCAGCAGCTCCACCTCAAGAGATTATATGCCTATGTACTTTACTTTTTCCTGAACTGGCATTTGTCTAAAGATAGTTTCAATCCTTGGACATCGTATATGGCAGATGATCCAGACACAGCAAAGCGTTACACATGTGCCAATGGTAATAAAATCCTGGACAGCAGGACAGACCATTCAGAGCTGCACTTCACAGAGCAGAATACTTCTGCGAGTACACATTTTGTTTCACAAGACAAGGCTGGGGTAACAGAAGATAGAGGGGCTGAAGCCTCCAGGGACGTTCATCCGGCAAGCTAAGACTTTAATTCCAGCATGGAAGACCTGGAAAGAGGAATTTAACCTCAATGTTACCTGACTGGAGAAAGCTAGAGAGAGATAAGTGAGACTTTGCATGGAAATTCCCCAGGCTCAATGCACCATAGAAGCAGTTTTGATACAAAAGCCTGTTTTGATACTCCTGTAACTCCAGGAAGAATGAAAGAATGGAAAGATGTAATTTCTTTCCTTGGTATCAAGCAGCTGCAGAGGATGTAGACAAGTACAGCACCAACTGAAAAGTGCCAGCAGCCAGCTGCAGTTTTGGAAATTTTTAAGATTCAATTATAAGAGACAAAGAGTCCTGTGGCACCTTACAGACTAACAGATGTATTGGAGCATAATCTTTCGTGGGTGAATACCCACTTCGTCAGATGCATTATAAGAGACTAGATAGCATGCAGGCTATGAGACTCATGAGTATAAGAACAGTTGCTGATGGAAGCTGGCTTAACTTAGAGGAAAAACTTGGTGATATGCAGGGCAGCAGAGCTATCCACAGAGAAGATTAGAACTCTAGCAGGGCAGTCAGCAGAAACTATCCATGCAGAGGCGGCTCCAGGCACCAGTGCTCCAAGCGCGTGCCTGGGGCAGCAAGCTGCGGAGGGTGCTCTGCCGGTCGCCGCTAGGGCGGCACGCGGGTGCCTTCGACGGCTTGCCTGCGGAGGTGCCACTGGTCCCGCGGCTTCGGTGGACCTTCCACAAGCATGTCTGCGGAGGCTCCGCTGGTCCCGCGGCTTCAGCGGACCCTCCGTGCTTGGGGCAGCAAAATGTCTAGAGCCGCCCCTGTATCCACGTAATATACAAGATACGTCAGCAGCAAACAACAGTAGAGACACATGCAAATACTGTAGGAGAAAACATGCAAAACAGAAAAGTGTCTGGTTTATGGGGAAAAAATGTTTTATCTGTGCCAATTTTAATAGTTTTGCAGCCAAGTGTTTGTGCAGAGTGAAGACAAACAAACCCAAGGTATACACAGTAACTGAAAAGAGCACCAATGAGTATGAAAACAATTATGTGGGTGACCAAACTGCTGGTAAACACAGTGCAAGAAGACTCTAGGAAGCACCAGAAACTGTGGTCACAGATGATGAGACAGCAATACCTCTTCTGGGAATCTAGGCCACCCAAGCGATGAACCTGATGAAAGCGCATTTCCAGAACTAATGAAAGTGGATAGCAGAGTGACTGGAGATACCTTCGATGGTATTACCTGGGTCCAGAGGAAGTATGGAAACATGTTTCCGGGTGATGGATGGCTAGACAGTGATTATAAAATATAGATTGACACCAGTGTGAAGTCAGTTAAATTCCCATAAAGAAAAGTAGCCATTGCATTACTACAGGCACTGAAGGATGAACAGTGGAACCCACAGAATCGTGGAAGTATATAGTCTGGAGAGAAGAGCACCGACTGGATAAGAAGACCTGTGATGGTAAGAAAGCCATCTAGAAAAATAAGAATATTCCTAGATCCAAAGCCCTTAAACAAAGCTTTAGAATGGAACCATTTCCCTCTGCCTACAATTGTGGACATATTATCAGATTTGTTTAAAGTGAGACTTTTTTCAATATATGATGTAAAAAATGGATTCTGGAACATCAAACTGGATGAAGAATCCACTTAGATGACAACCTTTGCAACTCCATTTGGGATGTACCGATGCTTAAGGATGCCAATGGGAATCAGTCTGGCACCAGAGGTATTCCAGAGCAGACTGACCCAAGCATTGGAGGGCCTGATGGGACTCTGGACAATAGCAGACAATGTGCTGACAGTGTGAGAGGGTCATGATCCAGAACAAGCATAGCAAGATAATGACTACAAATTAAGCAGAGAAACATTAAATTGAACTTAAGGAAGCTCAGGTTGAGAGTAACCAAGTTGACATATTTTGGACCTTTGTTGACCATAAAACCCTGAAAGTAGATCCAGGAAAAGTGAGGGCAATTAGAGAAATACCAGGGATGTTAATGGAGTCCAGAGATTTCTGGGAATGGTCAATTATTTAGCTAAGTTTTGCAACCATCTCTCTGAGAGATTCATGATCCTAAGACAGCTGACACATCGGGACTCCTTATGAGAGTGGACAGACCAACATGAGCAAGTATTCTGGAAAGTAAAAGAGATATTGGGAAGGCTCCCATTCTGAAATATTACAACCCAGAGGAACCCCAGAAGCTGCAACATGGTGCATCCAAGATGGGTCTAGGGGATACTTTGCTGCCAAGGGGAAAACCTGTTGTATTTGCAAGGAGACTATTGTCCTTGAACATTGTCCATGATGGAGAAGAGATCTGCTCAAATTGAAAAAGAATTGTTAGCAATACTTTTGGAATGGAAAAATACACCAATGCCCTTACGGGACATACAATCTGACCACAGATCTCTCAAAAGCATTTGAAGAAAGCCATTATGCAGTTCACGAAAGTGCTTACAACAGATGATGATATGTCTGCAGAGGTACAGTGTACACATCAAGTATTGCCCAGGCAGAGAGTTAGTATTGGCAGACATGTAGAGTCAGGCTTACCTGTCAGAAGCCAGCAGGAGGGATCCGTAGAGGCCAAGATGGAGAGAATACAGATGAACTTTTATCTATTTGAGAAGAACGACTAAGAGAGATACAGAGAGGTGCAGAGAGAGACAGAATGTTGCAGACCCTGAAATTCCCCTCGCCCCCCTAAATTGTTAATACATCTTGGAATACTGGTGAAATTCCAGAAGAGTGGTAAGATGGCAATATTCAAAAAGGCAGCAGTAGCCAGAGCCCTGGGCCCTTTAAATCGCCGCCAGAGCCCCAGGCGGCATGGGCCAGGCAGCACTGAAGGGCTGGCTGGGGGAGGCTCACCCCCTCCAAGCATGCCCCTCTGCCCAAGGCCCCGCCCCTTCTGCCAGGCCCCCATATCGGTAAGAGTTTTAAGTTACTTTCACCCCGGGTGATGCCATGCTGTACTTAAAACTCACAAGCAAAACAAACAACCAGGGGGTTTCTTACAAGGGTAGGATGGTGCTGAGGCTTCCTGCTCTGGAGTCCAATGGACAATTGGGCTGGCTCTCAGTAGCTAGAGCAGGAGTCACTCCTTCTATTAGTCTCTAGGCTGCTGGTCTGTGCTGGGCTGACACACGTCAGTGACCCACTAGCCCCCACCAGAGATCAATGGGAAGTTGAATGGGCACCTCCCAGGCTGCAATGCTTCTCCCTCCACTCCGCTCCACCAGCAGCCAGCAACCAGCACAATGTAGCCAAACGCTTTGTCTCTGAGTTCTGGCTTCTGATTGGCTGTGGTAGAACACACTGGAAGCTACTATCTCCGCCCTGTGTTCCAGGCAGGAGTGACAGAGTCTTTCTAATAGTGGAGGGGGCACGAGCCCCTGTCCCCTCAGTGGCCCCACCCCTGCCCTGCCTCTTCCCCTGAGGCCCCGTCCCCTAGAAGCTGGAGCCAGGAAGGGGAGTCCAGGCCTCCATCTGCCCAGGGCAGGGGGCCCCCCAAGAGCAGCCACCAGCCCATGTTCCCACCCCCCCGGAATCCCAGCTCAGGGCAGGTGGAGGGTTCACGGCTCCCCACAGCTGCCCAGGCTCCCTGGGCCACTCTTACTCCAGGCCAGGCTCCAGCTTCTGCTTCTGGCCTGACCGGGGGAGGAGTAAAAGGAGGGGCAGGGGGCCAGGTCCATGGCAAAAAGTGGATGGGCCATGGCCCCTTGGCCTGTTCTGTTGCCCCTGATTCCAGGCATTCTAGGAAGCGGCATCCTGAGCCTCTGCAGCCACTGCTGCTGTAGTCCAAGGGTGAGACCTCTCCAGGCTCAGAGTAACCTGTCAAGGACAGCCAGGTCCCAAAGTGTTACATGTAGGACCTAGGCAGAAACTCCAATCCAAGGGTCAGATTCTTTCCCTCATTGGAAGGCACAGGGGAGAAAGGTAATGTCTCTGAAGCTGCAGCAGCATGTGATGGCTTTGCACTGTGCTCCCCCAGAACCTTCAAGCCTCCCATCTCTGATCTGCAGCATTCAAATGGCAGAATCTAGATTAGAGCAGGGGAACATCTGTATTCCACCAAGTCCACCCCTCAGTTCCTGAGAATTACCTCTACGAAATCCATATAAAAATTAATGTTGCTCCAAAGAGAGATGCCAAGTGATGTGCAGCTTCTTGCCACCCTGGGCAAAATAAATAGCTGGCAAATATACATAAAACCATAAACCAATTGCCCTAGGTGGGTCCCCTTATTTGTTATGGGGAGGCAGGATCTCATTCCTTCCCTCCCTCGCCCCAGGGCAGTGGGAGAGCTTGGAGAGAACCAGAGGCAGCTTTGTAGAGGGGAAACACAGGAATCTAAGGGGTGTAGCTTATGGCAGGAGAAGCCAGCTGGTTGTTGGAGTGACCAAGGGGGGCTGTCTGTTCCCATCTTGCCTCGGCATCACCCCAACATGGCTGTGGAAAAAGTACACTCCTGCCCTTACTCCACTGCTGCACCATGTGGGCTGGAAACCAGTGAGCAGAGTGGAGACATTGCCTGTTCAGCAGGTGCACAGGAAAAAATACTGGGAGGTATTTGTGGTATACAATATGTGGTATACAAAATATGTGGTATACAAAATATGTGGTATACAAAAGTTAAGAAACTGATCTTATAACTCCCAAGAGGGCTGAATTGTTGGGCACATAGCAGTTACATGCTCCATTGGCCATAGGGTTATAACTTTTAGAAGTTCTGAAAATTTACATACACAGTTGACACAGGAAGAAAGACTTTTTTTAAAATTCATAACCCCTGCCAGAGCTACCAACATAAAGGATTATGCCTTTGAAATATTGTTTAATTGAGAACCCGGCCTTCGTGCATTTGGCCTTTGCATAGGCTCTCAGTCATGATTACTTCAGAACAATATGAACTTTGCACCACACACCATTGTTTATTCATGAATGGGCAAATTATTAGAACACTGATGAAAAATTAAATTTCAGTGAATATCAGTTTCAATTAAATTCAGTCTTTCCAAAGAAATTCTTTTGGGACTAACACTAAGTAGGGAAAATATCAGCCCAAAAGGAACCTTTCTGTGAAAGTTCAAAGAGAATATGAAAAACAGCTTTGAATGGAAGCCACCTTTCAGGGTTAACTATGGAGTCACTGCTCAAGATTTCATAAGACGTGGCTTTCATGTCAGCTTCTCACTGATGCACAGCTGATCTGACAGCCAGACATTGCATGGTATGGACCCATGGACACTGCTGACAAAAATGTCTGATCAAGAGTGCACGGGGACGCGCACATGTGGAGGTGGAGCACCCTATGGACAAAACATCTTGGAGAACTCCAAGTTACTGTACAGGTAAGTAACCTCCCCTTCTTCAAAGTGGGTGGCCAAACTTGGCTCCTCTTGGACAGATCTCAAAAGGAGCTTGCTCAGCTGCCATGAAGCTACTTTCCTTGAGACAGGAAGGATGGCCCAGTGCTGAGGGTATTAACCTGGATCTCCCAAGTCCCAGGCTTAATTTCTCGCTTGCCCACAGGTTTCTTTTGTGACCTTGGGCAAGTCACTTAATTTCTCTGTGGCTCAGTTGCTCCTCAGTAAAATGGGGACAATAGTACTGCTCTACTGCACAGGCATTTCATAAAGATAAATATATTAAAGATTAAGAGGTGCTTACATACTATGGTAATGGATGGACCATATACAATGAGGACTCAGGTTTCCTCAAAACCTACCTATTAGTGTCACGGCGAAGCTGAGCTCTGTTCAGCATCTGGCCCCGAATGTGAGGGCTGAGCCCAAGAAAAATCTGGCCCTGAGTTCTTATGAAAATCTGGCTTTATCTTCCAACTGGTCTAAGTAACTGCACAGTTTCCCTGGATTTGTTTTAACACGGGCCTATTAGATACTTGCTACCTTCATTGTGCAGTAGCACTAAATAAAGACCTTAAATGTGGAGTCTCTTGCTACCTCCCTAATCCTTGTTTCACTTAGTATTAGCTACATTTAAATCTGCCTTAAGATGCTAATCTTTTTTTAATCCTTTTTTAATTGCTTCATTTTTTGGAGAATAGCTCTGGTGAACTGGGACCTACAGTGTTCTGAGGGCCAGCTGCACAAGCCATTGCTTGCAGGCAGCACTCCTCACTGTACCTTGTCCAGTGTTGGTTAACTCTCCTTCCTGACATTTGCCCTTGGGAAAGCACACTAGCTGACTGGAGCCCCTGAAGAAGATGGGTCTAGTGGGAAACTGGTTTAATAATGAGATCGGGGCTCTGCACCACAGGGTGGCGGGATGATGGAATTTGTCTTTATTTTTCTGTTGGTAAGAACAAGAGCTGAAGCATGTTTGGAGAAGCATCAGACCATGGCCCATGCATGTGCTTCAGCAGGTCAAAGGACAGCCTGCTCTATAGTCCCAGTCTACTGTAATGCACCAGCTCCTACTAGTATAGACTGTTAGGGTGACCAGATAGCAAGTGTGAAAAATCGGGACTGGGGATGGTGGGTAATAGGAGCCCATATTAAAAAAGCCCCAAATATCAGGACTGTCCCTATAAAATCAGGACATCTGATCATCCTACTGCCTGTTCAGTTCCACTCCTGCAGTGTGTCTGCTGCCTGGGGCTCCCTATTTTATTTTATTTTATTTTATTTTTTGGTGCTCTATGGGCTGCACTGTGAATCTCAACCATTACCATTACACTGTAGCTGTGCCTGTGCCCTGTCTCCCTGGCTACTTTTTTGTGTGCCCAATGAGTCTGTGCACTTCCCAAAGCCCCATTCTTCCTGACTGTTCTGTATGGCACAGACCTGTAGGATTGCTTCCCTGTGCTCTGCTTTAACTTAGGCCTGATCTACACTTAAGGCTGACCTAGCTACAACACTCAGGGTTGTGAAAGAAATGTCCAGTGTAGTTAGAGTGACCTAGTGTCTCCATAACCGTGCTACAGCCATGTTGGTACAGCTGTAGCACTTACAGTGCAGATATTCCCAAGAGTGTGATAGCAGCCAGAGGATCCAGGCAGGGTGGGTGCCGTGCTAGGGTTCCCTCTATGCTACCACATAGAACCTTTTTGTGAAAGTGCAAAAAATATGAAAAACAGCTTTGAATGGAAGCCACCTTTCAGGGTTAACTATGGAGTCACTGCCCAAGATTTCATAAGACGTGGCTTTCATGTCAGCTTCTCATTGATGCACAGCTGATCTGACAGCCAGACATTGCATGGTATGGCCCCGTGGACACTGCTGACAAAAATCTCTGATCAGGAGTGCACGGGGATGCGCACATGTGGAGGTAGAGCACCCTATGGACAAAACATCCTGGAGAACTCCAAGTTGCTGTTCACATGGGTGGCCAAACTTGGCTCCTCTTGGCCAGATCTCAAAAGCGCTCAGCTGCCATGAAGATATTTTCCTTCAGACAAGAAGGTCTAAAAATTACGGGGCTCCGCAGCACATGCCCTTCAGCATGTAGAGGGAAGGTTCCCTCTGTGCCAGCACAGCAGGAGTGTGGCTAAAGCCAGCCCCCCTCATATGACAGCTCGCCCTGGCCAGGCCCTGGCTGGTGCAGAGGGTGCTCGCTCCCTGGGTGCTGCAGTGCTGACTGCTCCCAGCAGGGCAGGACGGGAGGGAAGTGGCCTGGGCTGTCCCTGCAGCTCTTTAATTGGAGTTGTGGCCTCCTAGCCCCCAAGTAGCCCAGACAAGCCAGGCTTCGCCCAGCATCCTGGGGGGGGGGGTGCTGCGCCGCGCCTGCCCCTTGCGCTGGCCACTGCCACCCAGCTCCCTGCAATGGGCCACCCTGTGCGCTGCTGCACCCCACAGCTGGAGGCTGCGACGTTCCCTGGAGAACCCCTCCCCCCACCCACTCCCCGTAGAGCCCAGGGGGCGGCTCCGCTCAGCCAGACCAGGGGCCAGCCGCGGCATTTCGGCAGAGAGCGGGGATGGGAATTGGGTGACGCTCCCTCGCCCGGCCCCTTGTGGGGGGAGCCTTGCGGCAGAGAGTGCGGAGCGCCCTTGCGCGACGCTCCCTGGGTCCCTTGGTAACGGCGAACGCCGCGGCGGGGGCGGGGAGCGGAGCTCGGCGCTGCTGCCCCGCCCGGCTCCGGCCTGGTCCAGATCGGCTCCGCCCGGGTCATTCCCCCCCGCCCCACCCGACCCTGGGGCCATCGCGCGGGCTGCCCCGCCCCCTAGCCCGTCGCAGCGCCCCCTAGCGGGCGGGGCCCGGGCAGGCTCCGTGGCGAGCTGCTCCCTGCCCGCCCGCTGCTTGGCGCCCCTCGAGCCGGCCCGCTCCTGCCTCTGCCTCACGCCGCGCCTGCCGCCCACGGGTGTGAGCCGGGCCGCCCCCCCCCGTGCCAGGCTCGCCCCAGCGCGCCAATGCCGCAGAAACTGCCCCTGCCCTTCCCGCACCCCTGCCACTGCCGCCCCACTGCCCTGAGCGAGGCTTTCTGCCCGTGCCAGGCTCCCTCCAGCCGCCCCTGCCCGTCTGACACTGCCTCCCCACTGGGGCAAGCTGGGACCGTGCCCCCTGAGCCAGGCTCTCTCCAGCCGCCCCTGCCCTTCCCACACTGCCTCCCCACTGGGGCAAGCTGGGGCCGTGCCCCCTGAGCCGGGCTCTCTCCAGCCGCCCCTGCCTGTCTGACACTGCCTCCCCACTGCGGGGAGCTGGGGCCGTGCCCCCTGAGCCGGGCTCTCTCCAGCTGCCCCTGCCCGTCTGACACTGCCTCCCCACTGGGGCAAGCTGGGACCGTGCCCCCTGAGCCGGGCTCGCTCCAGCCGCCCCTGCCCTTCCCACACTGCCTCCCCGCTGCGGGAAGCTGGGACCGTGCCCCCTGAGCCGGGCTCTCTCCAGCTGCCCCTGCCCTTCCCACACTGCCTCCCCGCTGCGGGGAGCTGGGACCGTGCCCCCTGAGCCGGGCTCTCTCCAGCTGCCCCTGCCCTTCCCACACTGCCTCCCCACTGCGGGGAGCTGGGGCCGTGCCCCCTGAGCCAGGCTCTCTCCAGCTGCCCCTGCCCTTCCCACACTGCCTCCCCACTGCGGGGAGCTGGGACCGTGCCCCCTGAGCCGGGCTCTCTCCAGCCGCCCCTGCCCTTCCCACACTGCCTCCTCACTGGGGCGAGCTGGGGCCGTGCCCCCTGAGCCGGGCTCCCTCCAGCCGCCCCTGCCCGTCTGACACTGCCTCCCCACTGGGGCAAGCTGGGGCCGTGCCCCCTGAGCCGGGCTCTCTCCAGCCGCCCCTGCCTGTCTGACACTGCCTCCCCACTGCGGGGAGCTGGGGCCGTGCCCCCTGAGCCGGGCTCTCTCCAGCTGCCCCTGCCCGTCTGACACTGCCTCCCCACTGGGGCAAGCTGGGACCGTGCCCCCTGAGCCGGGCTCGCTCCAGCCGCCCCTGCCCTTCCCACACTGCCTCCCCGCTGCGGGAAGCTGGGACCGTGCCCCCTGAGCCGGGCTCTCTCCAGCTGCCCCTGCCCTTCCCACACTGCCTCCCCGCTGCGGGGAGCTGGGACCGTGCCCCCTGAGCCGGGCTCTCTCCAGCTGCCCCTGCCCTTCCCACACTGCCTCCCCACTGCGGGGAGCTGGGGCCGTGCCCCCTGAGCCAGGCTCTCTCCAGCTGCCCCTGCCCTTCCCACACTGCCTCCCCACTGCGGGGAGCTGGGACCGTGCCCCCTGAGCCGGGCTCTCTCCAGCCGCCCCTGCCCTTCCCACACTGCCTCCTCACTGGGGCGAGCTGGGGCCGTGCCCCCTGAGCCGGGCTCTCTCCAGCTGCCCCTGCCTGTCTGACACTGCCTACCCACTGCGGCGAGCTGGGGTCGTGCCCCCTGAGCCAGGCTCTCTCCAGCCGCCCCTGCCCTTCCCACACTGCCTCCCCTCTGGGGCAAGCTGGGACTGTGCCCCCTGAGCCAGGCTCTCTCCAGCTGCCCCTGCCCTTCCCACACTGCCTCCCCACTGCGGCGAGCTGGGACCGTGCCCCCTGAGCCAGGCTCTCTCCAGCTGCCCCGGCCTGTCTGACACTGCCTCCCCACTGCGGCGAGCTGGGGTCGTGCCCCCTGAGCCGGGCTCTCTCCAGCTGCCCCTGCCTGTCTGACACTGCCTCCCCACTGCGGCGAGCTGGGGTCGTGCCCCCTGAGCCGGGCTCTCTCCAGCTGCCCCTGCCCGTCTGACACTGCCTCCCCACTGCGGGGAGCTGGGGTCGTGCCCCCTGAGCCAGGCTCTCTCCAGCTGCCCCTGCCCTTCCCACACTGCCTCCCCACTGCGGCGAGCTGGGATCGTGCCCCCTGAGCCGGGCTCTCTCCAGCTGCCCCTGCCCTTCCCACACTGCCTCCCCTCTGGAGCAAGCTGGGGTCGTGCCCCCTGAGCCGGGCTCTCTCCAGCCGCCCCTGCCCGTCTGACACTGCCTCCCCACTGCGGCGAGCTGGGACCGTGCCCCTGAGCCAGGCTCCCTCCAGCTGCCCCTGTCCTTCCCACACTGCCTCCCCACTGGGGCGAGCTGGGGTCGTGCCCCCTGAGCCAGGCTCTCTCCAGCCGCCCCTGCCCTTCCCACACTGCCTCCCCGCTGCAGGGAGCTGGGACCGTGCCCCCTGAGCCGGGCTCTCTCCAGCCGCCCCTGCCCTTCCCACACTGCCTCCCCACTGCGGGGAGCTGGGACCGTGCCCCCTGAGCCGGGCTCTCTCCAGCCGCCCCTGCCCTTCCCACACTGCCTCCCCACTGCGGGGAGCTGGGACCGTGCCCCCTGAGCCGGGCTCTCTCCAGCCGCCCCTGCCCTTCCCACACTGCCTCCCCACTGGGGCGAGCTGGGGCCGTGCCCCCTGAGCCAGGCTCTCTCCAGCTGCCCCTGCCCTTCCCACACTGCCTCCCCACTGCGGGGAGCTGGGACCGTGCCCCCTGAGCCGGGCTCTCTCCAGCCGCCCCTGCCCTTCCCACACTGCCTCCCCACTGCGGGGAGCTGGGGCCGTGCCCCCTGAGCCAGGCTCCCTCCAGCCGCCCCTGCCCTTCCCACACTGCCTCCCCACTGCGGGGAGCTGGGACCGTGCCCCCTGAGCCGGGCTCTCTCCAGCCGCCCCTGCCCTTCCCACACTGCCTCCCCACTGCGGGGAGCTGGGACCGTGCCCCCTGAGCCGGGCTCTCTCCAGCCGCCCCTGCCCTTCCCACACTGCCTCCCCACTGCGGGGAGCTGGGGCCGTGCCCCCTGAGCCAGGCTCTCTCCAGCCGCCCCTGCCCTTCCCACACTGCCTCCCCACTGGGGCAAGCTGGGGTCGTGCCCCCTGAGCCGGGCTCCCTCCAGCCGCCCCTGCCCTTCCCACACTGCCTCCCCACTGCGGCGAGCTGGGACCGTGCCCCCTGAGCCGGGCTCTCTCCAGCTGCCCCTGCCTGTCTGACACTGCCTCCCCACTGCGGCGAGCTGGGGTCGTGCCCCCTGAGCCAGGCTCTCTCCAGCCGCCCCTGCCCTTCCCACACTGCCTCCCCTCTGGGGCAAGCTGGGACCGTGCCCCCTGAGCCAGGCTCTCTCCAGCTGCCCCTGCCCTTCCCACACTGCCTCCCCACTGCGGCGAGCTGGGACCGTGCCCCCTGAGCCGGGCTCTCTCCAGCTGCCCCGGCCTGTCTGACACTGCCTCCCCACTGCGGCGAGCTGGGGTCGTGCCCCCTGAGCCGGGCTCTCTCCAGCTGCCCCTGCCTGTCTGACACTGCCTCCCCACTGCGGCGAGCTGGGGTCGTGCCCCCTGAGCCGGGCTCTCTCCAGCTGCCCCTGCCCGTCTGACACTGCCTCCCCACTGCGGGGAGCTGGGGTCGTGCCCCCTGAGCCAGGCTCTCTCCAGCTGCCCCTGCCCTTCCCACACTGCCTCCCCACTGCGGCGAGCTGGGATCGTGCCCCCTGAGCCGGGCTCTCTCCAGCTGCCCCTGCCCTTCCCACACTGCCTCCCCTCTGGAGCAAGCTGGGGTCGTGCCCCCTGAGCCGGGCTCTCTCCAGCCGCCCCTGCCCGTCTGACACTGCCTCCCCACTGCGGCGAGCTGGGGTCGTGCCCCCTGAGCCAGGCTCGCTCCAGCCGCCCCTGCCCGTCTGACACTGCCTCCCCACTGCAGGGAGCTGGGGTCGTGCCCCCTGAGCCGGGCTCGCTCCAGCCGTCCTGCGCCGTTGGAAGTGCCTCTGCAAGCGGCCAGGTTGTCCAGTGATTTCGGACATGGCCTCGGAGGCGGTGAAGGTCATAGTGCGCTGCCGGCCCATGAATGAGCGAGAGAAGGCGCTCAGCTGCCAGGCCGTGGTCAGCATGGACAGCCCCCGGGGCCAGTGCTTTATCCAGAACCCGGGGGCCACTGATGAGCCCCCGAAGCAGTTCACCTTCGACGGGGCGTACTATGAGAGCCACAACACTGAACAGATCTACAATGAAATTGCCTACCCGCTGGTGGAGGTGAGTGAGGCCAAAAGTGATCTATGAGCCACAGAGATTCTCCATGGAGAATGGGTGTCTTGGGAGATTGGCAATGGCCGGCAAGGCCTTTCCATCAATTACTGCAGAGTTAAGGGCCGGCCCTATGTTTTTTGCCACCCCAAGCAACTGCCAAAGCAAAAAAAAAAAGGGTCCGGAATGCCATCCCTGAAATTGTGCTGACCCAAGCATGTGCTTGGTTTGCTGGTACCTAGAGCCAGCCCTGGCAGAGTTTAAACTTTCATTAAAAAATCCTACAAAGTTTTAATCTTTATGGTTCTGAAGAAAACCCACTGAATGTGACCTCATACTGCACTGTCTCCTTGATTCATAGATTTGAAAGCCAGAAAGGACCACTGGGATCATCTAGTCTGACCTTCTATATACCAAAAGCCATGAAACTTCCCCAAAATAATTCCTATAGCGGATTTTTTAGAAAAAAAATCAATCTTGATTTGAAAATTGTTAGCGACCCTTGTAAATTGTTTGATGGTTATTTACTCTCATTGTGAAAAAAGTACATCTTATTTCCAATCTGAATTTGTCTAACTTCAACTTCCAGTCGTTGGGTTGTATTATATCTTTCTCCGCTAGACTGAACAGCCAATTATAAATATTTGTTCCCTATGTAGGTCATTACAAACTGTAACCGATCACCCCTTAACCTTCTCTTTGTTACACTAAATAGATTGAGCTCCTTGCATCTACAGTAGAACCTCAGAGTTACGAACTGACCGGTGAACCCCACACCTCATTTGGAACGAGAAGTATGCGATCAGGCAGCAGCAGAGACCCAAAAAAAAAAAAAAGAAAGCAAATACAGAACTGTGTAAACATAAACTTCTAAAAATAAAGTCAACATTAGAGGTCCTTTGCACTCTTCTGACAACTTGCAGCCAAAAGGGCTATCTGGACCCGCTAATCTTAAAATGTCTAACTTTAGTAGCTGCTGTTCAACATCCTCCTGAGATATCTAGTAGTGGAATGGAAAGAGTGTAATAATCATCATATAATGAGACTACACCATCTGTTTTTTCCCAAGTACTGAACAGAAATATTTATTGGTAATTTCTACATTATTATTGATAATTCTACCATTTGAATTTAGCAATGAACGAGTACCATGGTCAAGATTCTTTTATGCTTCCAATATACTCAAAAAACTTATTCTAACTTTGCTTAAATATACTTGCCATAGATTTCTCTGTGTGTCCCTTTTCTTAACTTCTGGTTTATATATATTGCTATCAACTTCCCCCTTCTTTAATTTATTATGTATTATGTTTTTCATTTTTTATAGCTGCTTTCACTTCCCCTCTAAACCAGGTCAGTTGTTTAATCAGTACGGTCTTCTTCCTTGATTGTGGCTTTTGGGGCATCTAATAAAGTGTTCTTAAACAATTCCAAAATATGATCAATCATATTTTTCTAATTAAATTTTTCCTCCCAGCTGATTTGGCAGATAATTGTTTGCAGCTTTGTGAATGTGGCCCTTTTAAAGCACAAAGTATACATATTACTGGTTTGGACTTTATTCTGTTTGCACATTATAAATGTGACCAATTCATGGTCACTTGTACCTAATAGTTCTGTGATCAGTCCCTCTTTATCTGTCAAGATGAGGTTTAATTCAGAGTCATCCTGTGTTGATTGCAACACTTTTTGAGTTAGGAAATTGTTATCTATAATATTTAAAAATTCCAAGGATGTTTTAATACTGGCAGCCAGTGGAGGGATTAGCCATTGGGCCAATGGGGCTGTGCCCAGGAGTCCCAGCCAACTGAGGGACCCCTGGAAAAAATCTGCTGCCACCGGTGGAAGCCCAGAGGCCTAGCTGCCAGGCGGGCAGGGCTGGGGAAGCCCCCGCACCCTGACTCTTCTCCACGGCAGCAGAACAGGGTGGGGGAAGTCCCCCCCCTCCACACACACACCACCACCCACCCCCAGCAGAAGCTGCTGGGCACCAGGGCAAGCCACCTCACCCAACCTGCCCTCCAGCAGAAGTGCTGGGTGGGCAGGGTGGGAGAGGCTCCAGTGCCCCAACCCTGGTCCCCCACAGAAGCATTGGGGGGTGGCAGGGAAAGCCCCAGTACCTGGACCCCCACTGCGGCCCTGGGACAGCGAACAGCGGCCAGTGGGAGTTGCGATCGGCCTAACCTGCGGATGCAGCAGGTAAACAAACCAGCATGCCCCCTGGCCAGCTTCAGGCCAAAGGTTGCCGATCCCTGCACTACAGTAAACTGAAGAACATTAGCATAGTATTTCTCCTCTGCTCACTCAAAGGCATCTCTGAAGCTGGCAAAGGAGGGGATGACCTCAATGAGCAGGGGGCTGGGAGGGCTTCACAGCAGGGGGCTGAGCAATTCACCAGGGCTTTGCCCTTTTCCTCATTTACAGCTCTTCGCAGCCTCTCTCCATAACCATGTTTCAGTCTCTGGTGAATTGGCATGTGGTTCATTTTTTTCAAAATCTCTGTTTAGTTATTATTGCCATTGCATCTGGGGAATCTTGCATTCAGTTTTTTTAAAAATCAGTAAATCCGTCACCCAGTGTTGATTTGTAAAGTTATATCTATTTCATGTCTTGTTGAGATGGGAATGAAGGCAGGAAGGAAAGATCGCTCCAGGGCCAGCTCTGGTTTTTTTGCCGCCCCAGGCAAAACAAAAAAAACAAAAAATCCGGCAGGCCTGCCGGAGCATGAAGGGAAGGGAAAAAAAAACCTACGGGGCGGCCAGAGCGGCAAAAGAGAAAAGAAAAAAAAACCAAACCTGCGGGGTGGCCAGATCATAGGTGCAGGGGGACTCCCAGCCCTGCAGACATGCCCTGGGCAGTGGAGTACGCACCCCGGCTAGCAGGGAGGAGAGAGAGAGAGAGAGAAGGGGGCAGCCAGGGCTTTCTTCAGTGAGGCGATCACCATGTCGCCTGCCAGGAGGGCTCCGCGCCGCTCAGGGAAGGATGCGGGCTGCCCTGCTGGGCTTGCTACAGACCTGGCGCCACTCCCAGCAGGGCACTCCCCTCCTCCGCACTGCCACCCCCTACAAAAAGAAAAAAGAGAAAATCTTGTGGGGGTAGCCGAAGCGGCAAAGCAAAAAAAAACAATGGATTGGAGGGGAGCCGCCCCTTGGAATCTGCCGCCTCAAGCCGGCCCTGGGTCACTCCCTCCTTTAGCCAGCTTTGCAAAGGATGAATTTGAGTGAGTAGATGAGACATAACATTCTTATCATTATTCTAGGATTAAGACTTCTCTTTTAGCCACAATCAGCTGGAGTTCCATTTGTTTCTCTGGTCCTCAGAGTATCTTCTGATCTGCAGCAAAAGTATCCTAATTTTCTGTACTATAATCAATGGGCCCTTCCTGTTTTGACCACCTCTGTTCTGTCAGCCCCTGGGGTTTGAGAGAAACCAGGGCATTTATACAGCAGTGAATTGTATTTTATTTTATTCTCTTTTAGTCTATGGCCTGAGCTAGGAAGCTTGTCTTTTGCCCCTACTTTTCTTCCACTTCAGGTTTATTTTTCTGGGTTTTGGATGAGATGTAAAACCAAGTCCTTGGTTTGTAGAGATAAAGATCCCATGGGACTTTCCAGAAGAAATTCAAAATTCCAGCTCAGGTGCTTGCGTTCCATCCACCTACAGATGACATTGCAATTTCTTTGCTCACCCAGCAGTTTCTCGCCTTCCCTATAAAAGCACCGTTAGGTGATAGAATAGAATCTTAGTAGCTTGATTCAAAACATGTGAAGGACGAAGATAATGGCTATTATCTTTATGTTTTTCTTGAATTTTCCAGGGTGTTACTGAGGGCTACAATGGCACCATTTTTGCCTATGGCCAGACTGGCAGTGGGAAGTCATTTACCATGCAGGGCATTGTGGACCCTCCTACACAGAAAGGCATAATTCCCAGAGCATTTGAACACATTTTTGAGAGTGTACAGGTATGTAGAGACATGAAATGGCTGCTGTAGCAGGGACTGTAGCCCAGATCCTCAAAGGTATTTAGGTACCTAATTCTCATTGATTTCAATAGGAGTTACGTGCCTAAATATCTTTGAGGGTCTGGGTCTATATGTTATAAGCTATTTATTAATAGGTTTTTCTACAGTATTCACCGCCATAGTATCTGAGCCCTACAAACATTAATGAATTTATCCACACAACCCTATGGCAAGGTAAGGAAGTATTATCCCCCATTTTACAGATGGGGAAACTGAAGCACAGATCGGAAAAGTGACTTCCCCAAGATCACACAGGAAGGCTGTCACTGAGCCGGGATAGAACTCTAATCTCTTGTGTTCCTCCTCAGTGCTTTAGCCACATCCTTCCCACCCCCAAATTATCAGTAGGGTAGCAGGAGACCTCATGTCAACTTGCCAAGAACTTCACATGATGAGTACATGAGTACTGAATGCAGTTCTGGTTGGCTGAGCGTGTATGATTCAGTAATGGGCATATGTAGAGTCCAACAGAGTCCTTGAGATTTGGGACTCAGGTGCTGTTTACAGCTCTGCCACATTTACTGTGTGACTTTTGGCAAATTAGTGTTTCTCTCTCAGCCTCAGTTTCCATATCAGTAAAACCAGGATAATGCCTAAATCTTAGGAAGTTGTGAGGCTTAAGTCATTAATGTTTATAAAGTGCTGTGAAGCCCTCTGCTGAAGAGTGCTAGAAAAAGATAAGATACTTTTACTCCAAGCTGAATATTCTCAATGCTGTGTATTTACCAGTGTAAACAAGCCCCTCACACTAGGTCTACACTTCTCAGTGTCTATGTATTGTATGGCAGGAGTTTACAATCTGAAAGATCCCATATTATGTAAACTAAATCTGCAGACTTAGTATTTTCAAAAAAGCCAAGGGGGGTTAGGCACCCAACTGTCATTGACAGTCAATTGGAGTTTAGGTCCCTTAAGCACTTTTGAATAACTTCCCCTAAAATCCCATTGCTTGTTTTTGTACAGTGTGCTGAAAACACCAAATTCTTGGTGAGAGTCTCTTACCTGGAGATCTACAATGAAGACATAAGAGATTTGCTAGGAGCTGACACCAAGCAAAAGTTGGAGGTGAGGAAATCATAAAGTAATTATGGCTAAATGAGGATATGCTTTAATTTGCTCTGACTGCTATCAGGCATGCCTAATAGAAATGAGAGAACCCAGCAGAAACTTTTTGCAGAAACTGAAACATGAAGCGTTTGGGATGTGACAAAAACTGTTCTTATTATGTTTGGTGAGTTTTATCTACAGTCTGGTCCCATTCCCCCAAATCTAATACTTTCCTTTATTGTCTGAGACCCAGTTTGAATATACTCTTGTACATGAAAGTAGAGTGTGCTTCAAATCAACGTTGAAAGTTATCATCAATGTGTTTTTACCCTGACAAAAGGTTAAACTCAGCTTCTCTCCGCAATTGATTTCAAAGTTCTTCATTCTTGATGGTGCCTATTAGAATATGCAACTCACAAGACCAAACTTACTTCTGTTATTTTACGTAGGTATTTGAATTTAACTGAGCACATACAAAAGAATGCCTGTGACTGGTTCCTGCCACCTCAGGCATCAATTTAAAATGCAATACAAAAATAATTACAAAACCACACACAGTCACTCACGCGCTCTCTCTCTCTCTCGTGGGATCTGAGCCCAGACCCTGGAAGGGGTGTGTGCATGCCTGCATTTTCCTTTTTTAAAGGGGACGCTTTAGGTAGAGCCCTGGCTAGTAGCCACTAGACTTCACCAGAGCCATGGCGGAGTGGCAGCTCCTGGTCCTGGGGTTAAAATATAGCTCTGTAGAACTGACCTTATCATCATTTGTCACTCCACCAATTTTGGTGTGCAAACTTTACCAGCAGTGACATTTTCTTCCAGTTCATTGATAAAGATATTTTGTAGCATTGGACCAAGAACAGATCCCTGTGTGGAGCCCCACTAGAAAGGCTCCAAATGCGTGATGAGTCCCCATTTAGAAGAACTTGTTGTGGTCTATCAATTAGCCAGTATGCATAAGGGCTGCAGGACTGGACCCAGGGTCCCAGCTTTGGGCTAGGAGGTGGGAATCTGCCTCAACTTTACAGGGAGGCATGAAAGGAGTTAGGGTGCTGAAAGTGGACACATGGAAAGAAGGGGTCAGGAGAGAGGATACACAGGATCATAGGGAAGTGGAAAGATGTAATGAAAACAGAGATGTAAGAATGAGAGGGACTGTGCAGACCCTTAAAGTGAGGCTGAATTGCTCAACTTAGAAGGAGAAGGGAGCCAGAGAAGGGATTTGTAGGAGTCTGGAAGAACATTAGGTTATGTCTAGTTAGGAATATAGGACACCTAACTGGATGGACCATTGATCTTGTCCAATGTGGCAAGTCCTATGTTACAGTGTCCAGTTCCAGAGCTTCAGAGGAAAGTGCAAGAGGTCCCCAGTGGACCATTATAGAATAGCCTGCACATAGGGGAAGTTTCTTCCTGATGCCCATAAGTTAGTATCTGGTTTATGCACTGAAGCAGGAGGGTTTCTGTCCCTTATCCATTTTTAATCTTATCTAATGTGACCGTGGATGATCTTATTATCTTTAAAAATTGCTGATCCTTTATAGACAGGATACTGCAGAGGTACAACTCCCAATTGGAATGCATGGGAAAGGCAGGAAGTTTCAAAGATGTAGTACAATAAAATGAATACAGTTAATAATTCTATTGATTGTTGTTTTACAGTAGCTTTGCAAATCTCTGCCCTTCCCATGCATTCTTGGGGGGAACTGCATGTCTTCTCTTCTAATTTACATGCCAGCAAGATTGTCAGTATAAGGAAAACCAAGGTACTAGCACCATCTGCTGCACAGAAGTGTTGAAACTGTGACAGAACTTTAGCATGTGCCTGGCCCTATAGGGGTGAAATCCCTGGTGGGTCCCCATTTCCTCTCTCTGCAGAGAGAGTGTGTGTGTTTAGGGAGAAATAGGGTTCACCATTTTAGAAAGAGCTTCCTGCACATTCCTGCTTTTTGTTCCACATCAATAATGACATTGGTTTCCATGATGACTGCTGTTGGCACAGGCAGGGCAGTGCTTGGGCAGAACTGTTTCCACAGGAACACACGTTGGTGACAGCTTCTGGCTGTAGCTGCTTCTACAGAATAATTAAATGAGTCAGTGTTCTGTGAAGTATCAGAGGGGTAGCCGTGTTAGTCTGGATCTGTAAAAGCAGCAAAGAATCCTGTGGCACCTTATAGACTAACAGACGTTTTGGAGCATGAGCTTTCGTGGGTGAATACCCACTTCGTCAGATGCATGTCAGATGCACAGTGTTCTGTGGAGACCCAAAGCCTAGGCAGATCTTCTGCCCCCTGCAGCCCTACATATTTCTCCTCTGAGATCCCATTAGTATTATTAATTGTATTTGTTTCCTTTTAATGTCGGTGACTCCTGGCCACCCCTGCACCCCAGGGACTCACAGTCACTTGCCACGAAATAAAGCCCTGCAGTGAACAGGCCTCACTGAGCTCTGCTTGGAAGACATCACACTCAGTTGAAGTGCAGTGTCAAGTGAGTGGAATGTCCTTATTCTCCCCTAATAGGCTAAGTACAACTTCCTCCCATGCAGGGCAGTGCCATTCCTTCAGCCGCTTAGAGATGGACATTGGTGAGGATTTCGCCAGGGACTAAGCTTCCACAGCACTCCTAACTTTAACCATCCCAGTCACCTGATTATCATATATCACAGTTAAAAGCTATAGTGTAGATCAGGGGTCAGCAACCTTTTGGAAGTGGTGTGCCGAGTCTTCATTTATTCTCTCTAATTTAAGGTTTCGCGTGCCAGTAATACATTGTAACGTTTTTGGAAGGTCTCTTTCTGTAAGTCTATAATATATATAAATAAACTATTGTTGTATGTAAAGTGAATAAGGTTTTTAAAATGTTTAAGAAACTTCACTTAAAATTAAATTAAAATGCAAAGCCCCCCAGACCGGTGGCCAGGACCCAGATGAAAATCAGCTTGCGTGCTGTCTTCGGCACGCGTGCCATAGGTTGCCTACCCCTGGTATAGATTGACCTAACCCTGATCATGTAACTTGGTTATCCAGGCAGCCTAAGGCTTTAGCTTGGTTAGGGAACATGACTAAGGTCCTACCTACACTACATTTTTAACTCTCTCATAACCTGATTCTGTTCTATTCTAGATAGGTTCTTATGGTGCATTTATCACAGTAGTGTCAGAGTGCTTTCCAGCAGTGCATTAAGCAAGGCGACTAACATCTGTCATATATCTGAAATCACATCAGGATAACCAGGTTGTAGCTTGGTCCCCCGACTCAGTTATTTTGTGGTGTAGATAGGGTCCTAGTTGTCAGCTCAAATGATGATGGCCATAACTGTTTGCAAATGATTTCAAATACATTTGAAAGCCCCAATGAGAATGGAGCCCAAGTGGTGTTTGTGATCCTAGTGGGCTATTCTGATCACTTTTTCCTGTGATGGATTTGATGGATCACGCAAGGCTATAAAAGAAAACACATGTACTTTAGTAACATCTTTTATGAAAAGTCTCCTCTGTGGGAATTTTAGTTGCTGGGAGGATTCTATTAGAGATTCAATTTATTGGGGATATCTCTCTCCAGAACAGGACTTTGGAGTCACCAAAGAAAAACTGACACCCAGATTTTATACTTGTCCTGAGCATGACGGGCAGGATTTTGAGAGTTTAATCAATGCCATGTAGATGCCCATGTGGTGTAGAGGGGATCAGTAAAACACCTAATATCAGTATCCCTCACTACTGTGTCTCAGGGCTTGTCTACATAGGTCAGGTTTCCCTCCCTACTCTGAACTTTGGGGTACAGATGTGGGGACCCACATGGAAGACCCCTTACGCTTATTTCTAGCAGCTTAGGTTTAAAAAAATTCCCCAGGGCACAAATCCCTTCCTTGTCCTTGGATGATATTGCTGCCACCACCAAGTGAGTTAGACAAAGATTCAGGAAAAGGATCACTTGGAGTTCCTATTTCCCCAAAATACCCCCCAAGCCCCTTCACCCCCTTTCCTGGGGAGGCTTGAGAATAATATACCAACCAATAGGTTAACCTGGTGAGCACAGACCAGACCCTTGGGTTTTTAGGACACTAAAAACCAATCAAGTTCTTAAAAGAAGAACTTTATAATAAAGAAAAAAGTAAAAGAAACACCTCTGTAAAATCAGGATGGAAGGTAATTTTACAAGGTAATAAGATTTAAAACACAGAGGATTCCCTTCTAGGCTCAACTTCAAAGTTGCAAAAAGCAGGAATAAACCTTCCTCTTAGAATAGGGAAAAGTCACAAGCCAAAACAAAAGATAATGTAATGCATTTCCTTTCTATTACTTACAATTTTTGTAATCTTAGATGCTTATTTCAGGTAAAGTTTTAGAAGATTTTTTTTTCCTTCCCTGGTCCTTCTCTGTCTGAGAGAGAAACACAAAGAGAACCCAAAGAAAACCTCCCCCCTAGATTTGAAAGTATCTTCTTTCCTTATTGGTCCTTTTGGTCAGGTGCCAACCAGGTTATTTGAGCTTCTTAACCCTTTACAGGTAATGGAGGGATTTTATGCTACCCTTAGCTGTATGTTTATGACAACATACCACTTAAATCAATGTAAGCTATGTTGTTTAGGGGTGTGAAACCCCGCCCCCCCGAGCAACATAAGTTACATTGACTTAAAGCTGTGTGTACGCTTTGCTATGTCACCATGAGACACTCTCCCAACAACATAGCTTCTGCCTCTCATTGTGGTGGAGTAATTTCGTTGATGGGAAAGTACTCTCCTGTCAACGTAATGCATCTTTATCAGATGTGTTCCATCAGCACCGCTGCAGCACGGTAGTGAAGACAAGCCCTCAAACACTTGATGTAGTCAACTCCCTATAACCATAGACACGAGCCATTTGCTATGGCAGATGAAAACCTTGACATATCTTCTTAATGTTTGAAGTTGAAGACACAGCTATGGGGCAGCTCAGAGTAGGGGAGCAGGGCACCATGTGACCCTGGAGATGCCTGAGTTAAGCAGCAAACTCTTGACTTTAGTTCCTGTTGCATATGGTTTGTTTCCTGGTTACAGCCAAATACAGCTGCCTGCCACATTACAGCTGTGTAGTGGGGTGGGGCAAAGTCTAATTATTGAGCACCTACTGAGCACAGTGCAACCTCCAAGTTAGTGGGAGATGTGGGTGCTCTGCAGGTACACAGCACCCCTCAGGAGTTGCTTCAGAGTGCTGTTCTGTAGCTGGCAATGAGATTTTTGCTGTAGTGTCCCATTATGCACATAACTGCCTTTTCCTCCTTTCATATGCAAAGCGTGTGCAGTCCTTGGGCTCCTGGAAAGTTTCCAGAGTGGTCTGTGGTGTTTCAGAGTCTAGTGGTCCTGCTGTAACCTGTGTTCATGGATTCATAGATTTTAAGGCCAGAAGGGACCGTTCTGATCATTGTGTTGTGCTCTTCCTGCTTGCAGCTGAAGGAGCACCCAGAGAAGGGGGTGTATGTGAAAGGACTCTCCTTGAACACCGTGCACAGTGTGGCCCAGTGCGAGCGCATCATGGAGACGGGTTGGAGAAACCGAGCAGTGGGCTACACCCTGATGAACAAGGATTCTTCCCGCTCCCACTCCATCTTCACCATCAACATAGAGATCTATGCTGTAGGTAGGTGCCAGATTCCTGAGTCAGGCCCTTGGGAAACTGAGCATAGAACTTGCCTGTACAATCTGGTGGATAATCCCAGAATAAAAACTGGCGCTTGAATACAGCTGAGCAAATCATTGATTTTTCTGTTCTATTGCTGAACCACAATATCTGTGGGGAAAAAATCGGTTTGTTTCTAAATGAAACTGAATGTTTTGAGTTTTTCTCACCAAAACAAGAACTGAAAACATTCCATGTGGGTCCAAATTAAATGTTTTGAATGTCTGTTCAAATGGACATTTTCAAAATGTTTTGTTTTTTTCTAAGGTATTTTGACCTTTTCAAAAATTTTGTCTGTTTTTTTTTTTTTTTGGCCAAAACTATTTGTTAAATTTGATCGACATTTGCGAACGGTTTCAGAGCCCTTGAAAAATGCATTTTTCAGTGAATGTACTATTTGCTGAAAATTTTCCCAGTTCTAGTCTTGAATGATTTTAGGTCTAGAATGAGAGCTGTGCCTTGGCACCAGCACTCACTACAGTGCAAAGTGACTGAGTATCTTTTAAATGTCTTTTCCCTTGCTCACCCATGGAGCGGGGGGGGGGGGGGGGGGGACAAGTGTCCTACACGTTGTTTGGGAGTATATTTCCCTCTGTTTTTCTTTTTCTTCTAAAATCCTTATTTGATGCTGTTGAAGGTGCTGGACTGACAGCCCCAGTGCTGGCAGGCCACACTTGCACTTGGAATTCATAGATTGTAAAGCTGGAAGGGACCGTTACTATCATAGAATCAGAATCATAGAAATGTAGGGTTGGACAGGACCCGGAGAGGTCATCAAGTCCAGCTCCCTGTCCTGAGGCAAGACCAAAAAAACCTAGACTGTCCCTGACAGGTGTTTGTCCAACCTGTTCTTAAAAAGCTCCCATGACGGGGATTCCACAATCGGCCTTGGAAACCTGTTCCAGTACTTAACTATCCTTATAGTTAGAAAGTTTTTCCTAATATCTTATCTAATCTCTCTTGCTGCAGATTAATCTAATTACTTCTTGTCCTGCCTTCACTGGACATGGAGAAGGAGAGGTTACTTACCTTTCTGTAACTTGAGTTCTTTGAGATGTTTTGTCCTTATGAGTGCTCCACTGCAGTACGCATGCACACCTCTAACTAGTCTGTCTCCCTGCTTAACACAGGCCAGAGAACTTCACCCAGTTCTTCCTGCACTGAACCTACGAACTTTTGATTGAACTACAGCATATCTTTTAGACAGATACCTAATCTCAGTTAAAAGATCCCAGGGAAAGAGAATCCCTAGGTAGTCTGATCCAGTGGTGAATTACTTTCACTGTCCAAAAAATGTGCATTTTATTTCCGGTTTGGATTTTCCTGACTTTGGCTTCTAGCCACTGGACTTTCTTTATTCAATAAAGTATGAATAGCAACAGGGCAAGTTGCCCCCAGATATCACCATGCCAGTGTGTCTCAACCTGGACCTGAAAGGGCCACCTCTAAGAGTGAGAGAGAGAGAGAGAGAGACCATCAGTCTTCTGTGCTCCGTTCAGTCCTTGGCCTCTGCTGAGTGCTAATAGTCTGGTTTTATTTCCTTCATCTGTTCTCCATTCATGGGAAACTTGCACAATGTCTTCCAACTATAATTGCAGACGCTGCTGATAGGCCCTCATTTCCATGTATAGAGAATTTACTCACCAAACATTTACTAAAAATGGGGGAATGAGGAGTGACCCTCAGAATAACCCAATTAGCTGATCACGTGGGTGTTAACCGTGCCTTGGTTTGTTGAACCAGATCCTGCTTCACCAACTTCTATAATGTGGGACCCTCAAATCCTGACGTTAGCCTAAGAATCAAAAGTAAATGCTTACACTTCTCTCGTGTTCCAGGTAGGGCTTGGGTTGCAGTCTAAGTTGGAATTATTTGTCTTGTTTAGAGGCTTTCAAAAAGTGGTACCTCTGTTTTTGTAGCCCAAACTAACAGGGTGAGAATGGCTTGTCATTTAATTAACTTATTAGGGAAGCCCCATGCATTCCATGGCAAGCTGGATCTAAATTCTGTTTCAGTGTCTCTGGATTTTGCAGTGCTGTAGTGCAGCAGACTGGAAATTCTGCATCCGTTTCATTTACATTTGAGATAGGACATTTTTACTGGCTTAACATGACAGTCGTAATCCAAACAGTATAGTGGCTATTTATTTTGAAATTAAATTACATTCATTTTACACTTTGCTCATGTTTTCAGTTTTTATGCCTCAAGATTTGTTATTGGCAATCCAGAACTGCATAGTAGAAAATGGAGGAGAGAGGAGGGTGAAATACGATATTTTGGCAGCTGCATATTGGACAGTCTGAGTTTGGGGCAATTGGGGAGGTGTAGGAGCAAATTTGGGATTGTGGAATAAGCACGTTAGCTGGATCTTTCAACTAAAATGACCATCAGTCAAACAGTTAACAAAGCTGATATTTAAACTGTCATCTTTAGGTTTCAGATTGGACCCCCCATTAAGATGAATGGGGAAGATCAAGCTGTCTGCAGTCTTGGGAAGAAAGACAGCATCACTTACTTACAGTTCCTATTTTTAAGAATCCCTTCACAACAACGAGGTCTACAAAGACTTTTTAATGCACGTTTAGATTCCAGAGTGCAAACATGCAGCAAGTAGTAGATTCTGTGGCAAATTCTGTGGCTGCAGATTTATGAAATACACAGGTTCCTTGCCATTAGTCCAGTGTTTCTCAAACTGGGGTTGCCGCTTGTGGAGGGAAAGCCCCTGGCAGGCTGGGCCGGTTTGTTTACCTGCCCCGTCTACAGGTCTGGCCGATCGTGACTCCCATTGGCCGCGGTTCCCTGCTCCAGGCCAATGGGAGCTGGTGGAAGCAGTGCAGGCCGAGGGACTTACTGGCCACTGCTTGCCCTATACAAGCGGCGACCCCAGTTTGAGAAAGACTGCATTAGTCCTGTCTGAGCAGTCAAAGGAACAGGTGCTTTCCCCCTTGATTTGCTGGGAAGGAAGATGTTTTAGACTTGTCTCATGCTTCTGCTTCCAGAGTTAGTTGATGGACTAGAAGAGAATTAGACAGTGACAGCCTGACTTTCCAACCTGCTTGCAGGCATTTTAGCAAGAGTCTGGGGACTTGTTACGCCAGGGAAACTAACCCAGTAGTTGTATTGATTGAAACAAACAAGCTCCTTGGGTACAATTACTGGCAGGAGCCAAAACAACTACTTAATTTTTAATTGCCAGTTGCTACTTACAAACCCCCACTCTTCAGAGTGTCCATTTGCCCCAGGGCTCAGAAAGGAGAGTAAGAAGGGGTGGCAGTATATTCAAATTCCACCTATTTTCCCCAGTTTCACCCCAATCCCTGAGCTGCCAGATGTTTCTGCCAGAATGATCAGTGATGAAACAGCTAGCAATGCTTTATGTCATAATCATTACAGTTTAGCGTCAACACCCCATTGTGATGAATAGGCAGTTAACTTCTTGGAGCTATTGTTTCTGTCTGTCTAACTGAGAACTCAGCTTTCACAAGATACATCAGTTTATGCTTTGTTGACATTTGGAAGGTTTTCTTCACAGCCTTAATGGCTAGAAACTAATTTTTTGAAATGAAAGTTTAGATTTTGCAGATATTGATAACGCCATCACAGTAGTGCTGACTCTGTCGAACCCTTGATGCATTCCATTGTCAGTTTCATGCTGTTCTAGCGGCTTGTGGCCAGTTTTACTCTTAACCTTGGGTTTGTGATGGCTGGTGTTGGGAATAGCAGGGAAAGGGATGTTTGAAATGAAGGATGATCCAGCACTTAGGGTGGTAACCTGGCACATGGAAGACCTGGATTCAGTTGTCTGTGCCATCACAGACTCTTTATGTGACCTTGGACAGATCACTTAGTCTCTCTGGACCACAGTTCCCCATGTGTACAGTGGGGATACTAGCCCTGCTCAGCTTCATGAGGGTGAGGATGAATCCATGAAAAATCATGAGGTGCTGAGATACTGTGATAATAGAGGCCACATTATTTACGATAGGTAGAGTTTGCAAAGTCTGACTTCCTAGCCTAGTTTTTATTCACTGGAGAATCACTCTCCTTTTGTTTTATTTTCCTTAGTTCACTGAATGAGCATTTGCTACTTATCTAGCATCTCAGATGCTGACTGGCAGAATGGGGCTTAGGGAGGGACTAGGACAGTTTTCCACCTAGTGAGTTACTTGAAAAAGAGACAAATGCGTACCTTTAAAAACAACTTCCTTCTGGCTCAGAGTGCTCTGTATGCTTCCGAGAGTGGGGTAATTTATGGAGGTGCTGAGAGTCAAATGGTTCAAGACACCCCTAATGAATCCGAGCACACTGGAGTTCTGGGGTGAAATTCTGGCCCACTGAAGTCTTTGGGGCCAGGTTTTCACCCTGGCCTTTATCCTTCAGTCCCTAGTTAGCAGGAGTGGACAGCATGCCCACGCCCTGGATGGGGAAGGATTGGCTCACATTGGAGAGAAATCCCCCTGGCCAGACTGGCAGCAAAGCTGATAGGTTCTGCAGGGAACTGCTTGCAGCTTTTCTCAGTCATGAGGATAGTCCTAGAGTTTAAGGCCAGAAAGGATCACCAGATCATCTACTCTGACCTGTATATCAGAGGCCCTCAACACCACTTGGCACCAGCACACTAAACTCATCATCTGAAATTACACCAAATTATTACAGCCCACAGGAGACTAGCCTGTTCTATGCCACTGGTGTAGGTTACACGGGACTGAGCTGCACCAGTGCCTGAGGCCCCACAATGGCAGGGAAGTGATTAAGTGAGAGAGACCCACTCAGCTCAGGGGCTTCTTAATTAACAGAGACTTGCCCAGTGTTCAGACTTTCTGGGCAATTTGCAACTTGTGCAGTTTCAGCTTCTTTTGATCTTCACTCTACTTATTTTTGCTTACTTTTCTGTCCCTATTTCCCTTACCCAAAATAAGCAAACAGAAAATAACAAACTGATAACCACTTTGTTCTCTAGCCAGCACATTTAAAACTCACTTAAAATCACTACCAGCATTTCAAATCAATCAGCTGTGCACAGATCCTGCTTGATTTTGCCACCGTGACAGGTTCGGTCACAGAGACTCCCCCTTGAGACCTCACCTGATGTGCTGAGACTACCTCTGAGCCCGTTTTCCCTGCCAGCTTGGGACTTCAGTACGCTGTCTTGTTGAGCCAGACACACTAGCCTCCTGCAAACACAGACTCAGGTCTGAACCAAGTCCTACAAATAGTGCAGACTTAACTGAAAACAGCTTAAGAAGTGCTTCTGTCTCTAGCACCCACACATCAAGCTCCCATTGGGATCCTAAATCCATTTTACTCTGTATAAAGCTTATACAGGGTAAACTCATAAATTGTCTGCCCTCTTTTACACTGATAGAGAGAGATGTTCAGCTGTTTGCTCCCCCAGGAATTACTTACTTACTCTGGGTTAATTTATAAGCAAAAGTGATTCTATTAAATAGAAAAAATAGGATTTAAGTGGTTCCAAGTAATAACAGACAGAACAAAGTAAGTTACCAAACAAAATAAAACAAAAACACGCAAGTCTAAGCCTAAGACATTAAGAAACTGCTTACAGATAAATCTCATACTCAGAGATGTTCCAATAAGCTTCTTTCACAGACTAGACTCCTTTCTAGTCTGGGTCCGATCCTTTCCCCCGGTACAGTCCTTGTTCCCGCTCAGGTGGTAGTTAAGGGATTTCTCATGACTGCAGCCCCTTTGTTCTGTTCCACCCCCCTTATATAGCTTTGGCACAAGGCAGGAATCTTTTGTCTCTTTGGGTCCCCAGCCATCCTTCTAAATGGAAAAGCAACAGGTTTAAGATGGATTCCAGTACCAGGTGACATGGTCACATGTCTTGGGAGACCCAAGCCTTCATTGTTCCTGGCCTGACTCGCAGGAAGGCTTGCAAGTAAACAGAGCTATTTACAACCAATTGTTCTAATTGATGGGAGCCATCAAGATTCCAAGCCACCATTAATGGCCACACTTTGCATACTTACAATAGACCTCAGAGTTATGTTTCATATTTCTAGTTTCAGATACAAGAATGATACATTTATACAAATTGGATGACCACACTCAGTAGATTATAAGCTTTGTAATGATACCTTACAAGAGACCTTTTACATGAAGCATATTCCAGCTACATTATATTCACACTCATTAGCATATTTTCATAAAATCATATGGAGTGCAACGTCACAGTCACCTCAGAGTCCTGGCCCACCCTGTCCACTATCCCACCTCTAGCTATGGACATTGCTGCTGAAGCTTTAGAGGAAGGTGATCCCTCCTCTCCAAAAAAAATAATAAAAAAATACAGAATACATGGGCGTGGAGGGAGGAATTCCTTCCTGAGCCCAGTACAGTTAGCATTATTTTGGGGTGAAAGGTAGGAAGGAAATGTTACAGAAGGGAGGGTCACTTCCTGGTCCCTGGTAAACAATGTGTTAACTTCAGCTTAGCTCTTGGCTTCCCCTGAATACCACTGCATGAGGGAGAGCTGTAAATTGGTTGCTGAGGAGGCAAAGGGGACAGAATCCTTTAAGAAGGTCAGGCTCCTCACCCAGGCTCGAGGGACTGGACTGAATCCTAATCTGGGGAGTTTTCTTGTTTTCTGCTTATACTTCCCATTGTCCATTGAGGAGGAGCAGACTGTGACAGTGCACGTCTCTCCTCCTGCTGAGTCATTTCACCAGCTTCTAAGCAGTAAAACTTGATCCTTGGAGAGTGTTTGCAGCCCCCCTTGGGATGCCAGGAACCCACATGGTGACGTCTTGATAGTGTTTGTTTCCCTGGTGAGGGGCACTTCCTGTGTCTGTGCACCACAGGCCACCCTATGAGCATCACCATACACTGAGGCAGCTTTGATTCAGGCCTAGAGAGAAGCTGTAGGCTGGAAATTGAACTAAATATTGCTTCCAGGCTTCTTGGTTCCCCCAAGCCTTTCCCGGTAGTCCACTTGAACGGATCCTCCTCTCTGGCCATTCACATCCTCTGCTGCTTGTACTGCCCATATGTTTCTTCCGGCCATGCTGAATTCCTACCCCACTGACTCTTGACTCTCATTTCCATTCTCCCTTATCTCCACCCCTTTAACTTCTCTCTCCCTGCCTGGCATTGGTCATTTAACTCCATGAAACATCCTGGGGGACATAGTTTGTATGAAAAAACCTGCACAAGGTAAGAGTCCCAATCCTGCACCGTGCTGAGTGTCTTCTGCAAAATTCTGTGTACCTTCATCTTCCACTGAAGCCTGTGGGAGGTGAGAGTGCTCATGGGATCAGAATCTAAAGCGGTTCAAGAAGTTTTGCTGTGTATTCTGGGAACCAAGGCCCTGATTCAGCAAAATAGGTAAGCACATGATTTCAATGGGACTCAAGCCTGTGTTAGATGTTATGCATGAGTATATGTGCTCTTCTGAGTCAGGGCCTATGTGCATACAAAGTCTAGGGCTCAAATTGATATGTAATGCCTAAGGGCAAGAGGCCTGGTCCTTGTCTGGTGAAGTTGCTTCTTCTTGCAGATGAGAGAGGGCAGGATCACCTGAGGGCTGCAAAACTCAACCTGGTGGATCTGGCTGGAAGCGAGAGGCAGTCCAAAACCGGAGCCACAGGGGAGCGTCTCAAAGAAGCCACCAAAATTAACCTCTCTCTCTCAGCTCTGGGCAATGTCATCTCAGCCCTGGTAGATGGCAGGTGCAAACACATCCCCTATCGAGACTCAAAGCTGACCCGGTTGCTGCAGGACTCCCTTGGAGGAAACACCAAGACCCTCATGGTGGCCTGCCTGTCTCCTGCTGATAACAACTACGACGAGAGTCTCAGCACTTTGCGCTACGCCAACCGGGCAAAGAACATCAAGAACAAGCCCCGTATCAATGAAGATCCCAAAGATGCTCTGCTGAGGGAGTATCAGGAGGAGATCAGGAAGCTGAAGGCCATTTTGGCTGAACAGATGAACACAAATAACTTGTCAGGTACGATGCCCTTGGACTGCTCCAGAGTTGCTTTATCATTGGCCAGAAAATTACACCTTAAATATACAGAGTGCACATTGGCATTTCTCCCCAACCTTTCTTCTACCTGCTGGGGAAGGCACTCTTCAGCCCAATGCCAGCAGCTTTGGCCTTTGAGTTGGGTGGGAGGGGTAGGGGTAGGATGGGAGCAGTCTGTTTTCAGATGGGGGGAGACTTTAGGGAGGGGAGCAGCCTCTAGGACCCATCCTCCATACTCCTGGATAGGAGCAGCCTTTCATGTAGGGAATAAGACTGTATGGCCTTTCTTCCCTTCTCCTGCCCCAGACAGAACCAGCCTTCAAGAGAGCAGGCAATGTCCATGCCCCCTTCGCCTCCCTACTGTTGATCCTACCCTCCTGGGCCTGAGGTTATGTTAGGTGGCCACA
This sequence comes from Gopherus flavomarginatus, assembly GCF_025201925.1. Lineage (NCBI taxonomy): Eukaryota > Metazoa > Chordata > Testudines > Testudinidae > Gopherus > Gopherus flavomarginatus. Next base: position 18,325,823 of record NC_066637.1, on the reverse strand, counting down.
TTAAATGGTACTCCTGCCTTTTCTCTCTGAGGATAAGTAAGGGAAGGGAGCAGCATAGGGGCTATGAAGCTTGAGAAGCACAAGTTCACAAGATCACTGCTCGATTTAACCAGACATCTTGCCTGCATCCCTGTAACTTTAGGCTTGGGTGAAGAGGCAGCATTCTCCAGCAGTTAGAGCAGAGGACTAGGCATCAAGATTCTTAGGTTCTGTTCTCAGCTCTGATGCTAATTCTCTGTCTGACCTAGGGCAAGTCACTTAACATTTGTGTGCCTCAATATCCTCATCTGTAAAATGGGAGTGAGAATGATCCTCTTCCCTGAGTAAATAGCTAGATGAAAATCAGGGACAGGAAGACTCCAGTTAGCACTGTATTCCAAGCAGCTCTCACTCTTGCATTTACTGCCATAACCCTTTCACATCACTGCAGACCTGTACTGCTCTCAGAAACGTGATCCGGTGTCCAGGGAACAATGTCTTTCTGTGCTGAAGAGTTTAGAGTGTCCTACGCGGTAAACTACTTCCCACTGCCAGTCTGGCCACAGGCAAAGATCATACCATTGTAGCCCTCAGTTACATCCTGGGAAATAATAGCAAGAACCTATTTAGTCTAGACTAGAATTATCTTCAGCCTTTTACAGAGCTGGAACCAAGCTGTTTAAAACTCTGTCCTTCCACACAGCAGTGACTTTCTCTCAGGTGCAGCCTCAGCACAGAGCATACTCTATCAGTGTGGACTGTATCCTATTAACACAATTTAAAGGAATGTCTAGGCTGACACATTCCCTATCATCTGTTAGCCTCTTTCTGTTGGTTAGTTGCCAAATGATCTGTGGACAGTCCTCTGTATGTGTGAGTAATCTTTCTCCTTTCCTTAGGTCTGTTACCTGCTGAGACTGCTCAGCTGGAATTGAAGCCAGCTCTCCTACCTGAACCCCAGCCAGATGTTGAGGCAGAGAAGCAGCTGATCAGAGAAGTAAGCCAGGGAGTATGACCCCCAAGTTACTTCCTGCTGGGGGTTGTCCACTTTTACAATCCTCAGCATAACTGTAGCGCAAGGGGAACTGTGTGACCTTCTTGGTACACCTCTCCCCACGCACCTCAATCTTTGGTCTTGTACCACAAAACTTGTGTTGTTGGAGATCATGTTACAATACCACTGTTTCCCAACATTTTTTCATTTTGCTTTGGAGATGGGATGGAACTGGGTTCTCAGCACGGGTCGATTTGCATTGTAGAAGTGCCTTAGCTTTCAGCACTCCCTGCTATTCTAGTGTGGAATCTCCTCTCAGCAAGGGGTTCAGTGAATCTGATCTGACCGACTATTGGGCCAAATCCTGAACCTCTTACTTCCTCCTTAGTTTGACTAAACTCCCAATGATGTCAGTGCTGCTGGTTGCTTAGGTGATCATTAATGAGATATAGATCCTTTCGGTTCTGTTGGTGTCTCTAATTTGGCCATATTGGGATGGTCAAAAATTTGTTCCTATCTGATAGCATTTAGGATGTGATTTGTATGACACAAGGCTGCCTCATTTGTCCCCAAAAATCATAATGACCAATTTCAAATACACAGAAGCCTAAATTCTAGATTTCCTATGAACCAGCACTTATCTAGCCTGGAAAATTACCATTTAATTGCAATTTTGGATTTGTCTAAGATTGTCTCTGTGGGTCAAGATTCACATAATCCACCATCAGAAAGGATCAGAAAATTCAGATTATGCATCGAAACATCTCACATAGCCTGGATATATGCTGGAGAGAGGAATAACTAGTGCGCGCGCACACACATACACTGATTACTCTGTATTATTGACAGTCAAATTTTTAATGCCATCTGTACATTTCCTGATGGCTGATAATCCAGGTTGGGATATTAGTCCATTTCCTAACATGCAGGTGTCCAAATTCATAATCCATCTCCAGCATCAACACTGACCAGACTCCTCCTTGGCAGACTGGGCAGAGAGATCAGAGGTGAAAGTGCTAGAGGGAGTGAACTCCCCTCTCATTTTTAAAGGAGATCCCTCCAGGGCAGGGTTGAGGCATGCTGGCATCACTGTTGCGTCAGCTATTCCTGTCCTGTGGATAAATGGAGAAGTGCCAATCACCTTTGAGCAGCCACTGTGTTCATTTAAATCATAGAGTGGAAAATGGCTGTGAATGCAGCTCTGTATTTAGTATATTGCTAGGGAAGTGATGAGTAGCCCAGAATGGGTGGGCATGGTCAGGAGTAGACCATTGGGATGTGCCATGCCAGGCTGTCCACAGTGCCCTTGTGCCTTTCAGGAGTATGAGGCGAAGCTGGCCCAGCTGAAGGCAGACTATGAAGCCGAGCAAGAATCCCGCGCCCGACTTGAGGAGGACATCAATACCATGCGGACTTCCTACGACCTCAAGCTGTCCACTCTGGAGGAAAACCTCAGGAAGGAAGCAGGTGGGAACAGGGAAGATTTAGAGAAGCGCTAGTTTTTGTGGAAACCATAGTCAGGGAGGATGTAGACCAGGGGACTAGCAACTGCAGACAATAGAACTTTGCAGCCTGGGCCACAATAGCACTTAGCTTGAATAAAAGTTTTGAACTGCAGAGATGACAGGTCCCATTGTGCATTGCTGTACCTTAAGCCAGTGGGCTTGGCACAAGCCACACTTCTATGGACGATACGAGGGTGATAGTTTCAAACTTTTCCATTATATGTGAATTAGGTGTGCCCCTTCAATGCCTGGTGATTAGCCAATATGGCCTGTCAACTCGGCAAAGTTTGGGGATTCCTGAGACAATTGTGACTTGCTGCCAGCCATCCTTATTTGTTTTGCAGTGCTGCCTAGGAGCCAGTTGAGCTAGTTACTGAACAAATACAGATCAGAAAGATGGTCTGTGCCCCAAAGAGCTGATAATCTATAGTAGTTCTATTACCTGTGTTCTCAATAGTTGGCTCAGAAATTTTGTAACACAAAATGGTAATTTTTCTTTGACCGTTAGCCCCCACCCTCAGAGACAGACTGAGCATTCTCATGTGAACCTCCAAAGTTTTACCATCCATTGTGAAGACTACTGTTTTCATGCAGGATGCTCTCTGGGTCTCCCATGGTTTTCCCCAAACAGGGTGGAGTGGCAATTGGCAGCTGTTTTGCTCACACATGTGGTATTTTCATAGAATGATGCCCTAGTGGTGGAGAGCTTGTAGCTAAGAGTTCTCGGTATTTTTTCTTGTATTCTCCAGATGCTGTCCTGAGGGTTGAAACTCTCCCTGACCAAGCACCTTTGTCTCCAGGCCCTGTTGTCGCCGTCCCAGAAACAGCACAGGTGTCCACCAAGGTACCCATCAGCCAGTGCTCTTTATCAGACAAATGGAACAAATCTAGCTGTCCCCCTGTGTCTGTGAGGTTCATGGATACTCAATAAAAGAGCGTATTTATCTAGCCACAGTGCAGCTGCTTCTGGGGTGGAATGTGGCAGCTGTTTAACAGTGCACAGCAACACTACTAGGGCAAGAAATGAGAAAGAATACCTCAGCCAATTGAAAATGCAAGGGGAAATTTAGCTTTCCCAATGCCAAAACTTCACTCCAAGCAGTATCATATCCTTAAGGGTAATGTGACAATTTCGGTGGCTTGTGCTGCAGGGGGAAGCAGCAAAATGACATTCCTTACTCTTTAGTCCACGAGCAGCCCCAGCTTCCTCCTTCATCATGTGTCACGGTATACATGCTGCATGTTTTCAGAACAGCTGTCTTTAGTTGCCTTTTGCCCTCAGGACACAGCAGAGCCTCAGATAGCCCAGTACGTCGGGAGTGTGACCAGAGAGAGTCCTGGAGCAGAAGTGGCTGTTGCTGCTGAGGAGCTTCAAGTGGCTGTGGACCAGCAGCAAGTGCTTGCCAGGTCAGTAACTGCGCCTCTGATCCAGCAAAGCTCCTTCTGTGCATTGCATGTGAGGTGCATGGGCAGAAACAACCAGACTATTGCACTGTATTATTATTATTAAGCTCGGACAGTGTGCTTAATGTGTACAAAACAGAAGATGATGTGTCTCATGCTCCACAAGGAAGTTCCAGTCTCGTTCAAACATGGAGACCCCGCAGATCTGACATTAGATGTTGCCAAAATACAGAAATTATAAGAGTGAAGGCCTGTTCCCCAGTATATTTGAAGAGATTGCAAATGGGACAGCAAGTGTTTTGCTTCTGGGTTACCAGATCAAATGCTGCCTAACTCTGAAGTCTTTCCTTTCTTGGCGCTGTTGGTAGGCCTGTCTTTGAACTAATGCATTTCTATCTACTTGCTGTTGGTAAGGTTTGGAACTGAACAGACTGCGGAGACTGCTCCTTTTTCGATTCCAGAGGGGGTTCCTCCAGGGCATTGAAGCCCGGTGGTGGGATGAGGTGTGGAGGAATCTTGCCTTGTTGCTGCCCATAGTGTAGCTCAATAAATGAGACTTTCCTCTTTAGGGCTGTCAGTCTGCTGTGATAAAACTCACCTTGAAAAATATGTTGGTTATTGTTACTGTAAAATATTTGCCCCAAAACAGTGAAAATGGAAATCAGCTGTTCTTGCAAGAACCACATCTGAACAAGAACTGGCAAATCAGTCCCTTCTGGCTTGAATCTGCTGTGGAACAAGGTTCGGAGCCTTGAACCCAAACTTGATCCTTGGAGTATGAAGAGCTTCAGATTCAAGGTTCAACTTTTGGCCCATCTTGAATCCAAACTAGTGTGAAGATGGCACAGTTGTTAGTCTACCCTGGAGAGGGCCTGACTGGAAAGTCCCTTTAAGCAAAATGACAGTGCATTGAAACAATATGGGACTTGCTGTCAGTTCCTCACTAGTGGAGTTTCACAATATCCTGATTCACTCTTTATGGGTTCCACTGTTTTTTGAGGCAATTGTGTGCCTTTATATTAAACTCTCAAGTGTTGAATGCTGCTTCGTTCTGAAAATGGCCTTGTGCTGTAACTGTTTCTCCAGAAGGTTTCCCAAGGGCTTCTCTGCTGCACATTTCTCTGTTGGGCATCTCTTAGGCTCAAACAGGCTATTAAAATATACAAAGCAGTGCAATTTGTAAATTATAAGCTATTCGCCTGTTAGGCTGTGTCAAGGCTGAATCCCCATTCTGTCACTCCCAGTGCAGGAAGTGGGGGCCCACAAGGACTTTACAAATTAATACTTGCCACTCCAGGCTTGTATTAAATTCCCAAGGTTACAGCTTCTCTCTGACCTTGGCTTGGTAAACGCTGCCACCACCCAAATGCAAAAAAAATCTCTTTGAACCCAGGAAGGAGCGCTTGGGAAATCCTCCCTGTGGGGTACCCTCAAGCCCTCCCGGGAAGAGCTGAGAAAGAAAACAAAGGAAATTAGCTGTTGCTACCAGAATCAAGCGACATGCACAAACCTCTTAGGGACACAAAAAATCCAATTGTCTTCTTAAAAAAAGGTAAGTTTTATTAAAAACAAAAAGAAAGAAAATACATCTGCAATTTAGGCTTTTGCTAGATTTTAAAACAGCAATTCCAAAAATTAAGCACCCAAAATAGCTTTCGGGGGGGTTCAGCTTAAAGGTTACAAGCTAACAAAAGCACCCGGGGTTAGCATAGAGGAGATCCACAAGCCAAAATAAAGAATAAACCTGATTGCATTCATCTAAATGTTCCCTATCCAAATGATTCCTTCTAGGTATGGAAGCTGATTTTTCATACCTGGTTCAAAACTTACACAGCATTCCTGTGTTAAAGTTAGAATCAGGACTCACAATTTGTCAGACCACTCTGTTTTATTAGTGCAGCGCTCCGCCAATAACACCCAGATAATGTGAGCACCATGCAAGGCACAAACTATTTTATTTATACAGATAAAAGGGTGAGCACTTAACAAGATAACAAAGGAAGCAGAATCTGATAAGTTTACCTGGACTAGGCATGCATACCGATCCTCTGTTAATGTTTCGTCATTAGCACCCTTGTTTATGCCTAATGTTTCTTTTCCTGGCACCTGTATTTCAACATTTCTTATTTCTGCTCAAAGGTACTTACAACACTTCTTTAATCCATTCTTATTTTTACAATTTAATTAATTCTACTTTCACACCTGCTTATAGCATTGCTGCTCTGCCCCTGCTTCTCTGGAGAACAACAGACAAAGGGAAAGTTTCTTTCCCATTTTAAAAAGTTCTAGCCTTCCCATTGGCTCTTCTGGTTGGGTGCCCACTCCTTTTCTTTTACCTGTGGGATTGTTAACCCTTTACAGGTAAAACAAGCAGAGAACAGCTACCAAGAGGGATTTTACAGCTAACTGGCTGGCTGGGTGTCTATCAAAGGGAGTTACGTCCCCCTTCATTTATCACAGGCTGAGACAGCTTCAAAGAAATTATTCTGATTGATTGTGTCAAATCTCAACACTCCCTTGCAGAACTTAGTTTGCTTAACACACAAGGAAAGGAAACTCACTCCTACAATTACATTGTTAAATATCAAAGGTCTTTGCATATCAGGCAAGGCAGGGTTCCTTGGAGATGGGATTTTCAAAGCCTCCTTGGAACCACTTTACAGCTCAGGATGTCTGCGGACTATCTGCTACTGTTTAGCAAAGCAGGATTCAATTGTGCATTAAACAAAAGCTGCTGAGGGCTAAATTGTTTCATATCAAACTCAAGCTATTGAGACAGGAGGTCCAGTGGAGCGGAAAGAGCCGGTTTCCTCCTGAGGAAACCTGAGTTCTTTAGGAATGGGTTTGCATGCTCTGATGGAAGAAAAGACAGTTAAGAGGATAATATCATCGCGGGTCATGTCTACTCTGGCATTCTCTCCCTATTGGCCTCCATTGGCCAGCCTCTGATATAGCAACAGCAATGCAAACCCCTGTGTAGAAAAAGTGTATGGCTGTAAGGTCCAGCTTACGCCAGGTTCAATCAGGATAAGCTCCACCAGTGTGGATAGTGACTTAGACCAGTTTACCCTCTCTACACCAGTGCAATTACACGACGGGCTGGCAACCAGTGTCTGAAATCCTCAGCATAGGCAAGGGATTGTAGTAAAAATATTAACATTCCCAAGGGGGCGATCACCTTAAATGACCTGTTGGAGGGTTGTTAGGGGAACAGGTTTTTTTCCTCCTGTGTACAAAATAGTCAGTAATTCAGTGCAGGCACATATTCCCTCATGATGCATGGACATCAGTTTGTTGTGTGATTCACAGAAGGGCATTTGTCTTATCGTCATGGCAGACTTTTCCCTGCCTTTCAGGGGCTTCACTGTTGACCTGAGGTCAGCAAGAGACCAAGCCTTTGATGTGGCAGCCACTGCGTATGGAAATTGCTCCCTTTACTGCATCTGCCTCAGTCCACCCACTGAAAATAAATTGCAAATGATTTCGGGATGCTCTGTATCCTAATGGCAGCCCCTGCTATATCAGTCTTGGGACTAAACAGCAGGTTTCAAAACAAAGAATAAGGATAAGGATGTTAATTTTAAAAAAATCTCTCTTACTTCATAAATACAGGGCCATAAATGTCAAGATTTCTAGATATACCTAATGGAGAATACATTCAGGGTGTATGTAAAGACACATACACTGAGCTCAGGCTTTGGTGAACATCACAACACAAAGTAAATCTTAAAACAGAGGCTCCCCATCGTCACTCACCTCTTAAATCAACAAATCTGAATACTCACTTCAACAGAAATCACTGTCTGTTTATTGTATCTTTTAAAATGTCTCTAGGCAGTTGCCATGAAAGTGTATTATTTGCATATGTGCAGATGTTCCTTTTTGCTACAGATCTAAGAAATGTGTCCAACTCTTCCAGGCTGCACATGCTGGAACAACAGGTGGTTGGAGGAGAACAGGCCAAAAACAAGGACCTGAAGGAAAAGCACAAACGTCGGAAAAAATATGCAGATGAACGGAAGAAGCAGCTGGTGGCAGCGCTGCAGAAAATTGATGAGGACAGCAGTGACTGGGTCCTGCTCAATGTCTATGACTCTATCCAAGAAGAGGTCCGAGCCAAGAGCAAGCTGTTGGAGAAGATGCAGAAGAAGGTAACCCCTAAGAAGCAATTAACTCTTGTATAGAGCTAAGATTTGGGGAGCATCCATGAGATTACTCTTAGAGGTGCCCCTTACTCTTATCCCCCTATCCCCTCATCCGCCTTTCCTCCTTCACCTTCATCCATTTGTTATAGTGATGAGACACTCCAGTCAGCATGACTTTGGCATCTCTGTGTCTCTCAAACTGATCCTAGTTAACTGACAAGACATGTTAGACATGGATTTTGATTATTTTAGCCCCTTGATAATCTTAAATATTAAATTATCCTTGCTCACGTCGAAGCCGCACGATTTCTAAAAATAAAAATAGGATTTTTTGCTTAGGGGGAGCTCAAAATTGCCACTATGTTATTCCACCTCAACATAACACAAAGTAGAAGTAAATCAAGTGGCCTACTTTTGATAGCTATATATGACATGCTTTGAGCCAGCCTGGACAGAACAACAGACGGATTCAGGAGACCTGAATTCTCTACTTGGCTCTGCTGTTGACTCATGTGGGCAAATTGTTTCCCCATGTATAACTGAGAAGAGAGATTTTTTTCACTCACCTTTGTAAAGATCTTTGAGAGCTGCAAGGGAAAGTGCTCTCCAGGCATGGTTGTTATGATTTGTATGGTTACTCACACATATCTATAACATAGGCAGAGTGGGCAGGACTTGGGATCATTTGAGAATGGTCATGGTGGGCTGTTGCCCATCTCCAGCTTTGTCCTGCTTTGACTTGCAAACTAATAAATTGGCTGTACGCGTGCGCGTATGTGTGAGAGAGAGATTATTCTCTCTAGTGGCACAGCTTCTTACATTGTCAAAGCTGACATGGGGGGGCACATAGAATCATAGAATGACAGAATATCAGGGTTGGAAGGGACCTCAGGAGGTCATGTAGTCCAACCCCCTGCTCAAAGCAGGACCAATCCCCAACTAAATCATTCCAGCCAGGGCTTTGTCAAGACTGATCTTAGAAACCTCTAAGGAAGGAGATTCCACCACCTCCCTAGGTAACCCATTCCAGTGCTTCACCATCCTCCTAGTGAAAAGTTTTTCCTAATATCCAACCTAAACCTCCCCCACTGCAACTTAAGACCATTACTCCTTCCTTGTTCTGTCATCTGGTACCACTGAGAAGAATCTAGATCCATCCTCTTTGGAACCCCCCTTCAGGTAGTTGAAAGCAGCTATCAAACCACCCTCATTCTTCTCTTCTGCAGACTAAACAATCCCAGTTCCCTCAGCCTCTCCTCATAAGTCATGTGCTCCAGAACCCTAATAATTTTTGTTGCCCTCCGCTGGACTCTTTACAATTTTTCCACATCCTTCTTGTAGTGTGGGGCCCAAAACTGGACACAGTACTCCAGATGAGGCCTCACCAATGTCGAATAGAGGGGAATGATTACGTCCCTCAATCTGCTGGCAGTGCCCCTACTTATATAGCCCAAAATGCTATGAGCCTTCTTGGCAACAAGGGCACACTGTTGACTCATATCTAGCTTCTTGTCCACTGTAACCCCTAGGTCCTTTTCTGCAGAACTGCTGCCTAGCCATTCAGTCCTTAGTCTGTAGCAGTGCATGGGATTCTTCCGTCCTAAATGCAGGACTCTGCACTTGTCCTTGTTGAACCTCATCAGGTTTCTTTTGGCCCAATCGTCCAATTTGTCTAGGTCCCTCTGTATCCTATCCCTACCCTCCAGCATATCTGCCACTCCTCCCAGTTGAGTGTCATCTGCAAACTTGCTGAGGGCGCAGTCCATGTCATCCTCCAGATCATTAGTGAAGATGTTGAACAAAACCGGCCCCAGGACCGACCCTTGGGGCACTCTGCTTGATACCGGCTGTCAACTAGACATGGAGCCGTTGATCACTACCCGCTGAACCTGACAATCTAGCCAGCTTTCTATCCACCTTATAGTCCATTCATCCAGCCCATACTTCTTTAACTTGCTGGCAAGAATACTGTGGGAGACTGTATCAAAAGCTTTGCTAAAGTCAAGGAATAACACATCCACTGCTTTCCCCTCATGCACAGAGCCAGTTATCTCATCGTAGAAGGCAATTAGGTTAGTCAGGCATGACTTGCCCTTGGTGAGTGCATGCTGACTGTTCCTGATCTCTTTCCTCTCCTCTAAGTAGGGTGACCAGACAGCAAGTGTGAAAAATTGGGACGGGGGTTGAGGGTAATAGGCACCTATAGAAGAAAATGCCGCAAATATTGGGACTGTCCCTATAAAATAGGGACATCCGGTCACCCTACGTCTAAGTGCTTCAGAATTGATTCCTTGAGGACCTGCTCTATGATTTTTCCAGGGACTGAGGTGAGGCTGACTGGCCTGTAGTTCCCCGGATCCTCTTCCTTCCCTTTTTTAAAGATGGGCACTACATTAGCCTTTTTCCAGTCATCAGGGACCTCCCCCGATTGCCATGAGTTTTCAAAGATAATGGCCAATGGCTCTGCAATCACATCTGCCAACTCCTTTAGCACCCTTGGATGCAGCGTATCCAGTCCCATCGACTTGTGCTCATCTAGCTTTTCTAAATAGTCCTGAACCACTTCTTTCTCCACAGAAGGCTGGCCACCTCCTCCCCATGCTGTGCTGCCAAGTGCAGCAGTCTGGGAGCTGACCTTGTTCATGAAGACAGGCAGAAAAAGCATTGAGTACATGAGCTTTTTCATGTCACTAGGTTGCCTCCCTCATTCAGTAAGGGGCCCACACTTTCCTTGACTTTCTTCTTTTTGTTAACATACCTGAAGAAACCCTTCTTGTTCCTCTTAACATCTCTTGCTAGCTGCAACTCCAAGTGTGATTTGGCCTTCCTGATTTCATGCCTGCATGCCTGAGCAATATTTTTATACTCCTCTCTGATCATTTGTCCAGTCTTCCACTTCTTGTAAGCTTCTTTTTTGTGTTTAAGATCAGCAAGGATTTCACTGTTAAGCCAAGCTGATTGTTTGTCATATTTACTGTTCTTTCTACACATCAGGATGGTTTGTTCCTGCAACCTCAATAAGGATTCTTTAAAATACAGTCAGCTCTCCTGGACTCCCTTCCCCCTCATGTTATTCTCCCAAGGGATCCTGCCCATCAGTTCCCTGAGGGAGTTAAAGTCTGCTTTTCTGAAATCCAGGGTCTGTATTCTGCTGCTCTCCTTTCTTCCTTGTGTCAGGATCCTGAACTCGACCATCTCATGGTCACTGCTTCCCAGGTTCCCATCCACTTTTGCTTCCCCTACTAATTCTTTCCGGGTTGTGAGCAGCAGGTCAAGAAGAGCTCTGCCCCTAGTTGGTTCCTCCAGTAACTTGCACCAGGAAATTGTCCCCTATGCTTTCCAAAAACTTCCTGGATTGTCTGTACACCATGGTATTGCTCTCCCAGCAGATATCAGGGTGATTGAAGTCTCCCATGAGAACCAGGCCTGTGATCTAGTAACTTCTGTTAGTTGCTGGAAGAAAGCCTCATCCACCTTATCCCTCTGGTCTGGTGGTCTGTAGCAGACTCCCACCATGACATCACCCATGTTGCTCACACTTCTAAACTTAATCCAGAGACTCTCAGGTTTTTCTGCAGTTTCATACCGGAGCTCTGAGCACTGCAGTCATACTGCTCTCGTACATGCTGGGCATGCTCGTCGGGCCCAGCAAGGATTTCCACCTGCCTGCCCAATAGGGTTGCCAACTGTCTAATCGCGCAAACTGAAAGACCCTTGCCCTGCACTCTGCTCCTTCCGTGAGACCACGGCCCTGTCATGCCGCTTCTCCAAAGCCCCACCCCCTGCTCACTTTATCCCCTCTCCTTCTGTCACTCACTCTCCCCGGTCCTCACACACTTCCACCAGACTGAGGCTGGGGGTTGGGGTTCAGGAGGGGATGTGGGATGTAGGCTCTGGGAGGGAATTTGGGTGCAGGGTGCAGACTGTAGGCTGAGGCAAGGGATTGGGGTGCAGGAGGAGATCAGGGGGTCAGCATTTACCTGGGGCGGCTCCCAAAAGTGACCAGCACAACCCTCTGGCAGCGACTTCTAGGCAGGGGGCCCAAGGTCCATCTAGTCCAGTAACCTGTCTACAATAGGGGCCAACATCAGATACTTCAGGGGAAGGGGCAATAAACTCTGGTGTAGGCAGATGTGGAAGAATCTGCCCCTAGAGGAGTTCATCCTAATCCCTAATAGTTTGTCAGAGATTTCCTTGAAACTTCAAGCCTGAGGTTTTACATCTCTTCCCATTTTTTTAGTATATGCCAGTGTAATTCTGAATATTCTTGATGTCCATATAAGTTCCAGCCCCTCATAGCAAAATTCAAAGTTATTTATTCCCACAACTTCATGTGGCAGTGAGTTCCACATTCTAATTGCACATTGTGTGAAGAAGCGTTTCCTTTTACCAGTTTTGAATTTGCCACCTTTCAGTTTCATTGAATGTCCTCTTGTTATTGGGTTATGAGACAGAGAGAATAGAAGTTCCCAATCCACTTTCTCTGAACCATTCACATACCGTATACTTAGATCATGACCTCTCTTTATTAGTCTCCTCTCTAAAGTAAACAGTGCAAATCTTTTCAAACTCTCCTCAGATCTTTCTTCCCTCTTCATATCTTCCTCCTAATCATTCTTGTGCCAGTCATCTAGAGTTTTCTCTGTTCTCATCACAATGAACCCTTTCCTTTTGGTAACCTAGCTGCGAGCTGCTGAGACCGAAATCAAAGACTTGCAGTCAGAGTTTGAGTTGGAGAAGATTGATTATCTTGCCACCATCCGCCGGCAGGAGCGGGACTGCTTGCTCTTTCAGCAGCTTCTGGATCAGGTGCAGCCCCTCATACGGCGTGACTGTAACTATAGCAACCTGGATAAGATCAGATGTGAGTCCATCTGGGATGAGGACAGTGGCTGCTGGAAACTCCCAGAGCTTGTCATTCAAAAAACCAGCCTTCCTGCAGGTAAGAAAGGCATCCGCATTGTAGTCCCCATCTACGCAGCTTATCTCTGCTCACTAGCATGGCCCGTGTATTGCATTTGGATAGTATTTGCTTATAAAATCTTGGTTTGGCTCACGGGTAGAGAATAAGCTGTAATCTTTCTGTGGGAGCCTGGATGATGGTCTAGCTAAATGAGGACAAAGCATCTCTTATTGGGACTACCTCACTATTTATTTTGAACAGGGTGTGATTGATTTGCGTGACAGTAGGAAATCTTGTGTTAAACCACACAACAGTATAACCCATATCTGATTAAATATCTTCAGCATCTCTGGGCCTTTAGTGGAGTGTTGTTTGGTAACTGGTGCTTAACAAAAAAAGTTGCCTTTCTCCCCATTCTTTTCCTTCAAGGACCTTGAAGCACTTTATGAGATTAATGAATTAGGCTTCACAAACCCTCATCAGGTAGATATTATTAGACTGGTTTTAAAAGGGGTAAACTGAGGCACAGAAGGACATGACTTCCCAATGTGCCATAGTGAGTCTGTAGTAGAGTGAGGGCTGGAACCCAGGATGCCTGACCCCCAGTCCTTTGTTTTTTATTTCATTTCCTTCTGTGTATTAGCTGCCTTAGACCAATAGATGAACCATTTTCCCTACAAGGTTGAAATATTCACTGCACAGACCTGCAGGCCCCATATGTAGTTGCACTGTGTTATGTAACCTATCATTTAAATCAGCTTCTGTACCCAGTGGCTGGAGGATAACTAATGTGATGCCATTTTTTAAAAAAGCCTCCAGAGGTGATCCTGGAAATTACAGGCCAGTAAATCTAACTTCAGTACCGTGCAATAGTAAAGAACAGAATTATCAGACACACAGATGAACATAAAGGGAAATCGTGCCTCCTCAATCTACTAGAATTCTTTGAGGGGGTCAGCAAGCATGTGGACAAGGGTGATCCAGAGGATGCAGCGTACTTAGATGTTCAGAAAGCCTTTGACAAGGTCCCTCACCAAAGGCTCTTAAGCAATGTAAACTGTCATGGGATAAGAGGGAAGATCCTTTCATGGATAGGCCCTTCCAAATTTACAGTCCATTCTGATCAGTTTCACGGTCATAGGATTTTTAAAATCATAAATTTCATGATTTCAGCTATATAATTGTGAAATTTCACAGTGTTGTAATTGTAGGGTTCCTGACCCAAAAAGGAATTGTGGTGGGGTCGCAAGGGTATTGTAGGGGGGACTGCGTTAGTGCTCCCCTTACTTCTGCGCTATTGCTGGTGGTGGCACTGCCTCAGAGCTGGAGAGCGGAGCTGCTGGCCAGGAGCCCAGCTCTGAAGGCAGAGCCACCGCCAGCAGCAGCACAGAAATAAGGATGATATGGTGTGGTGTTGCCACCCTTACTTCTGCACTGCTGCCTGCAGAGCTGGGTCCCCAGCCCACAGCCCCCGCTCTCTGGCTCCCCAGCTCTGAAGGCAGCGCAGAAGTAAGGATGGCAATATCACAACCCCCCTACAATAACATTGTGACCCCCCGCAACTCCCTCTTGGGTCAGGCCCCCCAATTTGGGAAATGCTGTTTTCCCCCATGAAATCTGTATAGTATAAAGTAAAAGCACAAAAGACCAGACTTCATGGGGGGGAGACCAGATTTCACGGTCCGTGACGTGTTTTTCATGGCTATGAATTTGGTAGGGCCCTACTAGTGGATCAGTAACTGGTTAAAAGATAGAAAATAATGGGTAGGAATAAATGGTTAGTTTTCAGAATGGAGAGAGGTAAATAGTGGTGTCCCCCAAGGGTCAGCACTGGGATGAGTCCTGTTCGACATATTCATAAATGATCTGGAAAAAGGGGTAAACGGTGAGGTGGCAAAATTTGCAGATGATACAAAACTACTCAAGATCGTTAAGTCCAAAGCAGACTGCAAAGAGTTACAAAGGGATCTCACAAAACTGGGTGACTGGACAACAAAATGGGAGATGAAATTCAATGTTGATAAATGCAAAGCACATTGGAAAACATAATCCTAATTATACATATAAAATGATGGGGTCTAAATTAGCTGTTACCACTCAAGAAAGATCTTGGAGTCATTGTGGATAGTTCTCTGAAAACATCCACTCAATGTGCAGCAGCAGGCAAAAAAGCTTAACAGAATGTTAGGGATCATTAGGAAAGGGATAGATAATAAGACAGAAAATATCATATTGCCTCTATATAAATCCATGGTACATCCACATCTTGAATACTGCATGCAAATCTGGTTGCCCCATCTCAAAAAAGATATATTGGAATTGGACAAGGTACAGAAAAGGGCAACAAAAATGATTGGGGGTATGGAATAACTTCTGTATGAGGAGAGATTAATAAGACTGGGACTTCTCAGCTTGGAAAACTGACGACTAAAGGGGGATATGATAGGTCTATAAAATCATGACGGGTGTGGAGAAAGTAAATAAGGAAGTGTTATTTACTCATAACACAAGAACTAGAGGTCACCAAATGAAATGAATAGGCAGCAGGTTTAAAAGAAACAAAAGGAAGTATGTCTTCACACAAAGCACAGTTGATCTGTGGAACTCTTTGCCAGAAGATGTTGTGAAGGCCAAGACTATAACAGGGTTCAAAAAAGAACTAGATAAATTCATGCAGGATAGGTCCATCAATGGGTGTTAGCCAGGAAGGGCAGGGATGGTGTCCCAAGCCTGTGTTTGCCAAAGCTGGGAGTGGACAATGGGATGGATCACTTGATGATTCCCTGTTCTGTTCCTTCCCTCTGAAGCACCTGGCATTGGCCACTGTCAGAAGACAGGATACCGGGACCCAGTATGGCCATTCTTATGTTCTTATTGGTTGGTGCATAACGTGCCATCTACTGGATAAAAAGTGTAGTGCGAGCGTCCTTCTAGTCCTCGATGGCTTAGTAAGCAGTGATCTGGGGAGTCTGTAAGCAGCAGTGGGGAGCAAGGGGGATGGTCAGGAAAAGCTGGAACTGATTCAGTGCTACTGGTCCTTTAAGTAATGCCTTTGTTCTCTCATAGCAGTTCCATCACTGCCACAGACTAAGCCAGCCAGGAAGAGCGCCTCAGGCGAGAACGGAGAGCTGCTGATGGTAAGCTGCCCGTCTCCTCCAGAACCCTGGGGGAGCCTTCTGAGCTACACAGCTCTTCCTTCTGGAGGAAATAGGCAGAGGGCTGAGTGGCTCCAGAGGGACTCATACCCAGCCATCACTGGCATTAGACTAAGGTCTTGGCTACACTGGAGAGTTGCAGCGCTGGTGGTGGGTTTACAGCTTTGCACCTTAGTAACTATCCACACCTGCAAGGCACATCCAGCACTACAACTCCCTGGCTGCAGCACTGGCTGTACACCTGGTCTCCTTGGGGTGTAACGATTGCAGCGCTGGTGATGCAGCGCTGCTCATCAAGTGTGGCAACCAAAAGCGCTGTTATTGGCCTCCAAGGTATTAGGAGGTATCCCAGAATGCCTGCTCACGACAAATCGGAAGAATGGCTGAACTCCGAGCTCCCCGGAGCTGCTTATCTAAAAAACAAACACAGCTCCTGTTTGCTGGAGCGAGCGGAGGCAGGCAGGGGAATTGCTTTGGAAGGTTCACAGCTGTTTGCTTGAAGAGAGAAATCACAAGGCAGAGGCGGAGGGGGAGGGAGAGGGGGGGAGTCCGTGCTGAGCAGCTGCTTATGTGGTCTGAAGGCTATTTAGGAGTGCATAATTTGCATTTAGTGAATAAGAGAGGGGTGGGGGAAGGGCTCGAAACTTTTAAATTGATTGCAGGTTGGTGATGTGTATGTTCCAGTCCTTAGAACTTGCTAGGCAGGGAGCTGACTGATCCAAAAATCCACTCTCTCTCTCTCCCCCACGTTCCCCCTCACCCTCCCTCTTTTGAAAAGCACGTTGCAGCCACTTGAACGCTGGGATAGCTGCCCACAATGCACCACTCCCAACAGCGCTGCAAATGCTGCAAATGTGGCCACACTGCAGCGCTGGTAGCTGTCAGTGTGGCCACACTGCAGCGCTTTGCCTACACAGCTGTACGAACACAGCTGTAACTACCAGCGCTGCAAAACTGTAAGTGTAGCCATACCCTAAGAGTGTGTGTAAAGCAGAGTAAATAGTGAAGCAGTGAGCTGGCCTCACAGTCCAGTGGCCAGTCAGGGGAGTGTAGGAGCCTGGCCAGCAGGGGCTGGGAATGCTGGGAGTCCAGCCCCTGAAGAGGAGAGACAATTGCGGCCAGAATGATAGACAACACAGCCCTAGAGCAGTTCCAAGACTAGAAGGACAGTGCATTGGCTGTTCTCTGTGGGGAACTGGATTCAAGTTCCAGTTAATTGGTGGCATCAGATTCTTATTCCTGAGGGAATTCTGCGCATGCATTCATGAGTCTCGCATACTTTTGTATTTTCCCGCATAAAAAACATTCTGCCTAAGAAGTGTTGCAGTTCCACCTTTTCCCCACCAGAGGCCGCAATGGTGCCAGAACAGCCGGCTGCGTTCATGCCGGCTGTTCTAGCGCCACAGCGGCCTCTGGTGGGGAAAAGGTGGAACTGCAGCACTTCTTAGGCAAAACGTTTTTTATGCAGAAAAATAGAAAATTCTATACTCAGTGCTGCAGAATTCCCCCCAGAACAGAGCTCATCACAGCAGCTGCCCGCGGAGCCAGGTTGGACAGAGTGGGGCACATGGGGCTTCTGGGGGGGGGGTGTCACAGATTCGGGTTCAGAATGGCTAGTGCGGGGGACAGACAGAAGCGTGGGCTCAGGAGCTCGTGGGTTGACACCATTGAACCTGGAGATGGGAGAGGGACTCTGCAGAGACCCGTGGGGATGTGGGGTGCGGGGACGGAGCAGACGTGCCTGACTGAATGGGAGAGGCCTGGGGTCAGCCAGGGTCTGCATGGGGGTGGGTTCCCAACACCCTAACAATCCCACTCCCAAAGAAAAACCTCCCACCCACACTCATCACCCTCCAGGGTCACTGCTAGGCACCTTCCTTTTCCCTCAGCTCCTCGTAATCCCTGACTCCTCCAAGCCTTTGCACTGCTTCTGACAGGTGTGAGAAATACAGTTCTGTATTGTCATTTAAATGAATTACACAACATTCTGTATTAATATGCCTAGTAAGGAATCTATTTGTCAATAAAAAATTATCAGAATTTTTTTTTTTGGTCTGTATTGTTACAGACGTACTTGCTGACAGATATTTTGAAATAAATTACCAAAATAACTGTAACTGGCATGATTGTATTGTGTCATTTTGACAAATAAAATATGAAGAATTTTCAAATATTGTGTGCAGAATTTTTAATTTTTTGCTGCACAATTTTTAATGTTGGGGGTGCAGAATTCCCCCAGGAATAATCTTAGCTCTCCTTTGACAACAACAAAAACACTCCCTGCTTTGCTTGGCCTCTGCCCAGGGCACAGTTGCTTGGGACTAGGATAGTGCAGCAAGTGTGGACGGAAGCTTAGTCCCAAACTTCTGTGGAGATAATTGAAACCTGCCTCATGGATCAATTGCTGATTTCCCCCTCCCACCCATGCAAAACCTTAGTAAATGGGATCAATCCTATTGCCCGCAGTGGTTGTGTGGCCCCTACAGGACCTCTTGGCAGGGCTTTTGGACAGTGGATTTGCATGATTTGCAAACCTGCTGGCCATGTATCTACTGCAGCCTTGGAGAGAGTTGCCAGAAAGCCATTCAGTGCAGCACATGGAGTCCTGCCCCCACTCCATCCAGTGTAGCAGAATTGCACCTGTGTCATTACATTTTGGACTTTGCTTACAGGTATTGGGGATGGGGGGGTGGCAGGATGTAGCCCAATGCCTGTCCAGATTACGTCCAAGACTGTGTGTTCTGCAATGTTACTGTTGCCCAGGTTGGATCACATGTTCGTCACTTCATACTATCTCTAAGTCTCTGGCCCTAGCTCATGGAATGGTGCTTGGCTGCTTTCGAGCTGGAGCGGAGGGGAGTGCTACTCACAGCATTTTGTGATCACAGCAGGATGAAGACCGCTACAAACTGATGCTGAGCAGGAGTGACAGTGAGAATATTGCCAGTAACTATTTCCGGTCCAAGCGAGCCAGCCAGATCCTCAGTGCTGATCCCATGAAGAGTCTTGGTAAATATCCCAACACTCTCCTTTCCTCCGTGTGCCGGTATCTCCTCCACTGAGGGTTCCATTCCTAACATGTCAGTCTAGAAGGATTTGTTGTTCCCCAGTCAAATAGCCTCTTTAATGGACAACGCAACCCATTCCTTTATTGGCGGTAATAGCCATTTTCCCCTCTGAGAATGGTTCCCTAGAGTTGCTCTAGCAGACCAGATGTTGATAAACCTACCTGTAGTGATTTGAATGATTTGCTTCCAGTGCTTGTAGCTTGGAGTAATTCACGTTCTTCGTGTCACCCTGACCAACACTTGCTATCTTTTGTCCCTCCATAAGGGTGCCACTTATCCCAGTTTTTCAGGGAATAAAGCACCATGGGCTGGATGTTCTGCAGAAGCAGCGGCCTTAGCCCGTGTGTCCAGTCAGTGGTGCTAGTGATTCGTTTTTAAATTTGCCATGGACTTAGTCCTTGGTGACAAGTGCCCTTGCTGTGTCTGACTCCATTTGTTTTAGGGATAGCTAAGCTCTGTAAATGTACAGCATGGGTCCATCTGTGCATTCAATAGGAGGCTCTTGCCGATCAGGCCCTCTGTTTTTTGGTTTTGGGTTTTGGTTGGTTGGTTGGTTTTAATTAATTTTGGAACAATGTACTGAGCTGCAAAGCTCTGTGGCCATTTCTGAGCCAGCACACAGAAATAAATGCAGCTGTGGATGAACTGATACAGATCCTTTCCTCTTCAGGTCACTGGTTCCAAAGTAGACTAGGTAGGTCTAACAAAAGATGACAACCCTGTGGTAGCCTGAGTGAAACAGATTTTTGTGGGGTTTCAGTCTAATTCCTGGTGAAGAACTGTCTGCATAATAAAACCCAGGGCCTCCCAGAGGGAGGGGCAAGTGGGGCAATGTGCCCCAGGTCCCCACGAGAATATAGTATTCTATAGTATTGCAACTTTTTTTTATGGAAGGCGCTCCCAAAATTGCTTTGCCCCAGGCCCCCTGAATCCCCTGGGCAGCCGTGATAAAACCCACCACCACAGTTGGTGCTAATTGGCATCCTTGCTAGCAGAGACTGAATGGACTACACACACTCCCATCTTACCCTTAGAAATGTCTCATGAGGACAGGATTGAGGCACATTGATGAGGCAGCATGGAGAAATGTATCCAGTTACTACTACTTCTGTGAATGAAGCCTATTACCCCTAGTCTCAGGTGCCTGTCATGCTGGCAGCTGGGCTCTTCAATTACAGAGAATAAGCAGAAAGCCAGAACAAAACAGAGACATAATCAACAATTCAACCAACTAAATGAGCTTTGCATTATGCCATGAAAGTCATTCAACTCTGGCTGTGATGCACTCCCAAATGTGGAGGCAGTCCGCTGAGAAAGCTCAGCCACCAGGCATGGGGTGTTTCACTCTCCAGGACTGTCAGTTATTAGTATTTGACTAGATACATTGCATAGTCAGAAAAGCAACCAGTGAAATGGTCGACTCCAGTCTGGAAGTTCCTTAAAATGAGTAAATTAAATGCAAAAATATCTAAATTTCCTTCAATAAAATTAATGGATAAGGTTTTAATGCAGCTGGGAACGTGGAAAAGCATTGTTGAGTCTTAACAGACCAAACATATCGGTATGTCCTGTTCCTTTACTCTACAGCCCATCATAACTCCCCTCCTGTGCTGAGCGCCCCTCTGAACAACAACACCTCCAGCATGGCACCAGTCTCTCCTTCACAGACTGTGGAGATGCCCCAGCCACGTCCTTTCCGCCTTGAGTCGCTTGACTTCACCACACCGTCCTCCAAAACAAAGCGCAAAAAGGGCAAAAACAGCTTCAGCAGCGACCCCTTCTGAGTGAACTGACCTCAGGTGAATACGGATACTTCTGATTGTAGTGGCCTTCGTGGACTCCAGTCCCCTGTGGCCCCTGGTGGCAATGTCTGTTCAGATTGCAGCAACCTACCTTAGCAGTTACCCTCTTAACAATGTAGCATTTGGTGGCAGCAATCCTTTTATCACAGCAGCTTTTGGAAGGGACAGTTTGACTTTCTTTTGAGTTTAGGGTCAGTGGAGACAAATGCTGCTTCCAGGGGTTTTGAAGTCTGTAATGACAACTCCAGGTTCAAGCTGGGGCTGGCACATTCCTCCATTACCTGCTTCCCTGCCACGTGTGTGCAGCCAGCACCATATATTTAGTCTTCCATTCTGGTCACTGCCATGTCCAGCAGGTGGTGCGAAGTCAAACCTCTGTACTTGGACTAAAATCTTTACGTGATGTGAGGCAGTTCCTCAAAAAAAAGCCTTAAAATCACTTTCCGTATTTGCCAATGCAAGTTTCCTAGACAGAACTTACTTATTTCCTTTTGGATGTCACAGGCACAACTTGAGCTCATGCCCCATACAGAATTCTCCTGTCTTATTCCTCATTGCAATAAGACAGTGAGAGGTTCTGGCAGTATCACCGACCATATCACAGCTTTTCTTGAGAAAGAGTCTGAAACTGACATCATTAATGAGACACAAACTCAGTTCTCCAAGGAAATACGGTTTGCAAATTTGTTCCCTGACTCCTAGATCAGATCAGATCGGAAACTGCAGTTCAGTGAGACAGTGGAAATGATTGCTCCTGTCCTTGTGTTCAAGATGTTAGAGTTTTGTAAACTGTATGTTGACTGTTTATATTTTAGTCATTTATCATCTGGTTAATGATCACAATACATTGCCTTTTAATGACGAACTCAGTCTGACTGTTGTTATATTTACAGTTCATGTTCCTTTGCATTTTTGACAGATGTTGCATACATGGGCCACTATCCCTGTAGCTGCAAAGCACTGGGTCGGGATTGTCTTGCCCATCAGCTTTTGCTTCATAATCTGAAAGCCAGCATATTCTGCTGTTGATCAGCAAAAGACGCTGCCTACCCCAGTTGTCCTAGACAGTGAGAGGTGACCCAAATGGCAGGGCATAGCTCGGAGAAGAGGAAAGGGACACACGCTGCAGCATGGGTACCAGCAGTGGCAGTGGGAAGTAAGCCCCTGGTGCTGGCAGATAGAGCACAGTTTACAGCCCTGCTAGAACAGTAACGGTGTTGTCTACTCTCACGATTTTATTGTAAATCTTGCACTATCCGGTGCTTTCCATAAAGCTCCTACAGTCATGTGATTACATGGGAGACTCTGCTTTATTTTAACAAGTTAAGTTTCTAACCTTCGCCGTGGCAGCAGTATTGCTAAACCCAGATGTTCAAAAATCACGAGATTGGCTTTCATAGCAGGAGAAAAAATAATAGATGGTGGTCTTTTTATTGGCTTTCTGCTTTTTGAACCTTTAGGGTCCATTGGGGTCACATTATGAAGCTTTGTCCACAGTCATGAGGGACAGAAACTTACTTTTAAGAATGAATGCTGAAATCCTCACATGGCCACTTGACTCCAGGAGCTGGGGCTTTAAGGAAAACAGTAATTATCATGAGACTTGTGACAAAATCATGAGAGTTGGGGAAAGTGACAATAAAACATGCCAATGGGACTCCTGAAGGGCGGGACTGCAGAAGACAGAGACCCAAAGTTATTGTTTTTTTAATATCATGCTTGGGAGTGGCTCCTGCAGTAAGCCTGGGGCATGAAGGAAAGCAGGCAAGGACGGTGTGAGAGGAGGCGGCGCGCTGCGCAGGCCCTGCAGCAGCAGCCCGGCCTGGGCTGAGACCGCTGCCACCCCTTTGATGGGCCGCAGGGGGCGCTGGCTCGGAGGCGGTTTTAGCGCGCATGGGCGGGGCTCAAGGCGCCCTCTGAGGAAGGGCTGCTGGGCGGGGCCCGCTGTGTGGAGTTGTCTGTCTCTGATTGGGCCCCGCTCTCGAGGAGGCGGGCCTTCAGTTCTAGTCCTCGGGCCCCGAGAGGGAGGGAGGATGTACCGGGTTCCCGATCGCTTCCGGGTCACAGATTGACGCGGTTTTGTGTGTCCCGCCTCTACGGGCAAAGCGGGTCGGTGATTGGCAGCGTGGAGAGGATCGGTTCCGGGTGAGGCTGCCCCCCGAGAGGAAGATGGAGGCAGCGGCCGCTCTCCCCTCAGGGCGGCTCCTGCTGCTGGTGCTAGTCGGGCTGGGCCTGGCCCAGGCGGACGGCGGGCCCCGCACCCTGGTGCTGCTGGAGAACATCAACGTGCGGGACACGCACTCGCTCTTCCTCCGGAGCCTGGCGGGTGAGGGCGGCGGAGCGAGGGGAGAAGCGGGGGGGTCCCGCGGGAAGGCGGGAGTCATGGCCTGGGGGAGGGCGATGGGGATGGGGGGAGCCTGGGTCTGGCACGGCGCAGCCTCCTGGCCCCACTACGTCTCCCCATTAGGGGTGCGCTTGCCTGGGGTGGCCGACGCGGTCGGAGTCTTCTGCGTCTGGTTCTCTCCGGGTGCCACGCTGACCCCGCATCCTCCATACAGCGGTGCCGGGGCTGGGCCGCTAGGAAGTGCCACGTGTGTCAGTAAGGACGGGAGGGAGGGGGGAATGCTCTGTACCTGGGCTGCTGCCTGTCTGTCTGCTGAAGAGCTTCCCGTTTGTTAGACTCGCGTCTCCCGTTGTTGGCTGCTGCCCAGATCTCACGAGAGCATTTGCTGCTTTCCTGTGCGTGTTTCCCTCTCTGATGTTCACGTCATCCACAAGTTTTATCACGGCTTGATTCACATCAAAGACGTGCATGAAAGTGCTATTGAGAGCGCAGAGGTTCTTGTTTGTTTTTAATTTGGTTTGTCCAAAAAGTCCCCGTGTCCCCTGAACACTGTGGATTAGATTGTAAGTACCAAGAAGTGTCACTGCTTGGAAACTGTCAGGAACAATTCTGCAGATAGTGCTCACTGGAGTACTGAGAAAATAAGTGTATCGTGGAAGAGTGATATGCTTGACTTAGATATTGTGGCACCTTAATGACTAACAAATTTATTTGGGCATAAGCTTTAATGGGTAAAAAACCCACTTCTTCAGATGAATTACACCTTAAAAAGTATGGCAACCAGATGCTTAGATTGTAATGGGTAAGATTGAATTAAGGGCCTTCTTATCTCATTTTCTAGCATGATCTGTCTTATACTTTTTTTTAAATTAAAGTTGTGTCAAAGTATTCATGGCTATGATCTTTGTTTTCTGGGTGCAGATAGAGGCTTTGACCTCACCTTCAGGACTGCTGATGACCCTGGCCTGTCCCTCATAAAATATGGAGAATTTCTGTATGACAATTTGATTATTTTCTCCCCATCTGTAGAAGGTAAGAGATTCTTTTGCATAAAGGAAAAGACTCAGAAATTAAGTTGTGTAATACTCTGAGGCCCTTGGAGAAGAGACACTAGATCTGTAAAGTGCCTTGCAGATATTCGCTAACCTTCATAATACCCCTTTTGAGGGTGGTCTTTTACTATTCCAGTTTTCCAGATGGGGAGGCAAGAGATTTACCCAGGGTGAAACAATGAGAGGTGGCAGAGCTAAGACTTGTCCTGACTCCCAGTCTCCTGCTCAACCATGAGATTGCTTTTCCTAGGTTTGATAAAACTGATCAAAGTATTCTTTGGACTTGCTTCATTTTGACCTTGAGGAGGCTTTTGGGGCCTGTCCCTGGGATGTGGAATTACAGGTGTTATCTTCATTCATCATTGGGCAAACTGTGGCAGGAACTGTATGCATTTTAAGCAGTTAAATAAATGGTCATCAGGCTGCTTCTAAAAAGGAGGGAGGGGGGCAGAAGCCTGTAGAACAAAGAATAAGCACAAAAATTTGGCTGATTGCTTTGGACGTGCAATCACTGTTGGGTATCTATTTTCTGTAAACACCATTTCATTACCATATAGTAACTGTTATGTCTGTTGTTAATTCTCAGATCACTTTATAATCCCTGTGGTGCATCTAGAATTATGGTACTGTGATTCAGTTAAAAAAAAAAGGATTGAATATGTGAGAAGTCTGAAGGAATGTCTAATATAGTGAATGCTTACGGGAAGAGGGTAGGTTTAGAAGATAAAATAAAAAAAGAGCAAGTAAAAAATCACTTAGAAAAGTTAGATGCCTGCAAGTCACCAGGGCCTGATGAAATGCATCCTAGGATACTCAAGGAGTTAATAGAGGAGGTATCTGAGCCTCTAGCTATTATCTTTGGGAAATCATGGGAGATGGGGGAGATTCCAGAAGACTGGAAAAGGGCAAATATAGTGCCCATCTATAAAAAGGGAAATAAAAACAACCCAGGAAACTACAGACCAGTTAGTTTAACTTCTGTGCCAGGGAAGATAATGGAGCAAGTAATTAAAGAAATCATCTGCAAACACTTGGAAGGTGGTAAGGTGATAGGGAATAGCCAGCATGGATTTGTAAAGAACAAATCATGTCAAACTAATCTGATAGCATTCTTTGATAGGATAACGAGCCTTGTGGATAAGGGAGAAGCGGTGGATGTGATATACCTAGACTTTAGTAAGGCATTTGATACGGTCTCGCATGATATTCTTATAGATAAACTAGGAAAGTACAATTTAGATGGGGCTACTATAAGGTGGGTGCATAACTGGCTGGATAACCGTACTCAGAGTAGTTATTAATGGCTCCCAATCCTGCTGGAAAGGTATAACAAGTGGGGTTCCGCAGGGGTCTGTTTTGGGACTGGCTCTGTTCAATATCTTCATCAATGATTTAGATGTTGGCATAGAAAGTATGCTTATTAAGTTTGCGGACAATACCAAACTGGGAGGGATTGCAACTGCTTTGGAGGACAGGGTCAAAATTCAAAATGATCTGGACAAATTGGAGAAATGGTCTGAGGTAAACAGGATGAAGTTCAATAAAGATAAATGCAAAGTGCTCCACTTAGGAAGGAACAATCAGTTTCACACATACAGAATGGGAAGAGACTGTCTAGGAAGGAGTATGGCAGAAAGAGATCTAGGGGTCATAGTGGACCACGAGCTTAATATGAGTCAACAGTGTGATACTGTTGCAAAAAAAGCAAACGTGATTCTGGGATGCATTAACAGGTGTGTTGTAAACAAGACACAAGAAGTCATTCTTCTGCTTTACTCTGCGCTGGCTAGGCCTCAACAGGAGTATTGTGTCCAGTTCTGGGCACTGCATTTCAAGAAAGATGTGGAGAAATTGGAGAGGGTCCAGAGAAGAGCAACGAGAATGATTAAAGGTCTTGAGAACATGACCTATGAAGGAAGGCTGAAGGAATTGGGTTTGTTTAGTTTGGAAAAGAGAAGACTGAGAGGGGACATGATAGCAGTTTTCAGGTATCTAAAAGGGTGTCATCAGGAGGAGGGAGAAAACTTGTTCACCTTAGCCTCCAATGATAGAACAAGAAGCAATGGGCTTAAACTGCAGCAAGGGAGATTTAGGTTGGACATTAGGAAAAAGTTCCTAACTGTCAGGGTAGTTAAACACTGGAATAGATTGCCTAGGGAAGTTGTGGAATCTCCATCTCTGGAGATATTTAAGAGTAGGTTAGAGAAATGTCTATTAGGGATGGTCTAGACAGTATTTGGTCCTGCCATGAGGGCAGGGGACTGGACTCGATGACCTCTCGAGGTCCCTTCCAGTCCTAGAGTCTATGTATTTTTGGAGCAGTGCTTCCATAGATTAACAAATGCACTGTTCTAAAATTCTATAACTAAAAGGTGGAATAACACTATCATTATTTTAAATGCCTTGATTTTAAGTATAGTAATAGTCGGACACCGCCAATACCACACTGAGTAACTGAGACAGCCGACGAGGGAAATAACCCACTTCCTTCCCTGACATACCAAGGGACGCACCCTACCCATGTACTTATCAGCTCCACCGATACTGACTTGGACTCCTTATTCATTCCATGGGTGGCGTACCCGAGCCCACTTATCCACTGACACTTTAAAAACCCTTGCACCCCAGTCTGGGTATATGCCGGTTATGCGATATGTATGTATCTTTTCATCCTTGCAAACAATATCTGTAACCCCCCATAACCCAAGCCTCACCCCAGATGTACAGTACCTTCCCTCTCAACCGGTGTATTTCATTTCAAACATTCACTTTAATGAAAATTTTAAATTGTTCTAATTCACACCAAAATATCTGGATTCTCTCTTTACCCCTATTAACAGCCTGAATCAGACTTGATGAGGTATTATTAATAGCAACCTTTTTGAAATACATCCCTTCAGAAAAGTGAGAGATCAGGTGATATTGGTGTGATGAGAGAGCCAAGAAAGACCTTTCAAAAGGAACACTCACTTAGCAAGAGTGGAGAGCTAGCTGATTGTGTGTGAGTTAAACTGAATAGTATAATCTGTAGCCCCAGGTTATAGCACACTTAACTTCAGGTGAGCCTCAGAGATAGTGTCAGGTAACTTAATTTTGAACATTACTACTAGGACTGTGATATTGGAATCAGATCCTTAGGAGAACTAACTACAGAACTGTGAAAGAAGAAGCTAATGACTCATGATATGTAGGAACCCTTTTTAAACTACTTCAGAGCTAAATTTTAGAGTGTGGCATACAGTGTCTTCCTCATGACCTGTTCTTAACCTCTGACTTACTCCACTTCTGTCCTTCTCTTGGTGTTCTGTTTTCTCTTTCACTTTCTCAATTAAGATATTGTAAAGTTTTGGCTGTACCTCTTTCAGCTTGCAGAGATGCATGTTTCTCTAAATTCATTTGCTTTCTCTTGATATATTGGTTATTGTTGCTATACTGAAGTTTAATTGAATTTGATTTTGTTAGAGAATGGAATGAGTGAGGTATTCCTCATCATTTTCCCAGGAATGCTTGCATTGGTGCCAGTTATTTATTATTCCTTCTTGTAGAAGTTGAATTATATTTCCTCTTATTGACAGATATATCTCGCTCAATCTCAATGCAAAAGTCTCTCACTATCTTTAAAATGTGGAATTTCTACCTGCAAACAGATAAGAATTGTATCTTGGGGTGGAGTGAGGAAGAAGCAAATCAACTACATGTAACCAAAAGAAAAGTATGTCTTTAAATATGCCCAAACAAATAGTAAAAAAGTCATTGGCTATTTCTCTGCAACTGAGATTGAATGGCTAGATTTATGCCTTTTAAAGGCTGGATTTTATGGCTCTTTGTCTTCCTTCTGAAGGAATTAATCCTCCCTTAATCCAACCCTTTAATCTATGTTGGCCATAGGTGTATCGCTTCAGGATCCTGCTTAGGCACAGGAGGTGCCCATCACTCCAACACAGCTTCTCTATTAATTTGCCTCACCACCCTTGTATTTCCCTCTCCTCCCTTGCTCCGAAGCACTGGTAAAATAGTTTGCTGTCCGCTTTTTGAATCACTAATGTCTGATGCATCTTTTCAGATTTTGGCGGAAACATCAATGTAGAGACAATTACTGCTTTCATCGATGGAGGCGGAAGTGTCCTTGTGGCTGCCAGTTCTGACATTGGTCAGTAAAATCGCGTGTCAAACAAATGGGCGTAAATGTTGGCTTTTCACTTTATAGCTGCATAATAAGAGTTTGCTGGATATAGAGAGCACAGATCAGTCCTGTGGGGGAAGGTGTCTTCCTTGTCATGGGAGCTCTTAGAATTCTGGCTGCAATCTTTTTTAAAGGGGATTTTCAAAAGCTAAAACTGTACAGCACTCTGTGCATTCAAAACATGCTACAAACCTTCATTCTCACAATGCTCCGAGGGAATTGATGGTAAAGAAAAAGGAATGCCTTAATTTCACTTTCCAAAGAAAGTTGAGTTCAGCTAAGGGTTGTGTACTGAGTGCACCCAGCAGCCTGGTTAGCAGGACGCTAGCACATAAATCAGGGCTGTCCTTTGTTCTTATTTTGATTTTTAGTTGCTTTTGTGTCTTGTACATAGTGTTAATTGGAAATCCACTTCTCTGTCCTTTTAGGTGATCCTCTGCGAGAGCTGGGCAGCGAGTGTGGAATAGAGTTTGATGAGGAAAGGACGGCAGTCATTGACCATCACAACTATGATATCTCAGACCCAGGCCAGGTAAAAGTCCAGACACTGAATTCTTTGGGTATGTCCAGGCCTTGAGGAAACTTGTCTTAGCTAGTACATAGCTTCTGGGAAGGAATTTTTTTTTTTAAGCAGTTGGCTGTAAGGGCTGGAGACAAATCTTGTCTTCCTTTTTCTCTTCTTTCCCCTCCTATCCATGCTCATTCCAAAGACTGTTTTAAGTAGCAGCTGTGAATCTTATTGAATGATATGCTGCTTTTATTATTGCTCTTATCTTTAATGTAAGATTGCAATTTATCATGCACCTTTGATCTATGCCTAGACAACTTCTAACATTCCAGTCACACTGAGCAGTTAAAAACACCACCTGGAATAGTCAGGGGTTCACTGTATTGGACCTCGAACCCCTCAGGGCTAGGAGATCGGAATTCTCCCTTTCTAGTGAAATATTTTATTTCCTTTTTATTCATGATGCGTCAGGAGATAGAATATCATGCTTAATAGCCAGGCATATTAAAAAAGGTAAACTCTAGCTCAAGACACAAGGACAAAGAGAGATCAATGTAGAAAACTCTGTAGAAGTTTATCAAATATATGTGATATCTTGATTTTTCTGTCCTTGCATGGTCCATCTGGTTGGATGCATGGTTCTGAAATATCTATCTTTACAGGAGAGATACAAGATGTCCCAGTAATGTTTGAGAGTTAAGAACATTGTAACCTAGCTTTTCTGTAAACTGTGTGGGGCGCACACAATCCCCGATGGATGGGGGGAAAACCGTTGCTTTGGGGTGCCTATGTAACTTATCAGCAGTGCAGATTTTGCAAACTTTCCTTTTCTACTGTACCATCTTGTGCTTGCTATCAAACCAATCTTACAGAACGTATAGTAGGACTTGGAGATTCATAATTTGTAGCTAGATACGAGTTCTTCCCAGCCATAGATAGTTGAAGGCCTATCCAATATCACTGAAAGAATAACTCTGTAACAGTGGTTTTCAACCTTTTTTCATTGCAGACCCCTTTGGAAATTTTAGACTCAGGTTAAAAACCACTGTTCTATAGGTTCATGGGGCCTTTGATTTCACTGTGGTGCTGTTATTTAGACTCTCTTAATATGCTTAGTTCTTAGATTGGTATCTCTTCTAGTGTGTTGTAATAGCTGAATACTTCCTGGTTTAAACAAAAAATTCTTTCAGTGGAAAAATGTAACTAAAACTTGGTATAGTAAGCACAGTAACTACCCCTCTGGATACACAACTGTCCCTCAGGGAGAATTCTTCTGAGTGACTATAAGTTATATCACCATTTAATTAAGGCAGCTCCTGACAACATGCTGCAAAACTGTAAGCTCATTATTCCTTACTTAAGAACATCTTGTGTCCTAGAGCAAGGCCTTGCAGGCCAAGTGGATCCAAACTGCTCTAGGATGGGCTGTGCAAGTGTCACGGACTGAGGCTTTAGGCAGCAGCTGTCCCCCAGTATCTTCTGGCACTTTGGAATGCAGATTCTTCCATGTTGTACTTCAGGGGTAGGCAAGCTATGGCACGCATGCCGAAGGCGGCACACCAACTGATTTTCAGTGGCACTCACAGTGCCCGAGTCCTAGCCACAAGTCCGGGGGGCTCTTAATTTTAAATTAAGCTTTTTAAACATTTTAAAAACCTTATTTACTTTACATACAACAATAGTTTCGTTATATATTATAGACGTAGAGAAAGAGACCTTCTAAAAACGTTAAAATGTATTACTGGCACGCGAAACCTTAAATCAGAGTGAATAAATGAAGACTCGGCACACCACTTGTGAAAAGTTGCCAACCCGTTGTACTTTCTTGACGTGCTTTTTCTGATATGCTGAAATCCCTTCTACAGTGTTCACATTAGCTTGTGGCAGCAATCAGAACAAATAGGAACTAATAAACACATGTTCCTGCAAGAGATCTGCATCTGTTGCCCTGGGATTTACCTTCCTTCTGATTTAAGCTTCCTAATATGCAACTCACAAGAAACTCTCACAAGAGAAAACCTGCTCTAAACTGTAACCAGCAGGGGCTGTTGTCTGTTCCCTGAGGGCTTCTAAGCATGTGCCCGGTTTCTTCTCCTGCTCTTACCACCTCCATCCACTTGCCTTGTGTTACAATTCTTCTTCCTGTCAAGAGGTCAGGTGAGACTCTGCAGAGCCAATTAATGCTACTTCAAAGTTCTGGAAGGGCAGCTGTAGAACATGAGGTACCGTGTGGTGCAGATCACTAGCCATAGAGTGGCAAGCAGACACACATTAACAAGTTGCCTGTGCATTAATTACATTGTTCAGTAGCCCATGAAAGCTTACCACAGGTCTCTTGTTTCCTTGCTGAAGCACACGCTCATTGTCGCAGACTCTGAAAATCTGCTGAAGGCTCCCACCATTGTGGGGAAAACTCCATTAAACCCCGTTCTCTTCCGAGGAGTTGGGTAAGTGAACCACTAGGCATGGCTGGCAGTAGGGCTGTAACTGAGAACACGAGGTTTCTGTTTGGATGGGTTTCTTGCCACTGTCTTCCCTCCAGATAGTTATAAGCCTAGGGCTGGGGTAGGGACTATTATAAACAAAGCATGATAGGTTGGTTTTTGGTTTCTTCAGTTGAGATGCAACAGGCATTTGGTCCTTTAACAGGATGGAATTGGGGGGAGGGTGGCTGAGGGCAGGCAAGAAAGGCACAGACTTCATGCTGGTTGGGTAATCAAAGGCTATTCCTCATCTCTCAATCTAGTTATAAACTTCTTTGAAAAAGAAAACTTTTAATACAGTAACTCCTCACTTAAAGTCGTCCTGGTTAATGTTGTTACATTGCCGATCAGTTAGGGAACATGCTTCTTTAAAGGTGTGCAATGTTCCCTTCTAACGTTGTTTGGCAGCCGCTTGCTTTGTCTACTGCTTGCAGGAAGAGCAGCCCATTGCAGCTAGCTGGTGGGGGTTTGGAACCAAGGTGGACTGGCAGCCCCCTATCAGCTCCACGCTCCCCTAAGTTCCCTGTGCAGCAGCTACCTGCAGTTCAACTGCGTCCCTTTCCCCGACTGCCATGTGCTTCTCCTGCCCTGTGCCTTGGAGCTGCTCCCTGAGACTCCTGCTTGCTGTGCCTGGGGTGGGTGGGAGGGAGGGAAGGAAGAGGGGGGCTAATGTCAGGGTGTCCCCCTTCTCCTGCACCCTGCTTACCCCATCTTCCATAGAGCAGGGCTCAGGACAGAGGGAGCTTATAGCAGCTGTGGTGTCAGCAAGCTGATCTAATTAACAAGGCAGTGTACTTAAGGGAAATGTGCATATCTCCCTCCATTCCTGCTGCCTTGCAGAGTGAGAGAGTTAACCCTTGAGCACTCAGCCAATTGCTAGTTCATCACTTAGCAGTAAGGGAAATATCCCACCCTCTGACTCCTCCACTTCAGCCAAGCTTCACAATCATCATCACTGTGTACTAGTATTAAATTTTTTGTTTAAAACTTAGTGTGTGTGTGTAATTAATATAATATATTTATATAAAAAAAATCTTTGGTGAAAATTTCCCTCGAACCTAAACCTCTCATTTACATTAATTCTTATGGGGAAATTGGATTCGCTTAACATCATTTTGCTTAAAGTCACATTTTTTTCAGGAGCATAACTACAATGTTAAGTGAGGAGTTACTGTATTTTACTTCTTGCTGTTTACTCTTTCTCTCTACGTGGACAATGAAAGTAATCCATTCACTTCCCTGTTCTCATGTACTCATGTTTGTTTAAACTATTTTTATTTGAATTTAGAACATAGAAACACTTCTGTTGAAGTCAAGTTTTGTAAAGGGTTGTTCTTAAAGGAAACTTCAGTCTTTGATGTGATACCATTTCTTTAAAATAGCATAACTATTCACAGTTGTTTAAAGTGACAGTTGATATAAAATTAAGTGGGCCTGATTGACTTCAGTGTGTGTGTTGCCACTAATTTCAGGAGGAGCTGAGTCAATCCCATGGTTCTCAACCTCTGTGAATTTCATATATGTTAGCAGACTTGAGTAAGAATGTAGTGCACACTAATCTTCTTGGGCAGGTATCTCAGGTTTGACCAGCTTTCAGGTGTCTTCCTGGTACTTTGACTGTGTCTCTCTCACGACAGGATGGTGGCTGATCCTGATAACCCTCTGGTACTAGATATCTTGACTGGCTCCTCTACATCTTATTCCTTCTTCCCAGATAAGCCCATCACACAGGTACACACAGTTATCTTTGTCCTCTTTTGCTTCTAATCCTGTGGAATTAATTACCTCTCTTTCAACCGTTTAAAAATGGATCAAGAGACTTAACTCAAGTGCCTCTTATATTCTGTGTCAAATACTTATGGGTTTTTTCAAAGTTCCAGTCCACGGTCTCTTAGTACTATATATTTTCAAATATTATCAGAGAAATCTTTCTTTCTTGCAGTTTCATTGGATCCAAATGGAAAAAGCTTAACAGGACTGCATTGGAAGAAATATCAGCTCTTAACTTTGATACTGTTTTGCTGTATCAAAGGGGCTGAATTCAGACTGGTGAAGTAGAAGCAAAAGGCTCTGAACCCCATTGCTACTGTGACAGGCAATAGAATTTGAAGCCTTTTTCCTCTAAGATACTGGTAGAATTTGGACCAAGTTGGTAGTAATTGAAAGCTCTGTCCATCTTCCAGCAGGACTGTGACCAGTGTGAAATGAGGTGGTTCGTCTGTTTAGTTTTGAGGCTCTGTAGCTGCAAGGGGTTAAAAACAATGCTGTTGTAGTTGGCAGATTCTGGGAGATGAATGTCTCAGCTGTGTTGAAGCCTCATGCTTCTCTCCACTCAGGTAGTGCAGTAATCTGCAAAAATGCATTGTGTCTTATTGACATGATGAAAAGATAGAGAAAAATAATAAGCTGGGAGTTGGCATGAGTGGGACTTAACTGACAGCAAATGTGTTCAACTTTGTCCGCTTAACATGCTCTTCCATAATGGGTATTTGAACAGGCAGATGAGTAGTTTAAACATTCCCTTTAATTAGGCTTATGAGGTTTGACAAGTCATTTGACGCGACAATAATAACTTGTCTGGCCCCAGCGAGACCTAGCAGCGAATTTAAAGATCGTCCAATATCATTTAAGTCTCAGATGTTCCCCTGCTACTATTAACTATTTAAACCTCATGGATAATACTGCCTGGCTAGTTTCAGTACTTGCCTAATAAAGCTGCTTAAAGCCCTGATGCCTTCTTTCCATATATATTAAACATGTGAGTTTCTGGTTACTTTTTCTTGCCATGTGATCTTGAGCACATCATCCCTGTGCCTTTATTTTTCTTGTCTGTACAGTACCCAGCCCACTGGGGTCCCTATCTCAGTTGGGGCCTCGAGGTGCTACTATAATACAAATCATTAGTGCTGATTTAAATCAATTCTTGTCCAATTTCAGTACCCTCATGCTGTTGGGAAGAATACTCTTTTGATTGCTGGTCTCCAGGCCAGGAACAACGCCCGTGTCGTTTTCAGTGGCTCTTTGGATTTCTTCAGCAATGCTTTCTTCAACTCTGCTGTGCAGAAAGCTACACCTGGCTCTCAGAGGTGCACTAGCTTAATGTGGTCTTCTGTAGGTAGGGTGGGCCATTCAGGCTTTTCTGTCCAAGTGGTTTGGGTACCTCTTTGATCAAGGGATCCCTAGCAGGTATGGGAACTAATTGTATCAAAGATGACTGATGGGAATACTCTGAATATTATCATAACTATCCAGCCCTGCTACTGTAAAATCTACACTGTTTAGGTTATAATAAAACTTAAGAAGAAAATGAAACTTTCTTTAAGTGCAGTGCAAATTGTCAAGCTGGCTAACCCATACAGCTGTCTCCTGTCCTTATAGATATCCCGATGACAGGTGTGTGAGAAGCCGTTTCTGCATCCATTGTATTCAGACATGCTGTGAACACAATTCATAATGTGGGCACAGCTCTTACTAGGAAATTTTGACATAGAATATTATACTCTGAGTGCTGATATAGATCAGATCAGTGAGCAAACTGGAAACCTTTCAGTGCTGATCTGTTAAAATATGTTTCACTGTATTTTTAAGCAACTACCTAGGAGACCTAGTAGACAGTTGGGGTCTAAAGATCAAACAGTCTTATAGGAAAACTTACAAGTAATGTGATCATTTAAAATGGGTGCGGACTTTCTGATCTGGCACTTAGTTCTTGGAGAAACTTCATAGGATACCTGACTGAAAAAATGTCTGGTCCTGTGAATGCCCTCCAGTGCAGTCTCCCACTAAGCTTCTGTTCTCAACCTCTCATCATCTGTAGGTACTCTCAGACTGGTAACTATGAGCTGGCTGTTGCCTTGTCCCGCTGGGTATTCAAGGAAGAGGGTGTGCTGCGGGTTGGAGAGGTATCTCACCATCGTGTAGGGGAGACATCACCACCTAATGCCTACACTGTCACCGACCTCGTGGTAAGACTGACTGTAGGAAAATGAGTCAAATAGACTTGTGCAGAGAGAATGTACTCTGGTTCATTGGGCTAGGAGTGTTGTGGAAGCAGATTTATCTCCTCTTTTCTGGTTGGAAAGATGGTTGGCACCCAAGGCCTCACCAGCCAAGATGTGAAATTTCAGAGGCCATGAGGAAATATAACATGGTGGGGTTTTTCTTCCTCTTAATTGTAGGAACTGTTCCCTTCTTGACAGTGTGTTTCTCCACTAATGTGGAGGCAGAGTCAACCTAACCTTTAGTTCCTACATGTAACTTTCACTTAATACTAAATTTCAGACTGCTCATGACTCATAGACTCTAGGACTGGAAGGGACCTTGAGAGGTCATCGAATCCAGTCCTCTGCCCTCATGGCAGGACCAAATACTGTCTAGACCATCCCTAATAGACATTTATCTAACCTACTCTTAAATATCTCCAGAGATGGAGATTCCACAACTTCCCTAGGCAATTTATTCCAGTGTTTAACTACCCTGACAGTTAGGAACTTTTTCCTAATGTCCAACCTAAATCTCCCTTGCTGCAGTTTAAGCCCATTGCTTCTTGTTTTATCATTGGAGGCTAAGGTGAACAAGTTTTCTCCCTCTTCCTGATGACACTTGAGTATCATTCAATATTAAGTGGCGGCAGCAGCCAGCTCTGGAGAAGTCTGTGTTCTGTTATCTTAAGTATTACCTAAGTTTGCTGAGGGGGGTTGGTTATCCTTGCGAATGGTTTCTCTTCAGTCATGAATCTTCTTGCTAAACAGGTATCTGAGCCTGATCAAAAGCACGTGCTGGAATTTTATCTTCCCTATTACCTCCATTTCACTCAGATTCGTGATGCCAAGCTTCATTATACAAAAACAGTACATTGGCAAGCCTGAAATACCATCTGCTTTGAATAGAAATTGCAGCTATATATTTGGGGTGGGGAGAGAGCTTAGCATGCCTAGAGAGTTTAAGTATAGCACTCTCAAATTCAAGTCAGTTCCACATTGCTGTGCTCACTCACTGATTTGCTACTGAGTATTGGCTTGATTTTCAGTGCATGGTAGTTCAACTGCATTTCTAAGTGTGGAAACTCACTTGGACTTTTATTTTGGAAATAGCAGTTATTGGAAAAATTCCCCGTTGTCCCCCCTGATTTCATGGAAAGTGGAGTTCATAGTTTAGGATTGAGATTTCTATTAAATGGATTTCAGGTATCACACTTAGCTCATTGATAGGGCCCTACCAAATTCATGGTCTATTTTAGTCAATTTTGCATTTTCAGGTGTTCATGTTTTCAGATGGAGGGTCCTGATCCAGAAGGGGTTGTTTGGGGTGGGGTGCCACCCTCACTTCTGTGCTGCCTTCAGGGCTGCGCGTGGCTACAGAGCTTCCAGCAGCTGGGGGAGATAGCTGGAGCTGAGTCTGATCCCCTCCCTAGAGTGGCCATTCAGGGGAAGTAGTCCTGTCCCTCCCTAGACTAGCAGCTTGAGCCAGTGAATGGTAGAAGCTCCTAGCTGGGGTATCCCCAGCCCTGCCCCTCCCCTCCAATTACTACATTTCACGGGGGAGATCTGATTTCATGGTCCATGACACGTTTTTCACAGCTGTGACTTTGGTAGGGCCCTACTCATTAACAGTGTGTCCTCTTCCTTTATACGTCTGTTAATGCAGCATGCATTTGTATGTTACAGGAGTACAACATTGTGATTGAAAAACTCTCTGATGGGAAGTGGGTCCCCTTTGATGGAGATGATATTCAGCTGGAATTTGTCCGCATTGACCCATTTGTAAGGACTTTTCTGAAGAAAAATGGTAGGTCTCCTATTGGACAACTAATGATTCCTGCCCTAGGGCTTTGTTAACAATAACAAAAGACTGAGTGTTGACTTCTTCCCCTACCACTGAAACTCACCTCACTCATATATGCTGACTTGGAACGCTGTGGTTCTCCTGAGCAGGTAGTGTACAGAATCACTGCAGGAAGCATGTGCCACTGTTAAGAGGAAAGGTGCACTTTACACAGTACTTCTTCCAGTGGAGTAGCTTTGGGTTCCAGAGGCTAGTCTTCAGTCTGGATGAAAAGCGCCACAAAGTGGGTTTGGGGGAGACAAAGGGCCATGACAAATGAAAGGAGGTGAGGAAAGGACTTCCAATGAGGCTCTTAACTCCTTAATGCTCTTGTTCTATTTACTGTGTAATTTAAATGGCCCTGCCTCTTTCCTAGGTGGCAGATATAGTGTGCAGTTCAAGCTGCCGGATGTCTATGGAGTGTTCCAGTTTAAAGTGGACTATAACAGGCTGGGATACACCCACCTGTACTCCTCTACACAGGTAAATCGTGTGAATTATCTTGTCTGTGCAGTAGGAAATGTAAGAGTACTGGCTGAGATTTCAAGTCAAGTACTTAAATTTTGCAAATGTTTTGAGTGGATACCACATGGGCTGTTAATCTTAATTACCATGTAGTTGCATCCAGCCTTCCTTTGTGTGTGAAATGGATTTACAAGCTATCTTACTCTGTTACCCTCTTCAGTTATATGTAGGAAGGCCTGGAAATAAGCCTTTGTAGAGCATTTTACCCTCAAACACATTCTTGTCTCTTAAGGCAGTGTTGGACACCTGCCAGGGCTGCCTGCACTGAGGCTTAAGGTTTGCCAACATGCTTCTACAGCAGTTGAGGATTTGGAGCTTAAAACTCTAGTTTAAAAATGAGATAATTGAACCACTTCTAGGAGTTCTCATACATTTACCTTTCCAGGAAGGTAATCTGGTTCTACGGTCATCTGAGTGGGGCATCATCAGAATGGGTTTGTAAGTTAAATAACACATGTAGAGCTGAGATAGTCCTGCTACGCAGAGGACTGAATGACTTCCTCTCCTGTGACCCTGGTCTTGTGTTCTCTTCCCTCCCAGGTGTCTGTGCGTCCCCTCCAGCACACACAGTATGAGCGTTTTATCCCCTCAGCGTATCCATATTATGCCAGCGCCTTCTCTATGATGATAGGCCTTTTCATGTTCAGCATCGTCTTCTTGCACATGAAGGAGAAGGAGAAATCTGACTGAGATCTCTCAGCAGGAGAAAGAGCCCTCGTCCAAGACATTGGCTCCATGTGAAGACTGGCAGTACTCAGGGCACAGATTATAAATGTTTGGGGACTGGAACCCTCAACTGGTAGGAGCCAGATGAGCTATGGGGATTTTTAAGACTAGAGTGACTAGTGAGAGAGAAATTGAAAACTTTTATGTCTGAGAGGAAGCCACTGGTGTCCACAAGAGATCAAAATGTATGGCAGTTCCAATATTTGATTTCAGGCTTTTTTCATGAAACACCATTTTGTTATTTTCACTCCTTCTCAGAAAGGCTCTTGCCTCAAGATTGTTCTCATTTCCAGAATAAAGATTTGTTCTCTCACTTTCTGCTGAAGTATCTGACTTTTGTCATCGGCTGCATGCGTGTTCTCCCTGTATGCTGCCCCAGCTCTGCACAGACAGCTGGCACAGGAGACCTCGAGCAAACCGCCCAATGACCACAAGATCCGTTAAGGTACGAAGGCACCAGGCCAGGTTTGTCAACAAAGCACGGTAATAGCATCTGGCAGACTCTACAGGGATACTAAGACACGTAGGTCTATGACAATGGACACAGCTCAGTGAAGGGCGGGACCTTCCATTCCCCCCTTGGCCGGACCAAGGTACTCCCTCTGAGATGCATCTTTATACCCTGATACAA
The DNA here is from genome assembly GCF_025201925.1 of Gopherus flavomarginatus. Classification (NCBI taxonomy): domain Eukaryota; kingdom Metazoa; phylum Chordata; order Testudines; family Testudinidae; genus Gopherus; species Gopherus flavomarginatus. Next base: position 18,286,593 of record NC_066637.1, on the reverse strand, counting down.
ATAAGTAAATACTACCTCCGACATAGTTAGTTATTGTCCCCAGACGTGGCTAGTTATCACCCATCACCTTGTACATTTTGGTTTGATCAAAACATCTTTATTACATACTGTTATCCTGACCATATCTTTTAGGAGGGGTCAGTGTGTTCCTGTTAAGGAATATTTTTGTACCATCCTTGATATCGGGATGTGTTTGCATAAGTACTCTGTGCTTAGCACTTCTTAGGAATTGTTCTTCTGAAATAGCCCTGTTCTTGCCAGATTGTGTGAGTAGGTCCTGCCTCGTACCAGGCCTCTGATACAAGGGCTTACATCACAGGCTCTCTTCCTACTAGTCATGTGAGGTTTCCTAGAGAGGAACACAATTTTCATATACAATAAATCGAGGACTGGTTCTAAATTGGCTATATGAACTCTATCCGAAGCTAAACACCTTGTGAGTATTTAGGAAACTATTTGAAATGGGACAATGAAATAGAATCATAGGACTGGGGAGAGTCCTCAAGAGGTCACCTAGTCCAGTCCTCTGCACTCATGGCATCCCCGACAGATGTTTATCTAACCTGCTCTTAAAAATCTCCAGTGATGGAGACTCCACAACTGCCATAGGCAGTTTATTCCAGTGCTTAACCCCCCTGACAGGAAGTTTTTCCTAATGTCCAACCTAAACCTCCCTTGCTACAATTTAAGCCCATTGCTTCTTGTCCTATCCTCAGAGGTTAAGAAGAATGTTTTCTCCCTCCTTGTAACAACCCTTTATGTACTTGAAAACTATTATCATGTCTCCCCTCAGTCTTTTCTTTTCCAGACTAAATAAAACATGGATAGTGCCATACTGTAAGGAGGTGGCCCTGTCTCAAGAGTTAAAGTTGTAGTGAGGTTCCTGTTATATAAGGCTATATTTATTATTTTGCATCTGGTCAGAGAAGAGTTTTCTGACAAAACAAACAATTGAGACAAACTTTCTGAGGTGGGTCTTGCAGGATGGATGTAATACACTTGGTATCTTTTTCCTCAGACATGCTGATCTAGAAACATGGCTGTGAGCACTAGGGCATAGAACCATACTGGAGAATGCCTCAGAGAGAGTGTAGTAACTCCATCAGCTGCTGCCAGAGTTCCAAGTTCTCCAAAGATCTGAAGAGCTAAATGTAGTGGAGGAGGGGAAGCTTCTAACACCTTGCCAAAACAACAGCCTGCTGCAGCAGTTTAGAGATCCTAACTCACCTGCTTCTGATAGTCTACATCCACACTCTCCTTTCTAGGGCAGAGGGGCTACAGCTTCCACTCTGCACTCTTGTTCCTGCATGATGTGGCTGTGGCAGCATGGCCACCACCAGAGAAACTGTCAGTGTCTCATGGTGTCATTTTTCCTCTACAGGTGCCATATCCTGATGCCAAGAGTCTCAGGATTGCTTTTGTAACTTTTTTTTTAAATCTTACTAGAGTTTGTAATCGGCAATTCCTAATTTTCCATACGTTTCTTTTGCAAGGAAGGCACTTAATCTTCCAGAGACATCAAAAGTCTCAAATTACACAATATTAAAGAATTTAGCAAATACAGAATTGGTCTGTATAACAAATGCAATCCAAAGCCCTGCATCCTGATGCACTTCAGGGGTTGTTAGGAAGCCACTGGTGGACTATGAACTTCTGCTGTTACTTGTAGTGGATGCAGAGTTTAGAGGATAGTGGTGTTTAATCCCACATGAGCCACATTCTGACCTCAGTCAAGTCACCTGAATGCCCTATTCCTCAATTAAGCGAGCTGGTACGGTGGATATAAAGCAGAAATATGGACCTTCACAAGGATAGGTTCTTGCTGCTTGCCTCGCTTGTAGAATCACAGCTCCACTCTCACAAAAATACAACCAAAGGCGCTAAGCTTCTAATCAGTCTTATAAGCACCTGCCGGAGCAGCTCCGAGACTTCAGGGAGGGTTAAGGTCCAGCGGCATTGGCTGCAGTCCTGTAAACAGATCCAAGGTCAGCTCCCCGCGCCGCCGCAGGGACAGCGGCTGAGGCGGCGACGGACAGAGCAGGGGCTGGGAAGGCCCCGGAGCGTGGGGCCCGGGAACGCTGCGCGGGGCGGGCGCGCGGGACCCCCGCGTGGCAGCGGCTCCGCCCGAGTCACTTCCGGCAGCGCGCGACAGCGCCGGGCGGGCGGGGCTTTTACGACAGCGGGCGCGGCGCTTGGCGGCGGCGGGGCTGCTGGCGGCGGAGCGCGGCGCGGCCCGGCCCGGCCATGCTGCTCACCGTGTTCTGCCTGCGCCGGGACCGCTCCGAGCTCACCTTCTCGCTGCAGGTGGACGCCGACTTCGAGCTGCAGAACTTCCGGGCGCTCTGCGAGCTGGAGTCCGGCATCCCCGCGGCCGAGAGCCAGGTGAGGAGACTCGCTCCGGGCCCTTCCCTCTGACGGGCCCCTCTCCCCCCACCGTGGGGAGACCCCCCATTCCCCTGCCAGGTTCCCACCTCCCCCCGGCCCGGGGAGCCCGCTCGTGTGTGTCCCGGCCTGGAGGGGCCTTACAGACACACACACTGGGGAAAGGGCTTGGGCCCCGTCTCCTCCCCCAGCCTCTGCGGGACGAGCGCCCCGGGGAGAGCGAGACCCCCGTGATCTAGCCTCTGCCCGCCCTGGTGCCCCTCCCTGCAGAGCCTCAGATGAGGAGCTGGGGAGTGCGGCTCATTCCAGGATCCCCATGGCGCAGAGCCAGCGGAGCCTCTGGGAGGGGGATCTCCCCAGTGTTTCTGCCTCCCAGAGAGAGTTGTGGAATTATGGAGCCTGTGGGGGACCTGGGGCCCCTTCCTTGCAGAAGGACAGCCATGCCTTGTTAACCCTCCGTTCCTACACCCAACAGCTGGGGGAGACCTCAGGTTTCATCTCCTCTCTTAGGACTGCTATGGGATCTCGTCTAGGGAGCGACCCCTTCTGCTCTGGCTCATGGTAGCCAAAAGAGAGGAGACCTCATCTCCCCAAGAAATGACTCCTCCACGTTTGTAGGATCCCTCCACCTATCTTCAGGACACAATAAATGGAGCCAGAGTCTCTCTCTTCCACCTCACCATTCCAGACCCAGAGATGCAAAGCCTGGATACTTTCTCTCCCTCATAATAGAGACCCCTCTATTCTGTTCTTGGGTGGCACGATCTTGGATCCACTGACAGCCGCATTTAGACCCCTTTCTTCAGACTCACCAAATCCACTTTATTGCTAGAACAGTCTTCTCAGATTCCAGTCTCTCCAATGTCCCTGACTGTCTCCCACTGCCCCCTTTTACAGCTGCAAGCCAGGGTCACCCCATCTAGTTTCCAAGAACCATCTGAGTCCCTGGAGAGGGGGGAAAGTGAGGATTTCTCTGCCCTTTCAGAGTGATGAGGATTGTGTGAGTTTTGGGGTGAAGAAGCTGGCCTCCCAGCTCCTTGCCTAGGGAAACATCTCAGAGTTGCTACTGGGAAGTTGGCTGCACCTTCAGCGCATCTAAGAAATTGCTTAACATCCTCTCCCTCATTCTACTAAGGAAATGGGGTAGCATTTTAGGATGAGAATTCCCTTAGATTTCTTCTAACACTTAGTACATCAGGTTGACTTGGTCCTGGACCCTTCTTAAGCCTGGAATACCAGTTTGGTGTGTGTGTGAATGAGGTTTTCACTTCTTTCCTTTTGGGTGTGAGAGGCAACTGAAGTGAAAATTGGTGTCTAGGACTTTCATAGAGAATATCTCAGTCGAGTTCAAATTCAGTAAGGCTTTACTGGCATGACAAGCTATACGAGTGTTGCCAAAATATAAGAAAACAACAAGTGCTAGGTGTGTGTTAGAGGGGGATGCAACCCACCCAAGATAGGGTTGCACACCATTTGGTGTTTGATCGCTGATATCCGGTTGTCATTTCTGTCCACATTTGATCTGATGACAGTGTTTTTGTGCTGTGCCATATCTGCCATCTCTCTCCTTTCTCATAGCACCAAATCAGAGGCTGGAGATACCTGTCAAAGCGCATGGAGCATTCTGTGATCATTGCCCTTTGCTTTTTTGGTCTTTCCGAAAATACGCTCATACAGCCCAAAACTTTAATTTAAATTTTAAGTGAATATTAGTGCTGGTTAAGAGTGTTAGACTGACAGCCCTGGAGGTTGATGTCAGTTTCTCTTTGCAACAGGTTCAGTATGGGCAGCAGGAGTATAATAAGCTTTTCCTCCACATTGGCCAAGTTCTCTGACTCATCTCAGCCCTGGGTGAGACACCTCCACACCCATTCCCTTGTGATTGGGATGAGAGGTATAGTTCAGATGCTACTTTATAGAGTGGGTAAGGAGCTTGATTACGGTGGATGGCTTTGTGATGTGGACATCTGTCCACTGAGTTCTAGACTAGGGCCTTCAGTTCATTTCCTGGAGGCCATCAAACAGCTACCAGATATATTGGCAACTAGGGCTGATTTGCTGCGATTATTATTTAGGGTAAAGTTTTAGGGTATTCACTGGGAAAAGGCCTGGAAGTACAGTTTTAAAAGAAATCAAATATTTCTGTCCTTCTGTTTCCCCAATAGTCAGACCTGTGTGTGCATGCGAATAGGTAGATTTAAATGACGTGGTTGCCTCTATCAAGCCACATCTGTAAACTTAATTTGCCTCCCCAGATAATCTCTTAATTTTGGGGAAGGGAGAAGGCTCCCCACTTCTGGTGGAATTAAGACTTCTCATCAAAAGCTACTAGGTCTGAGCCTTCATGTTGCCTTATTGTTTCTGAGCTATTTTTTCTCTATTAGCTTCCTGTACAACCCAGTATTTAACTTGGCTGCTCTCAAGGTTTTAGTGAAATTGATTCAACACTTTAAGATATGCAAAAATCCCAGGAGTTCAAGTCATAAGCTCTTCAGGACCTGAACCGTGTCTTTATATGCGGCCTGTGTAGAGCAATGGGATCCTGGTTTGGGCATGTGAGCACTACAGAAATGTGAATAATAATAATAATTAATAAAGGACATCTAAAAAACAACATGAAAATACTGTGTGCAGTAGCTCCCATGCCTGCAATACAGGTTTAATGCTGACTTTTGATCACTTCTGAGTTTGGGTGAGTTGATGCCAGTTACTTAGTGCTGGAAAGCTCCATGTCTTATCTGCTTCCAGTGACGTGCTGCACACCATCCTATTCAAAAGCCAAGTAACTGCAGAATCAAATCACTGATCTAATCACCGTAGTCTAAAATGAGATTAGAAAATCAAAGGCCAGTGGAGTTCCTTAGGGAAAACTCTTAATTTTTCTCAATGGGGAGCGAGTGACGATGGGTCGCAAAGATTCCAATTCTTTTTATGCTGCTGTCAACGCATGTTTATACAGAGAATGAATATCAAATCCAGATACATGTTCTTAAATGAGACTTGTCCTGGTACAGTAAAATCAGAGTCCCAGGTCCATGTTCTTCCAGTTTACCTGCAGGGGAAGAGGACCCCATGACCACTAAGTAGCAGTTAACCCTGAAAGCTTTGACTACAAAAACATGAATATCCAGTGTTCTTCCGATTGCCAATGACCAGCATAACTTCCCTGCATGTGAGAATGTACAAATGACGGCCACTGGAGGCTTGAATTTCTGAAGTACTGCCTGAAGTGTAAACACCTCTTGTTTTTCATATATGTCCCTCCAGCTACTTGCATAATAACATGATAACATTGACTCTATTTTAAGATGATGGGTGGTCGTGTACTTGTTTGCTTGCTTGTGCTGCTCCATCTGGGGGATTTTTTCCCTCTGAGCTGCTGTCTCTCAGCAAATAATTTTAAAGTTTTATATACTAGCTTCTACAGTTATCTGTGTCAAATAACCTGCAATTGACTCCAAACACCATCATGAGTGCCTCTGCTTCTCTCCTCGCTTCCATTTACCTGTCCCTTGCCTAATTCCTGTTTCCTTCCGTTCTCTCCTTTATTGTCCATCATTTTCCCTTTCTGCCCATGTATTTGCTGGGCCGATATCTGTATAACATCCTTTCTAGTCAGCACTTCTTTCTATAGAGCATTTTGCAATCTTTCATAGGAAGAAACTATATAAATACCATTTGTATTTTACTTATTGGAAGACCAGCTTCTCTTAAGGACAAGGCTCAGCTTCCAATAAGGAAGCACTGTGCTTGCTTAAACTGACAAATTGTATTTTAACTCAGGGGCTTGTTCTTCTTGCATTATTTTTATCCTAGCTCTCTTTTTACAATGATCAGAGGCATGTTGCTTTAAAAGCAAAATTGTCAGGTTCCTGCCCGGAGGCAGCTGCAATTCATATTAGACATTACACAGTGGGGAATAAACCAAGGAAGTGGGGAAGGCCAAGGGTTGTGATGAGAAACTGATGTTCTCATGATGTGTGTTCATTATTTTATTTTACTACTGTTCAGGAGAAAGTGAGGGCTGAAAGTCTTGACTAAAAAGCAGGCTGGATAAAAATCAATGATTTTTTTTATTTAAATTGAATTTTTTTGATAAAATGCTTTTTGAGGAAAAAAACCTATCTAAAGATAGTTTTAATTAAGATACATTATAGCTCAAAGATATCTCATCATGGAATAGGAATTATAAATTCTAATTCTATAGTATAAGACAATATATTCATGTAATGTTTTAAGAAAACTTTGTAAATGAGTTCCAATAGTTCATGAATTAGGGACCCAATTTTATGGAGTCCCAGGGGCTTCTGTATAGATCGGGGTCAGCAACCTTTCAGAAGTGGTGTGCCGAGTCTTCATTTATTCACCTTGATTTAAGGTTTTGCGTGCCAGTGATACATTTTAACGTTTTTAGAAGGTCTCTTTCTATAAGTCTGTAATCTATAACTAAACTATTATTGTATGTCAAGTAAATAAGGGTTTTTAAATGTTTAAGAAGCTTCATTTAAAATTAAATTAAAATGCAGAGCCCCCCAGACCGGTGGCCAGGACCTGAGCAGTGTGAGTGCCACTGGAAACCAGCTCATGTGCCGCCTTTGGCACCCGTGTCATAGGTTGCCTACCCCGGTATAGATTATTTAGGTTAATCTTTCTGTCTACCCAATGGTATCTTCTAGACTGAGCACTGAGTCCCATCAGAGATGCTTAGTTTTGCAGTTCTCAAACTGTGGATTTGTGTCTCCAGAGATAACATGCTTGTTAACATCAAAAATGTTTTAAAAGAAATAATATATAGAGGTGAGAAATAATAGACCTCAACCCTATTGTCCTTCTGCAAATTTGTGTACACAGAGTCAATCCCTTACCTCTCTCTAAAAGTGCGAAGTTTCAAAAAGTTAAATGAATAGAAGATTGTTGGGGGTGGAATAGATCTGGACAAGGAGAAGTGTGGAGATAAATGTGAGAAGGGAGGGACAAGCAGTAGAAACAAAAGTGAAACTGTTTGAGCGGCATATTCCAGAAGTCTTGAGGTCTTTCTGATTTTAGCTTTCATTGATTTGAGATCTACCATACCATTCTCTCACTAGAAGGGAAAACCTAGAATGGCAGCAGGCCGTAGATGAGGCCCAGTTTGGGTCTCCTTTGTCTCTGAGTTGTGAAGAATATGTATTAAGGTTATAACAACCGACAAGAATGCACTTTTATGTAGAAATCCATGATTAAATTGAGTCTTCCTGACTAGTAATTTAAATCTATTAAAATCAAATCCACCCTGCTAAAAAGGATGCACTGTGAGGAAAGATTTAATGGAGATAGTTGAAGCTGTGTGGCACAAAGTCAGAGAAGATGTTCACAGCCAAAGTGGTGGCACAAAAACACTTGTGAGGAAAGGAGACGCAGGGAACAGGGAGGCAAGTGGAGCAGGCAGTGAGTAGGCCATGTGGAGGGGAATAGAAGGCAAGAGAGGTGAAGGGAACAGTGAGATTTTTGCCTCCCATTCACCTTTTGATTGCTAACAAGTTTATGATTTTTTTTTTTTAATTTAGTATGGCTAACAGTGCACCATCCATCCTATAAAGGGATTTGGAAAGGGAGGGGAATCTGAACAAAATGTGCTGCTGGAACTTATTTTGGAGTCTTCTGGGATCATTTATATACTTTCCTTCTTCAGCCTCTATCCCACCTCCATTTACTGACCTGCTCTTGGGTTGCACATTGTCATAACACTTCAGCTAAGGAGATCTGGAGCCCATCAACAGTTCTCTGAGTACGAGTCACGAGTTACCTGCTGTGGTTGGCCCCAGGAGCTTAGAACTCTGATTCTCACAGTACAGTGCTGCAGAGATAACTACATCAACCTCTAGTTTTTTACATTGCTGACACTACTCTTCTCAGTATTTATAAAGCATGCTACTTTTATGGCTAATCCATTTTCTTGATTGCAATTACTTGGGAGCAGAAACTGGTTGACATCCTATTGAAAATTAGAGTAAGAGTTCTTGTTCTAGATTTTGATTTACTTCTGTGCTGCCTGGGGATCTCTAGTAGGAAGTGTCACTGACCTCCCTTTGTGAGGCACTTTAAGATATACTGATGAAAAGTGCTATATAAGAGCTAGGTGGTATTATGTACCAGTGTTAGACCAAGACCTTGACTGTACCAGGCGGTGCCTATCAATTGGGTGTGGTCTTAACCTGCTATGAAGTCTGGGCAGCTCCAAACTCCTAGACCTGTGGAAGATCTGTAGCAGGCTGAAGTATGCATAGCTGAATGGAGAGTGGGCAGTGATGGTACACATGGGCCCCAGCACAGAATCTCATCAATACGGTAGAGTGGGGGAGCATATAGTGCCTTTCAGCGCCATCGATCTGCTGACGGATGGAGAGATTCATTAAACGGATTGTAGTACAGGTGCTGGAACCAACCAGAGGTGGTGCTCTTCTAGCATGAGACCTCAGCAGCATGAATCAATGGCTTACAGATATTATAGTTTTGTTTGGTAGAGTTTGTAATAACATCCCCCTATACTCTGTATGGTACCCCCAATGACTAATAACTGAATTTTCAACACTCTGTAGCATCTATTTTTAAACAGTTTCTAATAAAATTTTAAATCTGCACTGCTTTTGTTCTTGCTTTTAAAGGAAAGACATTCCTGCTGTATTGTCATTCAAGCAGCAGAAAGCTAGCTGCCTTCCTGGTCAAGCATTTTGCAAAATCAGAGTACTTCATAATGTTGGGGGAATCTTGGGCACTGCCCAGCTTCAGAGAAGTTAGTGACTTAGTACTGGGCTGTCTCATCAGCGTTTGCTTTTGTAATGTTTCATACCACACAGAAGCAACGAAGTCAAATTAGTTCGTTTTGCCTGTAAAGGAGGATGGTTGAATGTGTTAAGTTGCTCTGCTGAGGGATATGGTATAACTGCTGTGTGCTTAATTCATGCTTTGAGCTGTTAAGGTGGAAAGTTTAAAAATCCAATCCAAGCAAGAAGACAAGCTAAACCTCTTTTAAACTGATCAAGTTGTGTCTCCCAGAATGTCCATATGAAGAAACTGTCATTTAAGATTTGCAGGTGGAGGTCAGGTTTATTCTTAGCTTGTTTTTTCCCTGTCAGTGGCATGACTAACGCATGTGGTGCACCACTGGGTGTGGTGTATTTAGTTACGTGAGATGCTGCTTTGACAATCATATCATCACAAACAAAGCTTCATAATGCCAGTAAGAATTGGTTGTAATGTTTCTTCTCTGCTGATTTAAAACTCAACAAAATTTACACATGCCCCGGATCAAAATAGCTTACAAAGTATAAATGGAGCCTCGGTTGCAAACAGGAAGAACTAGAACTACTGGTGCAGGAGGTGAAACCAGGTATTATCAGGTTAATGGAAGCATGGTGGAATAGTAGTCATGACTGGAGTACAGGTTTTGAAGGGTATGTGCTGGTCAGGAAAGACAGAAATAAAGATTAACGTGGTGTAGTTACACTGTATGTTAATGATGAGGTAACCTGTAAAGAACTTAGAAGTGATGGAATGGAATGTTTGGGTCAAAATCATTTTGGAGAAGAATGGAAACAGACTCCCCTGGGATAATGCTTGGGGTCTGTTACAGAACCCCAGGATCTGATTTGGATATGGATAGCCCAGTGAGAGAAATACTACGGGGAATTGTGTGATTATGGGAGACTTTAATTTCTCCCATAATTGGCCTTGTTAGCACTACAAAAAGTAATTTTTCCTTTATTGATATTCACCCCTTCTTGTCAACTGTTGAGAATAGGCCACTTCCATCTTGATTGAATTGGCCTCGTTAGCACTGACCCCCCACTTGGTAAGGCAACTGCCATCTTTTCATGTGCTGTAATATATATATACACACTGCTTACTGTATTTTTCACTCTATGCATCTGATGAAGTGGGTTCTAGCCCACGAAAGCTTATGCCCATATAAATTTGTTAGTCTCTAAGGTATCATACAGACGTCTCATTTTTTAAAAAAATTTCTCTGATATTGACTGGAGGACCTCATCTGGACTACTGCATGCAATTCAGGTCTCTCATATTTGAGAGATGAATTCAAACTGAAACAAGTGCAGAGAAGGGCTGCTAGGATGATCAGGGAAATGGAGAACTTACCTTATAAAAGGAGACTTGGGTTGTTTAGCCTAAATGAAGGCTCTGGAGAGATAGGATTGCTCTCTATAAATACATCAGAGTGATAAACACCCGGGTGGGAGAGGAGTTATTTAAGATAAGGGCCAATGCTGGTGCAAAAACAAATGGATATCAGCTGGCCTTCACCAAGTTGAAATTAGATGAAGGTTTCTAACCATCAGAGGAGTGAAGTTCTAGAAGACTCTTCAAAAGGAGTAGTTAGTGCAACCTTTTTGTTTCAAGACTGAGTTTGACAAGTTTATGGAGGGGATGATATGATAAGGTTGCATACTGTGGCATATGGCCTATCCACAATTGCTATTAGCAGATATCTGCAACAGTCAGAGATGGCTCAGAGTCTAACTGATTACCATATTTGGGGTTGGGGAGGAATTTTCCCCCAGGTCATATTGACAGTGACGTTAGGGGCGGGGGTTTGCCTTTCTCTGTGTCGTGAGAGAGAGGATCACTTGCTAGGATTATCTGGGTACATCTTATTTAAACATTTCCCTGCCGTTGCAGGGGCCTCGGGCACTGGTGCCCCTTAGTCCCTCTTAGTCTCTGCCTGCGGCACATAGTAGTCTAGTCTCCAGTGGGCTCTAATACTTTGGTCTAACTTCAGTTGTTGGATTTAGTGTGCGGATGGTGTTGGCCTGAGGGATGAGCTGTTGGTCTCTTCTGACTTTAGAATTTATTGCGCATTGACATAAGTTAATGATAATGTAAGTTTTTGTAAAACTGGATGTTATGGAAAGTCATGGCTACATGTTCACAATTCCACTGAAAACCTCATGTCCTCCTATCCTGTCCAGTATTCAACACTTCTGCCTTGAAATTTGTAAAGTTAAATGCTTTATTGCTGCTGTCATTTTTATAATGGGAGATCACAATTTAGAAAGTAGGCAGACAGTAGAGCTTTCGCTGAAGGTGATTCCAGGTTTATATGGGAATATGTAGAAATCAGGGCATTATCCAAAGCTGCTCTAAAATCCTCCATTCTTCTTATTCCTTAACCAGCCCTTCTCAGAAATGCTATGTACTGTGAAACCATGTTGGTTTCCTGTAAGAATAATTCTCTGTGGATGACTGCGTACTTATTTCTTGGGATCTGCCTAGTGCACAGGGCACTTGATTTGCAGCAGTCTGATGAGAATTGCACGCTTACCAGTAATTCTTTTGGATTTGTCTTGAGATTTATAGTGAATCAGATTTAATGTTCCTAAGTAAAATCACCACTTAGGGTCTTACTGTCAGTTCACTTTGTGCCATGCATAAGCTTGTTTCCTATCACCCTGTCTCTCTCCCTATATACAGATTGTCTATGCAGAGAGGCCTCTAACTGACAACCACAGGTCATTGGCCTCATATGGCTTGAAAGATGGGGATGTGGTGATTTTACGGCAAAAGGAGAATGCAGAGCCACGGCCTCCAGTCCAGTTTCCAGGTGAGAAACTCTTCAGACTAACTCGCTGGGCTACCTGCTGTTGTCTTGCAGTCCCCCTTGCTGTACCCAGATGTCCATTGTACCCAGATTACCTTTAAACTGTGACTGTTTAGCCTCTTGATGCTCTGGAGGTTTTATTCATCGATGTGTGTGAAACTTAACTAATGCCGTCTTGTCACGGGTCTACTAATCTATTAAATTTAAAACGCCCCCTTTTTCAGAGAGTTAATAACTTGATGATGAAAAATATACTTGGGGCAGAACGTTGGTTCATTAGTAAATAAATACACCAAAATACTATTTCGTGTGTATAATGCATTTCATACAAGTGCTTGAGAAACTTCACAGTAGCCACCCTCATCAGGCAAAACTGTTCTTGTTTAGGGGTGGGCTTTTTCTTTGCTTTGGTTACTTACAGGGTTTACCTCTTGCGGTGATGTTTTAGTCCATGGGTAGGCATGATTTAGTTTGCTCTTCAGGGGTGAGAGAAAAGTGACCAAAATAATTTGGTTCAGAAAAGCAGCTTCTGTGAAGTCATGTGGATTTTCATAAGGCTTCCTGTTCCTCTCCCATTCAGTATAATGATGCAGTAATATGCAGGCTGTGCTGCTCTTACACATTAGAGGGTTGTGGCAATGTGTGCTCTGAGTACATTTTTTTGCTAATGGACAGAGAAGCTGAAGCTTAGCAGACCCAATCACGTGATGCAATATATATTCAAAAGGTTCCTCAAGCCCCGTAGTATGGAATTGGAGTCCCACTTCTGCCACCCTTCCCTCTTTTAATTCTTAATCCTAAGAGTTCCCATTATAATTGTATCCTTTACAAAAGGAAATGTTGACTGCAGGTTATAGCAGGGGAATGGCTGTAAAGGTCCCAACTCTGCCTTGGCTGGAAGATTGGTGGCGGCAGTGCAGGGCTTCAGTAATATTTTTCTTACTACAGTATCTTCTTTCATCTGAGGAATTCAGAAGCGCTTTGTAGATGGAGTTAAGCCTCGTAACCCCCTCATGAGGTAGATTGGTGGTATGCATATCTCCGAGTTGAAAAATTGAGTTGGAGGGGGTTGTGAGTTTCCCCAGAAAATGGGCCAGATATGGGAATAGATCAGTTACATAAACTAACCCACTAACCTGAATATGTTGGTGACACAGTGGAGCTCAGACGTGAATTGCTATGTACATGAAATGTTAGTGTAGGTTGTTCAGCCATTCCACTGCTTTTGACTGCATTGTCCACAGCAGCTGAGAATGTGAAATGGTCAAACTGTTAACTCGTTTTTCCATAAGGTCTGCCCAGGATAGACTTCAGCAGCATTGCAGTGCCTGGGACGTCAGCTCAGCAGCAGCAGCAACCAGCGCAGCATCTTCGCCCATCGCCTCCGGATACATCTTCATCCCCTCAGGGCTTGGACAATCCAGCACTGTTACGGGACATGTTGCTTGCCAATCCCCACGAGCTGTCCCTACTGAAAGAACGCAATCCACCCCTAGCTGAGGCACTGCTCAGTGGAGACCTTGGTAAATTGGGATTTGGAGGCGATTGGTTCTTCCTTGCTTTGTCTGAGGCTGTTACGTGGTAACATCCATCTGTGCTGAATTCTAGTACAAAGTAGTTATGCGTGTTCAGTCACACAATGGCTTCTTAGTGAGTTTAATGCTGACAGCATTGGAGGTGGAATACCCCTATCCCCAGAAGAGGAGTAGCACTAGCTAGCAACAGCTTTGCAAACTTCCTCCACCTGACTGCCGGTTTGCCTTGTCCTCTTTCTTGGAGGGATCACATCTGGGGAGTGAGATCAGTTTTTAGGACCAGTTCCATCCCTGGCCTCTGTACTGAGACTCCTGTCAACTGTATCAACTGGTAATTGTGTTACCACCCCTAGCTCTCTACGACCCAGACAGGAAATAGCTCATTTTAAATCCCATCCTACCTCCCTTGCAAAGGCCTGAAAGATATTAATATATGTCACTACAGACATGGACAAAAAAAACCGAAATAAGAGAGGCTTCGAATCTCACTGGCAGGCACCTAATCTGGCAACCTTGTGGTCGCCCTGGGAACCAGTAAACAGTGTTTATTTCACTATTCCTTTTGAAGAGTTTCCTTCAATGTCTTTTTAAAAAAAATTACATTTGGCTTTTTTAGAAACCAATTGTTAAAATCCTTCTGAGTGCTATCTAAGATGGTGGTGCACTTGGCAGGCTTAGTGGTATGATGCCCTCTGTGCTCTGCTGGTGAACACCTGTTCTTTGCTGCTCACACCTTGTCTTATTTGAGCTTTATTTTATTTATTTTTGCAATAACATAGAGCTCATTTAATGTGAAAACAGATCATTTGGAGGCATTAAAATGCATGGTTATAAACTCTTACTAGAGATCCATTTGTGGGAAACAGCTTATCAGGAACTTGGTTACTAATGTGGAGGTTTGGGAGATATGATGGAAGGAAAAAGCACTCTGTAGAAGAGCCTCCCCACAGTTTTTCTCCTTTCCAGTACAGGAAGGATGGAGGAAAGAGGTACATGGCTTTTTTTTTTAATTCTCTATATTGATTTGATGTATATGAACAGTTGCGAAGAGTGAGGGAACACAGTAATGTACAGTGCTGTATGCCATGTTACTAAAGCATACAATTCTTTCCATAAAACATGTCTTTCACTGGCCCTCTTTTGAGCCTAGCAGTGTGTCCCCTATATCGGAGAGCTGGTTGCAGAACCACATGAGATGTTCTTCCTCCCCATCCTAGGATGAGAGCACTGCTTCTAGGGCTTGCTGCCCTTGATAGTGCAAGCACACTTGCAGTGGGAGTGGTGCAGAGCACTAACTACAGGATCCCAGGACTAGTTCATCTGCCGCTTTTCTTGTCTAATCTGTACAGTAAACTCTCATAATTCAGATTTGGTACAGCTCTGTGCATTCAGAGGGTGGATTATCAGGTTATACTGTCAGAATTTGCCATCAGCATTTGGGCAGATATCCAGGTCTGCTCTCACTGTAGTGTCCAAAATACATCAAGCTTCAATGCATATGTAATTGTGTTAGGTGCATTACAATACATTAGAAGGCACCATCTATACAGAGCATGGAGCCGTGGAAATCAAAACATCCTACTCCTTGCGGAGTCGATAAGTTTTCAAGGCCAGGTGTATTTGGAACCACTGCATTTTCTGAAGTGAAAGCACTAGCTACTGTTGAAACAACTGTTCTGATTTTTGAATGCAAGTGGGGTTAGGAATGCATTTTGTTGTGTACAAACCTTGAAAAAACATGGCTGAAATTTTCGACCATTGGTATCTAAAAGTTGTGCATCTAATTTTTTTTCAATAGTGACCACTTCTTAACTCCCATTAAGTGTAGATTTAGGAATCTAACTGTAAGAACTCAGACTTGTAAATCTTGGCCTATGTTACTTGGTTTAAAAATAAAACTACTGTTTGAAGCCTGTGATGTCATAGAACTTTGACTTTGCTCAGATGCAAAATTAATCTATGTCCAGTGAGTTCTGCTGCTGTCTTTTTGGCGGAACTTCTGGTTTTGTCGGCAACACGGTCCAATGTACAGCGCACCACACTGGGATTCAGAAGACCTAGATTACATTCCTGGCTATGCCACTGACTCAGTGACGTTGTGTAAACCAACTGACCTTGGTACCTCCATTTCCTCATGTTAAAATGAGTGTGGGTAATGACATCCACTTTTGTAAAGCGTTTTGAGATCTATGGGAGAAACGGTAAGTATCATGGTTATTGTGACTTCAGTTTCTCCTAACTGGAAAAAAAAAGTTTGACTAAAGATTGTTCTACATACAAATGAATAATTTAGGCTAGACTAGAAGAATACAAATGCTGAATTTCTGACTCCTGTTCTGGATGTAACTTATTTGCTGCTTTTGGAGTTGTTCTTGCATGATATTGGGTAGATCTTGCTGCAGTAAAGCAATGAACATATTTTTTAATAGCAGCTCTTTGATTTAAATATCGCGGTGTCTCTGCACATTACATTTATTTGCAGACAATGGAAAGATAAATGTAGGGTAACTTCAGTTCATTCAGAACCTGAGAACTCTGTTATGTCTACATAGGCTCTTGGGCATCAGGCCCAATGCCAAGTAGTTCAGTTCACTGAGATGGGAGACAAAGTGGCAATCTCGAGCGAGTACGTGATCAAGCCCGTGAGTTTTCTCTGTGCTGGCTGATTTTTCAAGTAGCCCTGGAATAGAGCCCACTGCTGATGGCACTAGTCACGTTACCTTTCAGTGGTGGCCAACATCTTTAAAAGACACTGCTTTGCTACAAGCTTAATAGCATTTCATTTGTAAGAGTAATTTCCAGTAAAAGGTGTCTGTGCATCTAACTATGGTGTTTGTATCTGTTTTTGTTACTGCAGAGAAATTTACCAGGGTGCTGGTGGAGCAGCAACAGGACCGAGCCCGCCGAGAGCAGGAGAGAATCCGTCTGTTTTCAGCTGACCCTTTTGATCTTGAGGCTCAGGCAAAGATAGAAGAGGACATAAGGTAGCAAACCTAAGTCCAAGGGAGAGCTCTGGACCACTTTGTGGGACCCCGTTCCAGCTGAAAATGCATTTTTGGGGTCTAGTTGGAATCGAGAGGGGCAGGTAGATGCAGCATTGTCTCCCATTTGTTGACTCTGTCACTTCTTTTGGTGGTGTGGTCTCACCCCTACAGCCATCGGAGTAGAGGTGGTCTTGGTCATCTCTCTCAACACAGGGGCTGCAATTTCCCAAATCTGGTCAGAGTCTTTGTTCTTTTTCAGGGACCTTTCCCAATTCTGCAGTGCATCTCCGTTAACTAGCCAGCAGAGAGCACTGCATAGAAACTGCTTAACCAAAGTTCCCTGGAGAGCCTGCAAGTAGCTGCCTGGGGTATATTGGATCCCCTCAAGCCTGAGGACCAGGGCTTACAAATGTAGCCCCTAACCCATGTCTCCTGGGTATGTCTACGCAACGAAGAAAAACTCATGGCTGGCTTGTGCCAGCTGACTCAGGCTGCAGGGCTGTTTCACTGCTGTGTAGACTTCTGGGCTCACTTCACAGGGCCCTAGGGCTCAAGCTCCAGCCCGATCCTGGACAGCTACACAGCAGTGAAACAGCCCGCAACCTGAACCTCATAAGCGTGGGTCAGCAGGCCAGACCAGCCCTGGGTGTCTAACTGCTTTGTAGACATACCCACTGAGCCGTGGTCCACACTTACAACTTACGCTGGCATAGCTCCCGGTGTAGATGCCTTTGGCGGAAGAGTGCTTCTTGTTAGCATAGCTAACATTGGGGAGGTGGTGTTTCTACACCAACAGAAACTCCTCCTGTCAGTATAAGCTACCTCCCCCCTGGGCGGCTGTAAGTTTGGTGGTGCAGATATAGCCCAAGTCTCTGCTTAGTTGCAGATTTTGAGCACGGTCATTGTCAGAGAAGTGGCTCTGTAAAAATGGCACCATGCTGCCCCTGGTTTACTTCCCCTTTGTATCTTTTGTATGTAACTTCAGAGTCTGTAAGTCAGAACAAGGCGTCTCTCACTGCCAGTGTTAGAGGCTCAGCTAGGTACTGCGTGTGGGAGATGAGGTCTGATTCTTCTGTTTCTTATATCATTCACAATACATTTTTGAATCAGACCACTGTAAGCAGTTTTGCTGATGTATGAGAACATTCTGCTTCATACAATAGGCTCATACTGGTTTTTCAGACTTGGTAGTGCTAAAACATGCATTAGTAATAGGGAAAATAATCATTTGTTATATTGTAACGACTACATTACAATATAATAAAGCATTTTGCACTATGTACGTTGAGTATTTTTCAGTATTTCACAATACTCTTCAAACACCGACTAAACAAAACATCCCCATGAGCTATTTAAGTTGTGTTGTTATCCCCACTTTTATAGATAAGTGGAAACTGAGGCAGAAAGAGCAAGTGATTTGCCCACAGCTAGACAGTCATTTAGTGACAGTGGGCATCAGAACCTGGGAGCTGCTAGTTCTCAGTATAAGTCTCTGATCACCTGACTCATGCCCCTCTCTATTGGATTTTGTCCCCATGAAAAGATGGGTTGGGAGCAGATCCTGTGTGCAGCATAATACATGCCACATTCTACAGAGCCATGTTTCTAATCTTTATGCACATTTTAAAGAAAATCGGGGGTGGGGGGGCAGGGGGCGGACCAGGGTTTTTTGTAATCAAGCTGATCCTAAATATCTGCCAGTCACATACACTTCCTGCTTCCGACTGACTTAATTTGACGTACTCTGAGGGCCCAGTATGTGTTGCTTTGAGCTAGATCATGAGTAAATAAAGCCAGGGCAGCCTAATGGCTGTGCAATACGCTGCTTTGCAGTTGTCCGCAGTAGCAATGTGAGACTCACTGGTATGGCGCCTCCTGCTGGTCATCTGGGAATTAGCTCTTTTGCAGTGTATGGAGCACTCTCTGCAGGCCGGTGTCTCTCCTGCCGCTGGCCCTGTGTCCCTCTCAGACCCTGGCGCCCCTTACCCTGGGGTTCTGCCCCAGCAGTAACCTACAGTCTGGGTCTCCCCTCCCAGGGGAACCCCCAACCCTCTAAACCACACCTTGCCTCACTGGGGCAAACTGCAGCCTGTAGTGGCCACTCATCACTGGCAAGGGAGTTGGACCAGCCTAACCCCAGGCTGCACCTCTGCAGCCCCAGTACCTCCGTAGGCCTTGCACAAGGCCTGCAGCCTGAGGAGTTACCAGGCTGGAGCTCCCCAGCTCCTTTTGCCTTTCCCCAACACCACTCTACCTCTTTCCCAGGCAGCCAGGTCCTTCTCTCTCCACAGCTAGAGAGAGACTGCCTCAGCTCACTGGCTCACAGCCCTTTTGTGGGGCCAGCTGTCTCCCAATTGGGCATGGACCCAGCTGTGGCTGCCTTCCCAATCAGCCTACCCTCTTGGCTCTGTGGGGCAGCACTTTTTCCCAGGGTTGTTTTAACCCCTTCAGGGCCAGAGCAGGGCGATCGCCCACTACATCCACCTTCTGTTCTCAAGCAGCCACGTCTTAGAGCACTGCATATTCCCCTCCAGTGTCCCCTTCTAGAAGGTGTATGGAATATCACTGTCTGTCTCCAAAGGGAGTTGCTTTCCGCCTTCCTGTGGTGGAGGGAGGATTGCTAGAAGGTAGGAAAAGGGCAGGTATCTTCCCTCCTACTGAAAAAAAGGGAACCTATCTCTTTAAACTAGAGACCCTTTTATATTGGTACATGAGCTATTTCTGGCAGAGTAGCTGCAGATACCCAACATGCTCAAGGTTACTGCAGGCACGGAGCTGCATTTCATTTGGCTTATATATCTTGCGTTCCTTTTTGTAGCCTTGAATTTGTAGAGAGAATTTGTGGTGCTGTCACTGCACTCACAAGAGTTTCATGTAACCTGTCCCAACCCTGGTACTTGCAAAAGGGTTGAATCTACTGAAATGTTATACAAGCATTTTGGAACATAACTTCCTGGGATCCTAGTGTTGTAGCAGAATGACTAATAAATGTGCAGCCTTTTGCCCCTGAGTTCTTTTTGTTAACTCTGTAATGACAGGTTTTTGTTGTGAACAGAGAATCAGTTGCAGGTCTCCAGGTGCTAAAGTGCATCTGACCACTTTACTCCAGACTGCTGCATTGGGTCTCTTTAAAGTGCTACAAGGAACATTCTTTCCTTCCTGCTTGCAAGCAACCTGATGCCTCTGGATTAAGGCAAGATATTTTGCTAACATCTGCTAAGTAGGCTGGTGTGTAACTGCTGAAATACGCCTTTCACAAGCTCTTCATAACTGGTGGTAGTGGGGAGAGGGAAGATGACAAATCTGTTTGTCATCCTTGTAAAGGGGAGGCTTTATAAATATGCCGTTTCTGCTCACAGAAGGCATGTTTCCAGTTTCTGGTTTTCATTTAATTCAGGCAACAAAATATTGAAGAGAACATGACAATAGCTATGGAAGAGGCACCAGAGAGCTTTGGCCAGGTGGTGATGCTCTATATTAACTGCAAAGTCAATGGACATCCAGTGAAAGCCTTT
Source organism: Gopherus flavomarginatus (assembly GCF_025201925.1). Lineage (NCBI taxonomy): Eukaryota > Metazoa > Chordata > Testudines > Testudinidae > Gopherus > Gopherus flavomarginatus. The sequence continues at coordinate 18,266,582 of NC_066637.1, read as the reverse complement.
GTTGACTCAGGTGATTCTCCCCCCAGTCTCCCCATTTTAAATCTCTTTTTACGCTCTTCTGCTCCCCCTTCTCCTGGCTCTTTAAAGGAAATAGTAAACCCCACAATAGGTCAGTTTGTAGCATTCCCTTCCCACATTAAAGAATTATGAGATTTTAAAGGATCTAATTAAAATCTGAATGTAATTTCTGTCATTATTCAACCGAATTAAAAATATTTGCGATGTGTGTTGTGGTTAAAACATGACCAGGAATCAGAATTTCTGGGTTCTAAGCTTGCCTTTGCCGCTGGCCAGCTGTGTAACCTTGGACGAGTCACTCTGCCTGTGTGCCTCAGTTCCTCTAACTGTAAAACTGAGATTTCCTTTCCTTTATAACACAAAACACTTTTTCATCTGTAGATCTCGAAGTGTAGGTGTTCAGCTTTATTCTAACTCCATAGCCATAACAACCTTCAGGTGGTAGTGGGTGGCCTTTGTGTATACATAGAGAGCCATGATATAATCCAATGCCTTTATGCCATAATATAATTCCCTGCCTGCCACTGAGTCTGTGATTAAAATCTCTGTACTGGAGGAGATCCAAATTTTTTAACTACCCCTTGGTTGTTTTTAAATATTGCTAACTCCTCTTGTCTCTGGTGGTAGGTGCCCAGATGACCATTATGAGCCAAGCTTGTGCTGAAAGGTGTAACATCATGAGACTGGTGGACCGGCGCTGGGCAGGCATTGCTAAGGGTGTGGGCACACAGAAAATCATTGGCAGAGTGCACCTAGGTAAGTAGTGGTACAACGGGATAACTTTACCAGTAATAGCTTGGCGCCAAAGAATGTCTGCTTTAATACTGTAAACTTTGGGAACTGCTGTAGAGTGGGTGAGCTTAATAAATTCTTACACCAGAGACACAATAACCAGGATTCCATCATGTTTAATGTTTTCATAATAAATAGGTATATCTCCAATTATTAATTTATTTATGTCCTAGAACTGGAATGGACCTCAAAGGTTCATTGAGTTCAGCTCCCTGCCTTCACTAGCAGGACCAAGTACTTATTTTTGCCGCAGATCCCTAAGTGGTCCCCTCAGGGATTGAACTCACAGCCCTTGGTTTAGCAGGTCAATGCTCAAACCACTGAGCTAACCCCCTTCCTACAATTTATCCTAACGTTTTAATTCCAGTAGGTCTAGAGCCCCTATACAAATACTGAGGAAATCTTGATTCCTGGTGCTAACCGGTTATAAATAGCTTTACCCCCATCCTGATCCCCCATACCAAAGAATAATGGGCAGTGTGAATTGTTCAGGGCAGAATTCCGGTGCAGCTGAGTGTATCTCGTTCTGCAGTGAGGAGAGCACTTCAAGATATCTGTGTTCTTGCACAGGTTTCTCTGAAGAAAATGCCATACAAGGAAATATTCTTTATTGCTTGAGACATTGACTGTGAATTAAAGCACCAAAAACAAAATTCCACACACTAAGCAGCTGCATGCAGCTTCTTTAGCTCTAGTTTGAGGGATTAGTTGATCAGTTCCTACTGCACTGCAGATCCAGTCAGCTTTTAAAATAAAGGGGAGGAAATAATTAGCCCCTGGGGGCTAGCAAACTCACAGTAATCACCAGGGCTGGCTCAGAGTAGACTTTTCCACAGCTAAGTCTATGTACATTGTGCTCTGATTCCATAACTTACCCATGGCGGCTTTGTATGATTTCTCTTAGATAGAGAGATATGTACAGTAGAATCCTCATGCTGCGGTGCTTGAGCACTTCTGGAGGCTAGAGGGCAGGTAACATGGTGTTTTCTGTGTGCTTCAGCTCAGGTTCAGATTGAAGGGGATTTTCTGCCGTGTTCTTTCTCTATCCTTGAAGAACAGCCCATGGATATGCTTCTAGGACTGGATATGCTTAAGAGACATCAGGTAATGGAATCAATTGGTGCTGGTTTTGCAAGCAATCCTTGGCTCTTTCATAAGTCCTTAAATGTAAAATTGTTATCATCCTTATGAATTTTTTAGGATTAAAAAACCTCTGAGACATGTTGACATGGTTTTCCCATTGATTATGGGGGAAGCACTTATACCTTTCAGGTTGAAAGTACTTCATGTCTTGTCCCAGCCTAAAGGTCTTTGCTCTGAACTCTTGGTGCCTGAAAATCCTCTGAGGTCTGTACATGAGCAATTTAGAATAAAGACTCTGGGAAGTCCTCACTTGTAGCCGTAATCATAGTAGGGCTGAAGAGCAGGAGGACCGTAATTATTCAAGAGCTGGCTAATAGGAGCAGCTGTAAGAAGCCACTTGGCACATTGAAGGCACAGGCTGCTGAGCTATTTCTACCCAGCATTTGTTTTTAGATCTACCAGTTGTTAACACCTTCTTGACCCTTCTTCATCCAGTTTATGTAACTTTTCACTGTGTTAACCCCTTGATGTTTGGAAGTGACTTTTTCTAGTGCATTGTTTAATGTGTCACTAATTTATCTATTCTGGTCCTGTTTTATGACTGATGGTTACCAAGACATCATTTGCATGTGTCCTCTTTTCCCAGTGTTCCATTGATCTCAAAAAGAATGTACTAGTGATTGGTACCACAGGATCTCAGACAACTTTCCTTCCAGAAGGGGAGCTCCCAGAGTGTGCAAGACTGGCATATGGGCCAGGGCGGGAGGACATGCGGCCGGAGGAGATTGCAGACCAAGAACTGGCAGAAGCTCTGCAGAAATCTGTAGAGGAAGCAGGTACCACAAGGAGCCAAATCAGAGTAACAGTGGGCAGAGTGCTGTCAGTAACATGTCAGCTCTGTGTCCTGTCACTAGAAACCTCCTCACTTTTCTCAACTGTTCTAGTGCATCTTACTGAATGTAATGCCAGTGATGAGCAGGGGGACTTTACCCTCTCTTGCAGAGCCTCTTGATTGCTGCACTCTTTTCCTTGGGAGATCTAAATCAGATCTCTTTGTGGACAATACAGGCCGATGGGTTGCTGTGCCATTTTAACTTGGTCTTTCTTTGTGGTTGACTAGTAGCTCTCCCAATCCTCCTGCCTCCATAGTCCATTAATCTTGTTGTTTTTAGTGTACAGCAAGGGGACAATTTCAGTTAAGTGATATTTTAGCGATTTTAATGGGCCAGGGAGGGTTAAAGGAGGGCCTTGTGGCAATAGCCATGAGCCATGCTCTAATCCCCACAGTCTATACAAATGCTAAAGGAAAATTGTAGTGAGTAGTTACAGAATTGTCAATTGATATTTATTTGCTCTGCAGCTACATAAATGTGAATTTTCTAAACTGTTTTTAGAAGTAGCTATACTGGTTCAGTTTCTCTTTGGTGAATAGCCATAGTATCTCAGAGTTGAAATATTACTTTACTCTGCAACTCTGAAAATCTAATTTCCTATTTATTCAAATGAGGAGTTACATTTATTGTATCCTAACCTACATCTTTGGTGTTAAAGGTGACCTGCAAAGGGGAAATATAATGAGCTTGTGCCCCTTCTTTTACTGCTTTACAACATAAGAGAAGCTGTGAAGGTGTGCAGATTGCAGTCCTGGGCTGGAAGGCCATGATGACTGGAAAACTAGTGAAATGGGGCTTGTCTGCACTGCAGATGCTCTATAGCATCAGAGCTGTGATGCTGCAGCTGTGTCACTGTAGCGTAGACACTTGCTGTGGTGATGGAGCGAGTGTTCCTATTGCTGCATCTAATTAACCCCCTTGGGAGGCAGTAGCTACGTCAATGGAAGAATTCTTCTGTCAACCTAGTGGTATCTGTACTGGGGCTTAAGTCAGCTTATAAGAACAGCCATACTGGGTCAGACCAGTGGTCTGTCTAGCCCTGTATCCTGTCTTCCGACAGTGGCCAATGCCAGATGCTTCAAAGGGAATGAACAGAGTAGGGCAATTATCAAGTGATCCACCTGCTGTTATCTAGCCCTAGCATCTGGCAGTCAGGCTTAGGGACACCCAGAGCATGGGGTTGTGTCCTGATCATGTTAACCAATAGCCATTGCTGGACCTATCCTCCATGAATTCTTTTACTCTTTTTTGAACCTAGTTATAGGTTTGGCCTTCACAACATCCCCTGGCAACAAGGTGACTGGGCACTGTGTAAAGAAACACGTCCTTTTGTTTATTTTTAAACCTGCTGCCTAGTAATTTCATTGGGTGACCCCTCGTTCTTATGTTATATGAAATCTCTTTTCCAAGCTGAACAGTCTGTCTTTTTAATCTCTTCTCAGATGGAAGCTGTTTCATACCTTTAATCTTTTTTGTTGCCCTTCTCTGTACCTCTTTCCTTTTTCTTTCTTTTTTCCCTTTCCCCCCCCCCCCCACCCAAGTTGGGGCAACCAGGATTGCATGCTGTGTTCAAGATGTGGGCGTACCATGGATTTATATAGTGCTATTATGATACTTACAGCCTTATTATCTATCCCTTCCCTAATGGTTCCTAACAATCTGTTAAGCTTTTTTGACTGCCACTGCATACTGAGTGGATGTTTTCGAACTATCCATAATGATTCCAAGATCTCTTTCTTGAATGATAACAGCTAATTTAGACTCCATAAGCTATGGTTCTTGGGGTGGGGAGAGGCAGGTAGTGAGTTTTTCACACCCTAGAGTGATGTAGCTAGGTCAACATACGTTTAGGTATAGATCTGGCCATGGTGATGGCCTAAAAGCAGAAGACTGAACAGTTAGCCAGGCTGTTTGAAACGTTGTGGTTCTGTTTTTGTTAATGCATCTTTGACTTCAGTGAGACATGGTTTGAGTGAAAAAACTTTAAGGATTCAACGTTCTCCTCCAGTCAGTTAAGGTGTTAAAAGCTCAAAATATGTGTCTCTTAGACCTCCCAGTGATCAAAATCAGGAAAGGCCAAACTTTGCAATCCTGATACTTCAAAGGTGTTAAGGAAAAAACCTTTCAGTCCTTTATCCATGATTAAGATTGAAAAATGAATTTGCGCTTTTTTAAAAAAAAGCTTTTGCAGGTCAACCTTAAAGTAATGGTTTTGTTTGATTTTTAATTAGTTTCTTACTTGAAGACACACTTTAATTTTTAGATTTGCTGTTTGAACGGAGATGCAGTGGCAAGAATTGCTTTTATATTGCGTTAGTTTTCTTTTAGCTAAACCCTCTTCATTTCCTCTAACTACACAGTCATGATCTAAGGAGTAAGTAATGACTTATTTTCAAAACTAGATCTTTTGTATTAAGGGACCGCGCAGGGCTGTTGTCATGTGCCCTGTGGATCACTTCATCTTTTAAGGAAAATCTACTTTAAAATTTGTACATACAAGAAATATCTTTAGAACAAGGCCTGTATCATGAACTGTGAGATTCAGTACATCAACACAGGAAATAGTTTGCTACATCTTTGAATGTTTAAGTAAAATCTTAAGTCTTTATTGTCTCAAAGACCTGATCTACACTTAAGTTAGGTTGGAATAGCTACCCCGTTCCAGGATGTGAACAATTCAGACACCTGAGCGCTGCAGTTTTATTGACTTACCTTCCTGCAGTGTAAATACAGTTAGGTCGACAGAAGAATTCTTCTCTTGACTTAGCTGCCACCTACAGCTGCCACCTGTAGGATTACCTACATCGATGGAAAAACTCCTATCACTGTTGGAAGCATCTGCGCTAAGGAGATAGTGGTATAGCTGCAGCAGTGCCACAGTAGCCCCTGTAGTGCAGACATGCCCTTAGTTTACAGACAAGTAGAGAGAGAGACAAATGATAACCTGGATCCAGCCTTGCCATCATCAAACCCTGGCAAACTCTAGAGCCAGACCTGGTGTCTTAGATTCATCTCGTTGCCTTCAAAAGGAAATGTAAAATATTAGTAGGGCTGTCAAGCGATTTTAAAAAATTAATCATGATTAATTGTATTGTTAAAAACGTAAGCACACTGTTAAACAATAATAGAATGCTATTTATTTAAATATTTTTGATGTTTTCTACCTTTTCAAATATATCAATTTCAATTATAACACAGAATGCAAAGTGTACAGTGCTCACTTTATATTTATTTTTATTACAAATATTTGCACTGTAAAAAACAAAATAGTATTTTTCAATTCACCTAACATGTTCACTATAGTGCAGTCTCTTTATCGTGAAAGTTGAATTTACAAATGTAGAATTATTTACAAAAAATAACTGCATTCAAAACTAAAACAATGTAAAACTTTAGAGCCTACAAGTCCACTCAGTCTTACTTCTTGTTCAGCCAATCACTCAGACAAACAAGCTTGGTTACAATTTGCAGGACATAATGCTGCCTGCTTCTTGTTTACTGTGTCACCTGGAAGGGAGAAGAGGTGTTCTCATGGCAGTGTTGTAGCCAGGATTGCAAAATATATACGTGCCAGATGCACTAAAGAGTCATATGTTTTATGCTTCAACCACCATTCCAGAGGACATGCGTCCATGCTGATGATAGGTTCTGCTCAATAATGATCCAAAGCAGAGTGGACCAAAGCATGTTCATAAGACCATAAGAACGGCCGTACCGGGTCAGACCAAAGGTCCATCTAGCCTAGTATCTGTCTACTGACAGTAGCCAATGCCAGGTGCCCCAGAGGGAGTGAACCTAACAGGTAATGATCAAGTGATCTCTCTCCTGCCATCCATCTTCATCCTCTGACGAACAGAGGCTAGGGACACCATTCTTTACCCATCCTGGCTAATAGCCATTTATGGACTTAACCACCATGAATTTATACAGTTCTCTTTTGAACATTGTTATAGTCCTAGCCTTCACAACCTCCTCAGGTAAGGAGTTCCACAAGTTGACTGTGTGCTATGTGAAGAAGAACTTCCTTTTATTTGTTTTAAACCTGCTGCCTATTAATTTCATTTGGTGACCCCAGTTCTTGTATTATGGGAATAAGTAAATAACTTTTCCTTATCCACTTTCTCCACATCACTCATGATTTTATATACCTCTGTCTTGTCCCCCCTAAATCTCCTCTTTTCCAAGCTGATGAGTCCTAGCCTCTTTAATCTCTCCTCATATGGGACCCTCTCCAAACCCCTAATCATTTTAGTTGCCTTTTTCTGAACCTTTTCTAGTGCTAGAATATCTTTTTTGAGGTGAGGAGACCACATCTATACGCAGTATTTGAGATGTGGGTGTACCATGGATTTATATAAGGGCAAAAATATATTCTCAGTCTTATTCTCTATCCCCTTTTTAATGATTCCTAACATCCTGTTTGCTTTTTTGACCACCTCTGCACACTGCGTGGACATCATCAGAGAACTATCCATGATGACTCCAAGATCTTTTTCCTGATTAGTTGTAGCTAAATTAGCCCCCATCATATTGTATGTTTAGTTGGGGTTATTTTTTCCAATGTGCATTACTTTACATTTATCCACATTAAATTTCATTTGCCATTTTGTTGCCCAGTCACTTAGTTTTGTGAGATCTTTTTGAAGTTCTTCACAGTCTGCTTTGGTCCTAACTATCTTGAGCAGTTCAGTGTCATCTGCAAACTTTACCACCTCACTGTTTACCCCTTTCTCCAGATCATTTATGAATAAATTGAATAGGATTGGTTCTAGGACTGACCCTTGGGGAATACCCCTAGTTACCTCTCTCCATTCTGAGAAGTTACCATTAATTCCTACCCTTTGTTCCCTGTCTTTTAACCAGTTCTCAATCCATGAAAGGACCTTCCCTTTTATCCCATGACGGCTTAATTTACGTAAGAGCCTTTGGTGAGGGACCTTGTCAAAGGCTTTCTGGAAATCTAAGTACACTATGTCCACTGGATCCCCCTTGTCCACATGTTTGTTGACCCCTTCAAAGAACTCTAATAGATTAGTAAGACACGATTTCCCTTTACAGAAACCATGTTGACTGTTGCTCAACAGTTTGTTTTTCTATATGTCTGACAATTTCATTCTTAACTATTGTTTCGACTAATTTGCCCAGTACCGACATTAAACTTACTGGTCTGTAATTGCCAGGATCACCTCTAGAGCCCTTTTTAAATATTGGCGTTACATTAGCTAACTTCCAGTCATTGGGTACCGAAGCCGATTTAAAGGACAGGTTACAAACCTTAGTTAATAGTTCCGCAACTTCATATTTGAGTTCTTTCGGAACTCTTGGGTGAATGCCATCTGGTCCCAGTGACTCGTTACTGTTAAGTTTATCAATTAATTCCAAAACCTCCTCTAGTTAAACTTTAATCTGTGACAGTTCCTCAGATTTGTCACCTACAAAAGCCGGCTCAGGTTTGGGAATCTCCCTAACATCCTCAGCCATGAAGACTGAAGCAAAGAATCCATTTAGTTTCTCCGCAATGACTTTATCGTCTTTAAACACTCCTTTTGTATTTCGATCGTCAAGGGGCTCCACTGGTTGTTTAGCAGGCTTCCTGCTTCTGATGTGCTTAAAAAACATTTTATTACCTTTGGAGTTTTTGGCTAGCCATTCTTCTAACTCCTCTTTGGCTTTTCTTATTACACTCTTGCACTTAATTTGGCAGTGTTTGTGCTCCTTTCTATTTGCCTCACTAGGATTTGACTTCCACTTTTTAAAGGAAGTCTCTTTATCTCTCACTGCTTTTTTACATGGTTGTTAAGCCACAGTGGCTCTTTAGTTCTTTTACTGTGTTTCTTAATTTGGGGTATACATTGAAGTTGGGCCTTTATTATGGTGTCTTTAAAAAGCACCCATGTATCTCGCAGGGATTTCACTTTAGTCACTGCACCTTTTAACTTCTGTTTAACTAACCCCCTCATTTTTGTATAGTTCCCCCTTTTGAAATTAAATGCCACAGTGTTGGGCTGTTGAGATGTTCTTCCCACCACAGGGATGTTAAATGTTATATTATGGTCGCTATTTGCAAGCGATCCTGCTATAGTTACCTTTTGGACCAGCTCCTGCGCTCCACTCAGGATTAAATCTAGAGTTGCCTCTCCCTTTTTGGGTTCCCGTACCAGCTGCTACATGAAGCAGTCATTTAAAGCATTGAGACATTTTATCTCTGCATTTCGTCCTGAAGTGAAATGTTCCCAGTCAATATGGGGATAATTAAAATCCCCCACTATTATTGGGTTCTTAATTTTGATAGCCTCTCTAATTTCCCTTAGCGTTTCATCATCACTATTACTGTCCTTGTCAGGTGGTCGATAATAGATCCCTAATATTATATTTTTATTAGAGCATGACATTTCTATCCATAGAGATTCTGTGAAACGTGGATTTGCTTAAGATTTTTACTTCATTTGAATCTACGTTTTCTTTTACATATAGTGCCACTCCCCCCCGCATGACCTGTTCTGTCCTTCCGATATATTTTGTACCTCGGAATGATTGTGTCCCATTGATTGCTGTCAGTCCACCAGATTTCTGAGATGCCTATTATATCAATATCCTCCTTTATCACAAGGCACCCTAGTTCACCCATCTTATTATTTAGACTTCTGGCATTTGTGTACAAGCACTTTAAAAACTTGTCCCTGTTTATTTGTCTGCCCTTTTCTGATGTGCCAGATTCTTTTTTATGTGACTGTTTATCATCTGATCCAGCCCTTACATTATCCTCTTCTGTCCTCTGTTCCTGACTATAACCTGGAGATTCTCTATCATCACTCTCTCCCCTAAGAGAAGTTTGTGTCCGATCCACATGCTCCTCTGCAGCAATCAGCTTTCCCCCATCTCCTAGTTTAAAAACTGCCCTACAGCCTTTTTAATGTTTAGTGCCAGCAGTCTGGTTCTACTTTGGTTTAGGTGGAGACCATCTCTCTTGTATAGGCTCCCCCCATCCCAAAAGTTTCCCCAGTTCCTAATGAACGTAAACCCCTCCTCTCTACACCATCCTCTCATCCACGCATTGAGACTCTGAAGCTCTGCCTGCCTATCTGACCCTGCACGTGGAACTGGGAGCATTTCTGAGAATGCCACCATAGAGGTCCTGGATTTCAGGCTCTTCCCTAGCAGCCTAAATTTGGCTTCCAGGACATTTCTCCTACCCTTCCCTATGTCATTGGTACCTACATGTACTACGACCACCGGCTCCTCTGCAGCACTACACATAAGTCTGTCTAGATGCCTCGAGAGATCCGCAACCTTCGCACCAGGCAGGCAAGTCACCATACGGTTCTCCCTGTCATCACACACCCAGCTATCTACGTTTCTAATGATCGAATCTCATTACTAACACCTGCCTTTTCCTAGAAACTGGAGTTCCCTCCCCCGGGGAGGTAACCTCAGTGCGAGAGGCAACCCCAGCACCATCTGGAAGGAGGGTCCCAACTATGGGAAGGTTTCCCTCTGCTCCCATTGACTGCTCTGCTTCCCTGGGCCTTTCTTCCTCCTCAGCAGCGCAGGGGCTATCTGACCAGAGGTGGGACAATTCTACAGTATCCCGGAAAGCCGCATCAACATACCTCTCTGCCTCTCTTAGCTCCTCCAGTTCCGCCACTCTGGTCTCCAAAGTCCGTACATGGTCCCTGAGGGCCAGGAGATCCTTGCACCGACTGCACATATTCGCCACCCGCCCACAGGGCAGGTAATCATACATGCTACACTCAGTGCAATAAACTGGATAACCCCCATTCTGCTGCTGGGCTTCTGCCTGCATTGCCTCCTAGTTAATGAAAGGGTTGTTTAAAGGAAGAGGTTTTGAATGTAGTTTGGTTTATAGGTTTTAAGGGGACTAAAGGGGCACAGATAGGACCGACAAGGGACCCCCGCTCCCTTCCCACTCCCCTTCTAAACTCCCTGTTAGCAGCCCCTGTTCACAAAGCTCTCTGGTCGCTTGTGCACAGCTTTATAAAGCCCTGGCCTGAGTGAATGCCCCGCCCACTGATTAAAGCTCAGCCAATTACCAGAGGCTTCTAGCTTTCACACCTTCCTTTGACGCTCACAGCCTCCAGCTGCCAGCCACAGCACACGGTCCTTAAAACAAACAGACTAACAAACACAAGCTCAGCACACAGCAAGTAACCCCCAAACACACACTACAGACACTCACTTACCCCACAGATACTGTATTTGCTGCTCCTTCACCTGGAGAACTCCCTTGCGAAATTCCATGTTAGCAGCCCCAGGTCGCAAAGTTCATTTTCATCATCTGAGTCAGATGCCATCAGAAGAAGGTTGATTTTCTTTCTTTCTTTCTTTTTTTATGGTTCAAGTTCTGTAGTTTTCACATCGGAGCGTTGCTCTTTTAAGCATTCTCCAAACCTCGTCCCTCTGAGATTTTGGATGGTACTTCAGATTCTTAAACCTTGGGTCAAGTGCTGTTATTATTTTTAGAAATCTCACTTTGGTACCTTCTTTGCATTTTGTCTTCTGCTGTGAAAGTGTTCTTAAAACAAACGTGCTAGGTCATCATCTGAGACTGCTGTAACGTGAAATATATGGCAGAATGCAGGTAAAGCAGAACAGGGGACATACAATTCTCCCCCCAGGGATTTCAGTCACAAATTTAATTAATGCATTATTTTTTTAACGAGTGTCATCAGCATGGAAGCATGTTCTCTGGAATGGTGGCCGAAGCATGAAAGGGCATACAAATGTTTAACATATCTGGCATGTAAATATGTTGCACCGCGGGCTACAACAGTGCCGTGCGAACACCTGTTCTCACTTTCAGGTGATGTAAATAAGAAGCAGGCAGCAGTATCTCCCATAAATATAAACGAACTTGTTTGTCTTAGTGATTGGCTGAACGAGAAGTTGTACTGAGTGGACTTGTAGGCTCTAAAGTTTTACATTGTTTTGTTTTTGAGTGCAGTTATACAACCAAAAAAAATCTACATTTGTAAATTACACTTTCAAGATAAAGAGATTACGCTATAGTACTTGTATGAGGTGAATTTAAAAATACTATTCCTTTTATCATTTTTACAGTAAAAATATTTGTAATAAAGTGAGTACTGTACACTTTGTATTCTGTTGTAATATAAATCAATATATTTGAAAATGTAGAAAAACATCCAAAAATATTTAATGCCAATTGCTATTCTATTATTTAACAGTGCAATTAATTGCAATTAATTTTTTGTATTAATCATGTAAGTTAACTGTGATTAATCAACAGCTCTAAATATTAATTTTTCTCCCATTAAAATGTTTGAGAAAGATAAAACCAAGGTTGGTTTTCCAAAGCCTCATCAGTCAGATTGTGACTTTGCAAAACCAAAGGTTCATTTTTCTCTGACCCCCAAAACTGAGGACAATCAACCTGAAAAGTTTGAGGTTTTAAAATTAAGCTGTTAGAGTCGAGTGCAAAAAAGTTGCAATAACTTATTATCGAAAGCATTTTTGTGCTAATATAATTAAAAATGCTCAACTGTTCATTATTTGCCAACAGTCTCACCTTGGGGGTTAAGGCCAAACACGTAACGTTTCAGCTCGGAAGGAAGCTGAGTGATTTAATAGAGGGATTTAAAATAGAACAGATCATCATCTCTAGTTGTTCTGTAGCACTTGTGAAATACTGTAACATACATGTATAAAATGAAGTAAGGTAGGTTTTGTTTTGAGTGATTTTACTGAGTCTTAGACGTGACAAACCTCATGTTCGTGGGCTGCTATTAGCTGTATATTGAGTTATCAGAATATTAACTCTTACACCATCCTCCTCCTTTCCAAATTATTAGCTGCTTGCAGATGGCACCAAGAAAATCAAGAGAGAGAAAGAGAGAGAGGATATAGTTCAGCCCTAAAAGACTCCCCTTCCTGCAGGACCGCCTGTGCACTTTTATAGTGATTTGAATTTTGACTCCTTTTTGATTCATGATATGCTAGATATCACATTGTACATCATTAGATCAGTAAAATTCTCATTTGAATACACCTGAATTAGTCCTGAGCCTTATTCAACCCTTTCAGACCCACCTCAGAGGGGCTAGGAGTTAGATGCCAGTGTCATCCTGGTATTAGTCCTGCAGAGACAATATCAATGTATTCATTACTGTGAAATACCAGATTCTCCATGTGAAATCCATTTCTGTTCAAGGATTTGTACTCTTCCAACAGTGCGCAATGCTTTCTCCCCTGTTGGATTCAGATGGTGCCAACTCCCTGTAATCAATGAGATTTTTAGGATATTGACAGCAAAACTACAACAAAACCTAGCAATAGCAGTGGTTCTCAAACTTCTTTGATCATGCCCCCCTATTCTTTGTGTCTGTAGTCGCTTATGCAAATCTCCTACCCCCCCCCCCCCCCAAAGTCATATACTCTGAAGGCAGAGCAGAAAGCAGCGGCTGCTGGCTGGGCACTCAGCTGTGAAGCCAGCGCTGCGCCAGCAGCAGTGCAGAAGTAAGGGTGGCAATGTGAAAAGTGATATTTGTCAATATCACTTGTCACAGAAGACTTAGTGCCCATTGCCACCCTTACTTCTGTGCTACTGCTGCTGCCCCGGGGCTGACAGCTGGAGCCCCCCATCACCACCTCCTGTTGAGGTTTTGAGGGATGGGGAGGAGGAGAGCGCAAGCCTGGGTGCCAATACTCTAGCTGTCAGCCCCAGGGCAGCTGGACTCCGGCTGTCCCCTTTATCCCATCCCCCACCACCCAGTGTGCATGGCCCTTCTGGACGAGTCCAGCAGCCCAGGGCTGACAGCCAGAGCTCTTTTTAAAACAAAAAGCAAAAAAAATGCACATCTCTTGCCTCCCTTGGGAGACCCATCCCATAGTTTGAGCACCACTGGTATAGAGAAGTAATCTGCCCCTTTATATAACTGTACTTGCATCTAGAATGCCTAATTATATAGGCAGTCCCATCACGTCTGTTGCTCTTACTCTTTCCAGCACAGGGAGAACCCTATGAAATATGGTGCGTTTTATCTGGAGACAAGTACGTTCCCATTAATTATATTGATTTCCTTGATAGTGTTAGAAAACAAATCCTTCTGCAGATTCTGCCATGTCTTTGGTCCTTGATAGACCATGTTTAGGTGTCTGGCAGGACACCAACTACTTCTGTTGTCTACATGGATACAGCTCCCTGATGTATCTGACTGATTAGACCCTTATTACAGATTCCCTGTCAACAAAATCACCTTCCACTGCAGCAGGGGATGACCCTGTCCCACTTCCCCTTCCAAAGAATTGGGCTGTGCGGATGGGGGTCTGAGTGTAGTGTTAATTGGAGACACACAAATCCCAGTCTTGTTTTTCACTAACATTCTGTTGCACAGGCCTCACTGCTCACCCTGCAAAAGACTGTGACAGTGTGGAAGGCTGGAGGATTTACAGAAATGTTTTTTGTTAAAATCACAACTTGACAGAATTGTTGCTATAGTTACATTAAGACCAGCTGCGCAACAAGTAGAACAGGAGTGGCTCAATGTATCCTCTTTTGAGACTCCACGTCCCAGCTTGATCTAAATGGAAAATAATGGAAACAGCTATTTGAGGAGACCAAACCAGACTTCTTACAAGACAGGCATAAACTTTCAGGCAAATCCCAGGTGCACATGTGAGCATGTTTAGTCAGCGAACTCAATCCAATTATTTATTTAAAAGGAGGAAGACTTTTTGAAGATTTAAATGAAGGAAAGCAGTTCAGTGTGTCTTAATTACCTCAGTTGTCCTGCTGGTCCTGTTAAAGGCCGCTGAGATTTGGAACCTGTACACAGAGAGAGACAGATGACAAACCAGGCAGCACAGCTTTAAGTTTTGGATAGCTGGTTGGAAATAGGAAACTTGGACAGAGAGATCCTAATGTGATCTAGTGTAGGGACACGTACTGTCACGCTGAAGGTCATGCTGGAAATTTGACAAGAGCCTGAGATCTGATACGTTTACCCAGAATCTTAGCAAAAATAAATGAATGCAACTTTAACTTGTTGGTAATACATCTTTCTTGATAAATAGAAATTGTTATCTGAGGTTACTGATAACCATATCCACAACTGATCAAACACATCCTTACCGCAGCGTGAAGATGGCTGCTGTTAGTCATGTTTTACCCTTGGCTACATCTGTTCAGTCACTGTGGTGTTCTGAAAAAGTATTGCTGGCTGAGACTGAGCATTTCTCTGGTGCCTTTCACCCAAGGATCTTAAATCTTATAACCTTCAGGCCACACACCCATTGTGAGGCTGGTATCCCCATATGTAAAATGGGGATACAGGTACATAATGGGTAAGTGATGTACCCAGGGACACAGAGGAAGTTGCTGGCAGCAGAATCCAGGAACTGTTGCACTGTCCCCAGCTCCAGCTTCTCTGAAATGTGCCTGCTGTGTTTTTCAGCAGTTCACAGCGAGCTGGCATGCTGTTAAACGTGCCTTTTGCTGTGTATTTGTATCGAATACATAGCTTCTCCTGCACGCTGTACTGATCAAATGATAGTACAGTAAAATCCTTAACTTGATTGAAGAGCAGTTCCTTTCTGACTCGACATGGCAAAGTGCCCAAACACTCTTATATCGGAATGGCCAGCCGAACTTCTCGAAGGCAGCGACTACAAGGAGCTCCCCGTTCAGAACCGTATATTGGAAGAAGCTGGGGGAGGGGAGAGAGAGAGAGAGAGGTCACAAGACTATAACCATGCATGTTGTGTGCTTTGAATTGCTAACACAAGTTTTGGTGTGTTGTGTTTTCCTAATCCAAACAGAACATCAGAAGCCTTGATGCATGTAGTGTGTGTGTACTGCAGCTGGAGTGGGCCACAGACCAGGTATTTATAGCTACCCATTTATGAGCTTTCACCACAACTTTCGCACTGCCAGCAACAGGGCTAACCTTGCTTAAACAATATTATGGAGAAACCTATGGGATGTGAAATTGACGGCTCGTTCCTTTCAGAGGGTGAAAACATTCCACCTCCTTTAGATAAATATAACAAACCTATAGTGTGTTTTTTTTCCTCATTTAAGCATTTGTTTAAACGATTTGTTCATGGAAAGGAGGGGCTAATCATTGTATGAGCTTTCCTACGCTACTTTCCTAATGCACCTTATTTCTTACCCACAGCACCTATGGTGCATAAACCTGAAACTCTTGAGCAGAGATGGCTAGTCACATTGAACTGCGTGGTTACTTTGCAATGTACACAAACAAGAACTGGAAGGATGCCAGCACACTGATATTTACTTGTGTCCTCAGCTAGGGTTCAAACACAGGTCTCCTGAGGTGAAAGGCCACTGCACAGTCATATCTGTATTCATTTTGGATTTTTAAAGTAAGAAATTAATTGGTGTTGACAGCAAGTCAGGTTACCAATATACAACCATAGGCCACTGGTTGGCTGGGCTTATCTGACAACAGATGTAAAGAAATAACCAGGTTTCTTTATATTGTTTAACTGTATGGTTATGTTAAGCTACCTGACAGGCTACAACTTTAGCTTGTAATGGTTGCGTGTGCGGAGTTTAACAAACAAGTTGTAGCAATTGATTATTTTAATTTTTTTAAAGGGCTAGCAGTACAGACGCCCCCTGGGTTACGCAAACCCAACTTATGCAAATCTGCACTTACGGAAAGCTAGAAATAGGAGGTTGGGGGTGGGGGGAGTTGCA
Organism: Gopherus flavomarginatus; assembly: GCF_025201925.1. Lineage (NCBI taxonomy): Eukaryota > Metazoa > Chordata > Testudines > Testudinidae > Gopherus > Gopherus flavomarginatus. Next base: position 18,250,097 of record NC_066637.1, on the reverse strand, counting down.
TAATGGTTGGGTATACACTTCCAACTTACGCAAGGCGTTCCGGAACAGACCTGAACACTTGCAGTAAGTTAATTATGCAGAGCTGTCTGATTAATTTGAAGTGTCTTGGGCACAACTAGATCATTTGCATACTACTTTATTACACCTTGAAAATGTACACTCCCTTGGGAGAATGTTGTTATTCAGCATGATGCATTTGAATTGCACGATTAAATGCTAAATCTCTTTTGTATTACTATGTGGCCTTTCTGTACTGATGCAAGTGTTTCTCAAAGGCCCTTTTGGGTTCTGAAATTAAAAAGCTTTACAGGTTGCTTATTTTATCACCATAAAAATAACTTTGCTCAGAGGTGAACTTGCAACCACCTGCCTCTTCCCATTATGGCACACATCAGTAGCTTGGAACAGAAAATAAATGTTAAGTGAATGAAGACGGAAGCTGTCAAGTAATTTAGATCCACAATTTTTCTACTCTAAAATTGTTATAATCTGATGGTAAATGTTCTCTGAACTCTAAATATCTTGCTTTTTATCCACTGCTCTGAGAAATTAAAACAAGTAATAAACAGTGCCTTTCTATTACTCTGTGGCATTTCTCTTGGCTGTTGTTCTCACATCTTTGCTGATATCCAGACAAAGAAAGGATCCCCTTGTTTCTTGTGAAGCACAACAAGGCTAGGGGAAGGGAGCAGGTATTTCCAAATGGAAAAGGATAAACTTCTTCTATGGAAGTTGCTTTTAAACTTCAACAAACCAACAAGTAGCTATACAAGCTAACACCACCACCCCTAAACACACACACACAAAATACCCTGAACATTTATCCTGTTAAAGGGTCTGTATGTAATATTTGGTGGGAGAGGTGGAAGAGGAGTTGAGATCTTAACTTTTTTAATTCACCATGTTTTTGCTCTGAAAAGTGACTCTGTATGTGGAATCATAGGATTTTGTTTTGTTTTTTTTTCTCAATGACTTCAGATTATACTTGGTGACTTTACTAGTTAGAATATCTCTTCTAATTGTGAGCGTAGCAAACATCCTGAGATCTGAAAGTCAACCTGGTTTCATCCAGTCTCTCTCATACTCACTCGTAATAACATATGTGCCCCTGTAACTTAATTACCAAATTTGCATTTATTCAGAGAGCTCTGGAAGGGCTGTTACATCTGATCTAGTCACAGTATATTCATGAGAAAGTGACACTTCAGCAGTTACCAAACTGAAATGGAATACCAAACATATTCTGAAATTGTTATATTACGTGAAAATGTAATAGCTCTTATAATCCTAACTACTACTTTCTCTTTCTATCCGTGTATAGAGAATAGTGATAAAGAAACTACCTCACTGGAAATGCCATCTTTACCATCTTCTGATGGATTTAAGAGTCCAGTCCATTCTTCAGGACTAAATTCCAAGATCTGTAATCCCACAAATCAATTACTTGATCGCTCTGTCTCCGCCCCTGCTTCAATTTGCTCTCACAAATCTAGCCTAGCAGAGAAGATTGATCCTACAGCTGTGAAGTCTTTGGAGTCACCAGCTGAATGTCAGCTAGCTCCAGACCCTCTTCTGTTACAGAATCTTTCTGATCATGCTGCTCGTTCAGCACACAATGACCATACTATCCAGACTGGAGCAGTAACCTGTCATAGTCCAACTATACCTTCACAGAATACACTTGAAAAAACAGTCGCCGCTGACCATCTAATGAAATATAATGCTAAAGAACAAGTCCATGGTCTGGAATCTCCTATGGAAGTGACAAGAGAAGGCAGTTTATCTGATACTACCAGCAGGAATGGGCAGCAGGCAGTTCTAGATGTACCATTGCCTTCAGAACAGCTGGAACTGAACCAAATGAATGAGTTTCCTTTGGATCTTCAGACATGCAAAGAACGAGTGAGTGAACAATGTCTGGATAAACAGAATGAACCAACTGAGCCAGAACATCCTTGTAATGTCAGTGCCCTTGGGTTACCTGCTATGGGGGAGCAAGGCCTTACGAACATCCATCCAGAATCACCCATTGACTCTCTTACTGAGAGAAGAGAAAGTGGGCTGGAGAATATAGAGCTTTTGTGTGGGAAAGAAAATATGCCAATGTCTGCATCCTGTGGCTGTTCACATACAGAAATCTTCATGGAAACAGACGTAGCTGAGCAGTCTGTCGTCACAGTGCATAGCTTGTCAAGCAAACAGAACACTCAAGCGAAGAATATTGGTGGATCTGTTCTGAACTTAGATTGTTCTTTGATGCAGATGGAGTCGTCAAAGCATGACCCCTCTGTGTCTGTATTTTCGAGTAACCCGGTTTCCACTAGTGATTTACTGCAGCCTGAAACCAACGTTGAAGTGACTGCAATATGTACTGAGTTACCTAATTTATCAGCTGAAAATGGCTCTTCCTCCTCTGACATTCGTCAACTGAAGGGGGATACAGCAGCATCCACTGAAGAGCCAAGTTTGTCTTTAACAGCAGCGTTGAAGGAGCTTCATGAACTTTTGGTTATAAATAGTAAAGGAGATTCTGTCATCTTTATGTCTGAAGATGACACAGGTCAGCCAGAAACCGTTCCTGAAGAGCAAATGGAATGCAAGGAGCTTTCTGATGATCAACATGAAAGCGTGGATCCAGAGAGTGGGGATCTAAATAGTTCCTTTCATATGGTGATGCCTGAACATGTGAACCCTGAGAGGCTAGCAGGGGTACCATCTTATGCTATGGGAATAGAAAATGCTAGCGTCAAGATTTTAACTAGCAGCCAGTCAACTGTTGAAAAAGATGCTCTAGAGATACAGAAGTCATCAAGTAAGAGTAATTCTGTCATTCTGAGCTCAGTGGCAACATTTGATCAACTACAGAGTACTGAGCAGGCAGAAATTTTACCTGAATGTTTAATAAATGACCACGTTCCAGCCAGTCAGACTTCAGAGCTGAATCGATCACGCTCACCTGAGCTCACGGTAGAGGATGATGTTCCTCAGGATGCTCAGAGCCTGTTAACATCAGTGACTGAAAGAACTGATAGTTCCTCAAATCCTGAAGATCCAAGGCCACCATGCGGACTTGTTGAGCCATTGCTGTGCCCACCAATCAGCAATCTGGAACTGTGCTCCAGAGCTCCTCCGCTGCCTGTTTTCCCTGCAGCGGACATTAATCAGATTCTGTGTGCTGGCTTTACCATGCGGGAAGCTCTTGAAGCTTTGGAGCAAGCTGGTGGAAATGTAAACCTTGCTCTTCTCTTTTTATTAGCCAAGAATATTGTAGTTCCTACGTGACCATGGAAAAGATGGCCTGGCTGCTCCATCCTCCTTTTAAAAAACGTATCTAAATTATATAGAATAACCTGTAAGCCGAATGTTGTCAGATTTTTTAAAAAAAAATTATTTTCAGCCAAAGTAATTTATGATCTCTTCTGTGTGTGTCATGCGTTAAATTTGGGCCTTTTAAAAGAAAAGTCTTGGCATTGTGTAAACACATTAGCTTTGAATTTTCCTTGAGAGGTGCATACTGGAATAAAATTGTTTTTATTTAATTGTATGATTTTAGAATGAGCTCCGATATTGTGAATTAAAAAGCAGAAGCCATTGAGAAAACCACCACCCCGTTCAGAAAAAAGCAGATTATGAAATGTACTGAATGTGCATGTATGTGCCTCCCCAAGGCAGTGCAGAGCATGTGCTGTTATAGGAGAGGCATACAAGCTAGGAATTCAGTGTGGTACAAAATGAAACAGTTTGTTAAACTAAGCTGTTTGGAATTGTACCAGTCATCGCTACTGTGCTTTGTAATCTGATGCTGATGAAGAATTGTAGCAGCTACTAGAGGTATGTCAATGCCCACAGGGCTCCGGATCCAAAAAAGTTTTGCAGGGATATTCAAAGCTTACACCTTTTTGTGCTTTGAAAGCTGATGCCTAGGTTTCCAAAATGTATTATGCTATTGGGCCAGCGTGTTAAAGTTTACATAGTGGGGCAGGGGGAGGAGGGAGATAAAATTTGGTGCTACCAAAAATAAGAGACAAGGCAAATGATCTGAAGATATCCTGGTGTTAATCTTTTATTTTATTTCCCCAGTGAAGGGTATTTTACCCCTTTATAGATTTTTCCCATATCTTCCTCCACAGAGAAGTGAGGGGTGGGGTGGGAAGCCTTCTTAAGCAGATACCTTTTAATTTGTTTTGTTAAACAATTTCATTAATTGCATCTGTTGCTATGGCTCTTTTCTCCTTTTGCCGCAGTCCCGTACAAAGGCATCCTGTAACTGTTCAGAGAACAAATTCTCTATGCGCTGAGTAGGGACATATAATTAAAGGAGTGAAGAAATTTGCTTTTGCTCTAGTTTATCTCAATGCTTGGGGGTGATCAACCCCTCAGCCCTTTTTAAACGAACACTCAAAGGCTGTGATCTTCACTGTAGAAATCTTCACTGCAAAAACTCTTTGTGGATCGCAGTGTAGTACCATGTGATAGATGAAGACTCTCCAGGTAAAGCATCCTGAAACTAGGGCACTGATCTGGCTTCTGTATTACAACCATTGAAGCCTTTCAGGCAGTTCCCATCAAGAACTGTCTTTTTAGTACCCACAGAGACTGTGCTCAGGAAAGCCTGGTTCCAGGGAATCAGGTGCTTTCGTGGGGATCAGCTACTCTTTCTCCTGCTTTTTGGAGGTTCATGACACTCTTGAGGAGGGAAAGAGGGAAAAGCATGATAAAATGTGATACAAATTGTGAGTAGAAACCTTAAGCTGGTCCCATTTGCAATTCTCTGAAGTGGCTTCACCTAAAATGTAATCTCTGACTTCCTGCTTCAGACAAATAAACTGAAGTTGAGAGTCCACAGTGGCTGACAGTCCATTTTCTCAACACATTATGTACGTTGGGTTTATCTGGGGCTCAGAACTTGCCCCTGTTTCTTCTTGCTTAGAATATTTGCATATGTGTATCTGGGGGCTTTCAGGGGAGTGAGATATAAACTGCATACATTCAATCGTATATATAAACTTGTGTGAGTCCCTGATGGCAGTGAGGGATAACTTGGTTTTTGGTTGTTTTTTCCAGTGTGTAATGTAGAGAAGAACAGCTTTGAGGAGTCCTGTGAATACGCAATTGAGCTTTCACAGGAATTGTGACTATAGAACTGAACCTAGGAAACATCAGATGATTTATTTTAAACCCTGCTCATGGGTTCTTGAGCAAATACTGGTGTTTCAGGATTTTTACTAAGCAGTAAAGCTTTGGTAAGCAGGTGGTGGCAGTAAGAACCTTGTGAAGTATTCTACAGTGAGCAGTACCCCTGTGGTAAGCTGTAGTGTCTTGGGTCATTATTTTAGAACTGATTTATAAAATCCCTTTCTAATGGGCCTTTGGAAATTAGATGTACTATCCTATGCTAGAACATCTCTGGTCAAATGGAACAGCTGTAGGAATTTTTGAGAGGAAGTTCTATGGCCAGTGTCATACAGGAGGTCAGAGCAGATGATTATAATGGTCCCTTTTGGCCTTGGAATCTATGAAGCTATCCCTGTTTGCCTCTGCTTCAGCTCCCTGCAAACAGGAGCTAGCAGTAAAGCTCCTTTCTTTCCCATCTAGACTGTTCTCAATCCAAACAGCCAGGCTGTGCTCCTAGGTATGCTCTTGCAGCACCATGGACTTCAGTGGGATTTTCTTGGAGAAGATGCTTGGCTGGTATAAGCTATCATAGCTCAGTTGAAGACACCAGTTGAGGGTCTGCCCTTTGTGTATATGTAAGAGCTGAACTTGCTGCCCTTAGCACAGTTTGATTTACTGCCTGCTATTTAAAACACCAGATATTTGTCATCTGATGTTATGATACCCGTGTCAGATGTATGTGTTAATTTTTTTACAAGCAGTTGCTAATAGCTAAATGAAGTATGGCTGTTTTGCACCAGACTGGTTGAAGGTTCTAGTTTTATGGCCATAGTTAGTTACAGATTGCACCTGCACAATTTATGCTAATGAAACTTTAGAGCATCAACCAGTTGGCTTTGATAGTTATTTTTTCTGTCATATACTATAGTTTTTAAATTTTTACATTTTTGAACTCTGCCTGTGCTTTGCAGAAAATAAACGCAAATCAGTACTGCTAGAATTTCCTGTGTCCCTTTCTCTAAATGGCTGGAAACAGAGGTCTGACTCCAAAACTGTAAAATAGCTGCAAATACTACCTAAGAGCCATCTAAACCTAGTGAGTTTAAGGTCTTTATTATATCAAACTTTGCTTTGAGTGAGCAATGCAGTTGGATTAAATTAGAGAATAAACAGAACTGAATAATTTTCTCTTAAGGAACAAGATTCAATAAACAGAATTATAAAATTGAAAAAAAGTGTGATTCTGAAACAATTTACTTGAATCTTCTTAATCCAGGAGACTGCATAGCATTGTTTTTCCTTAGAGTGCTGCCTAAGAACTGTTGTCTTCTATTTTAATGTGTAGCACATGTCCTTTTGCTGTGCAGTATGCTACCTCTGTACGAAGTGATGTGGTATCACTGTTGGATGACAGTGATAGGATAGACTGCATACATTTGTCCTCAGAGGAGAGATTTTTGCCTCTTCCCTCTTTTCCCTTCTCCCTCCCTCCACCCCTTCTCCAAAAAAAGGATGTCGGGGAGGGATAGCTCAGTGGTTTGAGCAGTGGCCTGCTAAACCCAGGGTTGTGAGCCCAGTCCTTGAGGCCATCTAGGGATCTGGGTCAAAAATCTGTCTGGGGATTGGTCCTGCTTTGAGCAGGGGGTTGGACTAGATACCTCCTGAGGTCCCTTCCAACCCTGATATTCTGTTCTATGAGTTCAGGCTTGTGGTTTTTTTACAGTGCAGTTGACTTTCCTCCTCAAACTCTTAAAGAGGGGGTTAGAATCTAGCCTGTGTAAACCAAATAGCACAAATTAAGTATTTTGTTTGAGGATTAAAGCATCATTTCTAATTAACATTGCATACATCAGACAGAAGACAGGACTGCAATGTAACTATACAGTCAACTTTATGATCAAATCTGAGTTCATCAGAAGCTCTGTGGTCAGCATAGTTCATTGGCCTTTGTCCATTGCCAAATTGGAATTGAGTGCTTGTTAATTGCTTCAGTAGAGGCACCAAAGATTGAATGGGCCATGTAAACTACTCCCTGCACCGAAAGGGAGTCTTTCCAGATTTGTTGCATTTATTTAGTGCCTTAAATCAAAGGCTCTTGAAACTCTGCAAACAACTGAGTTAAATCTTGTGACACCCTGTTCAGGGAGGGAAATATTTTCCCTATTTTACATATCAGGAAACTGGCCCAGAGAAGCGGTGTCTCACTCAAGATACCAGGAAGTCTTTGGTAGCCTTTGGCAAATCACTTAACCTCTCTGCCTTAGTCCACATGTGAAGTGGGGATGATATTTCGTTTAGCAGGGATGTTGAAGGATTTGTAAAGCCCTTTGGGTCTGAGATGATGTAACTGAGGAGTATTATTCCTAGACTAAGGTGTGCTGATGCTGTTAGGCATTTTAAGAACTGGGGGCTTGAGGAGACTTCCAGTGGGCTTAGGATCCTTTTTCCTACATCTACCTTTTCCTACATCCCAGCACCCAACCCCAGCATCGCTGTTGAGAGAGGGGGAAGGAGGGACCTTGGAGTGGGGTATGCATCACTTTTCGCCTGACTCCCTTTCCAATTTGGAGCCCTCTTGTTTTCTTCCCTTGCACCTGCCAATCCCTGGGATGTTCTCTTAATCTCCCCTCCACCTTGCTGGCTCTAGAATCTAAATACCATTCTCCTTAGAGGGCTGGATAAAGGTCATAACTTCAGTTTGGCTTTAAGGGAGCTAATGTGGCAGCCCCAGGACTGACCCCCCAGTGCAGCATCTCTGCTGAGTTCAGACACTGTTCCTAAGAAACAATCTGGATTAGAGACTCTTTGTGCCCTTTGACCAGCATCAACCCTTCTCTCCCTATTCGGAGCAGTTACCCGAAACAGGGATATTTCTCTTCTCTGTTTCCCCACACCCCAAAGTCTGCCAATGCCTCTCAATTCTGACTCTCAGAACCTGGGCTGCTCCAACCTGGGGAAAACCTCTCCAGGAACATCTGGGCTCTACCACCTTAAACAGACATGGGGGTGGTGCTAGGCCTTGGTACTACACAGCGCTTTACCCATGGGCCCTGCTCAGTTCATCAACAACTGGGTAACGTCCCCAGATGATAAATATGCACTGTGCTATAAATAGGACTGTTCTTACTCTTCCATCCTCATCCTCAACTCCAAAGCAAACCAGTCAACACAGTTGACCCATCAGTCCCCTTCCTAGGGGCTCCCTGTGAAATGTATAAGTGGCAGAAACAATTTTTCTAATGTGAAACCGCAGGAACAATCAGAAGTGTGTAGGAAATCCTCTGTCAGTAGCCATTGTTCCTGCTGAAGGAATTCTCTCATTCCCGTAATTAAAGTGTTCTATGAAATGGGGCCAGGGCTTTCCAAGCTATTGACATCTGAATTTTTTTAGGCACAATGGATGTCTGCAAAAGAGGATGGTGCCAGGGATATGCTGGGTGGGGGAAAGGAGGGACCTCTGCTGTGCTGAGTAAAGTAGAGCGTGGAAACCTCTCAAGAAATGAATGGTGGTGATGTGGAATGTATCATTTTCCAGAGGAGGGCACAAGACAGAGCCACAGTTCTTGGAGCAGGAATCCTTTGGTCACCCCCCTAGGTTGGGGTAGGGTTTACTAGGTTATAAAGTCTGCTAGCCAGCAAGCTTGGCTTGCGGAAAAGACCATGGATCCATAATGTTAGGACTTGGAGGTCTGGCTGTTTCAGATGCTGCAGAGAGCTCATCTTTACAGGTGAAAGGATACTGCCCTGATGGCCCATGCAATACTTGGCCTTATCTGTGAGGCTGACAACAAGGGAGGCAATTGTGATGGTGACTTTGCTGATGCAAGTACCAGCTACTAGGTAGGTTTGAAGTGGCTTGGCGCGTGATATGGGGAAGAGGGGATCCTGCAATGATGCTGCCTATGCTGAACCGTCTGTGGATAGCGGAACTTTGCTCTTCAGGGCTGTCAACCAGGCACAGCTTGAAAATGTTCCCATCTCTCTAGCTCTACCCATGTCAAGCTGTTTGGTTACTATTTGACTGATGCTTTTTAGCTTAAGGGTTTTGCAAACTCACTTAAGGAACTTGAGGGAATCCGTACTCAGGAATCCTAAAGCTGGTTGCACTTGTGTCACTTACTCTTCTGGGCTGAACATCTGTGGTTTTTCTTGCAGCTGGGTGTTGAAGAGGGAGGATTCCTTAATCCTGTATTGGTATGTAGTTCTGCCCTCAGTAATACATGTCTTTTTTTTATTTGACTTGATTTTTTTAATATTGGAGGACTGTTTCTCCAGGAAAAAATTGATGTGCAAAAAACAATTTGATATTTAAAAAAATAAACAAATGTTTTATCACAATGTTGTCTGGCCAATTTGTTTACACCATTAATATAGAAAGATCATTTTCTCTGCTTTGCGATATATTGACCTCTACTACTGGCCTCTCAGCTTCAAATTCTTATCTTTATTTCTTTCCTAAGTGAAAGTAATTTCCTTGTAATATTTCCATTTTGACAAGTAATGAGCTAAACAGAAATTTATACTGTTGTAAAAATCCTCACTTATGATGGGTTCAAAATAGTCATGTGAGAGCTTGATAAATTTCTGTTTGACATCCTCGGATCACTACTTTAGTGTGGAATCTTAACTAAGTAAATTACATGTGCAAGATGTTGCATTCTGATTGGCTGCAGCATGTATTCACAGAAATAAGTCAGGCCACCTATACAAATTATCTCTGAGCCAATCAGAACACAGACATACATTTTGTCTAGATCTTTAACTAAATCCTTTTTCAAAAAAAAAAAACCTGTGAAATTCATGACCAGAAATGAAAGCTCACGTTAAAGATTCTCTTCTCTTGCTCCCCAAGCCCATTTAACAGAAAGGGTATAAGCATTTTTTACAGTGATGAGGTCACAGCTAGGCACATTTTGGGCTGTGATATCATCACAAATGCCAAACTGGACAATCTGAGCGCAGCTTTGGCTAATGGGCCAGAGTCTATTATTTTTGAAAGGAAACACTTTTTTTTCCCTTCTGAAATTTGTGATGATAATGAAGCCATTTCTGATGGAGAAACTGCCCCAGAGTGCAGTGACTGGTTTCCATGTCTTGACCAAAATCAGGGTGTACTTACCCTTGAGGTATCTGGTGAGCAAACATCTTAATTCACTAAGTCTTGTTCATGTCAGAAGGTGTCATTGTTACTGTAAGATAAGCTTTTCTGCACTGAAAACCAAAGCTATTTAAGAGCACTTAGTGACAGAATGACAAAGGAGTCCATCTGGAATGTCAGGACATTGGTTTCCTCTTCACTTGCCTGCCAGGACCAGGGTTCAGGGTTCTGTGCTTGAGGTGCTGAGGTGTTACACTCCTGAAATGGTGCACGGGGCTGCTTGGGTGTTAGTAATAGCATCACTGAGAAAAAAACTGAACCTTGACTGTGGCCTTGCAAGCTAGATATGGAAGAATCTTAGAGCTAGAGAAGGCCTAATAGGCCAGCAGTGAAGGAAAGTCCCTACAGAGGTCTGTCTTGTTCTGTCCAGGGTTCTCAAACTGGGGGGTTGGGACCCCCTGGCATCATGAGGTTATTACATGAGGGGTCGCTAGCTGTCAGCCTCCACCCCTAATTCCGCTTTGCCTCAAACATTTATAATGGTGTTAAATACATTTTAAAAGTGCTTTTAAGAGAGGTCACATTCAGAGGCTTGCTATGTGAAAGGTCACAGGTTCAAAAGTCTGACCTCCTGTATAACAGGCCACAGAACTGCCCCAGGATCATTCCTAGAGCAGATCTTTTAGAAAAGCATCCAATCTTGAGTTAAAAATTGTCTGTCAGCGTTGTCTGCGTTAATTGCTCCAGTCCGAATTTGTTTAGCTTCAGCTTCCAGCCCTTGGATCACGTTAACCTTTCTCTACTAGAGTTCATTATTAAATATTTGTTCCCTGTGTAGGTACTTAGGTTGTAATCAAGTCATCCCTTAACCTTCTCTTTGTTAAGCCAAATAGTTTGAACTCCTTAAGTCTATCACTATATGGCATGTTTTTTAAACCTTTAATCATTTTCATGGCTCTTCTCTGAACAGTCTCCAATTTGTCAACATCTTTCTTGAACTGTGGGTACTGGACTCGATATTCCAGCAGTGGTTGCACCAGTGCCAAATATAGGAGTAAAATAAGCTGTCTACCCCTACTCAAGATTCCACTCTTTGTGCATCCCAGGATCACATTAGCTCTTTTGGCTACAGCTTCACACTGGGAGATCATGTTCAGTTGATTATCCCCCATAACTCCCCAAATCTCTTTCAAGAGTCACTGCTTCCCAGGATAGAGTCCCCCATCCTGCAAGTAGGGCCGACATTCTTTGTTCTTAGGTGTATACATTGAAATTTAACCATATTGAAATCCACATTATTTTCTTGTGCCCAGTTTACTAAGCGATCCAGATAATCTGAATCAGTGACCTGTCTTCGTTATTTACCTCTTCCCCAATTTTTGTCATCTGCTAGCTTTATTAATGATGATTTTGTTTTCTTCCAGGTCATTGTTAAAAATGTTAAATAGCGTAGGGACAAGAACCAATCCCTGCAGGATCCTACTGGAAACACACTTTCTCAATGACTATTCCTGGTTTACAATTAAATTTTTTCTTTGAAAGTTTTTTTCTCCAGACATCTGAGCCTTGTCTATACACAAGTTATTCTGCTTTAATTATACCTGTACTGGAAAGGGAATAAGCTATACCAGTATAAGCACATTTAGTCCAGTAATACTGCATCCTTACTTAGTTATATTGGTAAAACCGATCACTAAAATCTCCCCCCCCCCACCCCGAATCAACAAAGTGATACCACTATGGAAACTCTGTAGACCAGACTTCAGCCATAAGTGGATAAGTCTTACATCTCTCACCTGTCTGCCCTTTAGTAGTTTGAGCAATGAGAATGGGAAGGAAGATGATTAAATACAATACAGCACCTTGGAGCTGTCACTGAGCTTAATCACACAGGTTCACTTCTTACCTGCCTCATGCTCTTCATTAGTATTCTATACCTTGCCCACAGATGATGTAAAGTTATTCGTGATTCCAACAATCTGCTCACTCAAACATCACGTGGCCAAGGGCTGAGATGGCAGCTATAAGGTCTAATGGCTAAACCTAGGGTGCCCAGATGTCCTGATTTTATAGGGACAGTCCCAGTATTTGGGGCTTTTTCTTACATAGGCTCCTGTTACTCCCTACCCCCTGTACCAATTTTTCACAGTTGCTATCTGGTCACCCTAGCTAAACCAGGAATGTGGGATTCAGGAAAGCATGTGTTCTAATCCTGCCTTTGACTCACTCTGTGGCCTTGGGCAAATCATTTAACACCTTTGCCTGTATCTCCCCTTTTGTAAATTGGGGTTGAGACATCCCTCATGCATCTAGAGTCTCCCATGAACAAAGCTTGTTAAGTGCTAAGTGGTGCCATGACTGTGCTAATTAAATACATGAGCTACAGCAGCTGAGGAAGTGTGTTGCCTTCCTTGGGGTTTAAACAGCGCAGAGCCTGCCAAAATGGTGACTGGTTTTAAGTCACCTTCTGTCTAATTAAAATTGCCAACATTTTTAAACGCTGAATTATGTGCCTGTCTCGAAGGCTTTGACTGGTTTCTCTGCGGCGTGTGGAGGTTCACAGGAATGCAGGTAACTAGACACTGGATTTGCAGTCAGTGTTTATCCCAATATTCACTCCTCTTTGTCACTGTCAGTAATTCCCCTCTGCTCCTGGGATCAGTATCCCTACACTATTGCAGATGGGTCATGGTAGATTCTCCATCACTAACCATTGTTAAAGAAAACGGGCTATTTTTCGAAAAGATCTGCTCTAGGAATTATTTTGGGGAAGTTCAGTGGCCTGTGTTATACAGGAAGTCAGACCAGATGATCACAAGTGGATCCTTCTGGCTTTGTAATCTGTGAATCTATGTCCCAACCCTTTTTTATCAAAGCAGTTTAACTCTTCACTTTGTTTTCCGCAAGTTGTTCCAGCTCCTGAGCTGCTTTTGTTGCTCATCTGAATTCCTTCCAGTTTGACAACACCTTCCTTCTTACTGAGGGACCTGTGTCTGTGACGCTGTTCCATAGATCGCGTTGTACTTGTGGCACCTTAGAGACCAACAAATTTATTTGAGCATAAGCTTCCGTGGGCTAAAGCCCACCTCGTCAGCTGCATGGAGTAGAAAATACAGTAGGAAGATAGCTATACAGAGAACATGAAAAAATGGATGTTGCCATATCAACTCTGAGACTGATTAAGATGGGCTATTATCAGGAGAAAAAAATATTTTGTAGTGATAACCAGGATGGCCCATTTCCAGCAGTTGACAAGGTGTGAGTAATAGTAGGGGGAAAATTAACGTGGGGAAATAGTGCCCCAAGGACTCATTCTTTTTGCTGATACAGACTAACACGGTTACCACTCTGAAACCTGCTCCATAGATGACTGCATTAAGCCAGGAGAGAGAGAGGCTGTTGCCTACCCTATAGGAACATGTTTTGCGTATTGCAAAAGAAGGTGCCTGTAAGGTCTTGTCTACTCTGGCAAGTTTCTGTGAGTAAAGCAGCTTTCTGCGCTACAACTCCTGAGGTGTAAACACTACTAAATCACTTATTGTGCAGAAACTGCACAGTTGCAGTGCTGTTTTAAAAAAAAAAAAAAAAAACCACCCTGATGAGAGGCATAGCACTTTCTGCGCCGGGCGTACAGTGCTGCCATCAGCCTCTGGGAGGTGTCCCCCAATTCCTGTTCTCACCTCTCCGGTTATCGGTTTGAACTCTACTGCCCTGCCGTCAGGTGACCAACCGTCATCCCCACCCCGTAAATTCTTTGGGAATTTTGAAAGTCCCCTTCCTGTTTGCTCAGTGACGCATGCAGTGGTCTCGGCACATCTTTCCAGGTGATGATGCCTGCTCTGTGCACCAGGCGATCCCCTGCTTGGAGCAATACTGAGCCGCTGGACCTCATCAGCATTTGGGGAGAGGGGGCTGTCCAGTCCCAACTGCGCTCCAGCCATAGGAATTATACCACCTATGGACAGATTTCATGATGCATGACAGAAAGGGGCCATGACCAGGACACACTGCAGTGCAGGGTCAAAGTGAAGGAGCTGCAGAATGCCTACCACAAGGCACAGGAGGCAAACCACTGTTGGTGCTGCACCCATGAGCTGCTGATTCTACAAAGAGCTGGACACAATACGCGGTGGAGACCCCACCTCCACTGCGAAGGCCCTTGTGGATACGCACTTGCCAGTCAAGAGTAGACTGAGCCAGGAGGGGGAAATCTTGGGACGAAGAGGAGGAGGGGGACCCAGAGGCAGAGGATGACTTGGAGGTCAGAGATTCATGCAGCCAGGAGCTATACCTTGGAGGAGGGTAGCCAGTCACAGCTGTCGGAGCTTGGTGAAGTGCAAAGAGGAGAGGCCGCCCCTGGTTAAGTGGCTTTGAGTTTGGGAATCACTGAAGCCAGTTGTTGGGGAAGAAGGGTTGCAGAAAGCAGGCTTGTGTTTGTATGATGCATGTACCCCACATGCCTAGTCAATGGCGGAACAGGGTGTTGATTGACTCCCTCACTTCACAGGAATCTGCCTCCGAGATCTCCACGAAACGCTCATGGAGATACTGGGCAATCCGCTGCAACAGGTTCCTCGGCAGAGCTGCTTTGTTTCTCGCCCCATTAAGGGTAACTTTCCTGCACCACTCTGCCATCATGGGGCGCGGGGAGGGGAGGGCGGGAAGGACCATTGTGCACACAGGGGAGCCGCATAAGAGCCAGGGCGGAAGGCGCAATCTTGGAGAAGACCCTTCCTTGATTCTCTGCTCACCCTCAGCAGTGAGATCTTCCACAATGAACACAGCCTGTGGAAGAGGTGGGGACAGGAATGGTTATAAAGCCCCCTACAGTGCTGGCCCTCCCCACATGCCCAGTATACAGTTGGGTCCGAGAACACTGATTTCCCCTGCCCCTGCGGCTACTCACCGTTTTGGGGGTCTTGTGGCTTGTGTGTGTTTGCCTGGTATCAGCCAGTCAGTGACAGGTATGTGAATAGTGGCTGTTTTAAAGTACTGAAGCAGTGGTGAGTGTGTTGCAAACAGTATGGCTTCTGTAAAATGTTGATTTTTTACTTCAGATCTGACCTTGGGAACTCAGCCTCCCTCTTTATCGCCAGCCGAAAGGCTGCGCAGAATTAGAAAGTGGCCATGAAGAACTAAAGAGGACTCTTCTGCTTGGTGTCATGATGCACTCTGCGGCCAAAAAACAGAAATTGAATGAGTGCAGGAACAGTGAGAAGAGGGACCAAAAGGAGAAGGCAGCACATCAGAACGAAGCCACGGAGTGGCTCTTAAACATTATGGAGCACCAAGCGGACACGCTCCAGGCAGTCCTAGCACTACAAACCGAGCAGCTCCTCGCACGCTTGCATGCCCTCCCCTGCAGCCATTGTCGCAAAACTCTTTCCCATGTGTCCCCCAGACACACCACCAACACACTCTCTTATCAACCTCCTGGCTCCACTCTACCCGCAGCATTCCACTCCTCCCCTGTCACAGTCCAGCACTGCCGACTCCCAGTACCCACTGCACTCAATGCCCGTCCCTCTGCAGTTTAGCCCTGCTGAAGTACAGTACCTGCTGCACTATACTCCAAAGGGGAAGGATGGATATACCTGGACATACACAAATCTTTAATCGTCCTGGGACCCTCCCTTCCCCCATACCCCTCAGTGCAGATGTGTTTTTTTGTTTGTCTGCCTCCACCGAAGGTGGTTCTTTAATAAAAGAATTGTTTTGGTTTGAAAGCAATCTTTATTCCATTAATTGAAAGCAAACAGAGCCCTTCAAAGCAACAGGCAATTTTCTTAAACCTTCATAGTGCATTGTCTGCACCAATCACCTCCTAGCATTACAAGCACTGCACTCCCGAGCACAGCAACAAATATTAGTGGCTTGTAGCTTCAAATTGCTGCCTCAAAGCACCCCGGATCCTTATGGGCCTGTGCTGTGCCCCTCTAATAGCCCTGCTCCCTGGCTGTTCAGATTCAGCCTCCAGGCTCTGAGCCTCTGCAGTCCAGCCCTTAGTGAAGCTTTCACCCTTCCCTTCACAAATATTATGGAGCGTAAAGCACACGGCTATACGCATAGGAATATTGTCATCGGCCAGGTCCAGCCTCCCATATAGGCAGCGTCAGCAAGCCTTTAAACAGCCAAAAGCACACTCAACCGTCATTCTGCACTTGCTCAGCCTGTTGTTGAACCGCTCCTTGCTGCTGTCAAGGTGCTCCGTGTATGGCTTCATAAGCCACAGCATTAAGGGATAGGCGGGGTCTCCTAGGATCACAATGTGCATTTCGACTTCTTCTACGGTGATCATCTGGTCCGGGAAGAAAGTCCCTGCTTGCAGCTTCCTGAACAAGCCAATATTCTGAAACATGCCTGTGTCTTGAACATTTCTGGACCAGCCTGCGTTAATGTCCGTGAAATGCTCTGACGTTATTGACATAAACTGCAACCACTGTTATATATTTGCATCAAATATTGTACAAAGGTTGTTGTGTGAGGTCTATGAAAAGGTTATGATCATGCTATCTGTATGCGTGCATCATTTTTGTAGTTGAAGTTATGAATATGGGCTATGTACTTGTATCTCAAATGTGTTTTGATTCCAAGTAGCCTCAGTGAAGCATTTCATCAGCTGCTTGAGAAAGGACTATTCTCAGTAAGTGCCCAATCAAGAAATACTTAACTGGCAATGAACTTTGGGAGATGTCAATCCATATCTGAGTTTTCCTGGGAAAGTTCTAACTAACATGGAAACAATGGCATCAGCTGCAAACTGAGTCATGCATGGACATGTGACCTGCCCATGCGACTCAAGACGCTATCTTGCTTTCTGTGATTTTCTACAGTAAGAACAAAGGGGTGTCCTTTCCCGGGCAGAGAATATAAAAGGCCCTGAAAACCCCTCCATTTTGTCTTCAATCCTGATTCTGACCTCCGGAGGAACCTTGCTACAAACTGAAGCTCTGAACAAAGGACTGAATGACCCATCCCAGCGGGGGATGTTCTCCGGAGATTTGATTTGAACCTGCAGTTTATTCCATCACTGCTACAAGCCTGAACTAAGAACTTTGCCATTACTGTATGTAATTGATTCCATGTAACCAATTCTAGCTCTCATCTCTATCTTTTTCCTTTTATGAATAAACCTTTTAGATTTTAGATTCTAAAGGATTGGCAACAGTGTGATTTGTGGGTAAGATCTAATTTGTATATTGACCTGGGTCTGGGGCTTAGTCCTTTGGGTTCGGGAGAACCTCATTTTTTTTTCTTTTACTGGGGGGTATTGGTTTTCATAACCTTTGGTCCCCATAATGAGTGGCACTGGTGGTGATACTGGGAAACTGGAGCATCTAAGGGAATTGCTTGTATGACTTATGGTTAGCCAGTGGGGTAAAACTGAAGTCCTCTTTGGCTGGTTTGCTGTGCCTTAGAGGTGGAGAGCTACCAGCCTTTGGCTGTAACTGCCCTGCTCTAAGCAATTTGTCCTGAATTGATACTCTCAGAAGTGTCCCACTAACTGTTGAAAGATGGCGTCAAATGCAGACGGAGGCACAGGATTATTGGGCTGCGAAGCAATGCATCACGGAGCACTGGGACTGGACCCAGAATGCCCTGCGACCCCCTCCGCCTTCCCACAACTCTTAGCAGCTGAAGAGGAAGAGATGCTCTGTGGGATAGCTGCCCAGAGTGCTCCGCTCCAAATACCACTGCGTGAACACGCTATTGCGCTGGCAGCTGACAGTGTGAACACACAACAGCGGTTTCCCTCCAGCTCTCTGAGTGGCGCTATAACTCTGCCAGTGTAGACATACCCTGAATTTCATTGGCTGTTTTGGGGAGGTTGCTGCCCTGTGACATTACAGAATCCCATTGTGCTAGGCACTACAAACGCAGAACAAAGGCAGCCCCTAACCTCAACAACTTGTAGTCTGGGTATAAGACAGGAGACGACAGCTGGCTACAGATGGGGGAGCACAAGAAAACAATGAGACAATAATATCCCCGGAGCTGTTTTACCGAGTGACAGCTGTCTCTGAACTCTAGGAGAAGGTGTCTTTCTGGTATTTTTAAATGTAAATTTATACTTGTCTGTGTGTTTTGTACATTGTCACTTCTTTGTGTCTTACCAGTTACAGCTTACTCAAGTTGTGTCATTCTCCAGGAGACCTGCTAATGCTACATCTGCCAGTAGCAAGACAAGTGGATTGAAGGGAGTGACAGTCTAACTGCTGTCTGGTTCCTGACTGTATTTTTAATAGGTTGTGCAATGCATTTAGGCTGAATGTTTGTTCCTATCCCATGTTCCCTTCCAGCTGAGACATGCCTGTTCCTCTTCCTCTACATTCCCACCCACCCAATTTTTTTAGCTAGGTAAGAGCCATTTGCAACATGTAGAGTTGACTAGACCTCCCCTGTATACCTGCAGCCCAGGGGGCAATGAAGGGGGCCAGAGGGCCCGACCATAGATGGCAGAGGCAGCAGTGGGAAGTGGCAGCCTGTTGGCCTGTGTGGGGTGCAGGGTAGGGAGTCCGAATCTCTCATGGGGCTCTTGAGCCTGGCTGCAGCTGCTGTGAGGCCCACAATCCTCCACCCCAGCAGCCAGAGACTGAGTCCCCTGCCCCAGCTCCAGGAATCATAGCCTTGGTCTTAGGAGTTCCTGAGCAGCGTGGGACAGGGGTAGCTAGCCTGGGCCCCGCTTGGCCTCCCCCTGGGGCTGTGATTCAGGGAGCTGAGCTGCTTGGGCCCTGGCTCCCTGGGTAGAGTGGGCCCTGGCAGGTCCTGCAGCAGAGGCAGCCAGGCTCACTGCCCAGGAGGAGCCCCCCTGCCCTGGCACTCAGGCCCCCTCCTTGTGTTGTGCTTGGCTCTGGTGTGCCAAAGGGCCACAATTTCCAGGTGTGGCAGAACCAGGCAGGATGGGGTCTAGTGCCCCCACAATGGAAATTTAGTTGGGGCGGAAACACAGATCACTTCCATAATATGCCATTTTCTGTGAACGGTGCACGACTGGGGGAGAAGCAAAAGGAGGACCTGAAGGGGCCATAGCAGCACCTGGGACCCCAAAGAGCCACGTCACCTTAGTAAAATTCTGGTTCAGTCCTTGCTGCATCCCCACCCGCATCTCTGCAGCAGAGGGCTGCTCAGTTGAATGGACACACTGCCTGGAAGAAGGTGGTGGGCAAAGAAGCCTCAGCTCATAACCTCTCCTTGTCAACATGCTGGGGGCAATGGAGAATGAAAGACATAAGGCAGCCTTAACAAAAGGGGTGGGTGCTGTTGAAGTAAAGTAGAAATCTAGAGAGATCAAGGGACAAGTGAGAGGAGCCCAAAGGGCTGAAGGCAAAATATGAGGGAACATGCTCTGGTGCTAGGGCCTATGTAGCTGGAGCAGGTTCTGGGCTCAAAGCAAATTCCTGGATGTATAGTGTCTACATGCATTTTAGGAGCAAGGTAGAAAGAATGCAAACAGATGCATTTAGTGCTTGCCAGGGGTGCAGAACCTTCATTTGCTATGCACAAGTTTAATCCCAAAATACACTGTTAAACAAGAACATGTTCCATGTGTGACCTGTCAGATCTCTAGAAAGGGAATATTTCAACATCCAAATTCTGATCACTGACCTCTTCTGTCATTTCCTAACTCCTCCTTCCCGAGGCCACAGGAGCTAGTGGCCTGGGCACTGGATGTGGGAGAGCTGGGTTCTAATTCTGGCTCTGTCAGTGATGGTTGGTCTGCTTGGGGTAAGTCCCATCCCCCCCTGTCTGTGCCACAGATTCCTTTCCCACTTGTTTTCCTTGTCTAGTTACACTGGAAGTGTTTAGGGGGAAACAGGGCCAAGCCCAGGGGGCCCTGATCTTTAGTGGGGTCTCTGGATAGAACAATAATAATCATTGCTGCTATTTCTACTGCAGCAGTAGTCAGGAAGAAAAACGAGGACAATGACTTTATTTTTTTGGCTCCAGCCCTGTTCTACCCAGTGTGCTGCTTATGTGCTTCTTTCCCAACACGCTTGCTCCCCAAGAGGTTCTCCCACGGTCTCAGCAAAGTTGCAAAACTGGCTCGGCTAACTCTGTAATTGCATTACGCTGGTGGAGTTTACATCAAAAAACTGGCAAGCTCTCAGTGCTCCATGCCAGAGCGTCAGCCTGCTCACTGCAGCCCTGCCAGGGAATTATGTACCAGGTCGGGGAAACAGGGCAAATTAAACCCATTTTTCTTGTGACTTAATAGGGAGATGAAACAAAAGTCAGTCATTAGTCCCCACAATGGTTTGAATGTCGTGTTCAGTAATGTCCGGTCCTGGAGTTCAGAAATCCTGAGTCAGAACCCCAAAAAATCATGAGACTGGCCAGAAAATGGAGATTTAAACCAAGAATAAGTCAAGTTTGTCTTGTAGTTTATGAACTCTCCTGTCCCTCCTCAATATGGGCTAATTACAGCTCAACCTTAAATACCCACAATGTGCAAATATAGAGACACCATCTCTCCGATTCCTCCCCCTCCCGGTTCCCCTCATTCTGTTCCGGGAGGCCTCCAAATCCCCAAGCAGGCAGGGTCCTGCAGTTGTCCCTAGTTACAGCTTGCAAAGAAAGGCTTCCCTGGGGCTCTTATGCCCCGTCTTTTCATTCCTAAGAGTTCTTGTGTATGGGGACGGCTGTCAGGCAGCTGCTGTCAAGGCTGGAGTGGGGTGGCTGCGCTCTAAAGCTCTGTCTGGCACGGGGTGCCTGGCTCTGCAGACAGCAGCTATGTCTGCCCTCCGCACGGAAGCCTTTAGTGGCTGGCTAGGGGAACTGCTGGTGGCTCAGGCCAAATTCCTGAGCTGCCTGTTTTATATCCTGGTATTTCCCCACCCCCACCAAAAGGGCCCAAAATCATGCTGACATGGCGACTTTGGGCAGCACCGTGTTTTATTTTAAATGATTTTCCTGCCCTATATCAAATGACCTTTAATCCATGCTATTTTCCAAAACAAACTTCAATTATATTTTTCTTTATAAGAACAACTAGCATCAGCCCAGAAGTTCCTAAGCAGCCCCTCCCTGATCTCTCGTGTCATTGCAGTTTGCTGTGCCTTAAAGAAACGACTTTTGGTTTTGAACAGGTCGTTATTATACAAGCAGAAGGGGAGGGGGGAAATTGACTTGCTGCAGATTGGTAACGGGATCCAGTCCTTTTTACTTCCAGTCCATAGTTCAAAATCTACACAGGCCTGTAAGAGCCTAATCCTATGAGATTGAGTTCTTCTCACTCCCATCAGAGTTGATAAAAGTTGAGGGTGTCCAGAACCTTGCAGGATTGGACCCAAACTGACAGAAACGTAGTTGGTTGGCTCAGGCCAATTGTTAGTGGACAAGTATCCAGGTCTCTCAAATGACTGTGACAGATGGCACCAAGTGGCTCCCCTGGTTACAGTCTTAGCAGAGAGGCTACAAGTGAAACAGACCAAAGAGACAGAACTCCTTTCTCCCTCTTCGCAGCAGCTCGAAGTTGGAGGGTGGCCTGGCGGCTGGGGAGGAAGCTAGCCCTGCCGTTAACTTGCACCATCCCTGCTCTGTGAATAAGATGGCATTGGTCATCTAGCAGCACCTCCTGCATAGCACAGGCCAGAGAATCTCACCCAGGGATTTCAGCAAGAAGCCTCTAATTTCTGTTTGAGCTGCAGCATATTGTTTGCAAGACATCCTAATCTTGATCTAAAGATTGCAAGTGACAGAGAAGCCATCAGCGCACAGGTAGATTGTCTCAATGGTTAATTACCCTCACTTAATTTATTTCTAGTCTGGATCTGTCTAGTGTCAGCTTCCTACCACTGGATCTCATGCTGCCTTCTGTTAGTAAAAACGGCATCTTAGATTCACAGATCCCAAGGCCAGAAGGGACCATTGTGATCCTCTAGCCTGACCCCTTGTATAACACAGGCCATGGCACTGCCCCAAGATAATTCCTAGAGCAGCTCGAGTAGAAAAACCTCAAATCTCGAGCTAAAAATGGTCGGTGATGGAGAATGCACCACAACCTTGGGGCAACTGTTCCAGTAGTTAATTACACTCACTGTTAAAAATGTACGCCTTATTTCCAGTCTGAATTTGTCTAGCTTCAACTTCCAGCCATTTGGTCATGTTATACCTTTCTCTGCTAGATTGAGGAGCCCATTATTAAATATTTTCCCTCATGTAGGTACTTATAGGCTGAGCTGCCACACTTTAATATGCCAGACGTCTCAAGCTGTGAGTACTAAAGCATCCCTGGAATTTTTTTAATATAGATTACAATTGCCTAACTCTAAAACTGTTTTAAACCAGTGTGGGAGAATTCTAAATTAGACTTAGTCTTGCAAGATAAAGAGACAGCTGCAGCGGTACAGGAGCCAGTAAACAGAGCTGTAAATGGGAGTTTGAGGGGGAGTTTACAAGGGGAGTTTGGGGGAAAACTAAGAGAGGCAGGCAGAGGAACACACAGGCTACTGAAAGGAGTGTGCAGTGTTCCAGCAGTGTTTTGGTGCTTGTTGGGGATTTGTTATGCTGTGGGTTGTGGTGTTTTGGGTTGGTTTATGTTTC
Source organism: Gopherus flavomarginatus (assembly GCF_025201925.1). Taxonomy (NCBI): domain Eukaryota; kingdom Metazoa; phylum Chordata; order Testudines; family Testudinidae; genus Gopherus; species Gopherus flavomarginatus. Next base: position 18,227,341 of record NC_066637.1, on the reverse strand, counting down.
CCAGATTTACAGGATTTAGGTGGGAAGCCTATGACAGATACAGAAGCAACAGTTGTAGTGACCCAAGCAGTGGATGGCACAATGAAGATGACTGGATGTGGAAGCTGCAGCATGTACATGATCCTTGAGGAGTTTTGTCTGCATGAAGTGCTGCCTGATAGAGCTGATGGAAGAAAAGATCCGAGGATTGGAGATGCAGGTGGAAACTCTGGTCGAGTTCAGAAGGGGATTCGAGTGGATGATGGGGTAAAGACATGATGAGGCCGAAGGGAAAAGCTCAGACTTGCAGATGGAAGCAGGACCAAAGAACTCTGAGGGGAGACTGATAGGTGAGGAAAGTGGACCGTGGAACTGGAAGCATGTGACTAAGAGAACCGGCAGAGGAAAAGATGGGCTAGTGAAGGAGCAGTAGAGCTCAGGAACAGGTTTGCAGAGTTGCAAAATGAAGAAGGGGCACAGCAGGTGGTCGCTGAAGGTGAGAGGACAAGGAAGACAAGAAAAGCAGCTAGTCCTATAAGGAGAGGGGAAGAGCCAATGAAGATGACACCAAACATGAGCCCCAGGAGGATAAGGGATGGGTTGCAGAGGACTGCAAGGGTGAATAGGAATCGAGAAGTATACTGAAAAGAATAGACAGGCCTGTAACGAGAGCTGATCCAGAGAACAGAAGGGTGTGCTGTCTGCTAGGTGCTAAGATATGGGATGTGGACCTGAGGCTTAGGAGGATCCTAACGGGAGCGGGAAAGAATCTGTTGATTGTCCTTCATGTGGGAACAAATGATACGGCTAGATTCTCGCTGGAACATATCAAGGGAGACTATGCCAGGCTGGGGAAGACACTTAAGGAAATCGAGGCTCAGGTGATCTTCAGTGGGATTCTGCCTGTTCCTAGAAAAGGGCAACAAAGCTGTGACAAGATTATGGCGATCAACAGATGGCTCAGGCAGTGGTGCTATAAGGAGGGCTTTGGGACGTATGGCGACTGGGAAGCATTCATGGACAGAGGACTGTTCTCTCGGGATGGACTTCCCCCGAGTAGGGAGGGAAATAGACTTCTAGGATGGAGGCTGGCACAACTGATTAAGAGATCTTTAAACCAGGACTTGGGGGAGATGGTTGGAAGATGTCCAGGTAATCTCTACGCTGGAATTCAACATTGAGAGGGAAGAAAATGAAGCAAGCAAGGATACTGTTGTGGGTAGGAGAATGGACATGAGGAGGAAGGGTAATAATAATAGGAGATACACCAATCTCCTAGAACTGGAAGGGACCTTGAAAGGTCATCAAGTCCAGTCCCCTGCCTTCACTAGCAGGACCAATTTTTTGCCCTGATCCCTAAGTGGCCCCCTCAAGGATTGAACTCACAAACCTGGGTTTAGCAGGCCAATGCTCAAACCGCTGAGCTATCCCTCCCCCCAGGTACTGTAAATACAATTCTAATAGGTGATACTGGTGGTAGAATGTCTGGGCCTAATCGGGTAAAGAATGTGAGTAAAGCCAAACAGCAAGAATTAAGATGTTTGTACACAAGTGCGAGGAGCCTAGGTAACAAAATGGAGGAACTATTGTTACTGGTGCAGGAAGTGAAACCAGATATTATAGGGATACCAGAAACATGGTGGAATAGTAGTCATGACTGGAGCACAGGTATTGAAGGGTGTGTGCTGTTTAGGAAAGACAGAAATAAAGGCAAAGGTGGTGGAGTAGCATTGTATAGCAATGATGAGATAGACTGTAAAGAAATAAGAAGGGATGGAATGGATAAGACAGATTCTGCCTGGGCAAAATCACATTGGGGAAGAAGGCTACTAGAGCCTTCTGTGTGATAGTGCTTGGGGTGTGCTACAGACCGCCGGGATCTGATTTGGATATGGATAGAGACCTCTTTAATGTTTTTAATGAAGTAAATACTAATGGGAATTGTGTGATCATGGGAGACTTTAACTTCCCAGATAGACTGGAGGACAAGTGCCAGTAATAATAATAGGGCTCAGATTTTCCTGGATGTGATAGCTGATGAATTCCTTCACCTAGTAGTTGCTGAACCAACAAGAGGAGATGCCATTTTAGATTTGTTTTTGGTGAGTAGTGAGGACCTCATAGAAGAAATGGTTGTAACCTTGATTTGAGCGATCATGACCTAATTCAGTTTAAACTAAATGGAAGGATAAACAAAAACAGATCTGTGACTAGGGGTTTTTGATTTCAAAAGGGCTAACTTTAAAGAAATAAGGAAATTAATTAGGGAAGTGGATTGGACTGAAGAACTTAGGGAGCTAAAGGTGGAGGAAGCCTGGAATTACTTGACGTCAAAGTTGCAGAAACTATCATAAGCCTGCATCCCAAGAAAGGGGGAAAAACCATAGGCAGGAGTTGTAGACCAAGGTGGATGAGCAAGCATCTCAGAGAGGTGTTTAAGAAAAAGCAGAAAGCCTATAAGGAGTGGAAAATGGCAGTGATCAGCGAGGAAAGCTACCTCATTGAGGTCAGAACATGTAGTAATAACGTTAGAAAGCCCAAAAGCCATGTAGAGTTGGACCTTTGCAAAGGGAATTAAAACCAATAGTAAAAGGTTCTATAGCCATATAAATAAGAAAAAAACAAAGAAAGAAGAAGTGGGACCACTAAACACTGAGGATGGAGTGGAGGTTAAGGATAATCTATGCATGGCCCAATATCTAAACAAATACTTTGCCTCGATCTTTAATGAGGAGCTTAGGGATAATGGTAGGATGACAAATAGGAATGAGGATATGGAGGTAGATATTATCACATCCAAGGTAGAAGCCAAACTCGAACAGCTTAATGGGACGAAATCAGGGGGCCCAGATAATCTTCATCCAAGAATATTAAAGGAACTGGCACATGAAATTGCAAGCCCATTAGCAATGATTTTTAATGAATCTGTAAACTCAGGGGTTGTACCATATGACTGGAGAATTGCTCACATAGTTCCTATCTTTAAGAAAGGGAAAAAAACGTGATCCGGGCAACTAAAGGCCTGTCAGTTTGACATCTGTAGTATGCAAGGTCTTGGAAAAAATTTTGAAGGAAAAAGTAGTCAAGGACATTGAGGTCAATGGTAATTGGGACAAAATACAACATGATTGTACAAAAGGTAGATTGTGCCAAACCAACCTGATCTCCTTGAGAAGGTAACAGATTTTTTAGACAAAAGAAATGCAGTGGATCTAATTTACCTCGATTTCAGTAGGCATTTAATCCAGTTCCACATGGAGAATTATTAGCTAAATTGGAAAAGATGGGGATCAATATAAAAATTGAAAGGTGGATAAGGAATTGGTTAAAGGGGAGACTACAACGGGTCGTACTGAAAGGTGAACTGTCAGGCTGGAGGGAGGTTACTGGTGGAGTTCCTCAGGGATCGGTTTTGGGACCAATCTTATTTAATCTCTTTATTACTGACAAGGCACAAAAAGTGGGAATGTGCTAATAAAGTCTGCGGATGACACGAAGCTGAGAGGTATTGCTGACACAGAAAAGGACCGGGATATCATACAGAAAGATCTGGATGACCTTGTCAACTGGAGTAAGTAATAGGATGAAATTTAATAGTGAAAAGTGCAAGGTCATGCATTTAGGGATTAATAACAAGAACTATTGTTATAAGCTGGGGAGGCATTAGTTGGAAGTAACAGAGGAGGAGAAGGACCTTGGAGTATTGGTTGGTCACAGGATGACTATAAACTGCCAATGTGATATAGCCGTGAAAAAAGCTAATGCGGGCTTGGAGGTATTTCCAGTAGAGAGAAGGAGGTGTTAGTACTGTTATACAAGGCACTGGTGAGACCTCATTTGGAATACTGTGTGCCGTTCTGGTCTCCCATGTTTAAGAAGGATGAATTCAAACTGGAACAGATACAGAAAAGGGCTACTAGGATGATCTGAGGAATGGAAAACCTGTCTTATGAAAGGAGACTCAAAGAGCTTGGCTTGTTTAGCCTAACCAAAAGAAGGCTGAGGGGAGATATGATTGCTCTCTCTATATATATATCAGAGGGATGAATACCAGGGAGGGAGACGAATTACACTGCTCTACAGCCAAAATGCTTCTGAAATAAATGTAGTCCAACTTTACTAATTCTGGGTCACTGAGAACGAAAATGATGCTTAAAATTGTTGATTGGCTCTAGTTTTCAAGATATGCTATTGGGTCAGTATATACGACCCTTGACTTGGGAATGGCGGAGGATAAGTGAGTTATAAAGGGAAGGGATCTCAATTTAAACCAGAAATGACTAAAATACATCTTGGACTGGATCTATGAATAAATCTATGACTGGGTTTGGACAGTACTTGCTTTTTAGGCAAAACAATGAATGATGCAATCTGAAGTTGGTATTGCGTCATACATGATATGAATTGCATCATGTTATTCCTAGAAGTCATGGATGATGCAATCATAACGAAGCTTACATCACTCTGCTGAACAAATTGCCCTAGATCAGCTCTGGAAAGGTGAACTGAATGACCTTGTCAGGGATTGGAACTACCCAAGAGTAAGGCAGAGCTGTTGGGCTCCAGACTACAGCAGTGGAATCTGCTGGCAGGCTATCAGGGCAAATGGAGCCCATCACTGCTTGCAGACTATTGCTGGACAGTGACAAGAGATGCTCCATTTAATGAATACAAGAGACAAGCCAAGAAGCCCCAAGTAGACACTGAATAGGACTAAACTATGTACATAATAGCTTTTTGCCTTTTGTTTCATAATAAATTTTATTTATATAACCCTTTTGCTGATTTTTAAAGTGTTACATAAACAGGACAGGTGAAATATTATCATGTAAAGCAACCATAAACACATGAAAAGACCTAGCTTTACAATTTATGATTAAAACTCTACTATCTACACAATATACATAGACATAAAATGTAAAAACTTAAATATTTTAGAAACAGTAGCCAATCAGTTGTTTTAATTGTCATATTTGAATTCAGCACATCAAAATACATAATAAATATCACATTTTATCTCTGAAGTAGACGACTTCTCAAAAATTGTAGACTAGTGTTATTTAAGCTCAGTACCAATGTGGACACAAGAACAAATGGATATAAACTGGCTATCAGGAAGTTTAGACTTGAAATTAGATGAAGGTTTCTAACCATCAGAGGAGTAAAGTTCTGGAACAGCCTTCCAAGGGGAATAGTGGGGCCAAAAGACATACCTGGCTTCAAGACTAAGCTTGATAAGTTTATGGAGGGGATGGTATGATGGGATAGCCTAATTTAGGCAATTACTTCATCTTTGACTACTAGCGGTAAATATGCCCAATGGCTTGGAATGGGATGGGATCTGAGTTACTACAGAGAATTCTTTCCTGGGTGGCTGGCTGGTGAGTCTTGCCCACATGCTCAGGATTTAGCTGATCGCCATATCTGGGGTCAGGAAGGAATTTTCCTCCAGGGCAGATTGGCAGAAGCCCTGGGGGTTTTTCGCCTTCCTCTGCAGCGTGGAGCACGGGTCACTTGCTGGAAGATTCTCTGTACCTTGAAGTCTTTAAACCATGATTTGAGGACTTCAATGGCTCAGACACAGGTTTGTTACAGGAGTGGGTGGGTGAGATTCTGTGGCCTGCATTGCGCAGGAGGACAGACTAGATGATCATAATGGTCCCTTCTGACTTTAAAGTCTATGTTCTTCTTCGAGTGATTGTTCATATCCATTCCAGTTAGGTGTGTGCGCGCTGCGTGCACGTTCGTCGGAAGACTTTTACTCTAGCAACACTCGGTGGGTCAGCTGGCGTCCCCTGGAGTGACGCCGCTATGGCACCGGATATATACCCCAGCCGAGATGTTCAGCGGCAAGGGACCTGATCGCCTTGACAGACTCGGCACTGCCTCTACCCCCGGCACCGCCGGTGAGGGTAATTCAATCCATAGGCAAGCCGACCTTGATTAGACCACCCTCTGTCGGCACAGCGGACTGGCACCGCTCACGATCGCGGTCCCGCATACGCTCCAAGTCCAGACGGCGCTCCCGCTTTCGACACTGCTCACAGTCCCAGCACCATTCCACTACACGGTACTGGTCAGACTCGCGGCACCGGTCAGTATCCCGTTCACCGGCTCACTACTCACGGCACCGCTCCAGATCTCGGCACCGCTCCAGGCACTGTGCCTCCCGAAGCCATTCACGATGCCGAGATTCAAGATCTCGGTCGACCTCCCAGCACCGATCCGGTCACAGGTCCCAATCTCGCTCCCGGTACCGACATGCTTCCCGGCACCAGTCCCCGATACGTAGGGGAGCGAGGTCCATTGGAACGTCTGCCCAAGGCTTCTCTGCTCCTCCATGGCCATCCAGACATACGTCGGTGTCGTCCCACGTGGACAGCTGCTATGCCCAAGACCGCGATTCGGATGTGCCCACCGGAGTTTTCCAAGAAGCCCGGTCTCAGGACCCAGAACCTCACCAGTGTTCCTTTTGGACACCTTGGGTATACCACCAGGCCCGAGGTGCTCCGTTAGTTCCGGCCCGCTCTGCTTCATCAGAGCACCAAGCACCAGAGGCCACAGTTAGCCGTCCTCTTCCACCCGGGACGGAAGAACCGCTAGTCCACCCACCCGGTTCCCCGGTACCGCTGGAGCAGGAACCGGCGCAAGAGCAAGATGCCATACAGGACCCACTCATCCCTGGCATTGCATCTTCTTCCTCTCCAGATGAGGCAGTGGCAGGGACTTCCTCCTCGGGGCCGCCTCCAATAGACCTAAGAGCCCATCAGGACCTCCTCAGGAGGATAGCGCTCAATATGAACTTCCAGGTGGAGGAGGTCCCAGAGGTCGAGGACCCTGTAGTGAGCATCCTGTCGGCAGATACCCCCACTAGAGTGGCTTTGCCCTTCATCAGGACCATCCAAGCCAATTCCAACACCTTATGGCAGTCCCCAGCCTCCATCCCCCCTACGGCAAAGGGGGTTGAGCGTAAATACATGGTATCCTCTCGGGGGTACGAGTATCTATATGTCCACCCTCCTCGCTAGTTGTCCAATCGGTCAACGAGAGGGAGCACCATGGCCAACAGGCGCGAGCCCCAAAATCAAAGGAGGCTAGGCAAATTTACCTACTCGGCTGCAAGGTGTATTCGGCAGGTGCCCTACAGCTCCAGGTGGCAAATCAGCAGGCTCTACTGAGCCGATATAGCTACAACACCTGGGCGGAGGTGGGTAGATTCACAGAACTACTCCCCCACCCCAGACTCCCACCAGGCTTCACTAGAGGAAGGGAGAAAGGTGGCCAGAACCTCCCTCCAGGCTTCACTAGATGCGGCCGACTCGGCAGCCAGAACTCTGGTCTCCGGTATCACCACTATCCCTGACGACAGACGCGTCATCTCTCGGATGGGGGGCTCACCTCGGACACCTTTGTACCCAGGGCCTCTGGTCATCACAGGAACTGGCTCTTCACATAAATGTCCGAGAGCTGAGAGCGATCTGCCTGGCGTGCCAGACATTCCAACAGCATCTACACGGCCGTTGTGTCTCTGTGTTTACAGACAACACAACGGCCATGTACTATATAAACAAACAGGGAGGGACTCGATCTTTCTCCCTCTGTCAGGAGACCATCCGACTCTGGGACTTCTGCATAGCCCACTCGATAGACCTGGTAGTGTCCTTTCTCCCAGGGGTTCGGAACACTCTGGCGGATCAGCTGAGCAGATCCTTCCTGTGTCACGAATGGTCAATAAGACCAGACATTATTCATTCGGTCTTCCAGAGGTGGGGCTTTCCCCACATAGACCTATTCGCCTCTCGCACGAACAGGAAATGCCAAGTGTTCTGCTCCTTCCAGGGTCTTTCACTGGGATCGATCTCAGACGCATTCCTCATGTCGTTGAAGCACCGGCTGCTCTATGCCTTCCCACCGTTCCTGCTGATTCACAAAGTCCTGATAAAACTCCGCAGGGACAGAGCGCACCTAATCATGATTGCACCAGCGTGGCCCAGACAGCACTGGTACACCACACTGCTCAACCTGTCCATAGCCAGCCCAATTACCCTGCCACTCCACCCAGACCTCATAACGCAGGACCACGGCAGTCTCCGCCACCAGGACCTGCAGACCCTTCACCTCACGGGGTGGCTCCTGCATGGCTAAACAAGTCGGAGTTACACTGCTCCGCTCCGGTACAACATATACTCCTGAGTAGCAGAAAGCCTTCCACTCGGTCAACGTGTCTGGCCAAGTGGAAACGTTTCTCCTGCTGGTGTGAAACGCAGAATGCTACTCACTCTGAGGTCTCGATCCCCACTATCTTGGACTACCTCTGGTCCCTTAAGCAGCAGGGCCTGGCGATATCTTCTTTGAGGGTGCACTTGGCGGCCATCTCCACATTCCATCCAGGAGAGGGTGGCCACTCCGTGTTTTCCCACCCTTTAGTTACTAGATTTCTCAAGGGCCTGGAGTGCCTCTACCCCCAAGTACGCCACCCTGCCCCTACCTTGGACCTCAACCTAGTCCTAAACAGGCTTATGCTTCTGCCATTTGAGCTGTTGGCAACTTGCTCACTGCTATACCTGTCCTGGAAGACAGTTTTCCTAGTAGCCATTACATCGGCCAGACGGGTCTCCGAACTTCGAGCACTTACAGTGGACCCACCGTATACTGTCTTTCACAAGGACAAGGTACAATTGCGACCACATCCGGCGTTCCTCCCTAAAGTGGTGTCGGCCTTCCATACCAATCAGGACATCTTCCTTCCAGTCTTCTTCCCGAAGCCTCATTCATCCCGACAGGAACAGCAGTTACACTCATTAGATGTCCGTAGGGCGCTCACTTTTTATATCGATCGAACGAAGCCCTTCCGAAAATCCCTCCAACTCTTCGTTGCAGTGGCGGACCGGATGAAAGGCCTACCTGTCTCCTCCCAGAGGATCTCCTCTTGGCTGATGGCATGCATATGCACGTGCTATGACTTGGCTCATGTCCCCTCAGGCCATCTCACTGCACATTCTACCAGAGCTCAGGCTTCATCAGCCGCCTTCCTGGCCCATGTTCCAATCCAGGAGATATGTCACGCAGCTACCTGGTCCTTGGTCCACACCTTTGCTTCGCACTATGCTCTGGTCCAACAATCTAGAGATGATGCAGCCTTTGGCTCAGCGGTTCTGCACTCTGCCACATCTCACTCCGACCCCTCCGCCTAGGTAAGGCTTGGGAATCACCTAACTGGAATGGATATGAGCAATCACTCGAAGAAGAAAAGATGGTTACTCACCTTTGTAACTGTTGTTCTTTGAGATGTGTTGCTCATATCCATTCCAAACCCGCCCTTCTTCCCCACTGTCGGAGTAGCCAGCAAGAAGGAACTGAAGGGCCGTTGGGTCGGCAGGGGTATATATCTGGTGCCATAGTGGCACCACTCCAGGGGGCGCCCAGCCGACCCACCGAGTGTTGCTAGGATAAAAATCTTCCGACGAACGTGGACGCGGCGCGCGCACACCTAACTGGAATGGATATGAGCAACACATCTCGAAGAACAACAGCTACAAAGGTGAGTAACCATCTTATTCTAAATTAGACGTAGTCTTGCAAGATAAAGGGGAACTGATCACAGAGGTAAAAATTAATGGTAGCCAAGGTACAAGTGAACATGACTTGATCACATTTGTAATGTGCAAACAGAATAAAGTCCAAACCAGTAATATGTAGTGTGACGGGGCAAGGCCAGATGGCTATAGGAAAGTAGTGAGAAACAGGTATGTTAGCCCCAGGCTGAACAAATCCCTGTTACCATGGTAACCAAATGGCAGTTGCTCCAGGTTAATCAAGACACCTGGGGCCAATTAAGATCCTTCCAGAAAGCAGTGGAGACAGCTAGGTTGATTGGGATACCTGAAGCCAATCAGGGGCTGGCTGGAACTAGTTAAAAGCCTCCCAGTTAGTCAGGGAAGCACGCATGTCAGGAGCTGTGGGAGGAAGATGTGCTGTTGGAGAGACTGAGCAGTACACACCATATCAGGCACAAGGAAGGAGGCCCTGAGGTAAGGGGGAAGTGAGGACTGCTGTGGGGAAGTAGCCAGGGACTTGTACGTGTCCTGTTTCTAAAAGGTCAGCTACCATAGCTGATACTATTAGGGTCCCTGGGCTGGAGCCTGGCATAGAGAGCGGGCCTGGGCTTCCCCCCTGATTAATCACTGAGACTGGGAGACAACAGAGACTGTGCAAGGAAGGATAGCTTCTCCTCACCTCCCTCACTGGCTTATGATTAAAATGGCTCAGTAGGCTGTGATCCTTGCCTCTAGAGAGAGTAGGGCTACGTGAAAGGTCACAGTGAGCCTCTGAGGCTAGAGAAATCGGCCAGGAAACACACGACCCACGGAGACAAGGACAGAGCTTTGTCATAGTATACTTTGTGCTTTAAAAGGGCCAATTTCACAAAGCTGAAAAACAGATATCCTCCAAGTCAGCTGGGAGGAAGAAAGTACTCAAAACTGTTCTTAAAAAGAATTCCCAATTATCATTCACATTTTACTAAATGACTCAAAAGCCACAATTGTGGAAGAAGGCCTTATTGGTTTAGAGGGGAAGTGAAATTGTGTGGGTGAATAAAAACAACAAATGGAATAAAGGGAAAGTTGAAAGTAATAAATATATTTCAGAAGCTAGAAATTGTAGAAAATTGATAAGGGAAGCAAAGGAACACAACGAGAACTCTATGGTTGGCAGAGTTAAAGACAATAAGAAGGCGTTTTTAAAGTATATTAGAAACAAAAAAGAATGCTGGCAGTGGTGTGTGTCCATTACCAGATGGAAATGGTAGATTTATCAATAACAATGCAGAAAAGGCAGAGGTGTCCAATAAATAGTAATGTTCTATATTTTGGGGGTGGAAAATGGATTATGTAGTCATATAATGATAACAACACTCTTTCCATTCCACTAGTATTTCAGGAGGTTGTTAAACAGCAGCCACTAAAGTTAAACACTTTTAAATCTGCAGGTCCAGATAACTTGCATCTAAGAGTTTTAAAAGAGCTGGCTGAGGTGCTCACTGAACCATTAGTGTTGATTTTAAGTAAACCTTTGAACACAGGGGAAGTTCCAGAAGACTGGATGAAAGCAAATGTTGTGCCCATACTTAGAAATGATAAACAGGATGACCCATCTAGGCCTATCAGTCTGACATGGCTCCTGCTTAAGATAATGCAGCAGCTGATATGAGACTAAATTAATAAAGAATGAAAGGAGGGTACTTAATGCCCCATCAACATGGATTTATGGAAAACAGAGCCTGTCAAAGTAACTTGGGGTTATTTTTTATGAGATTACAAATTTGGTAAGGCACTTGACTTGGTACTGCATGACATTTTAATTTAAAAAACCAGAATGATACAAAATTAACATTAAATGGCTTGAAAGGTAACGACTCAAACGGTCTCAATGTAATTGTAAATGGGGAATCAGGAGCGAGCAGGTGGGTTTCTCATAGGGTCCAGCAAGGATCTATTCTTGGCTTTACGCTATTTAACATTCAATGACCTGGAAGAAAACACAAATTACCACTAATAACATTAGTAGATGACCCAAAAATGGGGGAATAGTAAATAATGAAGAGCCCAGATCACAAATACAGAAGCAAACCCTATGCCTTTTAATATAGCTAAATGTGTACATCTAGGGCGCAAGGTGGGCTACACTTACAGGATGGGGGATGCGGGGAAGCCATGATTCTGAAAGTTGGGGATCATGGTAGATAACCAGCTGAACATGAGCTTCCCAGTGCCCAAAAGGGCTAAGGTTATCTATCCTTGGATACATAACCAAGGGAATCTGAAGTAGAGGTAGAGAAGTTATTTTACCTCTGAATTTGGCACTGGTGCAACCACTGCTGGAATATTGTGTCCAGTTCTGGTGTCAACAAGTCAAGAAGGCTGTTGATAAATGGGAAAGATGTGGATTTTGGAGAAGAGCCACACTCATTATTAAAGGATTAGAACATATGCCTTATAGTTAAGGCTAAATTTTTTTCACAGTTATTTTCTGTAAAAGTCATGAACAGGTCACGGGCAATAAACAAAAATTCCCGGAGCCTGTGACTTGTGCGTTATTTTACTAAAAATGCAGAGTCCAGCAAGACCAGGACAACGCGGGGCTGGGGCACATGGCCCCCGCCCAGCCTGCGATGCCGCAGGAGTGGGGCATGCAGACCTGGCTGCCCCCGCCAAGCGAGGGAGGCCACGGGGCTGGGGCGCACGGCCTCTGCCAAGCCAGGGACACTGGCTCTGGAGCGTGTGGTCCCGGCTGCAGCCCGGGATGCCACGGGGCTGGGGCGCACAGTCTGGCCTCCTCCTGAAGCCCGAGAAGTCCCAGACTCGGTGATGGCCCTGCCCTGCCGGAGCTCGCGGGGTCCCCCTCCCTGGCTCACCAAAGGGCAGCCGGAGCCGGCCCCGCTGAAGTCCCCCGTAACCCCAGAGGGTTTTCCTGAGCGAGGGGTGCAAGGAGCCGGGGCCCCCGTCCTCCCCCTGTGCCCTGGGGGGGAGCATGGGCCGAGCCACAGCCCAGAACCCCCGCAGTGCGCGGAGAGCTCGGCCCGGGGGTCCGAGCCCGGGGGCCAAGGCTCCCCGCGCCCCGCCACGGGCCGGCTCTGGCTGGGAGAGGCCGCCGCCTGCCCCCGCCTCTGCCGCCGCGTCTCCCCGCCCTCCAGCTCCGGCCCCGTCACGAGGGCGGCCGCGGCGCTGCGCTGCCTCCCCTGCGCCGCCCGGGCTCCCCGCACACGGCGGAGCGGGCCGAGGGGCCGGGCCGGGCCTGCCATGGGCGCGCCGGGGCTCAGCTGAGGGGCCCCCCGAGCCGGCAGGACGGAGCCCCGGGGGGGCGGCGAGCGGCTGAGGCCGCCGGGCCGGCGCGGGAGGAAGCGAGCGGCCGCCGGGGGCAGCGCCATGGAGCCCGGGGAGGTGAAGGACCGGATCCTGGAGAACATCTCCCTGTCCGTCAAGAAGGTGAGAGCGGCCGGGCCTCGTGTCCCGCAGCATCCCGGGCCGCTGGCCCCCGCCCTGCCTGGCCCGGCCCCCTCCCGGTACCGGCTGCAGCACAGTCCGGTGGGGTCAGCTTCGCCCCCATCGCCGGCCCCCCAGCCCCCAGCTCTTTCCAAGCCATTGCCCTCCGCCTCTGGCTGTTGTTTACGGGAGGCTGGGCTGGGCAAGTCCCAAGTGGGCAGCTTCATGGCTGGTGCCAGCAGTGGGGACGCTGGTGTAGGCAGGACTCCCCGCTCAGCGGGGTTTGTAACACCGCCTTGTCCGGCGCTGAGCGGGGGTTAAACGCACACAAGTGCCCTGGGACTCCAGCCCGCGGAGCTGCAGTGGGGTTGGCCGCAGTGGAAATAATTTCCAAACCAACCCCCGGTTTAGACTCAGCCTTGACGTGCACAAGTGATAACAACCCGACCACAGTCAAATAGCAAAAGTCCCAGCTTGGGCTACAACTCAGCCCTCTGGCCACTGCATATGGAGCTCTACTTCCTCCAAGGCATCACTCTTCCTGAATTCGTTGGTGTCTGACTTGGGCCCTCAGTCTCCAGCCTTCCTGTTTTACTCCATAATATACCTTAGTGTGAGATCAGAAGAGCTAGTTAATCCCCTGCCTGCTGGAACTCGGGTAGCACCCTTCTAGACCCTGGCACGGCCCAGACAGAGATCTGAAAATTCACCTTAAGCCTGACTTCCATCACCCTCGGCTCTTCTCGTCCTGGTCTTTCCTGAGCAAGGCTGCTGATCATTCTGAATTGTCATACTGTGTAGCATGGGTTTCAATATCAGTAAGAGAGTATTGGATCTCTGGTTTCAACACCACTCTGAGCCCTCTAGTCATACAGAAAGCTTACTTTAATATTTCCACCCGTTCGATTTATACAGAATAGCCAGGACTACACCCAGCATGCAAAGGCTGAAACAAATGATGAGTAGGAGTGAGGGAAAGCACCAGTGAAATCTAGGGCCAATAGTTCCAGTGCCTGACTCTGCTGCTTCTCAAAACTTCCTAAGCAATAACTTGTAAAAGCAGCAAAGAATCCTGTGGCACCTTATAGACTAACAGACGTTTTGGCGCATGAGCTTTCGTGAAGTGGCGACTCACTGACGAAGTGGGTATTTGCCCAGGAAAGCTCATGCTCCAAAATGTCTGTTAGTCTATAAGGTGCCACAGGATTCTTTGCTGCTTTTACAGATCCAGACTAACACGGCTACCCCTCTGATACTAAGCAATAACTTGAAATTGACCTGATACTTCTTAGTTTTACTGTTTCCTACAGGTTCTGAATAGCAACGGTGAAACATGACCAGATTTTTGTCAGCTTCACATTGGGAAACCATGGGGCAAGGGCAGAGACACTGGAGATTCTGTGCTGCTGACTGGGATGTTCTGCATCAGGGCACATTCAGGTTTCAGAGCAGCAGCCGTGTTAGTCTGTATCCGCAAAAAGAACAGGAGTACTTGTGGCACCTTAGAGACTGGATTGGTCTTGCTTTGAGCAGGGGGTTGGACTAGATACCTCCTGAGGTCCCTTCCAACCCTGTCATTCTATGAAATTTATTTGAGCTTAAGCTTTCATGGGCTACATCCCACTTCATCGGATGCATGTAGTGGATAATACAGTAGGAAGATATATGTATACAGAGAACGTGAAACAATGGGTGTTACCATACACACTCTAACGAGAGTGATCACTTAAGGTGAGCTGTTATCACATTCAGTGTGTTATCTTCACAACCATAAGGGCTAGAAAGACAGGGCTTGATTCAGATTTGATACTAGTGTTACTTGCTTGCCTTCAGTGGACTTTTGAGTTTCTCTGGTGTGAGATCAGAACCAGGCCATCAAGCTTTTTCAGAATGAAAGGAGCCAGTGAATTGTACAGAAGTTGGTATTGGAGGTCCATTAATTTACCTGGGAGAGCATCCCACTGGCAAGTGGATTTGTGAAGCCCTGGAAAGGAGGCAAGGATACTTCTTTATTCCCCTCCCGCTCAATGAAGTAATTAATGATCATGTGCCAAAGTATCATCAGTAGGTGAAAAATGTAAGGGAGTCAACTTGATTGGAAAGAGTAATTTACAAAGTTACAGCTCATTTAAGAAAAGTGACAGAACATAGACCAGTGGATCACAAGAAGGGCCTTGTTGAACTATCTTTTTCAAATCCTAGTGGAAGAATGTTAATTTGCCAAGAGAAGTTGTATCTTAGGTATGTAAAATGAGGGGGGGAAATACCACAATGACACAATACCATACTTGTTTGAATGACTAAACATGGCAATTCTTGGTGTATTTAGCCTGCCAGTTCTGCATCATTAAAGGCCAGGAGAGTTTTGCTGTTGACTGCAATGGCACAGGCTCGAGTCCCAAACGTACAGAGGGATGGGCAGAGATTCAGAGTTAAAGAAATGTAAATTGTCGGCTTCATCCTGAGGGGTGCCAAGTGTCCTTGACTCCCGCTGACTTGTTGAGAGGGCTCCGCACTGGCAGAATAGGCCCCCACTTGCTGTAACTGGAGCAAGAATGCTGTGTATGACCTTTCTCCTTAATTGGCGGTGTACAACGGGCATTGCCTTTGGGAGTATAGGATTGTCTACTGTTTCAAATCAGGTATCTGGGGGAATTGTGAGTGATGGGTTGATTTACTGTCTGTAGTTTGTCAGCTCTGTCTTCCCTATTAGATACCAGTTCATTCAAAGGAGTTTTTCTGGAGATTATTTGGACATCTTAGTGATATGGATTTCAGTGTTTCTCTTTAGCTGCTCCTGCTTCTCTCCCTAGCACCTGGCAGGCCCAAGCAGGCATATGCACCCTACTTCCAGCTTCAAGAAAGGAATTATGTTAATTGTGGCAATTTATGGATTATTGTTTTTTTAAAATGAACATAGGATTTGCCAAAGCCACAAGGCCATCACTGCTGGGGTCTGAAGATCTCTGCACAGCCACATGCAGTCAGTGACACCGTAAGCTTCCTCAATGGGTTCCTCAACCCTGGGATAGGTGGGGCACTTCTAGAGGTGACAGAGAAGAGTAGAAGTTGCCACTCTGCCATGGTTATCGTATGTACTGGGGCACTGGGTACTCACAGTACAGGAACAAATGAACGCAGTACAAATGCCTAGATTTCATATATGCTCCTGAACAACCATCAGCTGGTAGCCACATGCAATCAGTGATGACCTTGGTCACATTCAAACCGGTGACCCAAATGTGTCCCATTATCAGAGTTCTGTGCCATCCTGGTAGCTGCAGACTCCATTTGCAGAGGAGGAATTTGTTATCTGCCTGGCTCAAACTTGGTGCCAGGATGTGGATTCCCAGTGCTGCCACTTTCAAAAGTTAAGAAATCATGAGCAAGGCCCCAAATTGTGGTTTTTGATCCATCTCCAGGCGTGGTGTGACAATGGCAGTGTTGCCTACTTTTGCCAATCCATAACGTGGGTCTGGCCTGTGGTGCAGGAGCTCTCACTGAAAGACCCACCTGAGATCAGATCACACCACTGCCTGACTGGTGCAGGGGGCTTCCTGCTGCTCTCCAAGCTCCCAAACTGCCCATTTTTAATTCTGTCCCCTTCAGCCCTCTGTCAATTCTCTGCCCCTCAGCCCTGCATCAGTTAAATCTCTGCCACACATCTGCCCTAGACCTACATCAACTCGGCACCCCCCTCCAAGCCCCACATCTACCCTTCCCCCTAGCAGTCCTGCTTCTCCTATAGCTGTGGAGACTTTTCACCCCCGGGGCTTGGGAGAAGGGTGAGTGGGGAGGGAGAAGGGCAGCTTCGGTGGTTCTTCACCCCGCCACCAGGCTTTGGGACCAGCTCCAGTGTGGTGTTCTCCTTCTCCCAGGCCTGGTGTTGAAGGGGCTGAGAGGAGGAGGAGAGATCAGCTGACTCATTTTTCATAAGAGAGGAGTGGGGAGATGGTGGTAGATCTTCCTTCCTCTGCTGGAATCTATCCCTCCACCCCCATCCTGTGGACGTGGTACCTGCTGCTCCCTCTCCTTCCTCTGCCCTTACCCCAAAACTTCTCTCTGCTCCTGGAGGATGAGCTTTGCCTGGATCCTGCAGCTGCTCGGATTGCCTGTTCTTTCCCAGGAGAGAAGTGGTGAAGGCAGCTGTTCAGAGCGGATTTCTTCCTTGGCAGTCTGATGCTGCAGCTTCTGGCTTCACTGGGAGGCTGCCTGCAGTGGCAGCCCAAATCCGGGTACTCTGAGTAATATGATGAGAACTGGAACCCACCCTTGAAGGGAGACAGTGGGGTGAGATGGCTCAGCGTGCCAGCCTCCATGGCTTATGCTCTCTGGTCTACAGGGCCCGTTCCAGCACAGACTGATTCCTCCCAGTTACACGACATGATTGACTGAACTGACCACATGTACCGTACCATGTGGAGGTTAATGACTGTCTGGAATCTGCCTAGAATTGACATGGTTATCACCTTTATTTTGACAAATGCTATCTCAGGAGTTGTGCGGGGCGGGTCTGTGGCCTGCAGCATGCAGGAGGTCAGACGAGATCAGTGGTTTTCGAATGCGGATCGCGACCCAGTTCTGGGTTGCAGAATAGAAGGCAGTGGGTCGCGGCAGCTCTGGTCAGCACTGTTGACGGGCCATTAAAAGTCCCGTTGGCAGTGGGGCCTGGCTAAGGCAGGCTAGTCCCTAACTGTTGTGACACTGCGCTGCGCCCTGGAAGCGGCCAGCAGCAGGTCCAGCTCCTAGGCAGGGGGGCCATGGGGCCGGCTAATGGAAGCTGGGGGGCGCTGCCTGCGGGCGAGAGCTGCGCAGGGCTGCTTGTGTGCCTCGGCCTAGGAGCCAGACCTGCTGCTGGTCACTTCCAGGGCACAGCACAGTCCGCGATGCCAGGACAGGCAGGAAGCCTGCCTTAGCACCCCGCTGCGCCGCTGACTGGGAGCTGCCCAAGATAAGCCTGTGCCCCAACCCCACTCCCCAATCCCCAGCCCCATACCAGAGCCTGCACCCACAGCCCTGACGCCCTCCTGCACCCCAGCCCTGAGCCCACCCCAAACCCAGGTCCCCCTCCTGTACCCCAAACGCCTCATCCCTGGCCCCACCCCAAAGCCTGCACCTCCAGCCCACAGCCCTGACCCCTGCCCTAGCCCAGAGCCCCCTCCCACACCCTGATCCCCTCACCCCTGGCCCTGCAGCCCTCACCCCCGCACCCCAACCCTCTGCTGCAGCCACACCCCAAACCCCTCATCCACAGCTCCATTGGGTCGCAGGCATCAACACTTTTCTTCAGCTGGGTTGCCAGAAAAGAAGTTTGAAAACCCCTGGACTAGATGATCATGAGTGTCCCTCCTGACCTTAAAGTCTGCGAGTCTTTGAATCCTCAGCATTTGCTATATGTTTGCCTTTGTACTGACTATGGTGCCACTTCGCTGTAGCTTTTACTAGCCCTGCAAATGCCGAGCAGCCTCGGCAGCCCAGTTTGTGATTCGTGCCTACAGGCCAGCTCAAAAAGGGCCGGGGCTTTTTATAACCTCTTCAGTTGAGACATTTTGTTGACTTACGGTAATAATCTATGGGTAGCAAAGTGCTCTGGTCCTTTCCGCTCATGCTGTTGATCTTGGGAGCTAGTATTTTTGTGTATTGTACCAAGAATCCTCTACTGACAAGAGTCCATTGAGTGATTTACACCTCGTTATGACGTCCAGAAGGCTTCACTTGAAACCTCTTGACTTATGAAAAGACCTTTCTCTCTTGTGGGCCCCTCACAAAAGGGGAGGTGACTCTAGAGAAAGTGTAGCTTCAAAATGTATCCTGTACCTTCTGCTGCCCTTTGAAAGAATCACCTGGAGTCCATCATCTGTATGAGGTTTTATTAATGTCAAGCTGCTGCCTACTTATTGTCCATGTTTCATCCATTCTATGTGCACTGTAGCCCAGTTCTTCAGCTGCATTTTTGTGTTCCCCTGATCCTGCACCAGCTGTATGTTGGCCCAGTCACCTGATGTTAGTTACAGCAGCTGCTAATTGTGCTGAAGGGAATGTAAATAGGATCACATCCTCTCTCTGCCGGTACTGTCCCCATCTGCTAGTGGAGAAAGCAGCAATGGTATTTTGAACCTACATAGTTCTGCAGACGGCTGGTGCAAACCTTTTCTCATGATGAGGATGACTTGTTAGGTGAAATTGTAACTGTATTGCTGTGAATCTGATACAGTGAACGGTAACTGACATCCTTTGGTCTCACTGCTTCTGATCTACCATGGCTCCTACGCATGATGCCAGGTCAGCAATCTTCAGAGTAATCAGGAGGATGGAAACTCGTTGTCTGGGATAAAGAAATAGCATTTGAACAGCAAGCTCTTATCATTCCTTGGCTGTTTCATATTCATTTTAGCTTCAGTCCAGGATATCATATCACCAGACAGATTCAGACAAACGGGAGGGAATTCAGAGAAGAGCAACAAAAATAATCAAGAGGTCTGTAGAGGCTGACCTGTGAGGCGACATTAAAAGTGCTTAATCTGTATTGTTTGACTAAGTGATGGCTAACAAGGTGAACTTTGAAGGAAGCAGACAACCAAGACGGTAGAAGAATTACTACTTGCTGTGACTAGGAATAGTGGAATGAAATTGAGAGAGAAAAAACATCTCTAGCTGCTGGGATTCTGTGAAAGATTCCTGCAGTGCTGATCAGATTGATGAAAAATCAAAGGCTGCTTCTTTCTATAAAGAGATACGTTAGTACCTACATGATTTGCAGAAGCTTGTTGTTTAGCCATCTTGCTGTTGATCAGATTTCATTATTCTAGTTTTAGCAGTAACAGACTCCTGAAAACCAGTTAGCTTGTTCTCGCAGTGATTTCCAACCTTGCTTGTTTTCTCTCCTGTGGAACCTGTGCCTCTGTTGTGCTCAAGAACTTGTCACTCTGTAACATCGGGAATGCTCTCCATTGCAGTCATGGGCCACCCCTAAGTCTTGATCATCTGTATCTGATAAACTGTACCAATGGCAGCTATTCAGACCTGGCTGTCAAGACTAGGGTGTGTTTCAGGCCTTATTTAAGATGCCAGCCACATGTGCGATGACCAGTTAAGAGGCTGCTGTCTAGTACATGCAAACAGGTGTCTCCAGCACAAGTTAAAACCAATCTCCAGTTCATGTCTGGCTGCAACAGGGCTGTTTGTATAGATCCAGTGCAAACAATTGGTGCCTGGAGTCGAATCCGTCTGCCAGAACTAGCAAACCTAACCAAACAAAGTCCCTTGGGTTTGAAAATCCACATGTGTAGGACACCCTGGAACAGAACAGTTCTAATGGAAGAAAATGACATGGGGGGGGGGCTCGGGAGAGCTCCTAAGTAGATGGAGCCTGGATATGAATAATGAGACAGAGAAGTTGTAAGCTTCAGATTCCACCCTGTTGCTGAATGCTTAAAATTGTAGGGGCTTTGTGTTCTGTTCCAAGCTGTACAACTTCTGCCCTCTGTGGGTTCAGCACCCTGTAATCAAGGCTCCTGTTCTGGTCCACCATGAACATGCATCTGTCTCTCTCCAGGCTGTTTTGTCATCAGTGAAAATTGTTTCTCAGGTGGTAATAAGCTATTCAGGGAAAGCCTGAGAGCAGATCTCTGGACAATAGCACTATTGATTAGAGTGCAAGTTGTGTTGGTTACCTCTGTTCTGGGGTGAGAAATAGAATGCTGGGATCATGGCTTTGTCACATGCTTGTTCTGAGAAATGTTGGGTCCGATCAGGTGACCAGAAGTGTGCACCTGCTCCTGGATACCCCAACCTCTCCTGCCTATGCAAAAGTGAAGAGACTTCCAAGTTTTGCACGTTTTTTCATTTCACAGTCGTCTCTATGACTCTTGCTGGGAGAAGCGAGTTTGGTTGGAACCCCGAAGATCAGAGGATTGATTGGCTAATTGGGTTGATCTTCAGGAGCAAAATGAGATTCTCCATCTCCCTAGTCAATTGAATCTCTACCTCAAGAACTGAGATCCAATAAAACAGACCTGGAATAAGTAGTAACGACAGCGAGGGCATTGCTACGGGAGCTGTTCGCTGAAGAAACACGTTCTAGTCTCTTTGCTGCGTAGCTGGCCAGAGTCGCTTTGCTGTCCTTCGAAATTCACTTCATTTACTATACAGCTTATTAATGAACATAAGACTGCAAAGAGTTACAAAGGGATCTCACAAAACTGGGTGACTGGGCAACAAAATGACAGATGAAATTCAATGTTGGTAAATACAAAGTAACGCACGTTGGAAAACATCATCCCAACTATACATATAAAATGGTGGGGTCTGAATTAGCTGTTACCTCTCAAGAAAGAACTTGTCGTCATTGTGGATAGTTCTCTGAAAACATCCACTCAATGTGCAGTGGCAGGCAAAAAAGCGAACGGAATATTAGGAATGATTAGGAAAGGGATAGATAATAAAACAGAAAATATCATAATGCCTCTGTACAAATCCATGGCATGCCCACATCTTGAATATTGCAGGCAGTTCTGGTCGCCTCATCTCAAAAAAGATAGCTGGGAATTGGAAACGGTTCAGAGAAGGGCAGCAAAAATGATTAGGGCTATGGAACAGCTTCCGTATGAGGAAGGAGAAATAAGACTGGGACTTTTCAGCTTGGAAAAGAGACGACTAAGGGGGGATATGATAGAGGTCTATAAAATCTTGACTGCTGTGGAGAAAGTGAATAAGGAAGTGTTATTTACTTCATGTAACACACGAACCAGGGGTCACCCAATGAAATTACTAGGCAGCAGGTTTAAAACAAACAAAAGGACTTATTTCTTCACACAGCGCCAGTCAAACTGTGGAAATTGTTGCCAGGCGATGTTGTGAAGGCCAAAACTATAACAGGATTCAAAAAAGAACTAGATAAGTTCCTGGAGAATAGGTACATCAATGACTATTAGCAACCCTGTGCTCTGACTGTCCCTAGGCTCTGTTTGCCAGAAGCTGGGAGTGGACGACGGGATGGATCACTTGATGATTCCCTGTTCTGTTCATTCCCTTGGAGCACCTGGCATCGGTCACTGTCCAAAGACAGGATACTGGGCTAGATGGACCTTTGATCTGACCCAGTCTGGCTGCTCTTATGTTTTTAAATTCTAAGGCAGGCTGTGCCTACCACCATTGCTCTGGTTCACCTTCTTCATTCTTTACCTCAACCCCCTCCCTCAGAGCTGCAATTGCTGGGCTTGGCCAATGACTGGGAAACTGATGCTGAGGCACTAGACAAGAGCTCTGTACCCCATACTTCATCCCTCATGAAATCCAGAGTCACTCCTAAACCGTATTCTGCTGCGTTCTCACTGCCAGGGCGGATTAAGGCAGGGGCTTTAGGAGCTGCATCCCAGGGCCTCAGCTTAAGGGGGTCTTTGCAAAAATAAATCACAGGCAGCCATCTCCGACTCTGAGCCTCTAAAAGTCCTGCGGCGCAGCGGGGCTCAGGCAGGCTGCCTGCCTGCCATGGCCCCACGCTGCTCCCGGAAACAGCTGGCTGCTGGCACATCTCTGTGGCCCCTGGCAGGTGGGGTGGGGTGGCGGCTCTGTACGCTGCCCTGCCTCCAGCACTTCCCTCGTAGCTATGGGGGTGGCGCTTGGAGTGTGGGCAGCGCATGGAGACAACCCTGTCCCCATCCCGCCAGGGCCCGGGGCCAGCCGCTTCTGGGAGCAGCGTGGGGTTATGGCAGGCAGCCTGGCTGAGCCCTGCTGCTGCGCCGCTGGCCAGAAGCTGCCTGTGGTAAGCACCTCCTGGCCAGAGCCTGCACCTCACACCCCCTCCTCAACCCGAGCCTCAGATCGGATCCCTCTCCTGCACTCCCTCCCAGACCCTGCGCCCACCCCTGCCCCCCCAGTCCCCTGCCCCAGCCCTCTCCTGCACCAAACTCCCTCCCAGGAAAAAGACTTGTATACAAGGGCCCCACAAAATCAAATACCCAGTGCCCACAGGAGAGTTAATCCAGCCCTGCTCACTGCCAAGCCCCTGGGCCAGCTGTTAGTTGTCATTTTGGTCACATTGCTAGATTGAGCTTTTCAAACTCTGTTTATAGCAAACTACAGGCTTTAAAAATACATGGTTTCATTTCCACTGCAAAGGCTCCATACCAGTGTGGTCTAGCAGGTGACAGCCCTGCACGGGGTCAATACATCTGTCACGGTGCTGGGTGAAAGAGCAGACTTGTGGATATGGTGCATCTTACCAATGGCTCACCAACCCAATTCCCTGGTCATGCTCTTGCTAACGATTGGAGTATTGTCTGTTCAGAGAAAGCTGCTGGCTCACTATCCTGCTAGCTTGGCTGAAGATGTTATGAGCCCCTCTGGAAGGGGCTGAGTGGTGGGAAATGGAGACAGAAAGAAGCCCAGTGCAATTAAAGTTACATGATCAGCCTCCACTTCCAGTCATTGCACTGATATAAGCGCTTGTTTTGCAATCTTGTTGCAGTAGAATGATTGCTAATCTGGCACATCTGCAGGGAGGGGGCTTTATTGTTCCGCACTTCAAATCAATGGCCCTGCAAGAACACAGTGGTTAGAAGATATGGCCCAGAGGTGTGGATTGAGTAGCCCTGTCTAGATGTTTACTTTGCTTTTTCAGAGTGTTTGTCTTGCCAGGGGATATCTCTGAAGCAGTACTCAAGAATTTCAAAGCCAGGTGAGCTGAGCATTCAGCAGCCAGTCAGAGCTGGAGACCACAGTTGAGTCATGAAGGTCAGTTCCAGGTGTGGAAGAAATTTCCAAATTCCAGTTTGGTTCTGTTGCTTCCGGTGAGGTTTTTTGTTCTCCTCCCCTTCTTTTCCCCCCATCTCCCTGGGTCAGGAAAGTTTCAAAGCTTCTGTCTCTTACTCCTGGGAGATAATGTGACCTAATAGTTAGAGCAGAGAGTCTGATGAGAGTCAGAATTTCTGTCCCAAGCTCTGCTATTCATTTTCTGGGAGAGCTTGTACAAATTGCTTAACTTCTCTGAACCTCAGTTAATACATGTGTGAAATGGGAATAGTAATTACTTATCTCACGGGGGTTTCTGGAACTTTTTAACTCCTTAAAAAACATCAGGCTTGACCAAGGCTGCAATGCCATCTGGAGCTGTCCCAAGGCCTGGTATTTATTCATCATCTGTTTTCTCCTGGGAGAGGTGGAAAACCTTCCTTCGTAAGCACCAGTGGTTTCTATGTCACTCAGTCTGTCTCAGGAATAGATGGCATTGATGCTAAGGACAAGGGCATGCCTTTTGTGGAGTACTTTGGTACCAATATTTCAGAAATTAAGAAAGCAAAAAATACCCATTGATCCTCGCCTGCTTCTGTATTATCCATTCTCAGTACGCTGCCCACCTTCCGGCTGATCAGTCCTTAGAAAGGCTTTTGTTACTTCTCGTTACAACAGTTTCCATGTCTTTCAGTCCTGAAGAGACGTTCTTCAAACTTGCCATTGTGGTCTTGAGATTGTGGGCTGTGCTCACTACTTCTTCTTACTTCTCCATTTGAGCAAAGGCTGGGCTGCATCCAGCTTTTGATACCTGAAGTCCATGTTCTGTGTTGTTGCAGCCTGTAACATCTACATTCCAGACTTCTGAGGTGGGGGCAGCACCAAAGCTAACCTTGTAGCCAAGGCCAAAAGTTGGAAAGGAGGAGAAATCTTTATAGCTGGACATCCAGCATGTCAACTCCTGATCTCACCACATGGCAGATTTGGTTTTCCCATAGGCCTTTTAAACTTTCTCCAGGGTGCTCTAGGCTATGATCTCTCTTGAGGAGATTTTCCTCCAAAGGCCTCAGAATGAAATGACTTATCAAAACCAGTCCTCAGCATGGAGTAAACTGAAATGCAGTGCTTTATCCACAAGTTATCTTGCCAAAGGAATGGGGGTAGTGGGAAGAGGGCCTCTTCCATTGTACTCAATTTTTGCTCTACAGTAGAAGACTAGTAAAAAAGTGGATTGAAACGCTTCCCACCCACCAAGACTGGAGTTCAAAAGTCAATTTGTTTTTCAAGAGTTGGTGAAGTTACTATAAAGCGGTGTAAGGAATGTCCCATCCTGCCCTGTTCTAGGTGTCGTGCTGAATCTGTCATTGGTGATTGCAGAAGGAATGCACAACTCTCAGCTCGATTCTTGGCTGGTAAATGAAAAATGATTTTCAGTGACATTAGCTCCCCTCTTCTCCGAAGTTGGATTATGTACGTCCCATCTCCTCTGCACCCCAGTTTACTCACACAAGTCCCCTATTCCCCACTGGACAAACATTTCTACTATCCTTTGTTTCCAAACGGATCTAAATTTATATCCATATCATTATTTGGAACCTTGAGGACTTTTGTTTCTGTCTGACTCCTTGCCTGGCTAGCAGGTGACATTGTTTTTGTTCGTAAGTGTCGCAATGACAGCGATCTGACCCTGTTCAGATCATGTGTCCCAGCGCGTGTGAAGCTGAGGAACATCCAGCTGGTAATTGCAGGGAAGCCTTTTGGATGTGGACACCACTTACTTTGTCTATAGATAGCTTTGGCTCAGAGCTCATTTGAGCCAGCAGTCTGAACGGAGCGACGTCCTGCTCCGTCTCCTGTGTCGGCATTGCTTATCGTGCTATCAGAGCTGAAGTTACCGGGTTAATTCCAGCATCTGCAGTGTGAATGAACCCAGGGAATGATGAACTGAACTGAACTGATGAGTGTGTGTGGGGAGGAGAGAGGTGGCTAAGTGGAAAGCCCATAGAACAATATCTTTGAAGGAAAAGCTATCACATTGTCAAAGCTTCCTGGCCTTCCTCCTTGTCCAACTGCTAGTGTCTATATTTAAGTTATCAGCTCAGCCCACAGCTACAGCCACAGACAGGAAATTACTTCACAGGAGAGTCACATGTGAAGGAGTATTTGATCACCACACTCCAAACAGTTTCTTTTGGCCAAGTGGCTAATTAGACTGAGAGGGGTTTGTTTTAAATTGTTCGCTTACGCTTTATAAGGATATTTGCAGGAGACAGCTCAACAGGACATATAAAATGCACAGAGCTCTTTAAAGCAGGGGTGAGCAATACTGTGTGTCTTGTACAGCACGGAGCACATTGTTGAAGATCTGCAAGCGATAAGTGTACAGGTTATAGGTGTGGTATTGGTAAGTGCAGGTAGTTGGGGCTGGATTGCTGAAGGGTGGTTACACAGGGCTGGCACAGAGTTATTAGGGTTGTTCTGTTTATGTTTTTACCAGGTATACAGGCGGTGTTTGGAGACACCTTGGTGATCATTTTGCTAGTGCAGTTACAGAACCAGGGATGGGTGCTTATAATGATGATGATTTTCCACCTCGGGCTGTCTCTGGATAATTTTCAGCTGGTGGTGAGCCATGCCCAACCATTTCATTATCTGATTAAAGCATCCATGTTTCAACCTGTGTTAGCCAAAACTACCTTTAAAGGGTTGTCACTAGCTTGGCTCCCCCCCAGTCAGTGTGGACATGAGCTGGGTACTAACTAGGTCACAATCCCAAACTAGAGATGACCTCCAGAGGTTGGTCTGTACTGCCATGGGTTGGGTACCATGAATTTCAGCTAAAATCCTGTCCCACTCCACTTCCTTGATCCTACCACATCCTTTCCCTCAGCTGGCTCCCCCATGCTTTCCGAATTAAATCCAAGCTTCCCATCCTCCCTTTCAAGGTTCTGTTCAATTCCACCCCTGGCTGTGCCTTTGGTTTCCATTCTTACTGCCCTCCGGTGCCTTCATTCATTCAAGCCTGCAGCCAAACAGCTTCCTTCACATCCTTTTCCCACTCCCGTTTTCAGGCCACTTTCCATGTTGTCTCCGACTCTGGGAGCTCCCTCCTCTAACCCACTGTCCCTGGTGCCTCCCCCCGCCCCAAAACCCCATGTTTCTGCCAGGCTCACTAGGATTGACCCACCTGAGCTAGCCAGGCAGCTGCCCAGCTGTTTGAAAAATAAAACCCTATAATAATCCTAGTGTCTCAGGCCTGTCCTGTCTTGTCTCTTCATTTAGGCTGGAAGCCCCGTGGACTAGTGGCCACATGTGCCTTGTGTAGCACCAACCCCTCGGCTGTGCTTCACTAAGAACTCTGTTCGATGGCTTTTGTGTGTATAATAGATGCTGTCTCCCATCTGTTGCACAGTGGTAGCACTTTATTCTGCCATGTGGAGGGCACCAGTTTAGTCACTGGATGCCCACTCCAGCTTGACGTGGCCTGGAACCGTTGTGGGCTTTGCAATCAGCCCCCAAGGGTGGCAGGATAGCATCATATCCCTTTGATGATAGGCGTGTGGACTGTGCCGTCCCTCCCAAGTGACTTCTCGTTGTTTTATTTCCTCCTTTTTAAACCCTCCCAGTGTTGGTCCCACCTCTCAACTTAGATTGGAAACTCTTTGGAGAAGGAGTCTGGCATCCCTGCAAAGTGCCATGCACATCCATAGCGCTACGCAAGTAATAATCTGGTGACCGTCTCTGCAGCAGCAGCTCTGATGGTGTCTGCCCCACGCTGCCTGCTGGAAGAGGCTTCAGGAATGCAGGCCCAGTCCTCAGGTTGTTTGAAAGAGGGGATGTTCCACTTTGTTTCTGCAAGATCCAGGTTCCACTAATGTTTAACGCTGAGCAGGTGTGTTCTTCTTGGGTGTTGGGCGTGTCACCCATCCCTTGATGTACCTATGTGCCTGTAATTCAGCTGCACAGCTCTGTGTCCATTGATCCACAGCGGTTGTGACCACTTCATGCAGTTACCCATTATTGACCTCGGAAGTTCTTTCTTGTGGGTCTCCTGCTGGATGTGTTTGGTGTGGAGTTTTTGTGTGCGAAGTTTGGGTTGCATCCCCAGTGCTAACAGCCCAGCAGGCCCTAATTAAAATGGTGTGATTCAGAGGCCCTGAGTCACCCTTTGGAGGAATCACTGTGTGTGCATGTCTGCTGTGTACGGGCGCCCCACATTCACGGGGCTGGGTGCCGTCACATGACCGTGAGCCTTTCAGCAAAAGCAGGTCACATGGGTGCGTTGCCCAGCTCCTGACATTACAGAGGAAAGACTCATTGCATGCACATGCATTTGCACTAGACTCGCCCCTGATGTCGCTGTAGATTGGATGCGGGTGTGGCAGAATGGTAGCAAAACAGGGCTTTGTACAGTACAGGGCTACACCCCGTGGACAGAGAGTTATACCTGTGATATTTATCTGAGAAAAATATGTTTGTGCCCATCCAGTTTGTCGCTGATACTAGGCTGCACGGGACCCCTTGGTGGTCTGTCAGTTGAGGAGTGCTAGCTTCCAGGGCAGTCTGGCCGCTAAGGAAGGGGAGGCTGCATTAGGAATCCTGCTCATGAAAGACTCTTGAGGCACCCGGTGTCAGTTCAAATAGAACTGCCTTGCTGACTTACTGCGTGCTGCCCATTGGAGCACCAGAATGCCCAACGCTGTTTTAAGGTGTTGCCAATGGACCGTGCCCTGGCACCTCTGCCACTGTGGTTCAGAAGGCAGGTTCCTCCTCAGTGCAGCTAAAGAAAATGCTGATGCCCTGTGTCAGAGGATCCTTAAAGAATGCAGGAAGCATGTTGTGAAACTTCTGTTTCTGCTGACGTTACCCTAGTGGAAACGCTGCAGAAACTCCTTGGAGATGTGTAGAAATCCGGAGAAAAATGCTCAATGGCCATCACAGTTCAGAGGCAGAGGAGATGATGTAATCCTGGGCATTTGCTGACTGTTTACAAGCAGCAGGACAGTGAGATACAGTTCCCTAAATAAAAAAAGGTTGAGTTCTTGGGACCGCTCTCCAGTGCCATCAACGTAGCAGTGTTGGAGAGTCTCAAGCAGGCTGTAAGCTACGAATGGCGTTGGCTCATTTCTAGCTGTGCAAAGGAAGAACAGGGACGGAAACTGAAACAGTCTAAATTGGTTTGGGGAAAGAGGGGAAGAAAATGAGGAAATGCTTAAAATAGTTCAGCCATTTGCTGCTGAGACCTGGATTCCGTCCCACACATGGGAAATTCCCATAATCGGGACAGTGAGGTGTTCAGGAGCTTTCAGCCAAGGATAATAAACCATCATGACCTTCCAGTGCTAGGTGTACATACGGAGACTCATTGCAAGATGGGCAGGTGAGGTGAGATGGTCAAGGGAAGAGACATTCCCGACGAAGGTGAGATAAAGATCATCCTTGCCATATGATAGAACCTCTCTGCTGGTGATCTCAAAGGACGTTACAAGCATTGCTACTTAATTATACCTCCTGACAGCCCTGTGAGAGAAGCGCGAAGTTATATATGTAACAAAACAAAAGATCATGAGTAAGATCCTCTGCTGGGGTAACTCAGCAAAGCTCCATTGATTTCAGTGGAGCAATGCTGATTTCCATCAGCTTGTATGGCCTCTGACTCATAGTTGGCTGAAAAATCATATGATAAGTCAGCAGAGGGCCTGATTTTTTTTGGTTTGCTCAGCATCTGCTCCTTCCGCTTTCTCCAGTCAGTGGCAGAGCCAAAAAGAAGAGCGGCAGTCCTGGCGGGACGTATGTTAGGTCCTGGAAGGAGACCTGTCAGGACTCCTTGGATTCTACTCCAGCTCCCCCGTGTTGCATGAATTGTACGTAGCTGGGATGAGCCACGAACTTCTGCTCTCTAATTATGGGTCTGGCACCAACTTACTCTGTGGCAGGCACTTAACCTCCTTGTGTCTCAGTTCCTCGTCTCTAAAGTGGGGAAATGCTTGTACATTGCGGGATGGAGTATTCCCTGAGCCTGTGCAGTGAGAGACCCATACTCTATGGGAGTGAAGTGTTGTTACTGTTGTAGTGGACATGGTGAAGGGAAGCCACTTTGGTAAAGGGAGCAAATGTCCATTTCATGCTTCCAGGGTGTGGCTTATAAATAAGGAGGGAAAACCTGAAGGTGGGGAGTGCACAGAATCTCCCAGAACAGGGCCTTTTAGGGAGAAACAGCAGAGTCTCCTGTATTCTGTTTAGTTCCAATATAATGATGAGTTTCCAGGTGGCTTAAATACAGACTGGAATGAGTCCATAACACCACTTGTTTGGTCAGGAATCCAACACTTTTATTCCCTTAATCAATGAACTCTGTACGTTCTGCTTGTCCCATCCCTGAGCAACCACCTCCCTCAAAGCACGGAGCTGCCATGGATAAATTTGTAGGGCCTATCAGAACCCACCCTGCTTTACATCTGTTGCTAAATGGGACTGTGCCTTTAAATGTGACTTTATTCCTGGCCCTTAGGC
The DNA here is from genome assembly GCF_025201925.1 of Gopherus flavomarginatus. Lineage (NCBI taxonomy): Eukaryota > Metazoa > Chordata > Testudines > Testudinidae > Gopherus > Gopherus flavomarginatus. The sequence continues at coordinate 18,197,135 of NC_066637.1, read as the reverse complement.
CTCCTCACTGTGGGAACGTGTTAAAGCGTTGGCTGTAGATAATGTCCTACATAGATGTTGAATAACTGAATATTATGCTGTTCATCCCCCACCCTGGAACTGCCTATTAATAGCATAATCTTCCAGAGTATTTTCATCCATCAAAAAGCTGAGAAAATATGATTAGCTTTATGCCGAGGGGTGGGGGGAAAGGATTTGGAGGAATAAACTGGGATAAAGATTGAAGTGGGGTGTGAGTTCCAGGGGGGTTGAATGGTCTTTTTTCCAACATGAATGGTGATATCTTCTTACCACTGCTGTCCTGCTAACACAGACCAGAGCCTGCAGGATGGATTGCGCTTACTGTACAAACTTCCAGAGAAGCCAGCGCCTCCTGAGTACATTTAAAAGTAATTAAAAAGCTTTGATCCGTGTCTTAATGGCACAGCCTTGTACATGAGTCATTCTGGTGGGGTTGTGGAGCCAGTCCTGCCTGGAGAACTCGCTGCCTTGGAAGGAACAAAGAGAACAATGGCACTAAAAAGCATCTGATTCCACCTGGGATCGAGCCTGTGACTAATCTGAGAACCACACTGGTGTCTTTATGGTGGGTGCCTTAGAATGATTGTGGAGAGCTCAGCCTGTGCCCAGCTCAGCTGAGAGCACAGAGGAAGATACGTTCCCTGCCTCTAGGAGTTTCCATCTAGTTTACACAGAACAGACAGACATACGCTGTGTGGTCAGATGAGTCGAACTTCACACTTCCATCCTAGGTTGGACTAGCTGCTCCCAGGCACAGCAGGTCTTTCTCCTGCTTGGGGGTAGGATTCCCTGGGTGGGATCAGTTCTACACAGGAAACCCTTGCTCTGCAGGGCTCTCATCAGGCCTGGGATGTTGGCCTGAATTCTGTGATTTGTAAGGAAGTCTACAGTGCAGTGGGGTTTTTCCAGTGTTGAATCAAGACAGCCCTTCCCCCCGCACCTCCTATCTACTTTGCTCTGTTACTCCAGCATAAATCTGTACTAATTCCACTGACATTGTTTGGGCGAGGCTGGGTTTACACCACTTGTACTGAGAGCAGAATTTGGCCCTGAGTGGGAAACAACTCCTAATTAATCCATAAACCAGTAACCATTTTAGATCCTACCAGATTTAAAGCCTCAGCTAAGATCTCACGCTAGAAAAAGCACTTAGAGAGAATCCTGCCCCTTAATCCATACAACCAAAGGCTTGGCTCTAATTATCTGAGCCTGACACTTCACAGCTACTAGCCACAACCTAGTGTCTGTCTGTCTAGCTGAGAACAGTGAAGCAGGGGCCACCTTGGCAATAGATTGGAGGACTGCAAATTAGATGGGTCTGATGCTGGGACTTGATAGAACTCAGTCCTGGGCCAGTGCTGGAAAGGGGCTGTGTGCCCGAGGAATCAAATGTGGTTTTATGGTCTGCTGTCTTGTAAGCTGTCAGAGCTAGAAACAAATGTTTTTGGCCACTGGAAAGCTGTGACCTGCGACTATTGCATAAAGCAGCAGGGCCAGCACTTCTAAACCGGCTTTTCTGTTGTGCCCATGTGGCACCGTTGGGATGGTTAGTGTCTGAAATGCAGGGGCTTTGTCCGTGTAGAAAATTCTGAGCGCAAACAGGCTGCATCGAGGGCCCCTCCAGACCTTGTCTCCTGAACTGATAGTGAGGCTAACAGCTAAAATCACACTGGCATTGAAGCTGGGGTTAAAAAAAAGATAACAATCCAACTGGTTTTTAGCATTCATTATTAACTCCAAACTGCTGCCATTGGTCTGGAAACGGGGATCAGAATGGGAAAGAACGTCAGTGGCTCTGATGAATTTTCTGGCCAAGGCAAGTCTGCTCAGAATATGAGAGCTCCTTGTCTTCGGTCAAAGACTGAGTGGGAGGACTCTCTCTCGCTCTCTCTCCCTATGTGTGACATTGGATGGGCTCCAATGCTTTTCTGTTTGGGCAGAAGAAACAACATTTGCCATTTGTTGCACTTGTTTTTGCAGACCCAAAGCATGACCAATCATGTCTTCTTAATTCCAGTCGTTGGCTTCCTAGCCGAGCTAAGCAGGGAGACCTCACTTTAATTCTTCAGCGTCCCTCTTCTCTGGAAACTCTTCAGAGTCTGATCTGATATAGCTCAGAGTTGGAAAAGGTCACTGCAAACTCCTGTAAGGCATGTGATTCCTTCATTTGTTACATAGAAATTGTGCTGGCTGGAGTCTGAGGTCGTAAGAATTAGAGGTGATCAAGGTCTATTAGATCATTTCCCTCGTTCCCTAGGAGCCTTGTTCAGGATCACATTGTGCAAATCACGTGGTTCCTCACTACCATGCTACCTATGTTCTATAGGAGTAGTTAATGTGAGGCATATGACTAAGATTAGAATGTCATCAGTAATCCTACTGTATGAATCCTGAGTAGGTGTAAGAAATGACCCCGAATAAGATGCTAAGCCATATGTATAATAGAAGGCTGGCAAGTCAGCGTGTGAGAGAATTAGGATTTAGAGCTAAAGGGATTTCTAGTGTCTCTCAGTATTTTTTGCAAAAACAGAAATATAATTTACAGTGTCCTGCAAGAAATAAAAGGTCTGGGCCCTCTGAGCTGTCGTCTGGGATTCCTTGGCTGGAGCAGTCCCATACTGCGGATGTAGCCTCTCTCCTGGTCTCCATGTTCCCGTCCTAGTGAAAGTGCTGCCTGTGAAATTGCCTTCCTGCCTAAGTGCAACGGGAAAAGATAAAGATCCATTTTCAGGCCATGAAATCGGATCTTAATGGAACCCGGGGGCTGATGATGAAGACTCTTGTTTTATAAGCCCAATTATGCAACACTGTCAGAGACCAGTCCGGTGGGGTGATGTTTATCAGCAGCATTTTGTAGTCCAGTGGTTCTCAAACTATTGTATTGGTGACCCCTTTCACACAGCAAGCCTCTGAGTGTAACACCCCCCTCCCAATTAAAAACACTTGTTTATATATTTAACACCATTATAAATGCTGGAGGCAAAGCGGGGTTTGGGGTGGAGGCTGACAACTCGCGACCCCCCCATGTAATAACCTCACAACCCCCCTGAGGGGCCCGATCCCCAGTTTGAGAACCCCTGCTGTAGTCTTCGCACACCGTGGGGGAATGTGTGGAGTTCAGATCCTCGCTAGTGAAGAGCCCTTTATCAATATCGAAGACAAACAAGCGTCTGACTTAAGCCAGTAGTAGTAAGGAAAGGGGTCCTGCTCTCTCTGTCCTCAATCTCCTCCTGTGATTCTTTCATGTTGCTGAGGTCTCTGATCCGTGTCTAATCTTAAAGTACGTAATGTGGTGCTGCAATAGCTAGGAACAGCCCTAGCTTTAACGGTCTTGTCTCTTCCCTGTTTACATCGATATCTGGTCTGATCCACCGGTCATTTAGATCCAGTGTGATTATCCAGATGGAGCTCAGCTGGATTTGATGTAGTAAAAAGTGTTGTTAGCCAGTAATATAATGTTCTTGTCTAGTTCCTTTCATCTGGTAACCCCAAAATGTCTCTTATGACTGGGACTGGAGCCTCACGACACACCTGTGGAGTCGGTGATGATACTCCATTTTATACCTTGGGAAATTGAGACACAACGTGGGAAGGGGACTTGCCCAGGGCCATACAGTGAGTCTGTGGCAGAGCCAGCAATAGCATCCAGACCCTTTGATTTCATCATTTCGAACTGGTTTTGTAAACTGTGAGCCATGTAAGCATGATTTGGTTTATAAACCCCCTGGAAAAACTGTGTCTAATGGAACCCCCAACGTACCTTTTAACTCCAGTGCAGAGAGGTCCAGCAGCATGACCGTTGACTAACATGTTGAGCTGCATTTTCTGAAATGAGCGCATGTTTCTGAGGGTTATTTTGTTCCTCCCAGTGCTTCAGGGTGCTCTTGAAAACAAGTTGCTGCACCTCTCTGAGCTAGATCTAGGTGTGACTTATTAAAATTGTGGTTTCTTAATGCTTTTCTGTAGTGCTTGTGGAGTTTCAAGGGGGGTATTCTGTTGCCTGCATGATTACCAGCGGTGATAGTGTTTAGTGTATGTGAAGATTGGGGTAGAGGTGGGCCATAAGCAACACCTTCGATCCAGACACGCAAACGGACTACATCTGAGTTTTGCGACAGACGTGCCGCTAGGTTTGGAGAACACGCTGAGCAGCCTCCTACGCGTGTTTTAATGTGTGTGAGTGGAGGCTGTTGATATCACAGAAGGCGGCTCAGAGTCATTCTTTAGCGAGGTGCTGACATCTGCAAGAACAGTGGCTGTTGGTGAGAAATTACAGGATAATCTTTGCTCTGTTAAAAGCTTATGTAGAACCCATCTGACTGTTCATGTGGGCAGACTGAACTGGAGCTGGGCACTTAAACCAGGCCGTGGCAGCTGCCATCTGAGTCTCTCTCTCTTTCCCAAGGCCATGGCAGTTCTGTGACTAACCAGGAGGCATTGTGGGAGCAGTGCAAATGAGCCTGCCGTTTGAAACCCATCAGTGCAGAGCCAGCCTCTAGAATCCGATTCTGTTCTTTCCCCATCTAGCGCATTCGGTGTGGATGAGCTCAGAGCACTTTACAGACCTTAAAAACTGAAGTCTTGTTACCGCCCTGGGTGGCAGGACAGTATCGCCACCCTTGTTTTATAGATGGGGAAACTGAGGCACAGAGGCAAAATGACTCAACCAAAGTTGCACAGCGAGTCAATCACCAAGCTGGGGACGGAACCCAGATCTCCTGGCTCCTGCCAAAGTCACAAGACCATTTTCTAGGCATGTGGGTCAGTCTGAGGCTTAGTACAGCCAATTAGCTGCAATGATACTTTACTGATTACAAAGATGCATGGCCGTCTCGTTGTATCTGTGTAATAATAGTAATACTATGCGCTTCTCCTGGGCCTGTAACCTGGGGGACCCTAACTGCACCACAAACATTAATGAATTAAACTGCAGCCCCTCCCTGGATATTATCCCCATTTTATAGATGGGGAAACTGAGGTGGTGATTTGCCAGTGGTGTCCCAGTAACTCCGTCAGAGCCAGGAACTGAACTCCCAGTCCTGTGCCTAACCCAGAAGCTCAGCTGGTTGTCTACAAAGGGAGAATTGGATTGATGTGTCATTACCCTTTGGAGAGATGCTTGGGGAGAGCTCATGTTCTGTTTGAGCAGTTGTCCTACTGAATGATGAATGTTGGTTTTATCGCACGTGCCGGGCTGTGAGAACCATTGCCTACACATCAGAGTTCCACACGCTGACTTTGTCCGGTGCTGAGCTCTGCTCACACCCCCGATAACCTGGTTTCTTTAGTGACTGCCCAGACAGAAAAGCAAAGGGGACTTCAGCACTGACCAGCAGAGAGACAACATCCACACCCAGTGCAGTGCCTGTCTCACTAGTGTCAGTGCAGCCATAGGCTCCGACTCCGACTCCGTGGGTGCTCTGGGGCTGGAGAGCCCACGGGGGAAAATCAGTGGGTGCAGACCCACCCCAGCTCAACCCTGCCTCCGCCTCCTCCCATGAGCACGTCGCCGAGTCCTGCTTCTCCCCCCTCCCTCCCAGCGCTTGTGCTGTAAAACCACTGCGGGGAAGGAGGAGGAACGCGGCGCACTCGGGGAAGAGGCAGGGTTGGGGCAGGATCCAATGGGGCAGGGAGGGGGCGGAGTTGGGCTGGGGCAGAGGAATGTGAGCACCCACCAGCGCCAAGGAAAGTAGGTGCCTGTGAGTGCAGCTCTGGTGAATCCAGTGAAAATTGTTGCCATCTCTCGCTCATATGGCATCTGCAGAGAAATGTTCTATAGAATCATAGAATATTAGGATTGGAAGGAACCTCAGAAGGTCATCTAGTCCAACCCCCTGCTCAAAGCAGGACCAATCCCCAGATTTTTACCCCAGTTCCCCAAATGGCCTCCTCAAGGATTGAACTCACAGCCCTGGGTTTAGCAGGCCAGTGCTCAAACCACTGAGCTATCCCTCCCCCCAATAGATGCTGTTGTACATCCATAAGCCATTTCAAGGCTTCCTTTGTGACATTGCGGATAACATCCAGTTCACCTCTGCAGCCATATTTGAGGCACTGCATTCTGATTCGTTGGGTGGTTCGGATGTTCTCACCGCAGTCGCAGGAAGCAGAGTCTTTTGATTTTCAACTTCTTCATCAAGTAGCCACATCATCCATGGCTGGGTCAGTAATAATATGCTTGTTTGGAACGGTAGATGAGGTCTAGAAACTTTTTGCCATTCCCTGGCTGGATCCAGAGGCCTGGGGAGGTCATAGTGCCATCTCCAAAACCAGGCAATTAAACAGGCTGTTTATTCAGTACTTCTCATTAATAATGGGTCAAGATTGGCCTGTGTTTCCAAGTACTACTGACTCATAAAGCACTGAAGTGAATGGCTGGTATCCAGAACATAAGGAATATATATTTAGACACAAATACATGCTGGAAACATGCAACGACAATAAAGAAATATGAATCCTGCTGAGAAATCCCCTTCCCTTTAAAAGCACAGCCTTGCTGGCTGACCTGTGGCGCATGTCTCTGTGCCTCTTGGAAAATCGCCTGCCAGACGTACACATGGGTGCAAGCTGGTAGGTTTTTCAATGTGCTCAGCAAGCCATGGCACAGACCGAAGGAGAGTCTTGCAGTCCATTATGTCGTCTGTCTGGTAGGGCGCTAAGGCCGCGAGGAGATAGGTGGATGCAACCCCAGTGAAGTCTGATGGAATTGCACTTGTTTGCCCCAGGTCCGAATGTGGCCCTGAAACTGCATATGGGTGAATTAAGGGCTCGGGGTTTCCTTGTGTCAGGGTGGGTCACTGGAGGAATGTATGACTATGGCCCTAGAGATTGCAATGTAATTGACTGAAACTTGGAGGGTTAGTCCCCTACTCGGTAGCTGACAGAGTCTCTTCTGTTTTCAGTTGCAGAGTTACTTTGCAGCCTGTGAAGATGAGACCCCAGCAATTAGGAATCATGACAAAGTCCTGCAGCGACTATGTGAGCACCTGGATCATGCTCTGCTTTATGGGTAAGATCTACCATGCTGTGGGATGATGCATTCAGCTGGCCTGTGCCCCACCCAAGTTACAGAGCTGGGCTTGAAGAAGGGATGGGTGTTCAGGAAGGGGAACAAATGATTTCATTATGCAGTATCCTAGTGGGATCCCCAGATGCATATTTTGACTACCTGCTTCTAAACCCCTGTGTCAAAGTCATCCTAGCTGGAAAAAAATACTGCAGGGCACCAAGATTAGGGCCCCAACTCTTGTTTCCTCCTTTTCAATCTCTTCCTTCTTTTGTCTTTCCCTCACCATTTGAAAGGTCCTGTCCTCTCCTCCTCCCATCTCTCTGAATTTCCTCCCCTTCTCCTTGTCATAAACAGATAGCTAAGGGTTAATGTCTCTTTCACCTGAAGCACCTGACCAGAGGACCAATCAGGAAACCGGATTTTTTCAACTTTGGGTGGAGGGAATTGAGTGTCTGAGTCTTTTGTCTTTGTTTTCCGCCTGCCTGCCTGCTTTCTCTGAGCTTTGGAGAAGTACTTCTACTTTCTAGTCTTCTGTTTCTAAGTGTAAGGACAAAGAGATCAGATAGTAAGTTATATGGTTTCTTTTCTTTGGTATTTGCATGAATATAAGTGCTGGAGTGCTTTGATTTGTATTCTTTTTGAATAAGGCTGTTTATTCAATATTCTTTTAAGCAATTGACCCTGTGTTGTATCATCTTAATACAGAGAGAACATTTGTACTTATTTTTCTTTCTTTTTATATAAAGCTTTCTTTTAAGACCTGTTGGAGTTTTTCTTTACTTCAGGGAAATTGAGTCTGTACTCACCAGGGAATTGGTGGGAGGAAGAAATCGGGGAGATCTGTGTGTTGGATTGCTAGCCTGACTTTTCTATTCCCCCAGAGGGAATGCAAAGTACCTTTTTGTTTCCAGAATTGGGAACGGAGAGGGGGAGTCTCTCTGTGTAGTTTCACAGAGCTTGTGTCTGTGTATCTCTCCAGGAGCACCTGGAAGGGGGAAGGGAAAAAGGATTATTTCCCTTTGTTGTGAGACTCAAGGGATTTGGGTCTTGGGGTCCCCAGGGAAGGTTTTTCAGAGGGACCAGAGTGCCCCAAAACACTCTAATTTTTTGGGTGGTGGCAGCAGGTACCAGGTCCAAGCTGGTAACTAAGCTTGGAGGTTTTCATGCTAACCCCCATATTTTGGACGCTAAGGTCCAAATCTGGGACTAAGGTTATTACATGAGTGGCAGCTGGTGGGATGATATAGACAGAATCCAGAAGCCAGTAGGAATATTATATTTTTCTTTTCTCTGCTAAGGGCTTTTTAGCAGAGAGAGAAACAGTTGGTTTTAAAAGGGAACCAGAGAGAATTTTTTTTTCTGCTCTCTCTCGCAGTTTGGGGCTTGCATATTAAGGGTCTTTTGTCATGCAATAGCCCTCCCATTAGGAGGCAAGTACCAGCACTTATAGGCATGCAAATAAAGTGGTTTTTCTGGTTTCCCTTCATTGAACATTAGCTAGAGAGAGAAAAGGAAAAAAGCACTGTTGCTAGGCAGACTTCAGGAGGCAACAGAGCCTGCAGTTCAGAAGATAAACACCGGAGGGCACCCCAACACAAGAAACAGGAATCATGACTTCTAAGGCAAAAATTGAGGCCGAAGAGCAATTCAAAGAAGCTGAACACAGGCGACAACTGGAAATAAAACAAACAGAGATGGAAATAAGAGAGAGAGAAAGAGAGGCAGCCTACCAAAGAGAACAGGCAGCCAAAGAGGCGGACCACCGCCAAGAAATGGAAAAACAACAAAAAGAGAATGAAGAGAAGGAAAAACAGAGAAAACATGAACTGGAGTTGGCAAAAGCTGGGCTGCCTGTGCCAGCCAACCCTAACAACCCGGCGCCAAATATTGCTCCACAGCACAGGAAATTTCCCACCTACAAGGCAGGTGATGACACCGAGGCCTTCTTGGAAAATTTTGAAAGAGCCTGTCTTGGGTACAACATCCCCGAAGACCAGTACATGGTAGAATTGAGGTCACAGCTCAGTGGACCTTTAGCAGAGGTGGCAGCTGAAATGCCTAAGCACCAAATGAATGACTATAAACTTTTTCAAACCAAGGCCAGATACAGGATGGGGATAACCCCAGATCATGCCCGTCGGCGCTTCAGAACCCAAAAGTGGAAACCCGAGGTGTCATTTCCCAAACACGCCTACTACATTGCAAAAAACTATGAGGCCTGGATAACAGGAAACAACATTCAAACCTTGGAAGAACTAAACCTCCTCATACAAATGGAGCAGTTCTTGGATGGTGTTCCTGAAGACATCACACGGTACATACAAGATGGAAATCCCAAAGATATCGCTGAGGCGGGGGAAATTGGAGCCAAATGGATGGAACTGGCAGAAAGCAAGAAAGCTACTGTCAAGGGGAACGATTACCCCAGGGGGCACACAGACCATAAACCCTACAACCGAGGACAGCCAAAGACCCCACATACCACCCAAGTAAAGCCACAGATACCCTACCCTTCCACCTCACCAGTCTCCAGTAACTCACCTCGGCCCAGTGACCCATCAGATGGAAGATGCTTTAAGTGTAATGAACTGGGACATATCAAGGCCAAGTGTCCCAAGAAAACCATGCGAGTGCAATTCATTACACCACCATCACACCAAAGATCCCCAGGCCCGGATGCCTCTCAAATACCCTTGGAGCAAAGGGAAAATTTGAGAGTGGGCGGAAAGAAGGTTACTGCGTGGAGAGACACGGGGGCACAAGTGTCAGCTATCCACCAATCCTTCGTTGACCCCAAATTCATCAACCCAAAGGCCAAAGTTACAATTTACCCCTTCATGTCACAAGCTGTAGACTTGCCTACAGCTCAACTGCCTGTCCAGTACAAAGGCTGGTCAGGAATGTGGACTTTTGCAGTCTATGACAATTATCCTATCCCCATGCTACTGGGGGAAGACTTGGCCAACCAGGTGAGGCGGGCCAAGAGAGTGGGAATGGTTACACGTAGCCAAACCAGGCAAGCTTCCAGACCCATTCCTGTTCCTGAACCGTCCACAGAGGCCCCGTCTGTGTTACCAGAGACCCAGACAGAGGTAGTGGACCCGGATTCCATGCCAACCACTGAAACAGCCACAGCACCTCCAGTCCCAGGCCCGGAACTGGAACAGCAACCAGCACCAGCAAGTGCAACCCCATCTTCAAACTCAACGCCAGAGGGCGCCAGCGAGCCATAACTGGCAGAAGCCAAAGACAGCCATACCCAAAAGGCTCAGCCAGAGCCTGAAATACCCACAGGTGCACCAGCGAAGAGCGGTTCACCAGCAACGGAAACAACCCCATCACCTACATCGCTTCCAGAGGGACCAAGCCCAAGTCCACAGTCTGAGGAAGAACTGGTGACCCCAGCCTCAAGGGAACAGTTCCAAACTGAGCAGGAAGCAGATGACAGCCTTCAGAAAGCGTGGGCGGCGGCACGGAGCACCCCACCGCCTCTCAGCTCTTCTAATCGATCCCGGTTTGTTATAGACCAAGGACTTTTATACAAGGAAATTCTTTCTGGCGGACACCGGGAAGAATGGCAGCCGCAAAAACAGTTGGTGGTTCCAACTAAGTACCGGGGGAAGCTCTTAAGCTTAGCCCATGATCATCCCAGTGGCCATGCTGGGGTGAACAGAACCAAGGACCGGTTGGGGAAGTCCTTCCACTGGGAGGGGATGGGCAAGGATGTTGCCAAGTATGTCCGGTCTTGTGAGGTATGCCAAAGAGTGGGAAAGCCTCAAGACCAGGTCAAGGCCCCTCTCCAGCCACTCCCCATAATTGAGGTCCCATTTCAGCAAGTAGCTGTGGATATTCTGGGCCCTTTCCCAAAAAAGACGCCCAGAGGAAAGCAGTACGTACTAACTTTAGTGGACTTTGCTACCCGATGGCCGGAAGCAGTAGCTCTAGGCAACACCAGGGCTAACACTGTGTGCCTGGCCCTAACAGACATCTTTGCCAGGGTAGGTTGGCCCTCCGACATCCTTACAGATTCAGGGTCTAATTTCCTGGCAGGGACCATGGAAAAACTGTGGGAAACTCATGGGGTGAATCACTTGGTTGCCACCCCATACCACCATCAAACCAATGGCCTGGTGGAAAGGTTCAATGGAACTTTGGGGGCCATGATACGAAAATTCATCAACGAATTCTCCAATAATTGGGACCTAGTGTTGCAGCAGTTGCTGTTTGCCTACAGGGCTGTACCACATCCCAGTTTAGGGTTTTCACCGTTTGAACTTGTGTATGGTCACGAGGTTAAGGGGCCATTACAGTTGGTGAAGCAGCAATGGGAGGGGTTTACGCCTTCTCCAGGAACTAACATTCTGGACTTTGTAAGCAACCTACAAAACACCCTCCGACACTCTTTAGCCCTTGCTAGAGAGAACCTAAAGGATGCTCAAGAAGAGCAAAAGGCCTGGTATGACAGACATGCCAGAGATCGGTCCTTCAAGGTAGGAGACCAGGTTATGGCCTTGAAGGCGCAACAGGCCCATAAGATGGAAGCATCATGGGAAGGGCCATTCACGGTCCAAGAGCGCCTGGGAGCTGTAAACTACCTCATAGCATTTCCCAATTCCTCACTAAAGCCTAAAGTGTACCATGTTAATTCTCTCAAGCCTTTCTATTCCAGAGACTTACAGGTTTGTCAGTTTACAGTCCAGGGAGATGATGCTGAGTGGCCTGACGGTGTCTACTACGATGGGAAAAAAGACGGTGGCGTGGAAGAGGTGAACCTCTCGACCACCCTGGAACGTCTGCAGCGGCAACAAATCAAGGAGCTGTGCACTAGCTTCGCCCCATTGTTCTCAGCCACCCCAGGACGGACTGAACGGGCATACCACTCCATTGATACAGGTAATGCTCACCCAATCAGAACCCCACCCTACCGAGTGTCTCCTCATGCCCAAGCTGCTATAGAACGGGAGATCCAGAACATGCTACAGATGGGTATAATCCGCTCATCTACCAGTGCATGGGCATCTCCAGTGGTTCTGGTACCCAAACCAGATGGGGAAATACGCTTTTGCGTGGACTACCGTAAGCTAAATGCTGTAACTCGTCCGGACAACTATCCAATGCCACGTACCGATGAGCTATTGGAGAAGTTGGGACGGGCCCAGTTCATCTCTACAATAGACTTAACCAAGGGGTACTGGCAAGTACCGCTAAATGAACCTGCCAAGGAGAGGTCAGCATTCGTCACCCATGCAGGGGTGTATGAATTCAATGTCCTTCCTTTCGGCCTTCGAAATGCACCCGCCACCTTCCAGAGGCTGGTAGATGGTCTACTAGCTGGACTGGGAGAATTTGCAGTTGCCTACCTCGATGATGTGGCCATTTTTTCAGACTCCTGGCCCGAACACCTACTACACCTGGAAAAGGTCTTTGAGCGCATCAGGCAGGCAGGACTAACTGTTAAGGCCAAAAAGTGTCAAATAGGCCAAAACAGAGTGACTTACCTGGGGCACCAGGTGGGTCGAGGAACCATAAACCCCCTACAGGCCAAGGTGGATGCTATCCAAAAGTGGCCTGTCCCACGGTCCAAGAAGCAGGTCCAATCCTTCTTAGGCTTGGCCGGATACTACAGGCGAGTTGTACCCCACTACAGCCAAATCGCTGCCCCACTGACCGACCTGACCAAAAAGACCCAGCCAAATGCAGTTAAGTGGACTGATGAGTGTCAAAAGGCCTTTACCCAACTTAAGGCAACGCTCATGTCTGACCCTGTGCTCAGGGCCCCGGATTTTGACAAGTCATTCCTAGTAACCACCGATGCATCTGAGCGTGGTATAGGAGCGGTGCTCATGCAGGAAGCAACAGATCACAACTTCCATCCTGTCGTGTTTCTCAGTATGAAACTGTCTGAGAGGGAAAGTCACTGGTCAGTCAGTGAAAAGGAATGCTATGCCATTGTGTACGCTCTGGAAAAGCTACGCCCATATGTTTGGGGACGGCGGTTCCAACTACAAACTGACCATGCTGCACTAAAGTGGCTTCATACTGCCAAGGGGAACAACAAGAAACTTCTTCGTTGGAGTTTAGCTCTCCAAGATTTTGATTTTGAAATTCAACACATCACAGGAGCTTCTAACAAAGTAGCTGATGCACTCTCCCGTGAGAGTTTCCCAGAATTCAGTAGTTAAAAAGTGTTCTTAAAATGTAGAAGTCTGTTAGTTATATACTTAGGAGTATATGTAAAGGTGTATGTGTTGTATTAATCTGTTTATTTTCAAGTTCTAGAAGGAAATCGCCGCCAGTGAGCTTCCCCACTGTCTGCAATTTGGGGGGCGTGTCATAAACAGATAGCTAAGGGTTAATGTCTCTTTCACCTGAAGCACCTGACCAGAGGACCAATCAGGAAACCGGATTTTTTCAACTTTGGGTGGAGGGAATTGAGTGTCTGAGTCTTTTGTCTTTGTTTTCCGCCTGCCTGCTTTCTCTGAGCTTTGGAGAAGTACTTCTACTTTCTAGTCTTCTGTTTCTAAGTGTAAGGACAAAGAGATCAGATAGTAAGTTATATGGTTTCTTTTCTTTGGTATTTGCATGAATATAAGTGCTGGAGTGCTTTGATTTGTATTCTTTTTGAATAAGGCTGTTTATTCAATATTCTTTTAAGCAATTAACCCTGTGTTGTATCATCTTAATACAGAGAGAACATTTGTACTTATTTTTCTTTCTTTTTATATAAAGCTTTCTTTTAAGACCTGTTGAAGTTTTTCTTTACTTCAGGGAAATTGAGTCTGTACTCACCAGGGAATTGGTGGGAGGAAGAAATCGGGGAGATCTGTGTGTTGGATTGCTAGCCTGACTTTGCATTCCCTCTGGGGGAATAGAAAAGTACCTTTTTGTTTCCAGCATTGGGAACGGAGAGGGGGAGTCTCTCTGTGTAGTTTCACAGAGCTTGTGTCTGTGTATCTCTCCAGGAGCACCTGGAAGGGGGAAGGGAAAAAGGATTATTTCCCTTTGTTGTGAGACTCAAGGGATTTGGGTCTTGGGGTCCCCAGGGAAGGTTTTTCAGAGGGACCAGAGTGCCCCAAAACACTCTAATTTTTTGGGTGGTGGCAGCAGGTACCAGGTCCAAGCTGGTAACTAAGCTTGGAGGTTTTCATGCTAACCCCCATATTTTGGACGCTAAGGTCCAAATCTGGGACTAGGGTTATTACACTCCTCTCTGTTTTTTATTCAGAACCAGGTGCTTGGGTTTTGAAAAAGTCGTCCCAATTAGGAAACCCACTGTAGCTCATCTTGTCCCAGCCTGACACTGAGACACCTTGAGTGGTGCTCTTGTGACACGACATTCAAAGTGAGGTGGTTTCCAATATGGACTATGGAGAGCACATCCCTCCCTCCACTCTTTCTAGGCAATAACTTACTTGCTTCAGGGTCTGAAAGCGATGAATTCTTTCCTTTCTGTTTCCATTCCCCCAGGCTGCAAGATCTCTCTTCAGGCTACTGGGTGCTGGTCGTTCACTTCACCCGCAGGGAAGCCATCAAGCAGATAGAAGTCTTGCAACATGTGGCCACCAATTTGGGGCGCAGTGAGTATTTTATTCTTCACCTTCTAGAGCCACTCTCTCCATGGGCGAGTCGCAGTTCTGGGAAAGCTGGCATGAGATCTGAGTCGGCTTTAATTGCTGTGTGTGAGATTCTGGTCTGTGTTCACACCTGGCGTATGCAGGAAGTCGGTGAGGCAGGAGCCACACATGCGATCTCTGAAGCTGGCCCTGTGGTACAGTCAGCAGTCTCCTCCATGTTTGCCTTGCCCAGACCAGGAAGTGCAGGGTCCTTGTGTAGCGACCATGGGTAGCACAGGCTGTTTGTTACAGAGGTGTGTAGATGACCTGGAATGAGACAATTTTAATAAGAAATACTGCAAGCCCAGTTACCAGCTGTTAGTGGAATGCCCCAATCCCCCATTTGGATGCTCATATCTGGGCATAGAAGCCCAGAGATCACTTGGGCCCTAAGACCTGGTTGAAACATGCAAATACAGATTGAAGTATCCAAATGCAGGATTTCAACAGCACCAGCACTGGAAAACTGGGCCAGGCATGGCAGTAAAGTGTCTTATATGGTGTCTCCTGATTGTCCCCTTTTGGGGTTTGCACACAGATCTCGTAGTCAGGCTTTTCTGAATCAAAGGTCTGGATGTGATTCTAATGCATCTTTGAAACAAACCAGCCAGCCAGGCTGTGGAATTGGCTTGTAGGAGAGATTTTGGCAGGATGGCCCTAGGTGATTTGGATAGGCCCCTCCCATTCTGTCCCAGAAGGTTACTGTGTAACTCCACAGGTACTGAAGCTCCTTTTACTTTGAGACAGAGAGACAGGAAATATGTGAAATGTGCAGATTTTTTTCCCCTTTATTAAAAGTACATGGGACCTTTTTCACATCAAGGCCAGCTTTGAGCAGGAGTGCTGTCGAGAGCCCCACTGCTCTACCCACTTATCCCTACTCTCTTCCCACCACTTCCTCCCTGCCCCAAGGAGAGGGGAGGAGAGGAGAGCAGAGCAGAGCACATCCATCATCCTTCAGTGAAATTCACCTCTCTTTCCGCTCACACATTGTCCTCCAGTAGCTCCTGATTGTCTAGTATCCTGCTCATTATTTGAAATGATTTAGGGAGTGATTCTTGGTCTGTTAGTCCTGCCTGAGCCGTTCATTGTAATTATTCACCATCTGAAATAACAGCTGCTATAGCTTTTGATTGCACTTGTTGGGCACACTGAACTGTTTCTGTTTTGTGATTGGTTGAGCACAGCTCTCTTTAGATTGTCGCTTACGCTGCAAACACTCATGATCATGAATCTGAAATTAATTTCCTGCTACTTCTTTCTTAAAATCCCTGCGTCCAGGAACATTCCTGCCAGTGAACTGATTCACTGGACTATTCATGGCATATGAATGCAGATGGGGCTTCAACAGCCTCAGCAAACTGGTTTTAAAATATGAATGAATATTTGTAGGTCCCCCCCATCCCCCCCAGTATTTGCCCAGCTCTGGAAAGCAGGGTCTGCTGATAAATAACCTTTGATGCTTATTTCAGGTCGAGCTTGGCTATACCTGGCCCTCAACGAGAACTCGTTGGAGAGCTACTTAAGGCTGTTTCAGGAGAATCTAAGTCTGCTGCATAAGTACTATGTCAAGTGAGTAGCACAGTCCTCTCAGCCCTGCCAGCTGCTAATCTCCATTTTGCTTGAAACAAACTTGCAGCAAATCAGGTTCCACTCCCTCTCCCAAGGTCTTTGGAAATGCTGAGTGCTCGCAACTGGGTTTCTAGGGAAAGGCTTGGCCATAGACCTCAGTTGTGCGGGCACTAGATTGGCTAGTGCTGCAGACGGCATGCTGGGGCACTATGCTGTCCCAGGCAAAGAGGAAGGTGTGACTGCTCTATGTAAATGTGTCTGCAGCCCTGCCTGGAGCGAGCCAGCGGACCTGCTCATGGAGTTTCAGCTGTATGGAGCCAGTCTCTCGTGGATGATGGTGTATGGCTGCATGGCACTTGCTTGTCATGGCCAACTCATCCTTCTAAACATCAACAAAAATATGGAGTATGTTGGAACGTGATTGTCTTTAATATACTAGACCAGGGGTAGGCAACCTATGGCATGCCTGCCGAAGGCGGGCACGCCAGCTGATTTTCAGTGGCATTCCACAGTGCCTGGGTCCTGGCCACCGATCCGGGGGGCTCTGCATTTTAATTTAATTTTAGATGAAGCTTCTTAAACCTTTTAAAAACATTATTTACTTTACATACAACAATAGTTTAGTTCTATATTATAGACTTATAGAAAGAGACCTTCTAAAAATGTTAAAATGTATCATCGGCATGTGGAACCTTTAATCAGAGTGAATAAATGAAGACTCGGCACAGCACTTCTGAAAGGTTGCCAACCCCTGAACTAGAAGAGACCAGTAAGGCAAGGATAAGGCATATTCTCTTACTTCCTTTATTGACATTTGGTAACATTTTTAAAGGTGCATAAGTGACCTTAGGAGGCGAAATCCCTCTGATTTTTCAGTGAGGCTCCCAAGGGACTAAATCATTTTTGAAAATCAGACTTAGGCTCCTATGTCACTCAGACCCCTTTGAACACTTTACCGATAGCAATTATTACGTAATTTATGATCCTGGCAGCCTCTCTGTATGTGTTCACAACTGTTTTGGCTACTGCAGGTACCTCCTGAATGTCACACCTGCTTTGTGTTACTGTACTTTGCTTCTCGCTGTCCTGAATGACTATGACCCACTCTCCTGCCCCCCTCCATAGATGTGCAAAGGACCATAACTGTTTTTATTTTGCAGTGAGGGGCGCTAGAGGGCCTGCCACTTGACCAATGCTTGTGATGAATTTGGTAAGCATGTGGGCGATACATTTAAAAAAGAAAGCTCACCAGCTTCTTGGCTAGTTTGATGCCCTCACTGCAAGTCAAGTAGATGTCTCTTGATCCTCAGGGTTTGCAAGAAGACTCCTTGTCTGCCCCTTTCATCCAGAGGACAGATGGTTACGGCATGCCCCGAAGGCTGATCTTAACTCAGGAAAGGGAAAATGTCTAAAGGAAGTGCAGCCTGCTGCCTCTCCTGAGCCTTGAGCCTTCAAGGGAAGTGTGCTGCCTTCACAGCCATTGAACCCTGGTTTGCTTCAAGCACAGATACCAAAGAGAAACCTTGACGTGCTAAAAACAATGCGATCCCACTTCAGCTGTCTGAGTCTCGGGTTGTTTACAGGGTTAGCTCAGGGTCATGTCCTGGAAACCAGATGGGTGGAGAATGTGTTTTGATTTGTAAGATCATGTGCTTGGTGAGGACACTCGCAGCTGTTTTGTCTCCATGCCAAAGCTGAACGTTCTTATATTTTATCTGTGTCACAGGAATGCCCTGGTCTGCAGTCATGATCACCTGACCTTGTTCCTGACGCTGGTATCTGGGCTGGAATTCATTCGCTTTGAGTTGGATCTGGTGAGAATTACTGTCTTCGCTGATGGATAGAAAGACTGTAGAGCAGGAAAACCCCATGCACCATTTGAAGCTTGGGCCAGCTTAATAGTTAATAAACTCTGCCCCTTGGCTGTCCACAGCACCTGCCAGAGAGATGCACCCTCAGAGTTTCTCTGCTGCAGTAGCTCAGATATAGCCCTTGGTCAGAGGTATCATTCAGTTTCACAAGTCAGCACTTCTCCAGTTCTACAAAATATGACATTCTCCACCCTGGGCACGGCTGGAAGAAGGCAGCATAGGGCTGTCATGTTGGGCAAGGAACGGGTGCTTCTACTAAGGGAAATTTTTGCCAAGCTCTGGCAAAGACTCAGGGCTGGTGCAAGGATGTTTCGTGCCCTAGGCGAAACTTCCACCTTGCGCCCTCCCTGAGCCGTGCAGCAGCTCCCTACACCCCCAACCGCCCTGGGGCGCCCCCCCCCTGCGGGGGATGCGTGATAGATAAACACGAGCACGAGGGCAGGATGGTAGAAGGCACAACGAATGGGAGAAGGAAATGAAGTGAGGGAGGGCGGAAGTGGAGATTTGAATTGGGGGAGGGAGGGAGAGGAGAGAGAGGGCCTTGCAGGTGGTGAAGATGGTTCTCAGGTAGTGAAAGACCAATGAAAGTGAGTCAGTGAGGGATTTCCAGGTTGGGGGTTTCTAGGAACCAAACATGTAGGTTCCAAAATCCCTACTTGTGGGGAAAAGTGACTGTAGAACTCGAGGAGCTAGAGCCCATCATGTCCATGGATGGAGAGGAAAGAATGGAGGTTGTTCCCCATGCTGTGCTGTTATCTAAGCAGCATTGAGTGTCTGTAGCCACTCGGCTGCCTGTCCACCCTAAAGCAAAGTGCAAAGAACACTAGCCCTGAGGAGAGGAAGTGGTCATGATGGCGGATTGTTTATTGACCTTGCTGCATATGCGTTTAGAATACCATGGCTGCGAAGGTTTCTGTTTCTGTTGTGAGCTTCGGACATGAAGCTTTCACTGAAGTCCGTTTGAGGTGTGATGTTTGGTTCGCTTTCTCCACTGAGTCTCTTTCCACCTGCTACTCTGTGGCTGGCACATGTTTGCTTCCTGCTGCAGTTTCAATTTCCTGGTGGTGTCCTCTTCCTCCTCCAGTGTCCGGCCAGCGCAAGTGGCCTGCTGCTGGATCAGCAAGTCAGTTTTGTTTCTTTGGCCTCTGTGTGCTATAAGAAAAGAGATTGTGTTAGCCAGTGTCAATGACTAGAGTTCCATGTATACGTGTGTGGAAATAGAAATGTGATTAAATCTATGTCTGGCTTGTATTTCCTAGGGCTCCCTTTGTAGCTCTGCAGTGATGAGAACAAAATATTTGCTAACAGCCTGAAGGATAATGAAGTCATTCAAAGCCAGCAAGGCTTCCCTCTCAGTCAGGGGAGAACTTTTCCAAACAACAGTTCAGTCCCCAGCAGAGACTTAGTCAGATCATGAGCTACTGTACAACCCTAGTCTCCATGCAGGAGTCAAACGTCAGGGGTGCTTCAAAGGCAAGACTGAGGAGCATTGACAGAGCTGTGGGAAGGGCTGGACTAGCAGGGGGGTCAGGATTGAGGGGCATTGGCCGAGCTCGGTGGGGGAGCCCAGGAGAGGAACAAGAACCGGTCCTGCAGGGTCAGGATTGATGTGCAATGGTACATCTGTGTGGTGGAAGCTTGCTCGGTGCCGTACACAATTTGCCTGCTACTGGCTAGTGCTTTCAGAGTGAAGTCAAAACAAGGCACTGGAATGTCGTCATCTCTGCTCATCCCTTCGTTTATTAACCATGTGTAACCAGGTTATTTGCACATCTAATGTCATGTTTGTATTCCACACGGCTGCCCATGTTAATAATGTCATCACTGGCCGAGTTGTCAGAGGAAAGGCTGCGTCTGACGCAGTGACTCTCCTCTCTGTGGCTCTGCTCTCAGGACGCTCCTTACTTGGACCTGGCACCATACATGCCCGATTACTACAAGCCTCAGTATCTGCTGGACTTCGAGGATCGCCTGCCAAGCTCCATCCATGGCTCAGACAGCCTGTCACTCAACTCCTTCAACTCAGTCACCTCGACCAATCTGGAGTGGGACGACAGTGCCATTGCACCTTCAAGTGAGGGTAAGTGGCTACCCAGGGCAGACGGAAGGGGTACATGTGCAGCTTCTGTTTGCACAAGAACCTGAATGCTACAGAAGAATGAGAGAAAAGAGACAATACCCAACCCAGCAGAGGTCTGATTGGCATCTCTTCTCGCTGGGACTATGATTAAAGCTTTGTAGCTGGGCACACTCGTGCCTTCCCATATATCCAATAATGTGCTGTCCCATTTGCTAAGAATCCACTGACTCAGTGGGCCAGATGAGAGACAGGCTGTGGGAACGGGTGATAAGGAGCCACTCTAGAGGCCAGGAACGGGCCCCTAGTTAGCACTCTGTGCCACCTCAGTCTTGCATGCGGAGGTGTGGCCAGTGGAGACTACAGGTCCCAGCATGCTTTGCTCCATCTTGATCCAAGCTGCCAGACCCTCCTGCCTAGACTGAAGATAAAAGTTTTTCAACCCACATTTGTCTTTGATGTTTTCTTTGCATCAGGGCACCTTCCAGTTCTTCAGCCTTAAAATTCTCCCAGTGCTACAGGGAGGGATGCTCCTTTTTGCAGGAGCTCACTGTTACTCTGGAATTCTCTAGCGGGAAAGGTGGAGCGGAAAGGCGCTGATTCGGTTCAAAGCCCAGAGGATGGACACCCGTCTCCTTGGTTTAATTGCTCCCATAGATCCACCTGACCTTGGGCAGTGATTGCAGGGAGGCCGGGCTTGCGTCTCCCTCTTGCAGATTCAGCAGCTACTTCTTTCAGGCCTGAAGAGCAAAAGCCAGTCTGCTTGGGCATAGGCCTCCTGCTTCAATCTGGCATTCAGGTCATCGATCTACAGAGGTTCATGTATAACAGTTACACATGCATGGTGGGTTAAATGGACCTGCGAGGGCTGTTCCCAGCTAAGCAAGGGAAATAAAACTCCAAACATTAGTCCTCTGGGCTTTTTCTCTTGTCCACAAAACAAAAACAAAATCAGCTGAAAAGCCCTGGGCAATAATTCAGCCAGCTGGCAGGGGGCCTTGCCTCAGGCCCTGCTCTGTGAGGCTCTGGATACAGAGTCCATGATTAGGCCAGCTTGACAGGACTGGGATGACCTTCCAGTCCCTATTGTCGGTTTGCAAAATAGAAACAAGGATATTTACAGATTTTAAGGGAAGAGGGTGGCCCAGTCGGGATAAATGTCTTCCGGCTACACACAGCAGTTAAGTTCACAGCAATATTAACGAAGTCTTTCCTCCGTTCTCCAGCAGGCTTCCCGACCTCCACAGTACAGCCAGCCTGTTGTTACTGTCAGAAGGCAGTCAGGAGCACTGCTGAAAGCCCCAGCCGCACAGGTCGGAGACAGGGCAGGGCAGAGGGCAGACTTAGCAGTAATTAGTCCATTCTGTATTGATCTCCAAGCCCTTGTTCTCTGCCATTTTACTGGAGACTTGGCCCAGACTGCTGGCTCACAGCGTGTCAGGTCTCCATTGTAGGTGTAACCCACCCCCGCTCTGTCGCCATCCGCAGAACGTCTGGGTCCCGGGAATACTCTTCTATGGAATGTCCATTCTTCTGATATTGCTATTGTGTGGCCACAGTCGTTAATACGGTACCCAAATAATCTTAAGAGTTAAATGCAGGAAATGCAACTGTGAGGTTGAAACTCCCAAGAAGTAGGAAGTGTGGTTGAGAAATGGGAACTGGGAATCCCAGCTGCTAGGTGCCAGTTTTGGCTCTGGCACAGATTCACTGCGTGACCCTGGTTAGTGACCACTCGGCTCTGTGCCTCAGTTTCCTCATCTCTAGACAGGGATAATACTGGCTGTCCCATCCCCCTCCCACAGTGATGTAGGGGACTCAGTAAAATAAAGTTTCCAAAGTGCTTTCAAACCGTTGGCTGGAACGTGCAATCAGCACACAATGTTATTTACATGGGCTTGCTGCAGGATGCCAGGTGTAGGGTTCTGCGTTATATATGAGCAGCCCCTATTCCTCTCAGTGGGTTGTTGACTCTGAAGCATAACAATAACAACTGGACATTAACTCACTAACTGTTTCACTGCTGATCATTGTAATAGGAACATCCAGCTACTCTGGGATTGTAGGTGGAGCTTGTTCAGAGGACCAGTTTTTCCCCTTCGTCTAGCTCCTGGCTTTGTAAATGTTACTGAATTAAATATCTCAATACCTCTGGGAGGCAAGTGTAAGTGGGGAAACTGAGGCACAGAGAGGGTAAGTAATCGCCAAGCTGGTCCCGCAAGTCATTGGTGGAGCTGGGGTTGGAATTCCTGGCCTCCAGCCCAGTGCACATGCCATTAGGCTATGCTACACCAATCATCCATTTTCCAATTTTAACTTTACAACCCCTAGCATAATGGGGCCCCGATCTCTGAGGGGGGCCTCAGAAGCTACTTTAATACAAACAACGGTGATGAGTAAGGCTGACTTCCTTTTACATACATGTTTCCTAACCAGTTTCTCATTCTTTTCAGATGATTATTTTGTTTACCCCTCACTGTTCACATGCTCCCCCTGTCCCCCATCCCTGCTGACTACTTGTGTTTCTAATCCTCCGTTTTATCCCTCATTTTTGTAGATTATGATTTTGGAGATGTCTTTCCTGCAGTGCCGTCCATACCCAGCTCAGCCTGGGAAGGTGGGACATAGTCATCTGTTACCATGTTTATCTCTTCTGCATCCTTTCCATACCAAGCTTGCTGCATGCAGTTGATTTTTTTAAAATAAGAACGAATATTCTAATCTTGGTGGAATTCTGTAGCAGCAGAAACAAGCTCTGTGTTGAATGGGTCTTCTGACCGCAGAGTTGGAGTCAGATATTGTGTCTCCTACTCTGTATGCTTGTGTGTGAGGTTTCCCTCCAGTTAGTGAGTGCCCCACAGAGATTCTGACATTACTATACGTCACAGAATGTTGTGACTGTTTCTCCTGATTCTTGCACCTGGCGTATGTGTCTGACCGATGGTTTTAAGATACTCTGCTCAGGACACTTGGAGCTGAAGTTTCTATCAAGTGAAATTGAATTTGTTTAATAAAATTATTAATATATTATGGGAGCTGGATTAACAAGGGAATCTTTTTACCAGACTAATAACGAAACCTGTTAAATGAAACTGACACACAGTGATCAGGGAACATCCCAAATGTATATCAGGTAGTTATAAACTAAAGTACCAAAGCATTCCTTCTCAGTATACAGCTGTATATTTCCTTCATGTGGTAAAGAACAGATGTGTTGATGAGTAGGTGTGTGCCTGGATGTTGCAAGAGATCTACATTCATAAATTACCCAACAGGATATTGCAAATGGCTTCTGATGGAATTTAACTTTAAATAGAATTTTTGTTCATTTATAGGCAAGTTTCCCCACCCCCCTTCACAGGCCTTGACTTAGGCTTCTCTCCTGGGTTAAAATATCTATCAAAGCCATAACCTTCAGCTAATGACCTTATTTCGTTTGGTCATTGTTCCCTTTTTTAACCCTGGCTGTCAGCAATCTCTTTCTTAGAGTAAAGGGCACATCTCCATTTTATAGAAATCTGTTCTACTTTCTCTGCATGGAATACATCATCTCCACTCACATAAAGACACGACTAGACAGCTCTGTGTATTGTTCATATATAATTGGATTAGGAAATCTGTCTTCTTTACTCATGGAGGAAATATACGTATGTATTTTCTGTCATTTCTACCTAAAAGCTTGATAGATTCCTTCAGCTGAAATTTTTTTTGTATTATCATCATCAAACCGATACCTCATACAGCATTTTGGTAAAGATCTGCTTGAATTCCATTAGGATGGCTTTTGGTCTCTAACATTCCCTCCTCTCTATAAACTTTCTCTCTCTCTCCAAGCACAACAGACACTCTTTGGTTTTCAGAGCACACTGAGTAGCCAAAAACAAAAAAAACACTGAACCTTTTCCTGTTGCAGTCGCATGTGGTTAACACAGGGTCTGGCCTAGCTCTGGAGTTCTCTGCAGCCAGGGTACTAACAGCGTCTGCTATTCTGACCATTCCTGGAAAGAGTGGAATGAAATAATCTGTACGTGTTTCCTCACAGCCACTGTTCCCTCCAGCACTTCCTACCGAGGGGTCCTGGACCTGTGATTTCCTTCCCCCCAAAAGCCAATGTTCCCCCCACCTTTACTCACAGCAGCTCCTTCTGGAAGAGGCTGGGAGCTTTTTAGCCATAATGTTTTGATTGGGCCCTTTGGTTACCATGAATGGAAGAAATTAGGTTTGATGCAGCTGTGGATTGCTGGACAGGGGATATTGGACAGCACTCCTGGTGGCTGGCTTTGGTGTTGGTGTGTAGTAGGTGGGCCTGGTGCTGTACGTATTATCAATTATTATTGTCATGTCATCTCCCCTTTCCTCCCTACCCCCAGCCAGGCAGCATCCAGGGTGTCATTTTATGGCAAGCCTGATTGGCTTTGAGAGGTTGTGATTAATTCTGGTGTTTCATACCAATATAACAATGGTGTTTGTTCCCTAAACTTGTAAATACACTTTGAAAACGCAGAGAATATTAATTTCATTTTTAAAATAAGAAACAATGGGCTACTTAGTAGTCTGTGTTGTTGCGTGGGCTGTGGTTTAATCCTCCTTACTGTGCGAGATCTGTGCTGCTTCTATGAGCGATTTCCATTCATGCCACTATAACACAGCCCCACCTGTGCAGTCTGATCCTTGGGGGCATGGTGCCACCCATGGGGGTCAGATTGCAAGGTCAGGCACTGAATCATAAGGATCCGATTTTGCAATACTGATCAAACCTCACTGCAATAACCTTGCTTGCATCAAAAAGACCCTTCTCTCCTACCTTAGCTTACTAAATGGATTTTTAGCCATATACACAAAAAGCAAACAGTTAAGAATTTGTACCCCTCCGTTCACCCTTCCTCATTTAAATGGACCCTGTCAGAATAAAATCCTGTATTTTAGACAAAACCAAATAACCTTATTGGTAATAAAGGTAACAAATTGGTGGCTGAAATTGAAATAGAACTTAAAAAGTCATTTAATTTTTCTGTTTTACTCAATTTGGATGGTGAAAATTAGGGTGACCAGACAGCAAGTGTGAAAAATCGGGAGGGGGTGGAGGAGTAATAGGAACCAAAAATCGGGACTGTCCCTATAAAATTGGGACATGTGGTGACCCTAGTGAAAATAGACCAGTCAGTTTTACTTTCACTGTGGTTTCATATCTGTCAATGGTATGACAGGGCAATGCTTAAATTTAAACAAAAACACCATTTCAACATTAATATTCACAAACCGTCTCTTAACATTGGATTTTATAAAAACCTGTTTGTTTTCCTAATGCAAAACCTACCTGTCAAGTGTAAATTACTGGACAGAGTCTCTTAATTCTGATAAGCGTAGCAGGCTATTGTTTCTGTTTCTTGATTTGCTGAGCCCAATGCTTTAGGTTGTGGCTTCCACTGCAAACACTCGTGATCATGAATCTGAAATTAATTTCCTGCGAACACTTCCTTAAAATCCCTGCTTGCAGGAACATTGATAGATTCTTATCTGGCCTGAGAATATCTATCTGAAGGGCATGGTAATGTTCCTTTACCTGACTTGATTTTGTGGACAGAAAACCCTGAGTGAGAATTGCGCGAGTCCACAAATCAGTATCTTCTGTCGATTACCACTAACATCGGCCCAGCCGGTTGTACTAAAACTTTTTCGTTCCCTGTGTCATTTCTTCTCTCTTGCTGCTGGATGAGTGATGTATTTCTCTGCCCACACCTCAGACTCCTCTGTTTATTGTCTATCAGGAGGAAAGTAGCATCTGCTGTAACGGTCTATCCGCTGCAATTTCAGAACTTCTCTTTCCAAAGCAGAGAGCTCCTGGCAAAGGGAGTCTGCGCATTAATGGAACCTGAGCTCCATAGGGAAAAGGCAGCTAAATCCACCGCTACCCCTTAGTGGAGAAGTGGGTGCCCCGGCTCGGATAGTTTCTCTGAACTATTTCTCTGATTTCTCATCAGAAACTTGGTGAAGTTAATGAAGCTCTTCTTTCTAGGGGTCTTTAAATCACCAGACCTATAAGAACAGAAGGATAATTTCTTTACTGGTTGGCCCTGGTTTGCAGTTACTGTGCTACCAGCCAGCCAGTTAAGATTGGTCACATCAGTCTTGGACCCAGTCAGTGTCACTCCGTAAGCAGGGGTGGTGGTGTTGAACAATGCAAGATATTCAATCCACAGCAGCTCTGGCCCCTGCCATCCCTGGGGTTTCTGCACGGCAGCTCAGAGAGCAGCTGTGGCTTGGTCCTGAAGAAGTCAGTGTAATTGATGCTATTCAGGTCTTCCTCTCACACGTGCCCAACTTACGAGGGAAGCTTTGCACTTCTCCAGCGCTGCCTGTGTATGTTTGCATGGCCCTCCTCCCACTGCACCTGCGTTCTGAGCCCGTTGAGGCTAGAGGCAAATGGCACCTTGGTCAGGCACAAACATCCTCTGATTCCAGTGTCTGCAGGTTGTTTCCCCCAGTGTCCAGTGGGTGTTTCTGAGCCTCCTGCAGGCAGCTGCCGTTTACTGAGGAGCACAATGGAACTGAGGTCTGATTTTTCTCTCTTGCCTCGCCTGTGATGTACCAGTGCAGACAGACCCTCCTGTACCAGGAGCTCCCATCAGACTGTGATCTTATTCAAAGGCTGCCTAGACAGGCACTGTCTGAACACTGAACTTCTGTTTTCAGGCGTTAGTTTCCATTTGCTGGGAAATGCCGTCTGTGGCACTGGTTCCATCTGTGGCACTGGGCTCTCTCCTACCTGCCCACATATGCCCTCTCCCTACTGAGTGCCCGCTGCCTGCAGGAGACTCCCAAATGCTGATCCTAGTGAGCAATTTGATTAGCAAGTCAGAGTGGTGCTCTGGGCCAGGACCTTTCAGAGTCCGCATTGCGCGCCATGCCTGCAGCCTCGCTCTATCCAGGTCCAGAAGCTCAGTGAGGAATTCCTGCTCCCGTAATAGCAGCTGACTGGGGTCCTGGTTTTTCCCCTCTTCTCTTTCCCAGATGGAGACCTAACAGACACTCTCAGCTGCCCGCACTCCGTGGCCTCTGATCTGAATGGCAGCAAATCTTCCATGAAGAGTCCGACGCAGCGCTACAACCCCTTCAACGAGGAAAAGGCTGAAACGCTGTCCTCCGCCGAAACCACCCCTGCGCACACCGCCTCCCTGGAGAGGATGGACACCACGACGGAAGGCACAGACCAGCTGGAGAGCGGCACGGAGCTGGAAGTCATCAGGTCGGTGCCATGCCTCCCAAACACAAGGAGAGGGTCTGCAAGTTAGTTGTAGGAGGGAGCCAGCATTTGCCATGGGCTCTCACTTGGACAACAGGGGGGTTATTGCTGGAACTGAGAGCCCGGCAGGCAGAGATTCTGGGTTCTTGTTTCATATCTCCAGGACCAGACTTTCCAACATGCTCAGCACCCATCAACACCCATTGTTCTCAGTGTGGGACGAGGCAGCATTCCTCCATTGTTCTCAATGGGAACTGCCAGGTGCAGAGGTGTCTTGAAAATCTGGCCTTCGAATTTTAAGAAACTGATGCTATAGCATGGGGAACAGAATGGAATATCGTCAAACGAGAGCCACAGTTGTGGTCCCCTGGGACTAACTTTCCGATCCTTGAGCATGCAGGGCTGGCACTAAGAAAACAAACCTTTTCAGACTGATTTCATACGTATTAGCCGCTTTTTATTCCTGCTGCCCATCTCAGGTACATCTCCCGTAGTACCCTCAGCACAGCACCCTGCATTTAGCTTGGTGCATATCAGCTGTTTCCTGGTGCAGAATCTGAACCTTCTAGGTCTCCTCTATCCTCCTCCTGCTAATGGCATCAGCTGATTCATTCCTTCATTCAAGGCTGCCAGGCCTCTTCCCCGATGGCCTCGAGATGCCTGACCAGCCTAGAAACAAACCCCATGAAGGACATCAGTCGGTGGAGGCTGGTTATATGCCACCCCCTTGGTAGGCTGATGAAGATACCGTGTGCAGGGTGGCCTTGGCAGTCTGACCTCTGGCTAGGAAAGTCCACCTGGTGAGAGCTGTAGATTTCTAGGCACAAGCTGATTTGCTGTAGATGCATCAGATCTTGTTCCTCCAGCCCCGGGGCAGCTGGCTGACAATTTATCAGCAGAGAAGCTACATGCTGTTTTAAACATTTATCCTTTAAATCTGCACACCTGTATTGCTTTCTTGGCCTGTGAATGTCTGATGGGGGATTACTGTTTGATAATGCCTCTCTCCAGAGCAACTCCCAAGTGATGCTCCTGGCACACAGCGAGTGCCATGGGCTCTCCAGTGATCACAGAACCTCTGTTTAGTTTCTCATCAGAAATTCAATACTTCCAAGAGCCCAACGAGGGCATTGATTGAGACAAGACCGAAGAGGAGGGTGACCCTACTGAACCCACTAGCCCCCCCCTTGCAGTAATACCCTGGGTTCTCCCCAGAAGTCTCTTGCCCCTGTTCAGCCTGTGGTGTCCCAGCCTGGTGCATGTCCAGCTACCTGATAGCTGGGGGAAAGGGCAGTGGTCTCACAGAAGCAAAGAAACAGCTGCTGCTTCTGACCTGCCAGGCTTTCTCCAATGCTGGGAGGCCAGTGAGAGAGTTCAGATTGCATTCTGCTTTCTCTGGGGAACCTCCCTCTGCTCAGCACCCAGCCAATGGGAGCAGGATAATAGGTGTTCTGGCCCTTAATAGCAGCAACCGTGACTTTGAGCCTGTTCATGTTTGTGGCACGAGCACCCAGAACGCCACCTTCCACATTTGTATGGGAACCGCAGTGTCCAGAGTGTCTGGAACTAGAAAAAGGATCAGTGTGGTGGGTGTACTGCTCCCTCTACTGGCAGCTAGAGGCACTCCACAGTTATGTTGAATTTCCTCTATAAACTGGCACCTTAGAGTAGAGTGGGGCAAACGATGGCCCGCAGGCCCCTTCCCTCTGGCCCCTGAGCTCCTGCCGGGGAGCGGGGTCAGGACAGGCTTGCAGCCGATCCGGCCCAGCGCAGTGAGCTGGGCTGAAGCTAGCCCCTGGACCCTCCCCTTTTGCTCCCCTCCCTCCCTGCTGCCCTCTCCATCACAGTTCCCTCAGCACCTGGGCAGCGTAGCTGCAGCTCCGGCCAGGTGGCACGGCCATAGCACTGCCAGACCTGGTGCTCCAGGGGGCCGGGAGCAGGGGAGGTTCTGTGGGGGGGCGAGGAACAGGACGGATTGCAGGGGGGCAGTCAAGGGGCCTGGGCCCTGCTGCTGGGGACAGGGCCCCCCTCCACCCCCAGTATGTCTAGCCCATACCCAGCAGCCAAGCCCAGACAGGGAGCGAGCCCTGCCCAACTCCCAGGGAGAGCAGCCAAACGAGCAGGGGAAACACACTGGGAAAGGACTGAGCCCCTCTTTCCCCCACCCCACAGGTAACGTGGGGCGGGGACGGCAGGGAGGGTTGGACAGGGGTGGGAGTCCCAGGGGGGCGGTCGGGGGTAGAGAGCAGGGGTGTTTGGATAGGATGCAGGAGTCCTTGGGGGGCAGTCAGGGGTAGGGAGTAGGGAGGGTTGGATGGGGGTGGAGATTCTGGGGGGCTGGACAGGAGGCAGGGGCCAGGCCATGCTTTGCTGTGTGGAAGTAGACAATAATGATCAACAACCGCATCTTGTTTATACATATTCCTTCTGATATCTTACTTTTCTCCGCAGTTCCTGCTACAGTCTGTGTTCCATTCTTATCTAACACAAGGTCGAAAAACAGTCTCTCTTACAGCTTTTTCCCCACTCACTTTCCACTTGCCCAGGCCTGGCCTTGAAATCTCGCGTTATTAGAGCTAGTGTTAGCCTGACTCTTTTTCTCTGTTCCTAGAAACTAAGATATCTGCGTTCAAATTCCCTTTATCCTTTTATCTACTTCCACAGCTGTTCGGGGAGACATAACCTCCCCTGGCCTTCCCTACCCGGCCCGCCATACAATTTCTGTATCCACTGTGGCCCACCCCTGCCTTAGCCACTAACAAATTTATTTGGGCATAAGCTTTCATGGGCTAAAACCCACTTCATCAGATGCACAGAGTGAAAAATACAGTAGCAAGTATAAATACACAGCCCCTGAAAAGATGGGAGTTGCCTTACCAAGGGTGGCGGGGGGTCAGTGCTAATGAGGCCAATTCACTTAGTGTGGATGTGGCCCATTCCCAACGGTTGACAAGAAGCCACATCCACCATGATTGAATTGGCCTCGTTAGCACTACAAAAAGTTATTTTCCCTGTGTTGATATTCACCCCTTCTTGTCAACTGTTGGAACTCATAGAATCACAGAATATCAGGGTTGGAAGGGACCTCAGGAGGTATCTAGTCAACCCCCTGCTCAAAGCAGGACCAATTCCCAACTAAATCATCCCAGCCAGGGCTTTGTCAAGCCAGGGCTTTGTCAAGCCTGACCTTAAAAACCTCTCAGGATGGAGAGTCTACCATCTCCCTGGGTAACCCATTCCAACGCTTCACCACCCTCCTAGTGAAATAGTGCTTCCTAATATCCAACCTAGACCTCTCCCACTGCAACTTGAGACGATTACTCTTTGTTCTGTCATCTGCTGCCACTGAGAACGGCCGAGCTCCATCCTCTTTGGAACCCCCCCTTCAGGTCATTGAAGGCTGCTATCAAATCCCCCCTCACTCTTCTCTTCTGCAGACTAAATAACCCCAATTCCCTCAGCCTCTCCTCATAAGTCATGTGTTCCAGCCCCCTGATCATTTTCATTGCCCTCTGCTGGACTATTTCCAATTTGTCCACATCCCTTCTGTAGTGTGGGGACCAAAACTTGGCACAGTACTCCAGGTGTGGCCTCACCAGTGCTGAATAGAGGGGAAATAATCACTTCTCTTGATCTGCTGGCAGTGCTCCTACTAATGCAGCCCAATATGCCATTGGCCTTCAACTAGGGTGGAAGTGACCTTGTTACCACGTGGGGGTCAGTGCTAAGGCAACTCCCATCTTTTCATGTGCCGTATATTTATACCTGCCTTCTGTATTTTCCACTCCATGCATGGCTGCCCCTCTGAAACCTGACTCCACAAACTGGAAACCAGCTCTAATTGCCATGGTTTTGTCCAGTGGATTTGAGACCATGCAAAGTCCTTCTCAGTTTTGCTCAGTGTCAGCTCATGGTACCTCCTGCTGCCGGTGGAGGGCATGAGAGAAGCTGCTTTGAACTGGAGATGGCTCTTCACTTCCTGGCTCCCCATTTCAGATTGATGGGGAATTAGACCCTCTCCCTTGTCAGAACACTGGTCCCCAAGAATGTCACATTTTCTGCCTTTCTTGAGAGGCCTGGCATGGAGACAGGGAATATTTTGAATGCAATTAGAGAGGCTACAACAAATCCAGTGGGCTGGCCGGAGGCAGGGAAGTCCAGTGCTTAGAACAGGCTGAACGAGAGTCGGGAGACTTGGATTCTTTCTGCCACTGACTCTCACCTAGTGTCCTTGGGCAAGTCACGTAACTTTTTTCTGCCTCCATTTCCCCATCTGTAGCAGGGACTAATACTGCCAAGCTGACAGGAGTGTTGTGCAGCTTCAGTTAATGGCAGCAGGGGGCAGTGTGGTTCTTGGATGAAAGGTGCTGTGCCTGTGCATCTTCCTGTTCAGCTCTGAAAATACACCCCTGGGCTTTTCTCCTCTAGCCCATTGTTTGTGCAGTAGAAAAACTACCCCGCTCGTATGAGGAATAACCTGGGGCGCAAGAGGGAGCCCAGGGTTCCCTCCCATGGGCACAGAGGGCAAGGTTAGGCTCTGGTAACATCAGTGCAGGTTTCTGCCCTTGCAGATTAGCTAAAAAGAAGAAAACCGGCAAGAAAAAGAAGGTGAAATTGGAGGAAATGGTGAACCCCCCTGCCCCCAGTGCCACAGCAGCTGGCGGGGACGGTGGCCCGAACAGACTGAGCGAAGAAGCTGAGCTGAAGACAGACAGCACGCCGCCCTCTCCAGCGGGCCAGGAGAGGCCAGGAGAGAGCAGCACGCACTCAGCCCTGAGCCAGCTGGGCCTGCGGATCCCAGAGATGAAGGACACCTCCATGAATAGCGTGGGGCAGCCACTGAGCAAAGTGATCGACAGACTGAACGGGCAGCTGGACCCCAGTGGCTGGAACTGCCCTGTCGAGCCCCCTGAGCAGTCCTTTCGGACTGGCATACCAGGGGAGTCCCCGGATGGGCCGCCCTCTGGCAGCTATGGCGAGGGGATTTCGACCCCCATGGACTTCTACCGCTTTACCGTTGAGAGTCCAAACTCTCCTGCGCCAGGTGGTGGCAACCATGACTCTGCAGGGGCTGGCCAACCGCCACATGTTCCTGGTAGCCCTGAGACTGCTGGACAAGAGGAAGAAGGAGGAGAGGGAGAAACGGCTGGGGCGGTAGAAAACGCGCAGGAGGCAGATAAAACCCAAGCCAGCGAAACGGACACTGGCCACACGGAGGCACTCAGCAGGCTGAAAGGAGACCAGCCCAGTCCCTCTCTGAGCAGCGCTGATGACTCGGGGGTGGAGGAGGGCCAGGGCAGCCCGTCGGAAATGGCCCATCCATCGGAGTTCAGGTAAGGCAGAGGGGAAGGGGGTACCTTTGCAGCAGCCCAGCTCCAACTCTGAGGAGCTCTGGGCGGGACCCGGAAAGCAGCAACGTGGGGAATGGCTCTCAGGATGAAGTTTCCTCTCCATGGGCGAGAAGAGAAGCTGTGGGTGACAGTTTGCTCCCCTCCTTGGTCTGAAAGAGCTGGGAGTTGGGGGTGATTTTCGGGCAGGGTGGGGTCTGCCTTTTGGAATTGGGGGTTTCTGTAAGAGTTGGCTCCTTTTAGCTGGAGTTTGCCATTGGCTTTGTCTGGGTGCCGGGATTGGGGTGTTGAAATGATTGACTAGGGTGCCCAGGACAGGGCTAGAGGCCTTGATATGAACTGAACAAAGTAACCCATAAAGCAGGGGAGTCCCAGGTTTCCCCTCTGGGAAGGCAGGCCCTTCTGGGGAGTGCAGGCTAGGCAGGGGCAGGGCGCAGGAGGTAGGATCGAGGGGTGGAGGGAGGAATAGCTGCCTTACCCTGTATAGTCACTGCTTCAGTGGGTGGCCACCTGGCCACATCCTCTGCCGGCCCTTGGCTCAGTGGCCACAGAAGCAGCTCGCAGGTGAGTGGCAGGTTCGGAGCTGAGCTCACCCCAGGACTCCAGAGCGTGCAGTGCCACCTCGTCATCCCACTGCATACTGGGACCTGGGGGCCTCCACCACTGCATCTCTGGGCTGCACTCGGGGCCCCTGAGAGATGTCTCCCTGCATATCAAACCCTCCTTCCCACTTCTCTCCTCACTCAGGGTGGATAACAACCATCTGTTGCTGCTGATGATCCATGTCTTCCGAGAGAATGAGGAACAGCTGTTCAGGGTAAGTCTGGCCACGTGGAGGCAAACTCTTTCCTCAGCCTCCCTGACAGCAGCTGTGGTGCCGAATATGGGTTATTGAAGGAAGAGAAGGAGGCATTGGCATTTGGGAACTGGAGGGTTCCTCTCCATACGTATTCCTTATCTGTCCGGCAGGTCCCATCTACACTAGGAAAGCTGCTGTGGCGCTAGGCTCAGTAATAATATCATTAGTGCATGGCCCAGTTACCCCACGTCTGCCTTGTGGAGTAGGTGAGACCTGATCGTGCCCCGGAGCAGACCAGGGCATTTCAATGGCTGTGGCGCAGTCCGGGAGCATGGTTATTACATGGGTTGGTCTCATCTGGGCTAGAGAACCAAAGTGCACGTTAGCCATGTTGGAGGCCACCGCGTGCTGCCCAGATCCCGAAGCTCCTAGCTGTGCACAGTGGAGGTGGAACTGTGGCCCAGCTGCGTTGTGAGCCACGAGCTGGGAGCTCTGTTCTTTATGAGGCGTCTCTCTCCTTTTCTCACAGATGATCCGAATGAGCACCGGGCACATGGAGGGGAATCTTCAGCTGCTCTATGTCCTGCTGACGGACTGTTACGTTTACCTGATCCGGAAAGGTATCCCATCCCAGGGGCCTCTCTAAATTACCTTCCTGGGAGGCACTATGGAGGCTGGCAGGGGGCTTTGGGTTCAGCAGGGGGTTTACCTATAGATGTATTGTGAGGGTGGCATGTGGAGTACATGCCCCACAGGTCCATACACAACCACCTGGCTCCAGGACAGTCGCAATGCTACTTCTCAGCTGTTGGGGGAACCAGAGAGGTGCAGACCTGCTTAGGTAACAGGCACTGTACCTCACCAGCTAGTTTGCCAGGGACAACCCTTCCGGCCCCTGGAAGTTCAGATCCCCTCCTCCTGCTCCTCAGAATCCCTGGGCTGCTAGTTCTGCAGACTGAGCTATGGCTGCTAGGCAGTGGGCGAGATCTGGGCGAATCTCTGTACTGCGTTTTGGGAGTGTCCTCCCCACCTGCTCATACACCTGTCCTGTGCTAGGAGCAGCAGAAAAACCGTACTTGGTGGAGGAGACCGTTTCGTACAATGAGCTAGACTACATCTCGGTGAGTCCAGGCTGAGCTCACAGCAGCTCATCCAGGCCTGTCGCTCACAGGGCCTAGCAATGCGCTGGGGAAAGCAGAGGAGATGTGCAGGAAAATGCCTCTTGCTTTGCTTGGCTTTTCCAGTCCCAGGGTCTGTCCCTCCTTCTCTCGCTGTTGGGACGTGAGAGCATCACAGAGGTACCAAGAGGGGCTTTGTGCCACTCAGAAGCAGCAATTCCCAATGGAGTCAGGAGTGGTTGGAAGATGCTGAAGAGCGAATCTTCCATGGCCGGCAGGTTTGCAGCCTCAATGCCAGCGACCTAACTGGAGGTGCAGAGCGCAGCACCTTTGCCTCCTTGGCCCTCTGGTGCCACCTGTACCTGCCAACGTCATCCCATCCCAGCTGTTGCTCTGTCACTTGGGCTCCAACACAGCCCCTGCTGCTGGCTCCCCCTATGGCTTTTAGCCAGTAGTACATAGGCCTTTCCAGGGCACGTTGGTGCCTTTCCAAAGCCTTGTCCCCATCCTGCTCCTCTGCCTCCCTAATGAGCCTCCCTAATTGTGTGTTACCACGGCAGGTTGGCCTGGATCAGCAGACAGTGACGCTGGTCTGCACCAACCGTCGGAAGCAGTTCCTGCTGGACACCGCTGATGTGGCCCTTACAGAGTAAGCGAGACTGGAGTGCGCAGACGGGTTGCTCTTTCCATGTGCCTGGGGCTACTTCTCGGCCACTTCCCTTAGATCTGTGAAATGACTTGTGCAGCAAATACAAGTGATTCTAATGAAGGGCAGCGTTGGGGGCGGGGCTGGATCTCACAACCGCTCTCTCGTTGTTGTTTAAAAGTCCCAGGGCTGTTGCTCAGATTTGAGGGTTGGTTTAACTACAACAGTTTAGCCCCACAAACGGTTTGACTTTGATTGCATTAAAAGTTGTGAAATGCTCCCAACTGGTTGACGTGGTGCTGTCTGCAGGGCCTGCTGCTTTAAATACCCCTCGAATTATCTTTGCACTGCTTGCGTGTGTTTGGTTCCCAAGACCCACTGGGGTGACCGTGTTTTGCTGTGAATGGCTTTGCCTGTTCTTACTGCAGAAGGAAGGTTTGACATCAGTCTTCTCCCCCATGATCAGGGGGACTGGCCCCAAACAGAACAGGGATGAGGACAAATTGTCGGGTTTTGAGTTCCCTGGCAAATCTGCAGCTCTGCTCTCAGTGTTGGGCCAGGGAGAAGGTGGCTTGTGCCCTCTTGGACTCTTTAGGCCCCATGTGAGCTCTTAGGCAGCACTCTGGACTGCTCTATCCTAAGCCAGCGGACATGTTCTCTGTTTTCCTTCCCAGTGGGTTACTTCAACAGGGCTTTGTAAGTTCAGGGCCCTGAGAGGAGCGTTCTCAGGCTCTTTCCCAGGGACTAGCGGCTTCAAAGCTTCCATTTCCTTGGACTCTTACTTTATATCAAGACCCTTTAGCACCTTTGGGCCCCCATCCTGCAGTTGGAACCATGTAGGTTGAACCTTGTGAGCTCCCCTGCGATATCGGTAGGGGGCATGGGTCTGCCCCGGCGGACCTGATTGAGTCTGCACTGTCCTTTCTGAGCTGGCATCCCAGCTGTCCTTGTGAATTGTGCTCCAGAGGGGGGCGAGTCCAAGAGGTGACCTCAGCAAAGATCTCCGTTCCCCCCCTCCCCCAGGTTCTTCCTGGTCTCCTTGAAGTCAGCCATGGTCAAAGGCTGCCGAGAGCCACCGTACCCCAGTATCCTTACCGACGCCACTATGGAGAAGCTGGCGCTGGCCAAGTTTGTGGCCCAAGAGTCAAAGTGCGAGGTGAGGTGGGAATTAGGGATATCTGGAAATATTTTCTTCTCTGACGTCTCTTCTTATCCATGCACCTTCTGCAGAGAGGGGCTTCTTATTGGGCTCCTGTGCTCTGCTCTGCAGTGCCCTCTTGCCACAGGCATTAACCGAACTGTGCAGATCAGTCCTCGCCGCCTGTCCCTGTGGTCTGTTCGCTGCTCCACACCGCCCCAGAGGTGGCTGCAGTTTCAGCAGCGGGGTCCTTCAGTGTCCCATCTGTCCCGCAGAGGGCTGATCTGAGTTCAGTATTAGGAATGGGTGGAAGGTGTCTGCGCGATATTAATCCGTGTGCCATGTAGTCCCTGGCAGGAGTGATTCTCTGACTTGCTGCCCAGTCCTTTTCTGACCAGGCCCTTAAGGCTCTCAGCCAGTCCTGGAGATGTGACTCCTGCAGTACGGGCTCCCCTGCCGCTGTCCCTGGGATTAGCCCCGTTGCTGTTAGGCCTGGGAGATTGGTAACACTTTGCTCGGTCTGTCTCTCCCAGGCTTCCGATGTGCTCGTGCGCTTCTATGGCCTCGTTCACTGGGAGGACCCCATGGATGAGGCATTGGGACCAGCCCCTTCCCTTTACGCGTCTCCTGAGAACTCGGTCACTAAAGAAGGCATCCTGCATTACAAGGCTGGGACTTCGTACCTGGGGAAGGAGCACTGGAAGACCTGCTTTGTGGTGCTCAGGTGGGGGCTGGGACTGTGTTTACAGGGGAGCGCTGACAGGTCTGGGGTGTGGAGTGCTGAGGGAAGGCAGTGCAGTGGGAAAGCCTCATTGCCTGGTACGAACAGCCTTGGCTAGGGGAACCTGGACACCCTGGGGCGAGTTCAGGATGGAAAGACACCGACCCGTCAGCCCTTATTGACCTTAGCAGAT
Source organism: Gopherus flavomarginatus (assembly GCF_025201925.1). Lineage (NCBI taxonomy): Eukaryota > Metazoa > Chordata > Testudines > Testudinidae > Gopherus > Gopherus flavomarginatus. The sequence continues at coordinate 18,159,766 of NC_066637.1, read as the reverse complement.
TGGCACCATAATACAAGGCTGACTTTTATCCAGGAGCAGGAGTGGGCCTTCTCCACACCCCTCACACTTTCAGATCTCCCCCACAGCTGCTAGATCGGGTGTTGTTTGGAGCCCACTATTGTTTCAGCTCCAATAAAGCCAAGTGACCCCTCGGGGCAGAGCCAGAGCTGGGACTTGAGTCCAGTCTTGGTCGCTCATAGCAGCCCTGGGAGCTAAGCCCCCTGGGCCAACCTGCACGTGATATAAATTATACTCTTCTTGCTGCCCTGTTAATGCTATACCATGATAGCTAGAGATAGAGAGAACCCCACAGATCATTGATCCTGTTGCCTTGAAGCCCAGGAAAAAGTCCCCTCATCGAGACTGTATCCAGTATCCAGGTGCAGAGCTGACCTGTGCTTCCTTAGCTGAGGGACTCGGCTACAGCTACAGCCAGCCTTTCGTAGCATCCGTGTGGCTCAGTCCCATCACAGCCTGTGCTGTGCTACCAGCAGGAATCCAGTGTCTAGCAGGGAGGGAAGTTTTTATGACAGCTGCTGGGCTAAAGTGTGGGGAGGTTTGTGGTGCTGGTCAGGCAGCACTAGCTGAGTTATCTACTTTTGTCTTGTGTTTCCAATCAGCAGCAATGGGATCTTATACCAGTATCCAGACCGCACCGACATTATCCCTCTGCTCTCCGTGAACATGGGGTAAGTGGGCATTAAGCATGTTAGCTGTGGTGCAGTACTGTAGCACAATTCCTCTCCCTACTGCAGTTGTACCTGCCATAGGCAGCTGATTGTGTCACTTGGTCTCATTAGAACTGACCTGCAGAGTGAGCTGGGGTGTGCTTGTCTACTGGAAGGGATGTGTACGCTGAGTACATCTGTTACGTCTCTGCACCTCCCAGTCTCTCTCACCGGGAGAAGGCAGCAGGACACATTTAACCTGAAGCAGAGAGCGGTGGATGATCTTGGATGATTGGTAATGAGAGCTGGAGCCTTTCGCCGGTACTTCACCGGTTGAGATCCCCCAGCAGCAGGGATAGAAAGTCAGTGAGACCTGAGGGGCATTTGGTCCTGTGTAAAATGAGTTGGGAGGCAGATCTCAGGCCAGTCCCTAATGTGCAGGGTTCTGTGCTCAGCATCAGAGACCACCATTACAGACAGCCTCAGGCTGAAGGTTGAATGAGCCATGGAGACTGGAGTCCCCGCCAGGTCCCTGCAGGTTGGGGCCGAGGTACGTAAGCTCGGCGAGATGAGGCCACTTGCACTGTGCTGGAGATAAAGGACTCCATCCATTTCCCCGGACTGTTGATCCAGCGCGAAGATCATTTGAAGCATAAGTCTGCTGGGGATAACTAGACAGGAATTCCCCAGCCGGTGGCAGGCTGTTAGCAGTGATCCCAGGGTACAGAGATCGGTCGCTCTCTGCTGAGACCTGGCTGAAATACAACACGGCAGAAACTTTTCTCTTTCTGTGTAAAGTCAAACTTGGTGGGGAACTGGAAGTCAGGACTCCTGGGTTCCATTCCTGGCTCTGCCACTGACTCCTTGTGTAACCTTGAACAAGTCTCTTAGTGCCTCGGTTTCCCCATTTATCGAAAGTGGGTTATTGTTTGAAACTTTGGACCTAAGCATGTGCACAGGTGCCTGTGAAGTCCGAGGGAGCCCCAGCCTGTATCTGAGAGTAGAGTATTCCCATTAGCAATGCTGTGTGCTTTAAAGGCTGGTCAGGACAGGAATACCATCCTCTGACAGCAGAGCATGTGACTGGAGGCTTGTTTATGTCCTGCCTGTTTTACATGCCCCAGACCCTGGCGTCTGACCCAAATGAAATACATCAGACTGCCCGCAGTGCCCAGCAAACCCGGAAGCCAGATTTCTAGACCACAGTGATCAAAACCAACACGGCGACTTGCACCTGGGAGACCCAGTGCTGCCCACAGGGCCTGGGGGTGCTGGACTCACCGGGGCGCGTTTCACCGAGCACTGAGCTTGCATTCTGTGCAGTCTGAAGCTTTGCGCAGTCCTCAGAGGCAGCCCTGACCAGAGAGTGTTGCGCTAACCCAACGGGAGGTGGCAAAGGTCTGGGGCGATGGTGAGACCAGCGACACCACGGGATGCCGCTGACTCTGAGCTACCTAGAGACAGCCCAAGGCAGGCCTGAGTCATTGCTGCAACAAGTGCTGCGATGATACATCCACCCCACCATCCGCAACCAACATTCCCTCCGGTCCGAGCTTCAGCCAGGCCGTCATCGGCCTGGCCCCCGTTTTGGCCAGACACTGAGAAAGCCAGGAATCGACAAGGCCGAGATCAGGAGCCGTATGTCAGAGCTAAGAATCAGCACAGCCCCAAACACCCCCTGGGCACTTCCAGTGGCTTCTCATGTGCATTGGAGTGGGGGAAGAGCAGAACAAAACCCAGAATCACCCCACATGAGGGGTCCTCTGGCTGACGGAAGGTGAGGAGCCTCAGCGTGTGAGAGGAGCATCTGTAACACCTGATGATGTTGGGGCATGTCCTGCCCTTCCTGGAGCAGTGTGCCCAGGCACACGGTGGATCTGGGCCCTTTGCTCTCCTACCTTGTGGTCGTCTCTGATCTCTGCTTTCTGATCTTTTCAGGGGGGAGCAGTGTGGCGGGTGCCGGCGATCGAACACCACAGATCGCCCTCACTCCTTCCAAGTGATCCTGACCGACCGCCCTTCCCTGGAGCTCAGCGCCGAGAACGAAGAGGAGATGGCAGACTGGATGCAATACTTGTGCCAGGCCGTCTCCAAAGGGGTGAGCAGGTCCCCACGCGCTCGCTGATCGGTGTGTGGCACGAGGCCACTTTGCATCATGTCAGGCCATGATCTGTTTTCCTGACCCTGAATGGAAACCTGCCAGCCAATGAAACTTTTTGTGTAGCACTCTGCACCTAGCATGCAAGGGGCGTGGGGGCGGTGCGCTGCGGTCCAGCAGCATCCTCTCTAAATTACACACAGTTCTGTCCATCTGCTTCACATCCATCCCATGTGTAAAGGAGCCAGGCTCCCCGGCCCCCTCCCTAGGGGTTCGTTGGAACCCCCCGATTGTAGCTGATAATTCTGAAGCAGAACCCTCTGAGGTCACTTTCCATATTGGGGCAGTGCATGGTCCTCGGTCCCAGGTTTGTAAAGTGACTCTGCCGGGAAGGAGACCAGGCTCAGGAGAGGCTGGGGGCTCAGTCTCTGGAGCAAGGAAGCAGCTGGTGAATCAACCACTGCTTCCCCCTCAGCCAACAGAGCGGCACTGGCTTCGAAGCACATCTGTCTGTTCAGCCACTTGGCCAGGCCCTCCCCAGAGCATCTGACCACTGTCATTTGTAGGGCCTCTGCGACTGGACCAAAGGGGCAGCTCTCAAGGGATCCTTAAAATAAATAATGAGGCGAGGCCTTGTGCACAGCCCAGGATTTGAAGCTGCAGAGGAGAACGGGCCAATGGAGAGCAGGCAAGATCCTCCGCTGGTGTAGATCAGTGCGGCTCCATTGAAGTCAGTGGAGCTGCACTCATTTAAACCAGTTGTTGTGGCTCTGGGCCGGGCAGTGGCTTCTATCTCAGATGCACAGAGCAGCATCTGGAGAGAGACCTCTGCATGTATGTTAGGGCTGGATGAGAAGCAGAGAATTGTGGCCTGCAGCGAGCAGGGTGACTGGTTCTAATGGTTTACCCTCCGCCCCTCCCCGAACAGGTTATCCCCCAGGGCGTGGTCCCTACGCCCTGCATCCCCTGCTGCCTTGTCATAACCGACGAGAAGGCCTTCACCTGCCACGAGGACTGCCAGACGAGCTTTTTCCGCTCGCTCGCCACCGTGGAGCTGCCGGACGTGGCCGCTGTCTCTACGGAACCCGGCAAGGAGTACTGTATCATAGTGAGTGTGGGCGCGTGCCTGGGCCTGACTGGCATACGGGAGGGGAGCTTGCTCCAGTGAGTAACAGCTGTGCCTCTGTTGGTGTTTAGGAGTTTGCTCGGGATCGCCACCAGTTCCTGCCCCCCTGGGTCCTGTACTTTAGTTGCACTACGGAACTGGAGAGGTTCCTCGTGGCGCTGAGCACCGTTTGGAGAAATATCTACCAGGTAAACAGGCCCAAGGCAGCACCAGCTCATTGTTTGCAGGGTGAGCTGCCTGCTCCTGCCTCCCTAGCTGGGTTTGGAGGCCCGATTCAGGGACAGAGTGGGGCTGTCTGGCCTTGCAGAGGTTGGCCTGCGTCTGCCTACAGCTGGGTCGGGTTCAGACTCTCGGCCTCCGTGCTTAGGGTGGGAGAGCAGCAAAGATCCACTTAGCCTGCTGGATCGAGGCAGCCCCCATTCCTGCCTTCTGCGGGCCGGGTTTGGTGGCCGTGGGGAGAGCTGTGTGCCTGCTGAGGGGGCAGCAACCGAGTGGTGTGCCCAGGGGAGCCATGGGCCGTACCCACCGCTGGGGATGTCACATGGCTTTGCTCACTGGAGGCTGCAGCTCACAGCCGGCATTGGAGACAAGTCAGCTGTGATGTGTGTCCCGGGTCCAGTGGGAATTGGACACTAATTTACACCGTCTAGCGTCCACTCAAGACAGACTCTGTCTAGGGATAACAGTGGGGGCTGTGGGGCAGGGCTGGGGTGTGGGGACCCAGAACCGGAGTGGCAGTGAGTGAGGGGCATTGGGGTGAAGACTGGAATAGTAGGGAGGGCTGCAGGGCAGGCGGGAGAAGCATCAGGAGAGCTTGGGAGGGAGGCTAACCGTGACACAACCCATTCCCCACTCTGCCAGTGCTGTTAGTCCTGCTCTTTCACAGACACTAGCTCATCTGTAGAGCCAAAGCGGTTCGTGGTGGTGGCAGGTTCCTCAAACGGCTACGTGCCGCCCACATGCTGGGCAGTAACCCCAGGGTTCCTCGAGCCTGACGCAGCCCCTCGCTACGTTACAATCTCTGCCACTCCGCTGCAGTGACCTGTCGCTCTGCGTGTTCCAGGTTGATCTCCGGCACAAGGCTATCCAAGAAGCCTCAGTCAAGAAGAAATGCGAGGATGCCTTGAGCCTGATCCACAGCGCCTGGCAGCGCAGCGACAGCCTGTGCCGTGGCCGGGCCTCCCGGGACCCCTGGTGTTAACAGAGGGAAAGACACAACCCCACGTTATAAGAAGCCCAGACTAACCTACCCACCCCGACACTAACTCTTGGGGGCAATCCTGTCCCTTTCCTGGTGCAGGCAGGCGGACTCTCTTTAGCAAACAAGCTTACGTTCTCCTTGGCAGTGTTTGAACTCGCTGCAAGCCCGGGGTTCGCAGTGCTGTCCCTCTAGCTGGGAGCGTACAAGTGGATATCCTAGATTGGCCGAGCGCTGCCTCTCAGCGGTAGCAATGGCGGAGCTTGTGCTTGTTGAACGGAAGCCTTCACGCTGCACCATGGTACGTCGCTTCTCTGCTGCGTCGCAGCGGGACCATACGGTACCAGGCCCACAGCATGGGGACGGCACTGGAGATGGGGGAGCTTTATCTAGATCAACCACCATGCGTGGACACCTGCATCAAGTTCTTTGTGCAGAGGGCCTTGCAGAGACTCTGGCCGGGTCACCCTGCTGCCTCCGAGCAAGTGACTCTCTCTTTAAAGGAATGATAACGTAATATTAATGAGGGCAGGGTGTTCGCTCGTTGCATCATTGGACACCAGACTGGGTCCAAGCGCTTGTACTGACTAGTTGTTCATTTTAGAACACGTTAGGTTGTAAATGTGGTGAGACTGGAACAGTAAATAGCTGCTGCGCATGTTGTATCCTTGCTAATACAATCGCAAACTAATGCACTGCTTCACCTCAACGGGTGCTCATCCCCCCCCGCCCCTCCCAACACTTCTCCTTGACCATTTGTGAGCTGCATGTGCTGGGTCTTCTCTGCCCAGGAGATCTCTCTGGTATTAATCGATCTCTGCCCAGGGCACATAACCTGTCCCATCGCAGCCCTACAAAGCCACAGCGAGAAACAAAGATGTAGCTCGGGTGGAAGAAGTTGCCAGCTCAGTTTTTGGGCTGTGGTCATGGGTTCCTGGGTCTGATCTGATGTCTAAAAGGGGAGAGAATGGGAGAAGCTGGAGCATAGGGTTGTGCTTGATCCAAAATTAACCCTCTTCTGGATGCACAAGCAGCGTGTTCAGCATCAGAGATGTTGGCTGTTGGTATGTAGGCCCCTCTCTCTTCCCCCCACTGGCTGCTGCTGGAGTCGTTAGGAGATTTGACAAAGGTGAGGGGGAGTGTGTGGGAAATACTGAAGCAAATCCAGGTAGCATACTGTGGGAGGAGCAGAGAGATTTAGACACATGGGGATTGAGAATTTCAGAGTATTCTGGAGGATTTAGACAAACACCTTCCATTCATTTAACTGAACTGTGTCTAAATTTCCTGGATTGCTTTGCAAATCTCAACTTTGAGAGAGGTGGTACAAATATGGGAGTTGGGGGGGAGGGGGCAGGAAGAGGGATCTATTAACCCTTTGTGTGCAAAAGCAAATCCCTGTGGTCTGGGGCCATATAAGGTAACAGCAATTATCCACTATAGAGAGTGGTTTGGAGGTTTTATTTGTTTGGGGATTTTTTTAATAAGTTGGGAGACCTAATATAATATATATTCATGGGGCCTTTTTTCCAGGAGGTGAACTATGTGACTGAATGTACGTGTATATACATCTGCTTCCTCTGCCCCAGAATAAATACTCATTGGTAACTCGGTGTCTGCCCTGCTGACTTCTGGCTAGCTGGAATTCACTCGTTGGCAGCTGGTTTTGCCCTGTGGCTCGCTCTAAACCATCATGGGTAATCTATGGGCCAAGATCATAGTCAGTCTGGGGACTGAGGCTGGTCCTGTTGCTGGGACGAATGAAGGGCTTTGAGAACCAAGCAGTGGGGTGTTGAAGATGGACAGTTTGCCGTGAAGGGCTCCGCCCACAGACTGAAACCGGAGACCTTGAGCCATACAAGGAATCTTGAAAAGAAAAATCCCTGCCTCCTGTTACTGTGCTTAGCTGGACTCCCCGGGCCTGACCTAGGCTTTGTCTGCGCTGGATTGTTGCATGGCTTCCTAGACCTGACAGACTCTGGGGTGCATGCAGGTCCGTCGGTGTAAGGGTGCTTCCTACTGGTACAATGGTTCCCCTGCAGAAAGGGGCACCTGCTGACTGGGTAGAACTAGGCACCTGTGTCTGCACAATCACATTCCTGACCTACGAGGAGAGCAGGCCTTGGAATAGACCTTCTGGGTGTGCTGTGGATAGAGAGCTCACACAGCTGCTTCATCAGTGTTTGACCCTCGCTCGGCCTCAGGTGAAGCAAGCCCAAGAGCAAACGTTTGTGAAATGGCTCCATTCGCATTCCCAGTCGTGTGAGTTAATGTGGTTTGGCGATTGGCTAACAAGCGTTACAGCCTGGCCAGGAGCTGTAGACTAGGTGCAGTGCTAGATACATCCAACTGGCTGGGTGTGGGGAGAAATTCCCTTTTATTGGCTATTTTTCTCCCCCCCCCATCCTATTTGTTGTGCCAATCTCTGGCTCAGCCCCCGAGTGAATCACTCTGCTGCATTCGTGCCGCGGGCAAGGGGGTAACAGATTTTCCTGAATCTAGCCGCGTGTTTTGCTTTGGGTGGTTTTATGAGACAGGCGTTTAACCTCTTCTCAGAGCACGATCACTGGCAGCTCATTTTGGATCACACAGATGTTGCAAATTTGACCCTCGCTCCCTCTCACACGGCAGATTAACCTTCACCCAATTACACTCCCTCTGTCTGTCCAGATTCCTGCTTCATTTGGGCCTGGCTACAGCTCAGGGTCTGGACTGTCTCTCTTGGCATCTGCTCCAGTGACCGCTGGTTTGTGCTCCTGAGCTTGCTCTACTTCTCCTGGCGGGTATCGGAGCTAAGGGCAGAGCAGGGTGGCCCTGGCTGGTGAGGGCTTTGACTTGGGTTTGAGTCCCTACTCTGCCACAGACTCACTGTGTGGTCTTTGGCCAGTCACTTGGGCCCAGATCCTCAGACGTATTTAGGCACTGGTGATTTCAGTGGAAGTTAGGTACCTAAATACCTTTGATGACCTGGGCCTTAATAATAATTGCCCTGCCCTGCCTCCCAGGCGGGCTGAGGGGATAAATACATTTTGAGATTGTGAGGTGCCCAGATACTGTGGTGATGGAGGAGACGTTCCCTCCCCCAGAGAGACGTAGCCTCAGCAGAGACGTATTGATGAGACATGTGGCTCCCTCTGGCAAGAAGGGAAAGGGGAATTGATCTGGACCCTTTGATCACCCCCAGTCTGCCTGGTTAAGGGGTGTTTGGAGCTCCCAGTGTTCCCCGCCCATCCTCTCCAGGAATGCAGGGAACTGGGCCATTGCCCCCCGCTGACCACCTGGGCACTACGGTAACATCCCGGATTAACCCTTTCCACCCTGACTCCTGGGAGGACGGCTATGAAAGGCGGGAGAGTTGAGGGTTTCTAGCGGGAATGGCCCCCTCTCTGATTTTGGAGGGTGAAACCCTTGACCCCAGTGCCCAGCCCTGATTCTGGGTTATGCAGTCGCTGACAGTGTCTTTGAGGGGGCTCCATGTTTGTCTGACTGCTCTGTGGGCCGTGTCAAGGATTCATTGGGGGCAGGAGTCTAGGAGGGATGAGGGGGGTGACATCAAGTCTGAACTGAAAGTCAGCTGGGTGAGGTAACAGACAAACATTCTCCTCCGCTGGGAGCTGGTGATCAATTTACCAGCTTGTACTATTAATCACTTACCCACCCACAGGGCCTGGGAAGTGACCGGACTCAAATAAGGGACCATATGCACTTGCTGGCTAAGGCAGAGACCTGGGAATTAGAACATCTGTGGGCTCCTCCTGGCTCTGCGCTGCTTTAGTGACCCTCTGGGCAGGTCTCTTCCCCTCGCTGTGCGTCAGTTTCCCCATCGGTATAATGAGGATGACACAGACCCCGCAGGCATGCTGAGAGGAGTAAAGGGAGGTTCTGCTCTGTAAAGTGACTGTAGAAATGCACAGAGCTTCAGCGAGCGCTGTGCGTGTAGCTTCCTCTGCTTAGCGGGTGGGGAACAACCGTATCATGCCACCTGGCTGATCAGCCGTCCCCAGAAGATGACACTCCCTTCCCTGAATTCTCTTCCGTCCCTGGAGAGCTGGCATCTGAGCAATGACGGAATACACGTCGGATGGAATCACATGTTGGTTCTGGCCTAGAATTGTCCTGTTCTTGGGCATGCTAATCAGGTAACCGCAGCCCAGCGCCACAGCCGCAGTTAAGGTTCTAGGTGCCCTTGATTTCAAGGGAAGTTGGGAGCCCCAGAACCTTTGGGGATCTGGGCCCAAGCCTTTTCTCCTTCCGACACAAGGCTGTTTTGCAGGAGTCCCTCAGCCATGGGACATGCTGCTTCCCAAATCCCCTCAAGTGGTTCCATCTTTTACTAGCCGATGTTCGTCGTGTCATAGTCCTGGCAGAGGAGTAGCCCAGCGTGAAAGTTATAAATGGCCCTTAGCAGCCTGCCTCCTATTGACTTTCAGTGAGAATTAGGTGCCTACCTTTGATTAGTTTCCCTGCTGGTGTGGGCATGCTCAGGAGGAGGGACCCCCACCAGATGGCATCTAAAAACAAGCATGAGGTGCAGGATGGATACCAACCTCTGCCTCTTTGGAGTTTGGGCACTAGTCTTCAGAACCCCGCCCCGGTTGGCAGCCCAGCTTCTCCCCTGTTAGATCACAGGGAACATGGAATTGCTCCAGAACCCCTCTTGAACTCAGAGCAGAGCTCACCCTAAGTCACCAGCAGCGGGTGACAGGAGACAGAGGCTGCTATTTTCATGGCATTTCTCTGCCCTTTGGAAGTGTGCCGGGTGTGGGGACAAAGGTATTACTAGAAACAGCTGCAGGGCAAAGCACAATCCAGCCTGCTGCTCCACAGGAGTCTGCAGCTGTAACCCTGCAGGTGCTCACCTGGAAGGCAAAGCACCCCGGAGCCAGATGAACTAATGTGCCGAACTCTCCTAAATGGCCACAGCACCAGGAGAGGGCAGCGACTGAGCCAGTTCAGAGGGGAAACCACCTCCTCCCGCATCCCCAACTGTGATGTGAGGATTTAAAGCACAGATGGTGCCTGGGCACAGGATCTGTGAAGTGTGGAATTCAAATTCCCAGCCAGTAATAGATCCCCTGGGAGCCAGTGACCCTCTACCCTGTTTTACTGTATTTCAGCATCCTGGGGTGCACCACTGGAAGGAGAGAGCAGCTCTGTGTTTAGCAAACAGTTAAGGACCAGTCAAAGGGTCACCCCATGAAATTACTAGGCAGCAGGTTTAAAATAACAAAAGGAAGTATTTCTTAACACCACACAGTCAGCCTGTGGAACTCCTTGCCAGGGGATCTTGTGAAGGCCAAAACTATATAACAGGGTTCAAAAAAGAACTAGCTAAGTTCCTGGAGGATGGGTGGGTCTATCAATAACTATTAGCCAAGATGCTCAGGGACACAACCTTGTGCTCCAGAACCAGGTGTCCCTAAAACTTCAACTACCAGAAGTATCTGGCACTAGCCACTGTCAGAAGATGGGATACTGGGTCAGATGGACCAATGGTCTGACCCACTATGGTTGTTCTTATGTAAAATGGCTTTCGGGGGACACCCAGGTGTGGACTGAATGATATTCACAACCACCACTGGGGTCTGCACTCACACCAGACTAACTTCATAGATATCTGTGCATTCACGCCTGCGTTACACTGGTGCTTGTGAGAAGAGACTCAGGCCCCATGAGAGGTAGTGTGGCTTAGGGGATAGAGCCCTGGGCTGGGATATGGGGTCTAATCCCAGCTCTGCCACTGACCTGCTGCGTGACCTTAGGCAAGTCACTTCCCTGCTTGGTGCCTCGGTTTCTCCATCTGTGTAGTAGGGATAATGATCCTGAGCACTGTAGAGCACTTTGAGAGTTACTGATGCAACACAATAGATAAGAGTTAGGGGTTGTTATTAGAAGCCTGGAAACAGCACCTACTACAATGGGCCCTTACTGGGGCCTTTAGGTCAGTAGTTCTCAACCAGGGATAGGTGTGCCCCTGGGGTACACAGAGGTACATCAACTCACCTAAAGATTTGCCTCATTGTACAACAGGCTACATAAAAACCTCTAGCAAAGTCCATACAAACTAAAATTTCATACAGACAGGGACTTGTTTATACTGCTCTGTATACTGTACACTGAAATCTAAGTACAATATTTATATTCCAATTGATTTATAATTATATGGTTAAAAATGGAGAATGTAGGCAATTTTTCAGTCATCGTGTGCTGTGCCACTGTATTTTTGTCTGATTTTGTAAGTAGTTTTTAAGTGAGGTGAAGCTTGGGGGTACACAAGACAAATCAGACTCCAGAAAGGGGTACAGTCGTCTTGAAAGGTTGAGTCACTGCACTAGGTGATAGGAACGCTGACTGCCGTGACAGGAGCCAGTCTGCGGCAGTAGCAGACGTGGGGACCACTGGGTTTTAGTCGCACAGAGCTGGGCCTGGCTTCAAGGGGATCCGTCACCAGTGACAACAGGGCAAGCCCAGTAGAACTAGAGAGATCCTGACTCTGGCGCTAAGGCCTTGAGCATGGAAGTCCATAAGGAGGTTGGTGATCTCTAGAGTCTGCATCATCTCCCAGGGAGCGCTGTATGTGTGGGGATATCTCCCTCCGCTGCACATCACGCTCTGTCAGACATCAGCAAACGGACCCTCATGGAACAAAAGACCCGACTCGGCCTTGTGCATTCATGGCTAGCAATGGGGAAGGAGCAGCCACGCCTGTGTGCTTGGAGCAGAGAGGCTGCCGCTCTCCCAGCTCAGGGCTGGGTTTGGGAGCTTAGGTCCAGGCACAGCTCAGGGGCTGTGGTGTATAGATTAATGTTCCCAATCGCCTCCAGCAATAATCACCCTGGATCTCTGCACTGCCCACAGGCCAAGTGCCAAGAGGGGCTCCGCCAGGACCAGGGCTCAGGCACAGATACAAAGGTAGCCACTAGCCAGGCAACACGATTGCTCAGGAGATCAAGGCTATTTCCCGGTTGTGTTGGCTTCCCTGCAGTTTGGCCTTTGCTTTCCCATGTCATGTATTTGTTTCAAGGGCATTTGTCTATCAGGTGTCGCAGTCGCTGGCTCCCTGACAGGCACATCTAGCCAATAAAGCCCCATCAGCCATTGCCCTCGCAAGACGGATTCTGTTTGTTCAGTGCTTTGAGTTTATAAGTGCAAAGTATGATGAGGTACATTCAAGTGATAGGGGCTAAACACTACAGTGAGTGGGGCTATATAAATTCCTTAGGCAGAGCGAGCTGGAGGCTGATTGAGGGGAGATGGGGTGAGCAGGATTTGCCTAACAAGCGCACGACAAATCAATCCGTTTCTGACTCACACCTAGGGCCACGAGTCACGTGCTGTTTACTTACCCAGGGCACGTTCCTCCCCCCCCCCCCCCGCCCATTACATTGTAAAGCTATTACAGTAGTGCTAGTGCATTGCTCAGCTATGGGGGGGCAGAGCCTATTTGCTAACAGCTGGGGAGGGTCAAGGACCTGCTATCCCATGGGACAGACCATAGACCTGCGGGCCTGAGGGGGGGACCTTGAGCACGCATCAAGTCCAGCCCCCGGCACTGGTGCAGCTCTTGTTGTTTTTGCTTTGCTGGCCTGGCTGAGGTTGGGAAGGCTTGTTTACCATGACAGCAACTTGTGTCTGGCAACCGCCACGTACTGCATGTGCAGCAGCTGCTGTGTATGTGTTGTGGGGTGGGAGCCCAGCCAGGGACCTAGGTGCTAGCAAATGTTCCTCCAGCTGGAAGCCACACGTGGGAAAATCCTTCGGCCTGACGGAGACAAGCCCCAAGGAGCTTTGGCCCTGTGTGCTCCATGCAGCCATTGTGCTACAGGGCAGCTGAGCAGTGAGTTGTAAACAGGGCTCTCAGTAAACACAGCCTCAAATCGAAAGCCCAGCCCAAGACTGAGCTCTGGCTGGGTTATGTTACACGGGGGGGAGCAAGCCTGAGAAAGTTCCAACCACCACCATCACCAGGACATAGCCCTGGTGGCTCTCCAGACTGAAAGCACTTTGCACCCAACCCCACCAATAACCTAGGGAGGAACAGACAAGCTGTGTGACCTCATGGACCCTTTGAAACCAGCTCACAACCATAAGAATGGCCATACTGGGTCAGACCAAAGGTCCATCCAGCCCAGTATCTGTCTACTGACAGTGGCCAATGCCAGGTGCCCCACAGGAAGTGAACCTAACAGGTAATGATCAAATGATCTCTCTACTGCCATCCATCTCCACCCTCTGACAAACAGAGGCTAGGGACACCATTCCTTACCCATCCTGGCTAACAGCCATTAATGGACTTGACCTCCATGAATTTATCCAGTTCTCTTTTAAACCCTGTTCTAGTCCTAGCCTTCACAACCTCCTCAGGCAAGGAGTTCCACAGGTTGACTGTGTACTGTGTGAAAAACTTCCTTTTATTTGGTTTAAACCTGCTGCCCATTAATTTCATTTGGGGCCCCTAGTTCTTATATTATGGAAACAAGTAAATAACTTTTCCTTATTCACTTTCTCCACCCCACTCATGATTTTATAGACCTCTATCATATCCCCCCCTCCAGTCTCCTCTTTTCCAAGCTGAAAAATCCTAGCCTCTTTAATCTCTCCTCATATAGGACCCATTCCAAACCCCTAATCATTTTAATTGCTTTTCTGAACTTTTCTGAACTTTTTCTAGTGCCAGTATATCTTTTTAGAGATGAGGAGACCACATCTGTACGCAGTATTCAAGATGTGGGCGTACCATGGATTTATATAAGGGCAATAAGATATTCTGTCTTATTCTCTATCCCTTTTTTAATGATTCCTAATATCCTGTTTGCTTTTTTGACTGCTGCTGCACACTGCATGGACGTCTTCAGAGAACTATCCACGATGACTCCAAGATCTCTTTCCTGATTAGATGTAGCTAAATTAGCCCCTATCATATTGTATGTATAGTTGGGGTTATATTTTCCAATGTGTATTACTACTTTACATTTATCCATATTAAATTTCATTTGCCATTTTGTTGCCCAATCATTTAGTTTTGTGAGATCTTTTTTAAGTTCTTCACAGTCTGCTTTGGTCTTAACTATCTTGAGCAGTTCAGTATCATCTGCAAACTTTGCCACCTCACTGTTTACCCCTTTCTCCAGATCATTTATGAATAAGTTGAATAGGATTGGTCCTAGGACTGACCCTTGGGGAACACCACTAGTTACCCCTCTCCATTCTGAGAATTTACTATTTATTCCTACCCTTTGTTCCCTGTCTTTTAACCAGTTCTCAATCCATGAAAGGACCTTCCCTCTTATCCCATCACAACTTAATTTACAAAAGAGTCGTTGGTGAGGGACCTTGTCAAAGGCTTTCTGGAAATCTAAGTACACTATGTCCACTGAATCCCCCTTGTCCACGTTTGTTGACCCCTTCAAAGAACTCTAATAATTAGTAAGACACGATTTCCCTTTACAGAACCATGTTGACTTTTGCCCAACAAGTTATGTTCTTCTATGTGTCTGACAATTTTATTCTTGACTATTGTTTCAACTAATTTGCTCAGCACTGACATTAGACTTACCAGTCTGTAATTGCCAGGATCACCTCTAGAGCCGTTTTTAAATATTGGCGTTACATTAGCTAACTTCCAGTCACTGGGTACCAAAGCCGATTTAAAGGACAGGTTACAAACCTTAGTTAATAGTTCTGCAACTTCACATTTGAGTTCTTTCAGAACTCTTGGGTAAATGCCATCTGGTCCCGGTGACTCGTTACTGTTAAGTTTATCAATTAATTCCAAAACCTCCTCTAGTGACACTTCAATCTGTGACAGTTCCTCAGATTTGTCACCTACAAAGGACGGCTCAGGTTTGGGAATCTCCCTAACATCCTCAGCCATGAAGACTGCCCCGTCAAGGGGTTTGAAATATTTACCAGAGCTCAGCTCTGGCTGAATTGAATCCCTGCCATCACTACTCTCCTCCCACCACCCTTTGCTTCTCTCTGTAGTATGACCAGGCTGGGTGAGAGGGCTTCTCCTTTGCAGTCCCTACGGGCTGGATCAGCCTCGCCGTGTGTCTCTGCCTGAGTAACAGTCCAGCTCCTTTTGCATTTCACCTGAAAGGTTCTCCTGGCCTGACAGCTCACTTCTCTCCAATGGACTGGGGGAGAGTTAGCAAGAAGTAAGCTCTGGTGAGGGAACAGCTCCTGGGAGGGATAGCTCAGTGGTTTGAGCATTGGCCTGTTAAACCCAGGCTTGTGAGTTCAATTCTTGAGGGGGCCACTTAGGGATCTAGGTCAAAAATCAGTACTTGGTCCTGCTAGTGAAGGCAGGGGGCTGGACTCAATGACCTTCCAGCTCTATGAGATAGGTATATCTCAATGTATTACTATTAATAACCCTCTACAGCCCAAGTGAGTACCTAGGAGGTGGCCAGGCAATTCCTCGGGCCAATCATAGCACGAATGCAGCATGTGCAGCGAGCATGAACAGTGATGGTCAAACATACCTTGCCAAGCAGCAGCTCAGATCCTCTTACTCAAGATCACTTTACACCATGGATGCCAAGAATCGGGCCAGTGCTTTCTAAGGCAGCCTGGTTCCTGAATCACCGTATGTCACAGGCACTGGGCAGACCTGTGTAGTGTAAGGGACCACCTGAGTGCCCCACCTCAGCTGTGCCCATCATAACAGGGTCACCCCTGGGCAACCTGCACCCCCATCATGCCCCAATAGACTGGGTCACCCCAGGGGAGCCTGAACTCTGACTGTCTCCCACACACCAGGTCACCTTGGAGGAGCCCACACACTGACTGTGCCCTGTTCAATGGGTCACCCTGCACTTTGCACTGTGAACGCCGGGTCACCTCAAGGGATCCCATACCCCAACTATCCCCATTCAGCGGATCACCCCATTTCCCCCACATTCTGCGGGTGCCCCCATCCCCCTTCAATGGGTCACCCTGTACCCCCCCAGCTGTGCCCCTGCACACGGGGTCACACCCTGACTGCCCCCCCCCGTAACCCCACAGCAGCCCCCCGGCTGTGCCCCCTCCCGCGGCGACTCCCACCCCGCGTCCCGGCGGCGGGTGCCCAGCTGGAGGGAGCCCCCGGGCCGGCCGCGGGGCGTGTGCGGGGCAGGCCCGGCCCTGATTGGCCGGGGGCGGGGCAGAGCCGGGAGGGGGCCGCTCGCCCTGCGCGCTGGGGCTGCCCCGCGGGGCCGGGCTCGTAGCGGGGTCCCGGCTCTCGGCCATGGAGCGCGCCCGCCCGCCGCCCGCTGCCCCGGTCCCGGTCCCGCCGCACGTGGACCTGGTGCTGGGCGCCGCGAGCTGCTGCCTGGCCTGTGTCTTCACCAACCCGCTGGAGGTGGTGAAGACGCGGCTGCAGCTGCAGGGGGAGCTGCGGCCGCGGGGCACCTACCGCCGGCACTACCGCGGGGTGCTGCAGGCGCTGGGCGCGGTGAGCCGGGCCGACGGGCTGCGGGGGCTGCAGAAGGGGCTGGCGGCCGGGCTGCTCTACCAGGGGCTGATGAACGGGGTCCGCTTCTACTGCTACTCGCACGCCGAGGACCGCGGGCTCACGCAGCAGCCCGGCGGGACCGTCGCGGCCGGGGCCATCGCGGGGGCGCTGGGCGCCTTTGTGGGCAGCCCGGCTTATCTGGTGAGTACCCGCCGCAGGCAGCCCCTCCGTGCCCCCGGCCTCCCCCGCGGGCTGGGAGCGGGGCAGCCGCTCGCTGGTGCCGGCCCTCCTCGTTCCCTCCTTCGCCAGGCTCCCGCCCGGTCACCGGCCGGCAGGATTCCCCTCCGCTTCCCCTCCCGAGCAGCTGTTGGGCTGTGAACCCAAAACCGCTGCCGCGGCCGGCTCCAGAGGGGGCTGCATGGCAGTGCTGGGGAAAGCGATACGCCTGCTGGAGTGTTTGGAGAGCTGGCCCGCTGCGCAGAGGCTGTGGCAACCTCCCCTGCTACGGTGTTTGCAGGAGGAATTCTGTCCCGGTGCCGCCAGCCTGAGTTAGGGGGAAGGCAGGTGGCTGGGTGGGGCCAGGAGGGGACACGACTCGGGGTCACTGCAGTGGCAGCTCCATGGATTGCCCCCTCAAAGCAGAAAAGGGGTGTGATTCTCCAGAAGGGCTGAGGTGGGGGCTGCACTGCAGGGGGTGGCTCTTGGGGGGCAGCTGGGATGCGCTGGTCACAGGGTACCAGGCTAGTACCAAGCTGATATCCCAGGAGACCAAACTAGATATCGGGCCACATCTCTTCAGGGAGCACTGTTACACGTGGCTATTCAGCCCACAAGCTGGTAGCTCTGTCTCCTCCCGTGCCTCTGGGTGGAGGATCACCCCCATAGCAGAGACTCTTGGTCTGGAATGTCTCGGCCCCAGTTGCATTTTGCATGGAGATTTGGGGCTTGTTTGAACCCCAAGTGCAACCCACATGGGTGAAACGGATGCAAATGCTCGCACAAACCCCGACCTGCCAAAGCCCCCAGAGCTGTGCAGGGACAGCAGGGGCTCCCGGTCACACCAGCTGTCAACATTGGAGAAGGGCTGGAATCTCGCCAACAGGCCTAGAAACAAAACAAACCGTCTGAGACCACAGAACGGACCAGAAACAAAAGGGGGAGGGGAGGTTAACATTTGAGACTGAGCCAGTACCTCAGCCCGATGTTCTTTGAGAAGTAGCACCACCCCTCCCCATAGATACACAAGGGAGGGTTAGAATTTAACAGGAGCTAGCTGGACCCATTCTCCTGCAAAAAGGTTTTAACTGTATCCTGGTCTCTGCTGCTGGAAAAGCTCATATGCTTCCTGAGAGGAGCGTGGGGTCCCCCCCTGCTTATGATTTCCCTTTGACAGAAGTGGCAGCTCCCATCTGGATAGCACCAGGGGCTGTAATGAGAGAAAGAGGGTCAGCGGAAGGGGGTGAGGGGAGACGAGGGCTCCTGCCACCTGTAAAAGTTGTTGTGAACGTGCATCATGTTGATTGTGCATCGTGTGTCAGCATCACTCAGCGAGTGGCCTCCAGTGACATTTCTGGGTCATTAAGGATCCTGTTCCCAGACTGGCCTGGGGTTCCTGTGAAGCACCTGGTTTATGGCCCTCTTCCTAGCCTTGTCTTTATGAAGAATTCCCAGAGCGCCCCCCACAGCAGTGCCAGAGTGATGGCTCACCGGGGCCTGCAGGGGACTATAGC
Organism: Gopherus flavomarginatus; assembly: GCF_025201925.1. Classification (NCBI taxonomy): domain Eukaryota; kingdom Metazoa; phylum Chordata; order Testudines; family Testudinidae; genus Gopherus; species Gopherus flavomarginatus. The sequence goes on along the minus strand of NC_066637.1, from coordinate 18,141,512 downwards.
TGGGAGAGCAGCTGGCTGACTCTTCTGGCCCGCAGCCATCACCCCCATCTGCCCGTCCCTGTCAGCCCATCTCTGCGCTGCTGGAGGGGCTGGAGTGTTTACAGAACACTGTGGGTGGGGTGGGTTCCATGGGGCAATGAGTTCTGGAGGAGACTTGCAGTGCCCCGGGCACCTGGGTTCGATCTTAATAAGGTCGGGGGAGGCGGTTGGTCTTGGCAAGTCCCTTTCCGTGCACCTCGCAAGGGTACCACCAAATCTGGTATGTTCTCTGCCGGGCAGACTTGGGCGTGAGCTAGGCTGAAGCAGAGCAGGTCACAGCAAAGGGGCCTCTGTCGGAGTGGGGGCAGACTAGGGAGACTGCGGGTCAGGATTGAGAGGCAGTAGTAGAACTGTAGGGGAGAACCCAAGACAAAAGCAGAGGGGCTGTGGTAGGACTGAGGGGCTTGGGGTAGCTGTTGTGGACAGCTCGGGACTGGACCAGCCAGGGTTCTGTAGGTCAGGCCTGGGGACATTGGCAGAGTTGGGGTGTGTGGGGAAAACAGATAAGAGAAACTGTTCGGCCTGGGGTAACTGCTCTGGGTGGGGATGGAAGGGTTATGAGAGTCGGTGGAGGGAAGACAGGCCCATGGTCACACAGCTGCTCAATCTGGATGGTGATTTCGGAATCACATCTGCTGAGCTCACAGTAATTGTGAGGAAATCAAATGCCATCTGCTTTTACCAAAAGAAAATCAAAGCTGGGAGTGGACGGAGCCCCACTCATTGGCTTAGCAGAGGGAACGTGTGCTCTCGGGTGAGTCTGGGCAAGTAAATTCCTTCCCTGGTAATAAACCCATGTGACCCATCCGCGGTGCCAGTTGGTCACTAGTCAACTGATCCAAAAGTCACTTTAATATCACTAGATCACAAGCTCTTGATTGGTTTCTAGCATATCAAAAAGGGAGTCAGCTGAATGGGCATAAGGGTTTCTCTAGTGCTTTTCATCCTGGAAGATCTTAGTGGCATGTACAGGAATTGCTTCACCCACTACTGTAAATGCAGCCATCTCTGGGGTGGGATGTGGTAGCTGTTTAACAGCGCACAGCAACATGATACAGCTGCTGAGGAGAGGAAGTGAATGAAAGCACAGGGGTATTCAGGGAGGTGAAATGTACTTAACCAAAGCAGAATTTGGCCACAACGCTGGGGCTCATGCCTCTAAGCTAACAGGTAGATGCCTAAAGTTAGGCTCCCAAATCCATATTTAGGTGCCAAATTAAGTAACCTGATTTTTAAAAGCACTGATCCCCCAGCACTTCCCATTGATCCTGCTGGGTGCTCAGTACTCGACAAGCACCATGCTGGGGCTTAAAGAGTCTGAGGGAACAGCGCTCCCTACTGGAACCCCAACACCATTTCCAGCAGTTCCCCTGGTCCTCCTCAGAGGTCTGACCCGGCTCAGTGTAGGAGCCGAGGACTTGTGACATGGATCAGACCAGGGGTCCAGTTACTCTAGTGTTACGTCCCAGCACCAGCTGCTTCAGACGACAATGCAATAAACCCTGTAGTGGACCCATGGGGGGTAAATTAGAGAAGAAACTTCCTGCCAGTCAAGTTATACCCTTGTGAGGGGAGCATGGACAGCCCAGGGGGGTTCAGGGGGAAGGATGCTGACTCCCAGTGTGGGTCACAGCAGTGGTGGCACTTGGATCGTTGGCAGCAGAGGACTTCGGTGGGAGGGTTTGGGAAAGGACCTCCTGGACTTGAGGTCTGTGTGATGAGGCTGGGTGGGGCCCATGGAGGGTGGGTGCCTGGTTGTTTCCCCCATCACTAGGACAGGTTGCAAGTTGGGGCCTGGATCTTCACTCCCTTGCACTGGAAGAGACTAGGAGGAGCAGGAGTGGTTCAGTGGGGCCTGAGCCAGCCCCACCACATGGGTGTCTAACTTGCTATGAGGGGCTGGGTGCAGCCTGGCAACTTGCTCCTTTCTAATCTGGCCAATTCCCTTTAATCGTGGCAGGTCAAAACGCATCTGCAAGCCCAGACGGTGGCAGCCATGGCTGTGGGGCATCAGCACAAGCACCAGGTGAGCAGAGGGTTCGGGGATCTGCCCCGTCTTCCCTGGAGCAGTGGTTAATGCTGGTGGTGAGATGAGGAGTGTTGTGTGCACAGGATGCTGCGGGGACTGCGTGGCTGTGCTAGGTGTCAAGTGGGCGTTGTGTTTATGTTGGTGTTGGGAATCGAGGGTGAGCTGCAGCTGGGTCTCTCTCTCGCTCTCTATTTGGGCCCCTCTTTTTAAATGGCAACAACACCCCCTCTTTACACATCATATTACCGCCCTGACCCCTCTGGCTCTGAATCGGGATATAGAATTCTCTCTGGATCTTGTGATCAGCGTGAACTTGTGGTGCCTCTGGGCAGCTTGATCAAAGCCGAGTTTGGTTTATTGGTTCACAGAAATTTAACGAGCAAAGAGAAACAGGGTTAAAATAATAAAAGTCTAAACGCGTTCTGTCACCTGACCTGAGCCTCTCCTTGCCAGTAGGTTCCACGTAAAGCACCCAGATGTGGGGAGACAGGTTGCATCTTGTAATGGCTGCATCTTGGATAGTCTGTCACCACATCAGTATCTCTGTCCCCTGCAATTACAGGCTGTCTTTTTATCCCTTCCACAACCCAGTCCCACCCGGTGATTCCCTGTGGTTTTGTGCTTGGCACCTGAACCTGGCCAGACTAGTTTCTGCATTTCTCCAGACTTTCTGCTCTTTGCACAGTAGCTTCTTGGTGGTGTCCCACTGAGCACTAGGAGATTGATTGTGTCTTCAGCCATTGTCCATGGGTTCTGCAGGGTTTAACCCTTAGCTGCCTTTTAGCCAGCAACACCTCAGCATCCAAACCCACAGAGATTATGTGCAGATATATTAGAGTCATAAACATTGATACAGAGAATTCCTATGTTCTCCACAGAAGGAGGATGTGCAAAGGGGGTCTGAATGTATAGCACTATGGAGGCCGTGTGCGTGCGTGCATGTGAGATGAGTATGTGCGTGTGTGTTTTTTTGTGTAGTAAATCCAAGTGAGCCTGCATGGATGTGTAAGTTTGCCATGCAGTACATATGGGGTCCATGTGTGCAAATCTAGTGGAAATGTCTGGGTGCCCATGAGAACGGCGAGGGCAGTGGATGTGTGTGCCTGAGTGTGATGTGTGGCAGATGGATACTTGGATGTGACATGAATGGTGCATGTGTGTGCATGTGTCCATGACACGTGGTGAATGTGTGACATGTAGCAGCACATGCTGTCTGCATGTGCTGGATGTTCTGTTTGGCCTGTGACATGAAGGACCCTGGCACCTGAGTGGAACAGGGAACCACTGAGTTTTCATGCCAGTTCCCCTGGAACGCACTGGTCCTGTTCCCTCCGGGGGCCCGCTTTGTCGAGGCTCCTGGTGCTGCCTTGCTCTGTACACAGTGACTCACTCCCATTAATGCTCCTGCAGATGACGACACAGAGTGTTTTTCAACAAGAAAGTTGCTGAATGGCAGGAACGGGCCTGGGTGGGCGAGGTTGGGGGGGGGGCACGGATTGTTGTCATGGGCCATTTGCTGTTGGGGACTCTGGTGACGCTGGCTCCACCAGGCTGTTTGTGTTTCTCTGCGCGGCAGCCACACGGAGCAGGTTCCAAAGTCCTCGGCGCTTTTACTGGCTCCACTCCTGCGGCGGTGGAAGCAAAGGTCTCCTTACGGGCTGGAGGTCCAGGGTGGCCAGGACACTCTGTACACTCTGTCCCAGGCTGCGGGGCGTAGCCACGAAGTCGCCTGTAAGGGGACTCTGTAAGTGGAATCCTGGGGCTGCCCCGCTTATCTCAGATACTGATTTACAGGCACATCCTCTGCCAGGCTGCGTTCTTGGCACAAGCTCGCTCAGGTGGCCGTGAGCTACATCAGAGCTGCTGACTGGATGCAGCAGGCCCTGCCCACTGGGGCACTGGATCGACCCAGAGGTTCCCCCCATCCTCCCAGAGATCCCAAAATCCTCCTGTTTTGTGCCACTCTAATATCCCCTCACCTGTTTGATTCTCTGCCTAGGGTGTCTCCAATGCCTTTGACACCATCTACAGGAAGCAGGGGCTTGTGGGCCTGTGGCGGGGTGTGAACGGCGCTGTGCCTCGCGTCATGGTGGGCTCTGCGGTGCAGCTGGCCACCTTTGCATCAGCCAAAGAGTGGGTCGAGAAGCTCAAGGTGAGCAGTGGTGGGAGGGGCTGCTTGGCCCCTAAGAGGTGAGAGATGGGCAGGGCCACGGGGCCTGGCTCTGGAGTAGTGTTGCTAACTTTCTAATTGCAGAAAACCGAACACTCTTGCCTTGCCATGCCCCTCTCTGAGGCCCCGTCCCCACGCCACCTCACCCCTTCTCTCAGGCCTCGCCCACGCTCACTCCATCCCCCCTCCCTCTGACGCTCGTTCATTTTCACTGAGCTGGGTCAGGGGAGGTGCAGGCTCCATCTTGGGCTGCAGGCTCTGGGGTGGGGCCGGCGATGAGGGGTTCAGAGTGTAGGAGGGGGCTCAGGGCTGTGGCAGGGAGTCTGGGGTATGGGCTCCGGGCGTCGCTCACCTCAGGTGGCCCTGGCATTTCCCAGGGACAGAGGAAGTCTGCGCGGCTCCCGGGAAGCAGTGGCATGTCTCTCCAGCTCCTAGGTGGAGGGGCAGCCAGGGGGGTCTGTGTGCTGCCCTCACAGCTCCCATTGCCTGTGGTTCCCCCGGCTGTCCCTCCACCTAGGAGCTGGAGGGACATGCTGCTGCTTCCCAGGAGCCATGTGGAGCTGGGCACGTAGCCTGACTTAGCCCTGCTTCAGCCAACCAGACTTTAAGCGGCCCAGTCAGGGGTGCTTATCGGAGCTGCCAGGGTCCCTTTTCAACCAGGCCCTCTGATCGAAAACCGGATGCCCCCCCCCCGATTTATTAAATACCAAAATAGGATTTAAGTGGTTTCAAGTAATAACAGACAGAACAAAGTGAATTACCAAGCAAAATTAAAATAAAACACGCAAGTCTAAACCTAATACAGTAAGAAAGTGATTACAGATGAAATCTCACCCACAGAGATGTTCCAGAAAGCTTCTTTTACAGACTAGCCTCCTTCTAGTCTGGGTCCAGCAATCATTCACAGCCCCGTGGTTACTGTCCTTTGTTCCAGTTTCTTTCAGGTATCATTTGGGGGTGGAAAGGCTATCTCTTGAGCCAGCTGAAGACAAAATGGAAGGGTCTCCCAAGGATTTAAATAGACTTTCTCTTGTGGGTGGACTCCCCTCCCTCCCCCTGTGTAGAATCCAACTACGAAATGGAGTTTTGGAGCCACATGGGCAAGTCACATGTCCATGCACGACTCAGAACTTACAGGTAGCAGCCATTGTTCACATGCTATCTTGAGCATCCTCAAGTAGATTTCTTATGTGAATCGGAGCCTTCTAAGATCATTGTCTGTTAAGTGTTTCTTGATTGGACACCTAACTTGTAAATTCCTTTCTAAAGAAGTTGCCCAAATCCCTTACTAAGGCTACTTAAAATCAAACAAGTACACAGCCAATATTCATAACTTTAAATACAACAATGACACATGCATACAAATAGGGTGAATAGATTCAGTAGATCATAACCTTTGTGGAGATATGTTACATGGCATATGTAGCATAAAACATATTCCAGTTATGTCATATTTACATTCATAAGCATATTTCCATAAAGCATTATGGGGGGCAGCGTCACAGTGGACCTCTAAGGCCTGTCATTTAAGACAAGCAGCCACGAAGCTGCAGCCTGGTTTCCAGGGCCATCTGTGTCCCAAGGTCCCTGGTCCAGTCGCTTGCAGTATCGCTTTAGAGATGATGCTCATGCTGGGGCTCCCCACCCAGGGCTCTCCCTGCTTTAGATCCCCAAGACAGAATCTGTCCTTCGTGCATGGATGCAGCCACCCCCGTGGAGTGACCCCACTTTTGGGAAGCAAACTCAGGGCTCCAGTGGGGCAGTGCTGAGCCAGGCAGCTTCTTATTCATTCATCCAGGCTCTGCAGACAGTGGGGATCAGGGAAGGAAAGGCAGCTGCCGGCAGGGGAAATCTCTGTTCCGGCTCCCTCTGTTGTAGGAACGCCCCAGCTGTCTTCCTTGCAACCGATTCATTCACGTGATACACAGAAATAGCCCATGACACACGCGAGCTCCCCTGCTGTGCACGCTCCAGGATGGACTGGTGGGAGCCGGGGCTGGTGTCAGTTTCACATCGGTCTTTGTTCCCTTAGAGACAGTGGTGCCTATTCTCCTAATCAGGTCTGACTCAGGCCTTCATGATCAGCAAAGCAAGCAGCTGCTGGGCTGCCAGGAAGGCCAGAGGGCTGCCAGATTTAACCCTCCAGCCCAGCTCCAACTCCCCAGAAGTGGGGGTGGGTGGGTGAGGCTGTCTCATAGCCTATCCTCCCCCCCACTGGCCACTCAGGAGCCTCCCAGACTGACAGGCCGGCACTGCTCCTAACGTAACTCAGAACAACACAGCGCTCCTGTCCTCGAGTCGATCCCTCCCCGGCCCCCGGCGCTGACTCCGTGCTTTCCCACCATGAGATCAACAGGGCTCTGGTGCGGGCAAACGTGCAGGGAGGCAAGCGGAACTGACGCGCTGTTTAAAACGTGCTTTGTCCTAGCTTTTTGCCTGGATCATCAAAGCTAAAAATAACAGCGGGGCCGGGTGAGCAGGCGGGGGCAGGCCTGCTGCTCCCAGCCACAGAAAGGTAAACAGCTGCCTGAAGAGGACACCTAGAGGTCTGGGCCATCTCCCCTCATGCTGTCGGTGCCAGTCGCTGCTTTAACGGGCCCATCTGCTGCCCCCTAGGGGCTGGAAATTAATTGCACCTCTGTGTCTCTAGAGACGGGTTCTCGGGCACATGTGGATCAGCGTTTCGTCATCCTTGCGGTTCAGGATTTGGATCCAGGGCTCCAGTTCAGCCCATTAGAGAGATGGGGAGGGGGGACCAGCCAAGTTTGAGGCGGATCAGGCTCAGCTTTTGAACTCCTCAAGGTTCAGGGGTGGGTGGGGTGTCAGATTCAAGGGTTTGGTTCGACCCATGGCACAGAAGGGAGCATTTGTGAAATTTGGAGCCAGCTTCATGTTTCTGGCCCTGCCCAGGAGCTCAGGGGTATCTGGATTTGGGTCTGGGCCTGGGGCTTTCCCCACCCTCAGTGGGCATGGTGGGTCACCTCAAGGAGTGCTGGATCCCTAGACAGCCTCATCTTTCCCCCACATTTACCTGGCCTCCTCCCTGCACATGCGTGTCAGCTCCGTTGCTCTGGCGATGGTGACGTTCTCATTCTCATGGCAACACTGGTGCAGGGGATGAGTCTAACTGGTCCCCTGTCTGGCAGTGGTTCAAGGAGGGCAGCTGGATGGTGGCCTTGGCGGGAGGCATGATCAGCAGCGTGGCGGTGGCCGTGGCGATGACTCCCTTCGATGTGGTCAGCACCAGGCTCTATAACCAGCCCGTGGATGAGCGGGGCATGGTAAGTATGTCTCGTAGGTGGGAGGCCAGATCCCCATTTACTGATGGCAGGGCTGTACAGGCAGGCTGCCAAAGAGCTGGGCTTGGATCCCAGAGGTTCCTGGCTCACCGCCCTGTGCTCAGTCCACTAGGTCGTGCTACCTGGAGCATCTTCATGTGCACCAGTCTACTGAACGTGCCCAATTTCACAGCATGTAAAAGCAAAATCCGCACCATGCTGCTCAAGGCCAGGCACAGGCAGCCGGCCCCGGACTAAACCAACACCACCCACCTCCTAGCTGCTGTATGCCAGCCCCACAGCGAGTGACCAGCTGAGCCATGCACCCTCCTGAGTCCGGCTGGACTAATGGGGCAGTGAATCCCAGAATGGTGGGGCCTCTTTGGAGATCACCCTGCTGACAGCTCCCTGGGCTTCCAGTGCAGGGCTGCTCATTTGAGCATCTCTGCTCAGCTGACCTTGGCTGAGATGGGGCCTGGCTGCTGGGAGACCCAACCCATAGAAGGGCTCCACAGATGAGAGTCAACAGTTTTCCACCCAGACACCGGTGCAGATGGGGGAGAATCATTGGGAAAGCCTCCTGAAGCTGGCTGCACCCACGTTCGGCACTAGGTGAGGAGCATGTGTCAGTGTATGTTGCAGTAGTCCAACCCGAGAGCTCACAAGGACGTGAGAACCCTCGCAAGGTCCAGATACAGGGTGAACGGTTCCCAGTGGAGATGAAGGAGACCTGGTGGCATTTGGCCCCGTCTCATCCACAAAAGTGCAACATCTCGCAGGTTTTCATTTGAAAGGAAAGGACCCAGATTCTGCCCTCAGTTACTCCGGCGCATCAGTTACTCCGGCGCAGGCTGATCAGTCTCACTTTGGGGTAACTGGCAACACAGTCTGGCTCGTTAATGGCGCTGTTATTGAACCACGGCGTTTCCATACTTTATCTGTTTCAATGCAAAACCCACCCTGGTGGCTCCAGAGCGTGAGTGCCAACCTCAGGGCAGACTGCTAAGAACCAGGGCACAAACCCCAAACTGGTTATGAGTCCTATACCTACAATTCTCAAGCGTCAACAGCTCAGACACTATAACAGCCTGACCATGGAGTCACAGACAGTCCTCTTGGGTACGCTGATCTATCTTGCTACCCAAGTCTGCCTTTGTGATAGATGGTCCCCTACACCAAGAATCACTACAGAGTCAGGTTATTCCCAGTCCCAAAGGACCAGTCACTTACTCCAGGTCAGTTGCACCTTAGATCTCCATACCGAAGACAATGCTTGTAGACAATCCTGTAATAAACGATCTGAGGATTTACTAACCTGGACAAGGAAATAGGAGAGTTACTTACGGGGGTAAAGCAGACACATACAAATGAGTTGCAGTCTTAAGTTTCAAAAGGTAATAGAAGCTTCTGTAATAAGCAGGCTTTGTGTGTCCGTTAGGGCTAACCCATGGCAAACACTGGGCATCTTTTGCTTATGCTAACAATTCCTTGCCCCTTAGCATAAAAGACACAAGTTTCTCCTCATTAGGGCTTTTTATTCCTTCCCCGCTTCTGCTCCAAGTTGCAAATTCAGCTGGTGGAAGGAGCTCAGTTACAAGTCTCCTCCTCATGGTGGGGGAAGGGGCCTGGATCTTCACTCCCTTGCACTGGAAGAGACTAGGAGGAGCGGGATGTCCGCTGATGTTCCACAGTGCTTTGCCTGGCGTTGATGGGCCTCTTTCGTTGGGCAGGAGCCAATACCTGTTGGAAACTAGTATTTCACATTCGTTAATGCTTGTCTCCTGCCTGATGACTTACAGCTACATGGCAAACGTTCTAACGGGGGATACAGATATTGTGAGATGAATGCAGGCAACTACTTACAAGCATTTCATAAAGTCTAAAGACATTTCTATAACTAACACCTATTTAACAATACTGGCACACAGAGGAACCAGACTGGTATGTGTTTGTCACTGTTCCATTGAGACCTAGGGGCCGTGCACTGCAAGCGCCACAGGCTGTTATTTGGGAGTGGGGTGGCGGAGGGGGGGACGACTACAGAATAGAACTGCTTGTGCCTCAATTTTTCTATCAGTAAAATGGGGCTAAGTAGTGTTGGCTTCCCCCAAACCAACTAGTATGAGGACTAATTAACCACTGTCTGCAGCACTTGGAGATCCTCACAGAAGGGGCTCAGAGCATTGTGAATTATTCTGTTTATTGAGCTCTCGGGGAGGGGGCGCATTTTCAGTAGTGCTCAGCACTAACATGCATGGCTCTTCTGAAAATCTGGCCTGGCTTGGATGTTAAAGCCAGAGAAAAGCAGGAGTAGGGAGGCAGGGTTACCTCTGTATACAGCATTCGACCATTCCTGGAGCCTCTGGCCGGTTCTGGTGTCCACACAGTGAAAAGGATGTTGACAAATTGCCAAGGGTCAGAAAGATGCCACAGGAATGCTTTGAAGTCTGGGAAACTAGTGAGAGATGAGAGAAGCTCTGGCGGTTTCATTTCACGAGAGACGGTGAAGAGGTGACTCGATCGCAGTCTGCGTGACTACATGGGGAAGGGATTTCTGGTAGTAGGTAGCTCTTTTAATCTAGCAGAAAAAGACAATGAGATCCAGTAGCTCGAAGCTGAAGCTAGACAGACTAGAAATAAGGTGCTTGTTACTAGCAGGGAGGAATTAATCCTTGGGAGTGGTGGAGTCTCCAGCACTCAGAGTCTGTCATTCAGGACTGGATGTCTTCCTAAATGAGAGGCTGTAGCTCAGCCAGAAATAATGAGCTTGCTGCAGCAATAACTGGCAGGTTCTCTGGCCCGTCTCAGACGGGAGGCCTGACTAGATAGTCATTTTGGTCCTTGCTGGCCTTACAATCAGTGAGTGAGTTACCATAGCATGTAGACCAGACCCATGTATATTAAACGTGAGCGGAGTCCTGCGTGTGCTGGGGCAGGTTTTTGATGCTATCCGTGTCTTCTGTCCCCAGGGGAAGCACTACCGAGGGCTCCTTGACTGCTTTGTGCAGATCTCCAGGAAAGAGGGCATCCTGGCTCTGTACAAAGGGATCGGTCCTGCCTACCTCCGCCTGGGGCCTCACACCATCCTCAGCCTGCTCTTCTGGGACGAACTCAGGAAGCTTACCTACCGCCACCAGCAGCATGGAGTTTAAGCCCCTGCGGCCATGTGGGCAGATCCTGCCACGAGATCACCTGCGCGAGGACTCTTGGGTCTCTCCGTCAGCCTGATGGGACCAGATCTGCGGGATGGGGGGATACAGCAGTATAGAAGCCCAGGCAGTCAGCTCAGGACTTTCAGGGGGTGCTGAAATTCCCCATATTTGTAGGGTTTCAGGAGAGAGGACCTCTGTCTCCAACTCCACTGCCTACAATAGGCTCCCACCTGCAGCCACCCCTCAGAGCGAGAGCGGGCTTCCATCCAGGAGCGCTGGCCAGCTGCTGTGGAGCGAGAGGGAGCTGTCCTCTCTGCGCATGCCTGGGAGCCAGAAGGTCTGCGTTCTGATCCCAGCTCTGACTCCCTTCTGGGGCCTTGGGCAAGCCCATGTCCCTGCTCTGTGCCTCAGTTTCCCCATCTGTGACATGGGGATCTTCCTAGGTGCCTCCTCAAAGGGCAGTTGTGAGGATTAAACGACCTGACGTTCTGCAAAGTGCTTTGATGCTGTAAAGAGCTGGGTAGATACATGTGCCAGGTGGATTCTTGCCAGGTAAACTTGGCCTTCGAAGGACTTAAGGGGCCCAGTGCCGTTCCTAAGCGTCGTTCAAGGAGGTGTTCCCCGGTGCAGGCCTTGGCCTTCTTCCCTGAGTAAATCGCATTTAACCCATTGTACCAGGAGCCACTGCAGGGAAGGGTGGACTGTCACGGACAGGGTACAAAGATTTCAGTCTGGAGGCAAATCCTGCAGCAGAGCAGCGGTGCCGGAGCAGTCTGTCCTGCAGAGCACGTACCCAGCAACGCACAGTCCCAGCATGGTGCCAGCCTTGGTTGCCCATGCACTGTGCCCACCCGTCTCGCGAGAAGTTCCAGGTGCTCAGACAGCAGGCACAGCACAGGAACCAAAATCAGCTGGAAGCAAAGTGGTGAGAGGCTGCCCCCAGCTGTGCGGCAAGGCGGGGAGGCAGGCCTGGGTTTCACGGTGAATTTGATTTGCTAGTTTGGGGTTAACTTTTGGCACTTGCTTCTCCTGCCCTTGTAAGGCAGGAACCCCCCCAAATCACCACCTCCCCCCAGCCCTGCTCAGCCAGATTCCAGAGATGATTCCCCCCAGCTCTGCTCAGCCCGGCTGCACCCAGAGGTGCAGGCTGTGCTTGGTGTTCCAAGGTCCTTGCACGCAGCCGGGGGCATGTGCTGGGGGCAGATGCTGTGCCGCAGGCTGGGTCGTGGGACCTGCTCCTGCCCTCCCCAGGGGGCAAGCAGAACATCTTCCTGAGCAAGGGGGACGTCTAAGTCCTGGGCTCTGACAGTTTGGGCCTGCCACATCTCTAAGCCTTAACCTCACCCTGCCCTAGTGACCGGCAGGCACTGTATTTCTGGCTTTCTATCGATTGATGTGTTAAAAGGACAACATTCCCTGAAGTTACTCATACTGAGACAGTGCTGCCCACTCTGTGCAGGGGTCACCAGCTCCCAGCACAGCATTCACTTCTACTCAGCAGATGCTGGAATCTGAGCCCCAGCTCCGGGCCGCTTGCCGCAATCAAATAAAAGATTTTTTTCTACTTTCTTATTTTTACATCTCTCCAGCGGGTTTTTATTTTGCTGCTGAATCAGGTTCCTTCCCTATTCCCCGTGCCAACCACCTGCTTCTGCTGGGAGTACGCTGCCCAAATCACCCTCGCATCACCCCCATCTCAATGTGCTGCCAGTGAACACTGTGAGGGGGGGGGAGATTTGGGGATGGGCCTCCCAGCTGGACATTTCAGGTACCAGCAAGTTTGAACCGAAGCAGGGGCAACTCTGGTTTTGCCACGGGAACATGGCAGCAGTGGGCTCACACCTGGAAAAGGAGATGAGATTGCTGCGTCACTAAGGAGCTGGGAGCTCTCATGACAGATTTCGATTCCCCCCACCCTTGGGCCAGCACCGCCATAAAAAACCCTCCTCAGACGACGGCACCAACCACCCCTGGCTCAAACCGCCCCCCTCCCCAGATGACAGCATCAACCTCCCCAGCTCAAATCGCCCCCCTCCCCAGACGATACCCACCCCCAAGGTACCAGGTCTGCCCTCGCACTTGGCCTTCAGAGCGGCACTAGGATGGGATGCAGGCTGGGAACTGAGCTTTTGAGAATCTGGCCCTTAGCAGAGTCAACTTAAACAATCACCCCGAGACTTGCTCTGAGCATGGGGAGCCGAGGGGCCGGTAAACTGCTGTCAGCCTGTGGGTCCTGCCTGCACAGCTTCCCCGGCCACTGTAGCTGCCCAGGTGGGGCAACTGTGCTCCCCATAAACACAGTATGGCTCATTGCCCCCCTCTGGTGGCTAGACTTGTGCCTAGAGATTTATGGGGGTGCTACTACCTGGAAACAATCAGCTCAGGCAGTAAAGCTGTAGGCGTTCACTCGGGGCTCCAGGCTCAACCCCCACTGGCAAAGCCCAGCCACGGGAGAGTGTTAGGAATATGCCAGTGCATGCAAGGTTTAATGACTGCACCGACACTAGAGAACTGAGCAGCACTGCAAGGCGCTGCAGCGCAGGGTTGGCAGTTAGCCAGGCAGGTTTGGGGACACTTTCGCTCCACTCCCATACTTGCCCTGTATGGGAGCAGCAGGCACCCTGCTCTGTGGCCCGAGACAGACCCTGCTCATTCTGGCTCCTGCGTTGGCACCAGGAACAGGGATTCTGCAACTGGAATTTAGTGATCAGGTCCCCTGCATGAGCCAGACTTGAATCCAGCTCCCCCACTGCCGGGGTAAACAGCAGGAATGCCGGGGGTAGCTGTGTTAATCTGTATCCACAAAAACAACAAGGAGGCTGGTGACACCTTAAAGACTAACAGATTTATTTGGGCATAAGCTTTCGTGGGTAAAAGGTTTTTTACTCATGAAAGCTTACGCCCAAATAAATCTGTTAATCTTTAAGGTGCCACCGGACTCCTTGTTGTTTTAGCAGAAATGACGTATCTCTGGCTCTTGCTGTCCAGAAGGGACCCTAGCTGGCTGACTGTGTATTTTTTGGGGGGAAAGGAGGTGATCAAATCCAGAGGGGTGCTCCAGGGGAAAGCGCAAAGAAGAACCAGTGAGACGAACTGGGCCCATCAGAGCAAGGCCAGGCACTGAGCCCCTTGCTGGGGAAGTGGAAGGGCAGAGCCCAGACTTTGGTGTGTGAACAGGGCAGTGCCGTGCAGACAGCACAGGAGTGCAAAGCCAGAGAGCAGCAGAACTGGGCAGGGAGCAGCCATCTGGGGGGCACGGAGATTGGTGCTGGAAACATGGTGCCCACCAGAGGCCGCTTAAGCTGTTCTGTCGCCCACACCTTTAGAAATTAGCAGTGGAGCCCCGGCACCTCCCCTCTGCCGCTACCACTGCTCCCAGACCTGGTGCTGCTGGGTTGGAGGCTGACGGGTCAGACCCTGACGTGGGGCTGCAGCAGCCACTGTGCCCCAGTGACAGATGCCGGGATGAACTGGGCCAGGCCAGGATGAAAACCCCCCCTCGGCCTTACCCAAGGCCCTGCAAGCCACTGAGCCCTCTGGGTAGACAATACCCTCACCCAGGGCTGCCCTGCCCAATGGCCATTTCCAGGCAGGTTGGCACCAGCTGCCCAGGGCCCAAGAGGGGAGCGGGGGGCCCCGCCTGTTCCAGATGAGCACCTCGCTGTCTGGTTCGTAGCCAGGACACAGTGGCAGCGCTCCCAGAGCCCAGACACCATGGAGTTAAAGCAGCAGCTGGGGTGCCCAGGCAGCAGAGCCCATGGGGGCTGGGCACTGACATGGAGCCAGGTGGAGACCCAGCTGCACTCACAGTGCTGCCAGAAGCAGCCCTGAGCTGCTCAGCACCTGAGCCCTGGCCTTACCTGTGCTGGGGGCAGGAATCACCTGGGGAAGCGGTAGCGGGGGGCTGCTTCCTGCTCCTCAGAGCCCCAGCTGGCAGCTGAACCTGCCCTCAGGCAGCCCCACCCTTCATCCCTTGCACCACGCTGCCGCCCTAGGCACCTGCTAGTCGGCCTCAGGTGCCCGTGCCAGGCTGCACATGCAGCTGGCCAATCCCAGTAGTGGCAGCAGGGCAGGCACTGTCAGGCATTTGTAACCCACTTGGGAGTGTGTTACGGGCCCCTCGGGGTTACGCATCGCTCGCAGCCCCCAGCTGTGGCTCACGCTGTAGACGCTTGTGCTTTCAGCTCTGGAGAGCCCTAGTTCAATCCCAGGCACGTCGGTGTGAGTGTTCACGCAGGGGCTGGGGTCCCATTTCCAGCCCCATGCCCCAGGCATTAAACCAGTTGCTGGCCCCAGGCCTAGCTCACCTGGGTCCCTGTGGACTCCTGCTGCAACCTACTGGGGACATGCAGGAAATGTGACCAATTATACTTCATAGGCATCATACCTCCATGTGCCCAGCTCCACTCGTGTGTGCCTTGGAGCAGAGGGCACAGAGCTCTGCAGAAAGGGGCACGGCCCATAGAATCACCCCGTGGTGCTCTGCCCTGATGCCACCAGTGAGTGGTGCGGAACCCCCCCCCCATTCAGTGCTGGGTTTCCCCCTCTGAATGGGCCCTGGGGCCAGCCCTAGATGGGTTGCTGCTCTAGCCAGTTCCCCCTCCCCTCTGAAAGTTGGGGGGAGCACTCTGAAAAGGCCAGGACCATCCCTAATTGGTCTCCAGCTAGTGGGAGGGGGCTGGGCTAGAGGTGCTTAAAATGACGATGCTTTAGGTGGCTGCTTATGTGGCCAACACCCATATCAAGCCATGAGTAGCCCCATCCACTCCCTGCCCTGTCTGTCAAGCACCCAGCTTGTGCCTTCTAACTCCCACACCCCCCAAATCACAGTCCCACCCCATCCCCCTTGCACCAGCAGGAAGTCTTGCAGGACAGACACCCTTCAGAGCATCTCAGGGGCAGCTGGGCTGTAAGACCATGGATGTGTGCTGGAGCAGACCAGGGCCAGTGCAAGGATGTTTCGTGCCCTAGGCAAAACTTTCACCTTGTGCCCTCCCCTGTCCCCGAGCCCCTGCCCTGAGGTGAACCCCCACAGCAGCTCCCCCCCCTCCACCCTGAGGTGCCCCCCCGCAGCAACTCCCCCCCCGATCTGAGACGCCACCCCCCTGCAGCAGCTCTCCGCCCTGTGGCACACCCTCCCACCGCCTCCTCGAGCACGCCATCGCCGCTTCACTTCTCCCGCCTCCCAGGCTTGCGGTGCCAATCAGCTTAGGCGCCGTAAGCCTGGGAGGCGGGAGAAGTGAAGCATCCACGGTGGCTCAGGGAGGAGGGGGGGCAAGGGTGAGCTGGGGCGAGGAGTTCCCCTGTGTGCTGCCTCCCCCCTTACTTGCTGCAGGCTGCCCTCCCCACACTCCCCTGCCCCAGCTCCCTCCACCTGAATGCCAGCGGCAACCAAGGTGGCCGAAGATCCGGCTGCCACGGTCATTGCCGAAGAAAATGGCGCCCCTCCACCCAAATCCTAGAGCCCTAGGCGACCACCTAGGGCACCTAAATGGTTGCACCGGCCCTAGAGCAGACCTACCCAGCACCAAGAATAACTGACACAAACAATTAACCCTCCTGCCCTAAACAGCTCCATGAGCTATAAGGGATGGGGAGGGGGCACTATCCAAGCTGCATTGAGCTGTAGGAAGAGATGACACCTGGCCTCTAGGTGCTCTCGAGGGTTTGCAGACAGGACTGCACCTCCGAGCACTGGGGAGGGTTTCCAATAGCAGGGAGTGAGATGGGGCAAGGATTTGGGCTCGTGCCCCCAAAGGTGCTCTGCTCTCCTAACCCTAACCCTAAAGCCCCAGCTGACTATGATTTGAAGCATGTTCCACTCACGTGCTCTACCATGAGGCCCAGCCAGCAATGAGCCCTGCACGGTGCATGGCTGTTGGCATTGACCCACACAGAGCTAATCACAGGAGCGGGGCCTTCAGAGTGCAGCTCTGAGGGGGTTAAAGTATCAGGGCATTACAGTAATGACTGGTTACTTTAACTAAGTATCAACAAGTCCCTTTCCCTCAGTGTCTGGCCACACTGCCCGAAAAAAAGGGGGGTTAATTCAAACGCCCAAATGCCATTGTGATGAGAAACCGACTGAGAAATGCTATATTGGACCATTCAAACCTTCCACCCTGTGGCTGGGATGTGTAAACGGAGGGTGGTTCTTTGCCATCCTCTTCTCCACATAGATCCCACCTGGCTTGTTAGAAATACCCACACAGAAGAGAGCTGAAGAAAGGAGATGAGGGAGACAGACCCTCTAGTTTCTCTCCCATGTATTGTCTCCCGCCCCCACATTTACGTTGATTAACTACACAGATGGGGGGCGGGGTCAGGCTTAAAATTACTTTAAGAAAAGAACCAGTATTTTCCCCCTAGGTGAGCATCAAAACCTGAGATGATACAACCCAAAAGGGGTTTTTTAAATCTGGTATTTTTCCATGTCTTTGCTGTTTCTGTTTCATGCTCTGAGTGGGAGTGGGTCAGTTTTCATGCACTAATAACAATATCAAGTACATAAGGGGAGTTTTAATCAGAGGGTCTGGAAGCACTTTAAAGAGGAGGGCGAGCAACATTTGCTGCATTTTACACATGGGGAAACTGAGGCACAAACAGCAAAGTAACTTTGAGTTGGTAGCAGAACCAAGCACAGAACCCAGCTTTTCCCCTCCATGTTGCCACTGGGCCAGGATGCCTTAGGCTAGCAAAACACTGCAGAGTTTGGGTTGTGAAATTAGCAGGGCGAATGCTTTGTGCTGAACAGAAATCTGTTCTGTGGCTGGGAATTGGCCAAGTTCTTTAGCCCAGCTGCAGAACTAACTTGCCTGGCTGGGTCCCTTTAACACAGGAATTGCAGGCAACCTTGTGAAGAGCCCTTCCCATTCCCCCAGCCCTCTCTGGCCAGCCCATTTCAGGCAAGGCACATGGAGAATGATTTACCAGCACCCTAGCCCCCTCCTGGTGCCTCTTATCAAATTCCTCTCTACAGACCTTTGAGACTGACATCAGCCGGCAGAGCCCAGCTCCCCACACCTGATTCCAAGTCCGCTCAGAGCTGGTGAAAAATGGTCTCCTTTGAGTTTCTGGCCTCCTGGCTCCCTGGCTTCCCCAGCTTGGCCTGGGGTTCCACCCTGCTGGACTCTCTCTTGCAAGGTGAGTTTAGCCCTTTACTAGCTTCCCCCTCTGGTCTCCTTGGCTTCCCCAGGACCTACCTGGCTCTTTTCTCCCCTGCAGGGCTAATAGGAGCCTGTGCCGTGTCTGTCCTCTGCAGCCTGGTGAAGATTTATCTCTACATCCAGTGTCTGAAGTAAGTGGAGGAAGAATCACTTGTCCCAACAAAAATGATTCCCTGAGCAGCTTTGATTTCCTCCAAGCCCTTTCTCCTGCTCCCAGGTCCTGCTGCCCTGCGGGTTCAGTTGAGACTGGCACACAAGCTGCTTGAGTGCCACGTGGTGAAGAATGGACTCTGATGCCTGGCATTGAAATCCAGGCAGGTCGCAGCTCGCTGGGCTGCAGTGTGACCCTGCCGGGCTGTCTGGAATGGCCGGTTCTGGCCCCTGCTGGGCTCCTGCCAGTCCCCTGGTAGCGGAGCTGCCCCTGGGCCTGGCAAAGGAAAAGCTGTTTGAGTCTCTAGCTCTTTTTCCTTGGGCCTAGCCTTGGATCTGATTGCAAAGATTAACGGGCATCTGGGGTTAGGCTGCCCCCAGGCCCTGTCCCTGCCCCCCTTCCCCATGCTGTTTACTAGCCTATACAACAAGGGTGTGACACACTTCATGCCTTGTGTAGGCCCAGCTCACTGCACACATCCCTCCTTCCCTCGTTCCCCCAGCCCAGATCCCTGTGTGCTTTCCTCTCCTCTCCTTCTACTACAGGGACTCCCTGCAATCCCCCCGCTCCTGCCCCATGCCAGGGGCACAGGGTGTCCCCCTTCCCCATAGAATTGTCTCTCTGCCCTGCATGCCAGGGGCTCTCTGTACCCACATTCCCTCTTCCCCATACCCATGGCTCTGTGAGCCTCCCTTCCTCCCCTCCAGCCATTATTAATTCCTTCTGTCTGGGCACTGAGTCATTCTGGGGGGCAGCATGTTAGCCTCTATGGGGAGGATGGGCAGAGCTGGGTGTGATGCTGGATGGCATTAATGGCTGCCCCCCACCAGCTCTTTGATCTGTAGAAGATTGCAAGCCTGGTTGAAGCTGCTGGCTCTGCCAGCCATGTGCCAGGGTCTCCCCACTTCCCCCTTTTGGTTTTTCTGACATGCCCCCCCCCCCAACACACACATGTTCAGGACCTCTCTTGGCTCGGCCAATGTGTCAGATCAGGCGTATCCCAAAGGATCAGCTCCCTGGCTGGCCCCACAGTCCTAAGGCTGCTTCTGGGGGCCAGCAGGGGCCAGCTACTAGTTACACTTGGGGAAGGGGGGAAGACTGGTCTGTGCATTGCGGGGTGGGGCACAAAGACTTCTTTTCTGGCCACTCTTAAGGTTGCCAATTTCGATTGACGTTAATTCTGGAGGTTTCATTCAATGAAATGAATCCTGGCTGGCTGGCAACCTCTGCTGGTCGAGCTGCTCAGCCCTTTCTGAGAGGGACCCACTAGCGCCCCTGTGCTGGGAATTGGGTGTCTCTAGGTGTCTATGGGGGTGCACCCCAGAGCCTTTGCCTGCTGCACAGGGAGGAGAAAGCATCAAGCTACCCTTGCACGGAGGGGCTGTAGCCTATTCAACCCAGCCCCAGCTGCTTGTGGAGGGGGTCCCTTCCCTTGCTCCAGCCTTGGGACACCTGCCCCCCACCCCAACACTGCTCCGGGCAGACCTGCCGCCTCAAAAGCCAAAGGGGAACACCCCCCTCCCTGGCCCTGAACCCACCACCAGAGTGGACCTGCTCTCCCCCATGGCCAGAGCCCAGGAGATGATCTGTGAGGAGCTGCTGCCAGGGAGGCTGGGACAGGCGACCTGGTGTAGCTTGAAGAGCTCTGGGAGAATGGGTGGGTAGCTGGGGTGGGGGAAGAGTCTGGAACTGGGTTTCTTCAGGGTTATTATTTATTTTCCGGCTGAGGGGGCCTCTTGTGTGGCCAGAATTCTAGAGTTGCTGCCCGTCAGGTGGAGCCAACCCTGGGCAGCTTTGTGTGCCTGGATCTCTTGGGTCAGACCCGAAGACCCACGAGTCCTGCTGCTCTGTGAAGATCTCCTGCCCCTCGTTCACAAGCGTACAGTTGAGGCATGGTGTCTTTGACTCAAGCTCCTCTCTCCAGAGTCAGCTGCATCTCACTGGGGCTCGATGTGCATAGCTGGCCTTTGTGCATAAACTAGAGCAGATGGGTAACACTTTGGGATCTTGAGCTGCTGTGGTAATTATTAGCTGCTTTGAATGGAGGACTTGGGGCGCAAGGGGCATTCTCCAGGCAGGAGAGGGGCCTGGATGGACCTAAGGAGAAAGCAAGAAAAGCTGCTCTTGGTTGGAGTAATGGGGGGAAACCAATGGACATTCCCACACTCTGGCACTGCATGGAGGGGTGAGTTACCAGAATCTGGCTACAGGGCTGGGCTCTCAGTTCAGCTGCTCCATTTCTTTGAGGGTGAAGGTGGTTGAAGGTTAGCGCCTGGGGCCCAGACTTCCCCTAATGCAGCCGGAAGGAGGGATTCCCAGCACCCCGAGGACTGATCCTGAGCCAGCTGTGCCCTGAGCTTGTGTCTCTCTGTTCCCAGTGACCCGGACAGGCAGAAGGAGAAGGAGACCATCCGCTCCCAGTGGTCCCTGCTGGATCACGTCCACCTCCTTCTACTGACGTTGATCTTCACGGTGGTTGGGTGTCGCGTGGCTGCTTTGGTGGTGCTGGAGTTTTCCCTCAGGGCTGTGTCTATGCTGCTGTCCCTGAATAAGGTGAGTTGCCGTCTCTGGGTAGAGGGCCTGTGTAATAATCTCCTGATACTCTCTGTAGTCATGTATGAGCCATTGTTGGGACCAGACCAGGAGGGTGGATTCCTGATCTATAATGTAGTGCACTGTAGTAATAATTCACAGCTCTGACAGGACACTTTCCTTCAGTAGATCTCAAAATGCTTAATAAAGGAGATGTGTGTCATTTATCCCCATTTTACAGCAGGGGAAACTGAGGCAGAGTGGAGTAGGGACTTGCCCAAAGTCACACAGAGCCAAGAATGGAACCCAGCTCTCATGAATCCCAGTTCAGTGCTCTATTCAGTAGGCCACACTGTGCATGGTTCTCCATCTTCCATTTGCCTGTAATATTCCTGCCCCAGGGAGGGTCCAGCCCTAGCTGAAGACCTGATGAGGGTGGAGTCTATGAACACCCCTGCGACTGGCCTGCGGGAGGTGCCGCAGAGCTGACTCTGATTATGTCTCCAGACCTCGCTGGTCTGAGGACCAAGAGACTAGAGCCAGGAGTCAAACGTTGATCTGCTGAGTGGCAGCCCGGGGCAGTGGTTTTCAAACTGCGGAATGGAAGGCAGTGGGTCGTGCCATTAAAAGGCCCGTCAGCGGTGCTGCCTGGCTAAGGCAGGCTAGTCCCTACCTGTTCTGACACCATGCTGCGCCCTGGAAGCAGCTAGCAGCAGATCCAGCTCCTAGGCAGTGACGCCATGGGGCACCGTGTGCTGCCCCCACCTTGAGCACTGGCTCCACATTCCAATTGGACATCAACAATTTTATTCAACTGGGTTGCCAGAAAAAAAAGGTTGAAAACCACTGGCCTAGGGTACTAGCCGCTGGACCACCCATCCTGGGCAGAGTCAGATGACACGTGATTAGAAGCATGTGTAGGCCCAGAGGTTTTGCTCATCAGACTGTCCTGTGTCTGGGCTGCAGTGGAATGGGAGAACCTACCAGGGTTGGGAGCTCCTCATTTTTACCAGTGCTCCTCCGCACGAGGGTCTGCAGCTCATGAAACCTCAAGGCGGAGGTCTACGAAGTCCTAACTTATGGCCACAGGCCACGTGGGGGTGTGGATGTGGAGGAGAGGACAGGCAAAGGAATGTTGTGCCAAACATTCGAGGGCAACTGAGAACAAAGGAGCTACCTGTCCTGGGGCAGTCCCTTAGCTCAGGTGGTAGGTGGGTAGCTGAAGGAGCAGCGTCCTGGACCCAGCGCTGCACAATGTGCACCATACTCAACTGTCTTGTTACACCACCATTATCTTAGCTGCGGTGTAACATTACTCGCCCCAAGTTGGCGGCTGCTCTCTGACGTCTTGAGTGGTTTCCATTTGCTGTGCCGGGAAATTAGACCAGCCACTGAATTTTAGGCTCCGCCTCGAGGAACATGTATCAATAGCCATCCCACAGGCGTGTAGCTAACGTGCTGCATTTCCAATGCTCTGCTTCCGCAGGGGGCCCACAGCAGCCAGTTGTACCTGCTGTGCCAGTACTCCCTGGGGTGCGGCATCTCCTGCAGTCTCAGCTACCTCCTGGAGGGAGCTCCTCACCGCAGCTCCAACCTGCTCCTCAGCTTGGGCCTGGCCGGCCTGATCACCTGCTACATCTGGAGGCTGGCCCGGCACATCTGCACCATGTACGAGCTGCACAGCAAGGAGCGCTACTGCGGGGTCTGCATCTTCCTGCTCACCTCCTGGCATGGCATCCCCACCCTGCTCTGCAACGCCCTCAAGATCACCTTCGTAGTGGCTGACCTGGCCGCTGTCGCGCTGATCAATAGGGATTTCCTCACCACCTCGGAGGCCATACGCTTCTGGACGCCGCTCACCATCTGCTACACCCTGCTGGTCATCTACATGCAAGGTGAGGTCCCCATGGCAGCTCGGAAACCAGCTGAGCTCCTTTCTGGCCGGATGCTCCTAAGGCCCCTAGGTTTTTTTGGCAAGGGGATTTGTTTTGTGCACTTCCAGGCAAGACGGAGGAACCCCCTGGTCTTATTCGTGGGGACTAACTGCTCAAAACAGGACCTTTAAAACGGAGCCCTCCCAATGAGCAAGTCCAGCTGTTGGACGCAGGACAAGGGGTCAAGCTGCCCACCAGGGTATGATCAGCCAATGGGAGCTTGTTCTGATGATGTGCCACTTCTGTTTTGTGCTTTGTTGGTGAAGCGAGTGTGGTGGGCGGGAATGTTTGGAACCAGAATGGGACCGAATTCTCTCCTGCTGCTCGTGTAGTTTTGGTAGTGCTCAGGTGT
Organism: Gopherus flavomarginatus; assembly: GCF_025201925.1. Classification (NCBI taxonomy): domain Eukaryota; kingdom Metazoa; phylum Chordata; order Testudines; family Testudinidae; genus Gopherus; species Gopherus flavomarginatus. The sequence continues at coordinate 18,118,709 of NC_066637.1, read as the reverse complement.
GTTTCTCTCTCATTCTTAACCTCCGCATTTAGCTTTCCTCTTGCAATGAAGCATCATCCTGGGAACTTTTCCCACCACCTCGAGCCACAGATTATAAATCCAGAAGTGACTGCTGTGATCCTCTCCTCTGACCTTCTGCCTAGCTCAGGTCATAGGACTCCAGCGCCTAGGATCCATTCTCCGATTTCTGCCAAGGGCGGAGATCTGGACTGTCCCGGGCAGCAGCTCAGGAGCATGGCTTCCTGCAGCCTCTTCCCGGAGACAGAACAGACGCCAGTTTGCTCTTCCATGGCTGCAATGCAGCTGCAAAGCTCCCGGTGTCACATAGGGCACGTCTATTCTGGTGCGTGGTATGGGACCCTCAATGTGCACTTCAGGTGGCTAGCCCGTCCCACCACTCGTGCCGCCGCAGCTACTCTTCTGTTCTTAGCATGCTAGTTTGATCGAAGCTAGTGCAGATATGTCTGTCCGAGCTGGGAGTTACACCTCCAGCGCCAGTGTAGCTGTATCCAGTGTCTTAGGAAGGGACCATTTTCCTGGCCATAGCAGCCACGTGACATGGCTGAAGTTGCTGCCCAAGCCCAAAGGGAGGGTAGGAAATGTTTCATGCCATGGTTTTGTTCCTGACAGAGGAGCAGAGGCATAACCCCAGCGAGCAGATGGTCTATCAGACAGTGTTTGTGAGGATGGGAGGCTTGCTCATCCTCCTAATGACGGTGGGCCGGTGGATGGACATCATGAACATCTTCATCTCGCTGGTGGGTGAGATCTGGTGCCTGGTTCGGGCAGGAATCATGCTGGATGTCTGCCGGGCGCAGGTGAGACTGCCCACGTACCGTACGCGTATGCTGCACCTGGAGGAGTACAAGGGAGGCCAGAATGGTCTCCTGCGTTCCTCAGGGCAAATCCAGCCCTGCCCTGTACAATCTAACCTCCAAGGGACTGTGAGTCGGCTTGCAAGGGCAGAACTGTTCCACTGCCTTGGAAATCTCAGGAGTGTCTGGTTGGTGCTCACATGATGGGCTCTGGGCCTCACCGACTCTGTTGAGGGGGAGAGGGAGGAATGTGGAAGTGAGGGGAGAGGAGAAGGATGTTAAGCACAGCGGGTCGACGGGAACAAGGATGGGTAGCTAAGGGGCTGCCACAGAGGCAGGAGGATGAAGCCGGCAATGGCCCAGTTCTCTGGGGTGGAATGACACTGACTCCAGCAGAGACATGGGCCCCGAGTGTCGGAGGGGGACAGGTGGCAGCTCCTCAGGGCACTCCTGTCTGGGGAGTGGGCTAAGGCTGGGCAGCCCAGCGAGAGCCCGAGAGAGCTCCTGGCTATGGGCGCAGGTAGCTGCCCGTTGGTTTATGCCTGATGTTGCTCAGGCAGGCCATGAGTGCAAGCTCGTGGCTGGAGAGGCTGTTCGCTGTCTAATATTTGTGTGTGGGGGGGGGGTTGCTTCTCAGCAGGATTTTTCTCAAAGGTTCCCAGAACCCAGTTCCAGTTCCAGGCAGCCCCAGCCTAGGCCTGAGGCCCATAGCAGAAAATTCAGCTCAGTGACCAAGTCCTCAAGTGGAGGGGCCGGAGCCGAGAGGTGAGGAGGGGGCTGCCATGTTCCAGCGATGGCAAGAAAGGCAAAGCCCCAGCGACCGGGACTGAACTGTGACATTTTAAACTCCAGGCCATGCCGACTGACGCGGCTTAATTCACAGGCCGTACGTCCTCCAGTAGCAAACCAGATGCGGGGGCGATCTGCTGAGGACATTATCAATGGACAGTTGTTTGCACAGTCCCAGGTTAACTGTCTAGATGACTCTTTGCTCCCCTCAACCCCCCACACCAAACACACTGCGGTTGGTCGATGTGCACTGGTCCCTGGAAATGGGGAGGCCCCATATCACCCTCCGGGCTGCATCACATACTGGAGAATGGGAAACCCTTCCCCCACCGCCCCTGGATTTTAACTTTCCCTGCTGGCTCTTTCCAGATCGTCTCTAGCTTGCCCCGACCAGCAGCTCTCGGGTGCTAGTGATCCCAGCCTCTCCCGGCACCTGAGCTTGCAGTGCTCGTGTCAGGAGCCAGCTGTCCCTGGATCAACCCCAAAGCCAAGTGTCTTGCCCACTGAACTGGTACATAAGGCCAGTTATGGAGGTGGGTGGTGGGAGGAGCTTGGTCAAAGCAAGACGGGGTTGCTGCTGTCTGAGTTTTTGGTGGCCTGAGTGGAATGAGTTGGTGGCCAGCTGGATCCATGCACAGGTGTCCCCACTGCCTGACTCTCAGTCCCCATCGGCTCCCTGCTCAGCAGCTGCTAGAGAGTGAATGGGCATGGGCCTTGCTCTCCTCCTGGAGGTTGTCCCTTCAAGTAAAGGCTGAGGCCCCTTGGCAGGGCAGCAGGGGAGACAAGCTGGGGGATGGAGAGCCAGGCCTGTTAATCCAGCACCTACACACTTACTGTAAAGAATTCTCTCCTACTTCGTTGCCAAGGAAGTACCCCTCCTCACTGGGTGTTGGTGCAGATGGGGGCTCCCTCTCAGCTCAGAGATGTGCCTCCCCTCCATGTGCACTTCCTCAGCGTCCCTCTGTGCCAGGGGCTGGGGTGTCACTCAGTGCCCGTTAGCATCTAGCTGTCCTGAGGACACAGAGCCATTCCTCTGTAGCCTGTTCCTCCGGGGCTCTGAAGGGGACGAGCCTGCACCTGGGCTGGATGTTTGGTAGCAGGGGCTGGCTCAGCTGGATGGGATCTCAGAATTGCTGCCTTTGGGGCTGGAGCTGACCTTGAAATCGAGCAGCCCATGATGGGACTGTCTGGACCTCCTGCTCCAGATTTGCCTCGTCCCCCTGGGCCATGGGTTTGCTCTGTCCCATTCAGGCTCTCTCTGATCTTGCACTAGCCTCTCCTTCAGAACCCTTGGGCCACGTCCTCTGGGGCTGTGATTGCAATGAGCAGCCTGGGCTAGGCTCCGGACACTGTCCCAGAATGAGACGGGAGGCGCAGTGCCTGTCAGCTTCCCTGTCTAGTGAGTTAGGTGGAAGAGGGAAATCCATGGACTTTTGTACTGTCAATTGTGTAGCCATACGTGTTTAAAATAAAGTGTTTAAAACACACTGAGCTGGAGGGTGGGTGGCTAGAGCCCCGTCCCTCATTACTGGGCTTCTGACTGTTTATCACTGTCCTTGGGGAGGGTCCTGACCTGATCAGTGGCAATCGAAGTGACAGGAAATGTTTGGAGCTACGTGGCCTGATGTGCTTCAATCTTCTCTTCACTCCCCACCAGCCTGCTCTACCCCTGCCCTCCTCTAACCCAGCTGATCGGGAGGCATAGTTCAGTGGTTTGAGCATTGGCCTGTTAAACCCAGGGTTGTGAGTTCAATCCTTGAGGGGGCCACTTAATGATCTGGGGCAAAATCAGTTCTTGGTCCTGCTAGTGAAGGCAGGGGGCTGGACTCATGATCCTTCGGGGTCCCTTCCAGTTCTATGAGATAGGCATATCTCCATATATATTTGTATCTCACTAGCTTTGGCCTATCCAGCCAAGTAAGATGATAGGTGAAGGTAACATCATGGACCAGAACAACACATCAGTTCTTGGGCTCCTACCTTCCACATCAGGTGAGGGTCCTGCAGAACTATTTCCACTCCTGCTGTAAACCAGGACTGGAGAGGGAACGGACTCCACGAGCGGGCGGCTGAGTAGATAGTGCTGGCAAGCCTGGCCTGACTGATGGGTCTCATGGTGGCACTGCCTGCCTGGGTGAGATGGGGGCTGCAGGCCGGGGGGGGGCTGTGAAATTTTGGGAGGAGTTAATGTCTTGGCCGGGAAAGAAGCTTAAATAAAAAAAAATTGTCTTCTCTTAAGTGGTGCTGAAGGGCTCCTGCTCCCTGTCTGGAAGGGTTATGGGGGTGATTTTATTTTAACCCAAGCCAGCATGATTTGCTCATTTTATGCACACATGCCCCACCCCAGTCCAAAGCCTGGACGCATCATGTTTCTCCAGTAGGGATCAGCAACGGGAAGATTTTGGCCCTAAAACCTTGCGGCTGGGATCTCCGTGCTCTTCACCAGCCCATGGGAGCAGGTGCTACTGGCCTCATTGCACATGGGGACACTGAGGAACAGAGAGTTTGTGATCTTACCAAGAGTCAGGGACGGAGCTTGGAACTGGCTTCAAGCTCCTGCCTCCTACGACTGTAACCTAACCCCATGCCTCCTTCCTGTCCCCGGGAGGGACAGTCCCAACGACTAAGGAATGGGTCAACTCAAGGGCCTTAGCTACGAGGAACAGCCCCACTCAGCCTCTCGAGCCTGTGAAATCCAGGGTAAAAACTTACCTCCCTCTGCGCTCACTGCACCATTCACCGCTGTGAAGTTAGGCTGCATGCAGAGCCAGCCACGGCAGGGTCCCATGATGAAGGGCCCACGTTCCCGCAGAATCACAACCTGCATTTTACAGCTGGAGCAGCAGCTTGCCCCAGGCCGCACAAGGCAAAGGCAGCAGTGGAACCCAGAGGCCTATTACAGGCTTTAGCTGCAGGACCATCTTCCCCTTCAAAGCCCCCTTCTCCTGGAACAACTTACCCTGATGTGGATCCATGCCCTGCCAATGGCTCTGCACCCCTAGTGCCCCCCTCCTTTGTGCTCGTGGCCAGGTAGAAGGAGGAGAGGGAAGATGACCATGAGCCCATGGGCAGAGGCAGGTGTTCCCAGCACGGGGGTAGCAGAAAAGACTGAGGGGAGCTGAGGAGGGGCTGAGGGAGCAGTAGTCAGGGGGGTTGTAACAGGGAGGGGAACTTGTGGGTTGTAAAGTGCTATCACCACTTGGTATCAGCACCACCCCAGTCACTACTGTATCCCCCAGCCCACTTCCTGCAGCCACCCAGCTACTGAGGCCCCCACCAGTGACTGTATCTCTGATGGGTATCACCCTTCCAGTGGGGTTCTGAGCACTGGCTGGCCAGGATGTAGCCCCTGGTTCTGAGTGCTGGGATCAGCTGGTTCTCCCACAAATGCAGAGCAGGGACCTAGGCCAACCAGCTGGCCACAGGGTGTCACTGTTGCTATTCACGTGTCCCAGCAAAGGGCTGTGTCAGCAGCTGCTGGCTGGGAATGAACCTGGGCACGAACAGATCCAAGCTGGACTTGCTGTCGAGTGATGCCAATGCAGAGAGGCAGCGCAGGCCCTCGGGGGGCCCCCACAGGTCTATGGTGCTGTCAGCCCAGCCCACCTCTGCCGCTGATTCCCCTCAGCCTGCATCAACTTGTCACATCTGCTCCTCTGACAGCAGCATGTGCAGCTTGTGGGGCTGGCAGCACAGCTGGCCAGCTGCAGAGGGGGTGGGCTGAAGATCCCCTCATCACGAAGAAGAGCAGCATTTGCAGCAGTGCCCACTCAGCCTTAGAAAGCCATGCGGGGACCTTGGGAAATTTGGGAATTGTGCCCAGCTCTCTTCATGGGCACTGACAGTTCTCCCCGTGTCCCCCGGGGGCTGGCAGGAATCCCTGCTCTAACACCGAACAGCAGGCATCCCAGGCTCTCCTGCAGGGCCTGTAACTACCCGCTGCAGAACAGTGCCCTGCCAGCATAATACTGACGGCAACATTCCTTCCCCAACCCGCACCCTGCCCGGACTTGTGCCTACACACGAAGGCGCAGGCTGGTGGGTGAAAGGCCTTAAAGGAGGCTGCAGTCATTATGACAGAAATGGCTTTGCTTTTCTGTTCCTGTCAACCTTTGACTTTATATCCCCTGCCAGCTCATCGGGCAACACTAGTCCTGTGCACATGCACTGCGTCTCACATCTGGGGATCTCAAAGCATTTTTATCCCTGTCTTACTGATGGGGAAATTGAGGCACAATGCAATGACATGACTTGCACAAGTTTACCCAGGGAGCCTGTAGCATAGCTGAGGCTAGAATCCAGGTCTCCTATATGCCAGTCTGCTATTCTGACACCTAGACTTATCCAGCCCATATGTCACTGGTAATATACAATGTCTTAGGCCCTGGACTCAGAAGGTGTGTTTGGCTCTGGCCCAGACTCCAGCAGTGGGCTAATGCTGAATCAGGGTGAGAGGTCTGCACTGAGATCCAAAGGAGCCAGAAAGCTCACAAGCGCATCTCATGAAATTTCAGCTCAGACAGGTGGAAAATGTCACAAGAGGCACTGAAGAAAATATTGCAAGATTTGCCACCTTGAATGGTGGGGCTCTTGGGAGCTCCACTGTCCTACTGGGATTTCTGCCATCTTGGGACAAAGGTACTGAGAACGACAGCACCTGACCTGTAGCTGTAAAACAGGCCCCTTCTGCTGCTGGTTCAAACCTGAATTCAACGCCGTAGGAGCAGGTTCAGAGCCAGGGACTTGATTCCATAAACTCCAGCATATCCTGACATGCCAAGAGGTTTGGAGTGAAGGTTCCAGTCCACTACTGTTTTTTTAAAGGCAAGATTAGAGATGTTTGGTAACCCACTGTCTCTTTAAGAAGTGCAACGGTCATGTGATTGCCAGTAGACACACGCCCCTTTGAGGCCCATAAAAATGAGACTTTGTACAGCTACTTTAAGAGAAGTACTGGGTCCTGCAGTGTAGAAAGACTGCAATTGCTCTGGTGTGGAGAGGTGAGAAATGTTGCTTTACCTATCAGCATGGTTAGTAGAGCTCGATGGAAAATGGGGATGGATAAGTTTGATTAGTGGTAGGAAGTTGAATTCCAAAAATTCTGGCCAAAATCCAAAATATTTTGTTTTTAGAAATGTTGCCCCATGGGTGTTGTAGTTCAGGTGCCTAATGCGTTCCCTGGTTGGACTATGTTCCCCATGATACACCTTGGACTCCCCTCTTGGAGAAGTCATCTAGTGTGTCATGGAGAGTCCCTGGCTATGGTGCAACATGGGAGATGTAGTTCATCCAGGAGCCTGGCCCATAGTGGAAAATGGAGACATGAGGCAATGGGATAGCATTGTCCAATTGAAATATTTCTGGGTTTGTACAAAATTTTTTGGTGTTGAGGTGATCAGGGTTTGTTTGTTTTTTCCAAAAACAAATCAATTTGTTTTGTGGAAAACAGACACCTATTGTGAAAAATGCATTTGTTGAAATCCCAGTTTTCTGTCAAAATAACCATTTAAGTGGTAAAAGTTTACAACAGCCCTAACGGTGATTTTTTGATGTGCATTCACCATAAGCAAAAATGATGTGTCTGCTGTTTAGCAGAAACTAAATGAGTATGTAAGTGGCTATTTATTACCCAAACTGTCTGGTTAAGCCAATCTCTGTTTTAATATGGTAGCGGATGGAGGGATTAAACAGAATCAGACTTGAAAGCTATTCATGTCTAAAACCAGAAACAGACCCCAAACCAAAATATCAGTTCACAACAGTGACCGAGCTCAGTTGGCAAGGGTCCCCTGTTCTTTGCAAACAACTCTCATCTCAGACCTGACAAACTCTGTACACCAAACACATGTCCTGCAGGGATTTATCCAAAGGCTAACATGTAAAGTGTCTACAGAAAGCTTGTAATTTAGCAAGAATCATGATCGTTGCAAGATGTGTGTATGGGTAACACTCAAGAAATCATGTAAAAATGTTGGAAGTCTGCTTTATGGTCTTAGAGGTAAATGTTAGCCCCTATGGGTTAATGTGTTGTGGTGACGGCCCATTCAAGCAGGAAGGAGTTGCCACCCTCGCTGGTTAGCTGGTGATATAATGCAAGGCTCCGATGTCTATCCCAAGGCCATCAGAGAAGTGCGTGAGTGGCTAACAGCTAGCCACCAAGGGCAAGGCTGCCTCCCTTGCAGTCCTGGGGACCCAGAGAACCATCACAGGCTCTGTAGGCTGGAAGGATGGCCCTTGTGGGTCAGGAACTAGCCTGGGACTTGAGACATGGGTTAAAGTCTCTGCTCTGCCACAGACTTCCTGTATGAGGAAGTCCTGTAGCCTCCCTGTGCCTCAGTTTCCCATCTGTACAATGGGGATAATAGCCCTGCCCTGCCTCGCAGGGGGTGTGAGGATAAACCCATTAAATATTGTGAGCGGCTCCACGTAAGTACCAGAGATAGACAGGGTGGGGATGTTTCGGGAGCCTCCCCTTTGGCTTTGGTGTTAGGACAGGCCTGTCTTCTGGTTCTAGTTCTGGTTTGGGTGTGGCCAAAATGTCACCTGGTCCTTCCTCCCAGCACTCAGAGATGCTCCCGAGATCAGTCAGCAGCCCTCTCCCAGTGTGGGAAGATGGCCAGGCTGAAAGGGGAGTGGGCAGCATCAGTGGCTGATGTTAGCTGGCCTGAGCCTGTCCAGTGTGTTAGCTCGACCCTGTCTCCTTGGGGCTGAGGAGGGCCCTCTCTGGGAAGGGCGTGGATAGTTTCTCAGAGGCTTTGCTCTGGCCCAAGCACAAACAAGGTGGCGTATGGGATGGGACAATGTCCAGCCCTGCTCTAACCTCTCTCCCCTCCCCGCCAGCTCCGCGTCCTGCCCAGATGGGGGCGAGCGGCTGCTGGGCACGGTTCCCCCAGCCACTTCCTGACGGGTCTCTCTTGAACCCCACATAGCATTGGCATTGGTCCCATCACAGCCCAGGGTCACCCTGCTCAGCAAAATGAACCACTTGGTCGGTCTGCACTCAAAGCCAAAGAGCTGCTGGGGAGAGCGGAGAGCCAGGGGGACGCCAGGGGTGCAGACGAAGGGATGCACATTGTGCACAAGAAGCAAAGAGCGCTAATGACCGCCTTCTATTAAAGGGAACATGACTGACTCCCTTGGCCCTGCACAGCTGCTGGGCGAACACAACCTTCTGCAGCACCCCTTCCCCTCCCTTTGCACCCCTGGTCTGCAGAGGCCCTGTCAGTCAAGAGGCTGCCAGCTCACGAATGTGGCCTAGCTCTTAGTCACAAGAATTTTGGGGTTCAATGTCCGGCTCTGCTGTGTGATTTCACCTCTCTTCTTCCCCTCCTGCCCTTTCTCTATGTAGACAGTGAGCGCTCTGGGGAGCCGGCCTCTTGCTATGTGTCAGGGCAGTGCCTGGCACAATGGGGTTGTGACAGACCTATGTTACCAATCTGCCCAGGGTGTCAGGTAATCAGGCTGAGGCCGCAGGATCTTTAGAGGAGGAGATGGAGGAGCACCCCAAGTGACTAAATTTTAAAGCTTTATTAATAAAATAACAGTGGTGAATGCTGGGAATGCTCCCATGTCACTCAGAGGAAGAAAGAAAGCGTTAGTGCCCCAGCCCTAACCCACTTTCATACTCACACAAGCACAACCCGAGGCTGGCCAAGCCTGGGTATAACGTAGGAAGGGTGGACAAGAGTTCTTGTCCCGTGCACAGGTTGTCCAGGGTTCGCTGTAATCTCTGACTTGCTTTGGCTCTCGGGAAGGTTTTTAAGTCCTGGGGTTTTTTGGGAGATGTTTCATTCAGGGACCTCTGCTCCTGGTGCTCTTTGTACCAGTCCAAACCGGCTCGCTGTGCTTTCCCAAAACACCAGCTTGAGAGACTTTGTTCTCCACCACTTCTCCTGGTTGGCCTTCGCTATCTTGCTCGTTTTGCAATCTCTGCAGCTCTGCTCAGCTCAGCTCTCCTTTTCTCACAGCTGACTGGAGTTGGATAAATGTGAATCCAGCTGTAAACTTCTTGTCGAGCCCATGGTCTTGGACCAGGGCCAGCGTCTTATCTTCAGACAGAGCTCGCTGAAGTGTCAAGTTAACCCGTTCTCTGCTCTCTTCCTCCTTCCTCTTTGGCCTTTCGCAACCTGCAAAGGAATCTTCCACTTCATACTCACACACCTTTGACCCTCTCCCAAAATGCCTTGCAATGCTTGCAACCACGTTAGCAACATACAAAGTTAATTTGCCTCCCCATGGGACCCCTTGAGGGAGGGAGTCCTTGGGCCTGTGACAGGGTCCCAGTCTCAGATAAATAATAAGAGTCTCTCTCAGTCTACTGCTGACTCTGCCACTAACCTCTTATGAGGCCTCTGATATGTTCATTTAGCCTCTTTGCCTTCGTTTCCCCATCTGAATAACAGTGATAGTTCCTGTCTCGCAGGGCCATGGAGGACTTTGTCCTTTGTGTTTTCCAGAGAGTTTTAAAGATGAAAAGTGTTATGTGCATCACTACTGCAATGCAGCCACCTCTGGGGTTTGGGGGAACAGAATGGCTAACAGAGCGCAGTAACACTACAAACATGTAAGACAGGAACTCGCCCTTCATGTGAGCTCTCATGCATCACAAGAAGGCATTAATAATGGGTCATCCTCTGTCCATAGGAACTGAGGGCCTTGCAATCTTTAGCGCATTTATCCTCTCACATCCCTGTGCAGCTGGGCAGGGCTGTTATCTGCACAGTGGGGATGAGGACCCAAGGCCCAGACCGGGTACGTGACTTGCCCAAGGGCACACGTGATGTGTGTCAGAACAGGAGCACTGCTACAGCCTAAGACCTTCCTTCCTCCCAGTCAACTCACCCCCCCACCCCAAAACCACAGTGGCCAGCAATCTTTTTGGTGGTGACTTTTACCCCCAAAAAGCCCAAGACAAGTTAGTCGGACTCATTTGAAACACCAAAGAAGGCAGCAAAAGTGCAGGGGTAGGCCTCAGGACTCCTGGGTTCTCTTTGTGGGTCTGTCATTGACTCTCTGTGTGACCTTGAGCAAATCACTTAATGGCTGGGGCCTCAGCTGCTGCATTTGTAGGGAGGTGATAATACTTGTCCTCCTGTGAGATCCATAGATGGATTGCACTGGAGAAGTGCTAAAGAGTTAGGGTGACCAGACAGCAGATGTGAAAAATAAGAGAGACCCAAAAATCATGACTGTCCCTATAAAATCGGGACATCTGGTCACCCTGTAAGGACTTGACTCTGGCTGGAGCCCTAGACAGCAGGGCAAGTTAGTTCCTGTTTTTAGTGGCCCATGTGTTTCCTGTGCCCTTGGGCATGACCTCTCTGCTTCCCAAGCCAAGAGCAGCGAGCGGATGCAGACACCGCAGCCCTTTCTTCCGGTGCAGCGAAAGCTTTGGCACAGGTGCAAGTAAACACCACTCCTGTAGTGGCAGCACAGGAAGTGCCTGCTATTGTAGCCACTTACCAGAAGTGCCACCGAGTTGATTTGCAGAAGGCTCTGAAATGGAAACGTTGTAAACCACCAGAGCGGTGACTGTGCTGTGGAAACAGATTTACGCCAGGGATGGCTTGGGCTCCTGGTGTCAGTTTTTTTTAATATTAATAATAATCCCTTGCTCTCATTTAGCTCTCAAAGCGCTTTACAAAGGAAGAAAGGATCATTATCCCCATTATACAGATGGAGAAACTGAGGCATAGAGGGGCAGTGACTTGCTCAACATCACCCAGCAGGTCAGTGGCAGAGGTGGGAATAAAACCCAGCTCTCCTGAGTCCCAGGGCAGTGCTCTAACCACTAGCGCACACACAGTCACTGTCTAAAAAGTTTTAAATCTGAGAGCACTTTTAAAATGTAAGCTAAGCTTTGCAGCTCATAACCTGATTCCAGCAGTCGGAGCTTTACAAAAACCACTATATCTCAGGAGAGCTAGCTCCGCTGTGTTTTCATCCCTCATGTGGCTGTCATAACTGTTAAATAAAAGCCTCCTGCAGAAACCCAAAATAACCTGACCCCTCAACAGTACAACACTTCTCACCCCAAGACCACAAGAAGGGAGATAATGCCTGCATCTGTAATTTTCACTCCATGCAGCTGAAGAAGTGAGTTTTTTACCCACGAAAGCTTATGCCCAAATAAATCCGTTTAAGGTGCCACTAGACTCCTCATTTTTGTGGATGCAGACTAACACAGCTACCCCCTGATATCTGATTACTTGATTTGAGCCTGGGCTAGGAATAGCAGTTGAGAAAGAGAGAGAAGGAATTGAGCTGTGCGTGCAAGATCCTCAAAAGCCTCGATACAGAGAAACATTTCCCTCGGGAAATGTCAGCTTGCCCTGGGCAATCAGAGAGCAGACTTGTTCATGTACAATTGGATGGCGCACGTAGCCATAGCAGACTTACTCAGGATAGTTGGAGATAGCAGCTTTGGGTCACACACGGTCCATCCTCGCACGCCTCCTCGTGCAATGTCACGTTGGTGTGAACACAGGCCTCCTCTGCTGTAAGGGTCATTGGGACTGTGAACGGCACGTGGTGTGATCGCGCCACCTGCTGGTGGAGGCCCATTGGTGTAGAAAGATGGTGGGAGAAACCTACAAGCTGACAAGTTACTGCATAAAAAAGTAGGTCTTATTCCAGTGATCTGTTCCTTCCTATATTCGGATGCATAACTCCCTGTTTTATTTCTGTGAGCCCTGCAGAAGCCAGCGCACTGCTGGGAAAGTGGCCTTTCAGTTCCTATCATTTATCCCTGTGCTAAGAGGCTGGTGGTAATGGGATTGCAGGGTGTCGTTGTTGGAGGTTTTACCCTCATGCATCCACTGTGTCCCGTGTTTGTTGATTAGCATCCTCGGCTGCAGCCAGTCCACCCACTGCAATGGCTACTCCCAAAGATACGGCACACCAGAAATCAGGGATCAAAGACATGGGGAAGTTCTAGCAAAGCAAATCCGTGCTATGCAGCAGCATCTGCAAAGCAGGTAGTAAAGCTACTGTGTTACCATTGTATGGGAGTGGAACAGAGGAGTGAAATAAGCCAGCAAATGAAGGTGCAAAATACCAGGCTGTCAGGGAGAACATACCCAAGGGGGGATGAAGACCCTGTAACTGCGACGGTGGAAATACCAACAGGCCTGGATGGCATGCCCTCTCCAAAGCAGGAACATACAGAAGCCAGCCCTTTCTGCCATGTGTAATCCATGCTAACAGAGTGGCTATTCACCCCTCTCTAGTGGCTGGGCCATGCATAGAGGTATATAGGTCTGCTACTGCCCCTGAGCTAAATGGCCTGTTCCTTTGAGCCCAAGCAGTGAAGGTTTGCGGTTTGAAATATCAGGCTCTCTACAGGGCTAACTGTGGGGAGGGTTCTCTGGTCTGTGCCATGCAGGAAGTCAGATTAGAAAATCTAATGGTTCCTTCCGGCCTTGAAATCTGTGACTCTAAAACAGGATGTCCTGGGTTCACAACCTGCGGATAACCTGAGCGTGGGGAAGGGAGCAGTGCAGGCTTCACTGCATGTCCCTGAGCCATCCAGCCAGTGCAGGGAGGTGCTATGTACTGCATCTTACTGTTGCTTTGACAAGGATACGGGCTCACTGCCCACCAGTGCTTGCTAATGGCTCTGTCAATGCAGAGAGCCTGGCCAGAAGCTCTCCATGATGCTTAGCAGGTGCTCCATGCTTTGGTGCTGGCGATCCGCATTCTGCTAGTGGACCCTCCTTTCACTCTTCTGCCACTCCTGCACTTTTTGATTTTCATTACTTGAATGCTGCATTACTGGTCTCCCATATTTAAGGATGAATTCAAACTGGAACAGGTTCAGGGAAGGGCTACTAGGATGATCTGAGGAATGGAAAACCTGTCTTGTGAAAGGAGACTCAAAGAGCTTGGCTTGTTTAGCCTAACCAAAAGAAGGCTGAGGGGAGATAGGATTGCTCTTTATAAATATATCAGATGAATAGATACCAGGGAGAGAGAGGAATTATTTAAGCTCAGGCCATGTCTACACTTACAGTTTTGCAGCGCTGGTAGTTACAGCTGTGTTCGTACAGCTGCGTAGGGCCAGCGCTGCAGTGTGGCCGCACTGACAGCTACCAGCGCTGCAGTGTGGCCACATTTGCAGCACTTGCAGCGCTGTTGGGAGTGGTGCATTGTGGGCAGCTATCCCAGCATTCAAGTGGCTGCAACTTGCTTTTCAAAAGAGGGGGGTGGGGTGGAATGTGACAGGGAGCATGGAGGAGACAGACAGAATGGATTTTTGGAGTTGACACTGTTCTCAGCTCCCTGCCTTGCAAGTTCTAAGGACTGGAAGACACACAGTGCCTACCTTCAATCATTTTAAAAGTTCTAACTCCCTTCCCCCACTGCTCTCTCATTCACTAAATGCAAATTATGTACTTTTAAATACCTGTCAGACCAGATAAGCAACTGCTCAACACGGACTTCCCCCTCCCCCTCTGCCGTGTGACCGTGCTGTTTCTCTCTTCAAGCAAACAGCTGTGAACATTCCAAAGTAATTCCCCTGCCTGCCTCCGCTCGCTCAGCAAACAGGAGCTGTGTTTGTTTTTTAAATAAGCAGGTTGGCTGAACTCCGAGCTCTCCCTTTCTTCCGGTTTGTTGTGGACAGGAATTCTGGGATACTTCCTTATACCCCGGAGGTCAATAAAAGCGCTGGTGGGCGTCCACACTTGCTGACCAGCGCTGGATCACCAGCACTGGAATCCCTACACCCGAGGCTCGACCGGGTGTACAGCCAGCGCTGCAACCAGGGAGTTGCAGCGCTGGCCGTGCTTTGCAAGTGTGGCCACATCCTAAGTTGCAGTGCTGTAACCCCCTCACCAGCGCTGCAACTCTCTAGTGTAGCCATGGCCTCAGTACCAATGTGGACACAAGAACAAATGGATATAAACTGACCATCAGGAAGTTTAGACTTGAAATTAGATGAAGGTTTCTAACCATCAGAGAAGTAAAATTCTGGAACAGCCTCCCAAGGAGAACAGTGGGGGCAAAAGACGTATCTGGCTTCAAGACTAAACTTGATAAGTTGAGGGGATGGTATGATGGGATAGCCGAATTTTGGCAATTAATTCGTCTTTGACTACTAGCAGTAAATATGCCCAATGGCTTTTGATGGGATGTTAGATGGGATGAGATCTGAGTTACTACAGAGAATTCTTTCCTGGGTGTCTGGCTGGTGAGTCTTGCCTACATGCTCAGGATTTAGCTGATCGCCATATTTGGGGTCAGGAAGGAATTTTCCTCCAGGGCAGATTGGCAGAAGCCCTGGGGGTTTGTCGCCTTCCTCTGCAGCGTGGGGTACGTGGGGAACCTTGCTGGAAGGTTCTCTGCACCTTGAAGTCTTTAAACCATGATTTGAGGACTTCAGTGGCTCAGACACAGGTTTGATACAGGAGTTAGTGGGTAAGATTCTGTGGCCTGCGTTGTGCAGGAGGTCAGACTAGATGATCATAATGGTCCCTTCTGATCTTAAAGTCTATGATTTAACAGATCTCCCTCCTAGAGCTATGCCAGGAAAGCATCCTGCTGCACAGCTGTCTGGGGAGAGGGAGATTGCACAGGCCTGGATCTTCCTCTGAGCATCTCAGACCTTGCTTTGCATCTCAGCAGAAAGGCAATGGCTCCATAGCGCAGCGCTGCCCTGTGCTCAGGCAGCGGCTCAGAGGGAGAGTGCCCCCTCTTGACCTTCTGCTTCACACAGATTCTCCTAGGACATCTCCCATCCAAGCGCTTGCCCTGTTCAGTACAGGAGATCCAATGGCCTCACAGCACCAGAGGTGAAAGTAAGCTGGCATGCACCGGTACAGAGGACCAGTAAGAAAAGGAGACTGACTGAGGGAGGGAAAGAGAAGCCTCCTCCCTGCATAAGAATAGTTTGAACTCAGCTGTTCCCTGATGGTTCAGCCCCCAGGGCTAGGTTTCTGGCCTCCTTGTTAATTTCACTCACAGTAGCTGGGGGGAGGGGGTCGAGGGGAGGGTGTTTTTTGACCATGGCAGAGGCAGTCCCTGTCAGCCCCTGGGGATGAGGGGATCTCTCCTACTAATAACACAACAATACAAGCATTTGGCTGCATAGCTTAAATCCTGAGCTAATAAAAGCAGGTGGAAGGGGAAAACTCACTGTCACATTGGTTTCTCGTCTCCTCCCTCCGCCTCCTCCAGCCAGGCTGCAGACAAGGCTCTGAATTCCTCCCCACTCCCCCCAGCAGGGGGTTTCCTCTAGGCTCTAGCTGGCAGTAGACTGGCTGAGATGCCTGCTATTGCTGCCTGCAAAAGAACAGTTTAAACTCAGCTGTTCCCTGAGCGGTTCAGTGCCCAGAGTTCGGAGCCGTTTCTGGCATCCTTGTTAATTTCACTCCCAGTTGTTGTTGGGTGTGTGTGACCATGGCAGGGGCAGTTCTTTTCTGCCCCCGGGATGAGGGGATCTCCTGAACACAATCAAAATCAGGAACCATTTCCAAGTTCAAATCTATCCCATTCCCTCCCCAGCGAGGATCATGGTTGTGATGCCAAACTGCTTGCAGATCCTCTTTGAAATGTTACTGTTTAAAAAAAAAAAAACACAAACATGGAGAACATGGAGAACGTGGAGGAAAGATGTGTCATGATGAGGGTTTATTTTGGGCAAAGCAATTTTGCTAAAGCAACTAAAGATTTACCGGGAAAGCAAATAGCCCCATAGACAAAACCACAAAGGGATTGGAAGGGAAAACTGAATATTCAGCAAAATTATTGGGCTTCCTTTGAAAGAAATAGTAGTTTTCATTCCAATCCACCCTCTTTCTATATTGATTTAAACACCTGAAATGTCCTTAGGACAGCGGGTGCAATCTCAGATCTCTTTTTGTTTTGCCCTGTCTGCAGAGTGCAGAGGCTGAAATTGATAAAACTTTCTTTAAATATCTTGTATATTTCATGAAGGCTATTCCAGTTGTCCTTCATTCACCCCTGACTTTCCCTTCCTCTTCCCGTCCGCCTCCTGGCTCCCTCCCTGGCTGTGGTTTTTGCCTTGGTTACTTACTCCTTGGCAGACCCAGCCCAGCGGCACCTGCTGGCTCTCTGCAGGCAGCAGCCCGCAGGGGCTGGTTGCTGGGGTCGCTGCTGGTCGGTGGCAGGCTGCAGCTGCATTGTTTGTGACACATTCATACACATACATACAGTATGTATGAATGTGTGGGTCACAAACAATGCAGCTGCAGCCTGCCGCTGACTGCCCCAACCCCAGCAACCGGCCCCTACTATTGTATTTTAGTAGTACTGGAGATCCCCTCATCCAGGGGGCAGAAAAGAACTGCCCCTGCCATGGTCACACACAGCTTCCCCCTCCCCCACAACAACTGGGAGTGAAATTAACAAAGATGCCAGAAACCTCTCTTAACCCTGGGGGCTGAACCATCAGGGAACAACTGAGTTTAAACCATTCTTATGCAGGAGGCAGTCTCCCTGCTGCAAGCTAGAGGGAAGACTCTGCAGCAGCTGCTGAGTGCCAGGCAGGGAGAAAGCACAGAGCCTAGCATCAGCAGCCTGGCTGGAGGAAGAGGAGGGAAGACACAGAGAAAAATGTGACAGTGAGTTTTCACTTTTTCAGGCTTATTCCAATAGTAAAGTTTTATTACAGACAGTGCTGGTAGTAGTAATAGTAGCTTTATTTTCTCTATCTATGTCATGCAAAGGGATGGATCCATGAAGTATGTAGGAGAGGTGGGTGGGTTGCTTGCGATTGGACCATATGGGTAAGAAATGTAAATTACTTTCACCTCTGCCCAAACCCCAGGGCTCCCAGCTGCCTCTGCAGCTGGTAGCTCCAGGGTTAATTTAAAGGGCCTGGCACCTAGCTTCAGCTGAATCCCTGAGCCCTTTAAATCCTGATTTAACAACCCCAGGATTTAAAGGCCCCACCTCTTCCGATAGAGGCCACGCCTCTTCCAGTTGAGGCCCCTCCCCCTCTGCAGGACTCTGGAGTACCGGTAAGTCCTTTAAGTTACTTTCACCCCTGCACGGCACCACCTACCCGTGGGGAGAACTGGGGAAAACTCTTCAACCAAAACTTTTTCAGCCAAAAGTGCAGATTCGGTGACCCCAAAACACAACAAATTCACATCTGTTTTGACTGGGGGAAAAAAGAAAGATCCACTCCCCAAATTCCAGAATCAGTCAAATTTTAAAAATTTCAATTCAAAGTGTCTGTTTCGAAATGCTCATTGTTTCTTTAAAGTTTAAAACCTGCTCAACATCTAAACAAAACGTTTTGTCCAACTCAAACAAAAAATTTTTTTAACTTTTGACTTGCCAAAAAAATCTACATTTTTTTTTTTCTTTTTGGTTTTGAGTAGCCAGCGAACCAAGAAGTCCATTACTTGCCCAGTCCTGCCTGCAGTGCCTTCTTTCCTTATGGGCTCTGGACCTGCCCCATCTCCATCTCTGCAGAACCAAACCTTTGGCGGTTTAGCAAGCTTCCCTTGACCTCATCACTGTCACCAGAGACAAGAATCAAGCCCTGTGGGAACTGGCTGCTCCTAACCAGACAGAGCAGTTTCTGGCAGCCAGAGCCATAGAGGTGACTAATCAATCTAGTGTCAACAGCTGACACAGTTCAGCTCCACTCCAGCTGCATCCTGTCAAAACCCCAGCAAAGAAAACCAATCGAGAGACGCTGCAGGAACAGTGCAAAGTTGGGCAGGAGGAAGGGGGGGCCCAGGATGGGTCCAGTGCAGTTACCACAGTGTAAACCAACAGCCAGGGAGACTGTGTGCTCTGAGCTGGTCCCAGCAGGCGTGACAGCAGATTAGGGTGCCCCCTGCACAGCACAGAGCTCACCAGGGGATTTGTCAGAGACCAAAGGTTTTGGTGGTGTCGTAACTCGACTTCATGAACACAGCTGCGAATGGGAGGGCGGCCCCTTCACAAACCTGCCATAGGAAAGGAAGGTTTCTTCCTGGGTGTGGTTTGGAACCTCCTGGATTACCACTTGCAGCACCATTAGTTCTATCTGACCCCCCTTGCCATGGATCTGAGTGCCCGGATCTGTAAAGGCTGTATCCTGTGAGCCAGGGCAGGACTATTATCCCCAGAGGGGAACTGATGCACCCAGACTAAGTGACTTACCCAGGGTCATACAGGAAGTCTGTGGCAAAGCAGGGAATTGAACCTGGCTGTGACCACTGACTCATCCTTCCTTGTGAACTGACATTAAGCAGCAATGTGAGACGTGGTGTTACAACAGCCAAAAGCCCAGACTCAGCCCTGAGCTGTTAGTGAATGAAACCAGGGTCCGTTCACTGGCTGGACAAAATAAACCTTCCTCTAGCTCAGCTGACTCCTTTGTTGGGCACAGACGGAGCCGGGGAGCGGTAGAAATAACACTTCGTGAGCCTGTATTTTAAGACACCATCTATGGCCTTTGTCTCCCCATGTTAATTCTGCCACCCTGCACTCAGCTGTGCTCACTGCAGTTACTGCTGAGGCAGGACCCAGTGGTCAGGAGAGAAAAGTGAATCCTAGACGACTCATCTTTTCCTTCGGAACAGGAAATCCAGCACCTTTAGCTAGATTTGGCTTCCACAGATCGTGCCAGGGCCCTGCACTGATGCATGTCGCCAAGGGTTCCACGCGTAACGCCTGCTTTCCTTGTGTCCCTCAGGCATACAAACCCATCCCTGTCATGTTTGCATCCCCTGCCTGCCCCTATCCCCTGCCACTGCCGCCTCCTCAGGGATCTTGCCTCTCGGAAGAGCAGGCTGGGGTGCCATGGTCTCAGCCTCTGGCAGCAGAAAGGGTTAATCTATCCCTGCTATTATCCACCAGGGCCCACAGGGAGGCAAGGCAGGGAACAGCCTGTTTTCCTGCCGGAAGCGTAAGCTCCTTGGCCAGATGGCAGAGCTCCTACCACAGACTCGCCACACTACACTGGAGTAGCTTCAGCTCCCTCTCAAGCATGTTCATCTGGGCAGGCTGCAGGGGACCCAGCTCCCAGCCGAACCAACGCCCGGAGCAAGAGAGAGGTCGTCCGGGCCTGCCCAGCTGGGAGGTGCAGCCGGAGGGCGGGATCACTGGATTAGAGACATGAGGAAGAGGAGGGCTGCTGCAGCTCAGACGAGGTTTTAGTCATTGAGTGCATTTTCCTGGCCTCCTAGCATGACCTCCCCATCCCACTCCCAACCCGTGGTAACGCAGTATCTTTACAACCTGCTTCACAAATGCCACTGCTGAGCATGGATGTGCTTTGCTAGAATCCCCATTTCAGTGGGGTTGAAGTCCTGGCCCCTGCAATGCCAGTGGCCCAGGGGCCACCCAGGCAGTGGGGCTGGGGAGGTGCAGGGGCAGACATGGCGTGAGGAGCGGCGCACCATGGAGCAACAGCCCTCATGTGAGCATGGGCCGGAGCAGGGCTGGCCTTGGCGCCCATCCCAAAGGATCAGGTCTGTAGCCAGGTGGGCAGAGTGATCCAGTGCGGGCTCTCACCCCCAGTGAGGGGGCTGGGGGAGCTGAGGGCCGGACTTCGGGGCCCAGCTGCACCGGCTCACAGGGTGGGGCCAGCTACTGGCAGAGGCTGAGGGAGCCCAGAACTTGCCTTTTGTTTTACCCTTTCCTTGCTAGCTGGAGCAGGAGCGTTCTTCTCCCTGCCAGCGCCGCTCCTGCTCTGGGGGAAGACTAGGCCCAGGGATGCAGGCAGTATGCTGGGTCTTGCAGGAGCCTCCAGCAGCTCAGAGGAAACCAGCGTCTCCTCAAAGGAGACAAAGAAACTGACCGTGCACAGGAACCAGACGCCTGAGTTCCCGGCTCAGGAGCACTAACCCCGGGGGTGTCTGAGCGGAGCACTTACTGCTTGTGCGTTGACATGGACACAGGTACAGTGATGCTGGACTCCTGATCTCTTCCCCCATGCACAGGCTTAGACGGTGCTGCTGGGTTTCCCCTCTGCCTTGCATGTGGTTGTGGCTTAGCTGTTAGCAGGGCTGTCTGAGAACAGATGCTAACACTCAATCAGCTGTCCCAGTCATCCTAGTGGGGAAGCCCTCTGCCCACTCCCTCCCCGCCCCCCAATTATAACTGGTTCTTACAAGGAGACTGCTCCAGGAGTGGGAGGGGCACTACAATTTGAGCTCCCTTTAAATGCTCCTGTGTCTGTTTGGAATGATCCCACCCCTCATGTCTAACCAGCAGCCCAGACTGTCTCTCCCATTATCATCCGCTTTGAAGGGGCTATGGCAAATATGGAGCCAAATCCAGCACGTCAGCCTCCAGCAAATCTCCCGGTGCTGTCAGGAGGAAGGGTGACGCTGAGTGAGGACTGAAGGGTTTGGCCTTTGAGGGTAAAAAAACCTTCTGGCAGTACAAGAGAGAGCTAGCGGGCGGCGCCTAGCTGGGGGATGCGCCTTTGACTTCGAGAGCTGTTGTTTCTCACTAGTCAGTGCGATTGCTGGCTGCAGATGGGGGTTCTGACGGGCGGCTGCTCACAGGGCAGCCCAGAGTGAGGGACGGTGGATGGGCTGTTAGCATACAGGCATTTGCCAACACGCTGCAGAGACAGTCCCCGAGCCCGTCTGGTCAGACCAGAGAAGCGTTGATAGGAAATCGGCAGCTCTGCAGAGGACATGCTGATGGCATATTGGATTTGTATTTAGGGAACCTAATGTAAATTTCCAAGAGCCCCAAGTGCTGCCTGCAGCCAGCCTTGTCCCAGCAGACAGAATCAGAATTGCCCATTACCCATCTGTCCCCTCGTCCTCAGCCACCTGCTCTGGCTTTCCAGACATCTCTCCCCCTGCTCCCTCCCCTCCTGTTCTATTCTGGGTTGTTATACCGCACTCCTCCCCAAAATACTGTACTCCGGGTAGCGCTCAGACTCAACCCCCACATTATCCCAGCTTACGCAGCTTTATAAGTACCCTGTGCTGGCCAGTGGCACCCCTGGAGCACCCATCCTCTGACCCCTTTACTGGCTTCCTGTTTAGTCACCGTCCATTACCTTCCCTGGCTTTCTGTCCATCCCCTCCCCATCATCCTCTGTCACCTTCCCTGGCTTCCAGTCCATGCCTAGCCACCTCCTGCGCCACCTTCTCTTGGCTTCCTGCAGATCTCTTTTAAAGCTGTACCTCTCTGTGGACTCGCTCATCTTTCCCATGACCCTCTGCAGCTGGGTCGCTTTTCCTTGGGCTACTCGTTTCTGGAATGGTCTCTTACACACCGCCCCCGCCCCCTGCCTTCTCACTGAGTCACTTCCTTTAGGCTGCCTCTCACTGCAGATCATTTTGCGGTGCTGCGTGCACTCCAGGGCTGGTCCCCGCAGCCACACCACTCAGCGAGTACTTCAGTGGGAACCACTGCAGCACACAGACTAGCAGCATGTGAAGCCGGGCGGCACCCTGGCACTTAACGGAGGCTGAATGGATCAGCTCCTGTATCTCACTCCTGAGGATATTAGTTAAAACCACCAGCACCCATTGAAAATGGTGCCAGTATTCAGTTCAGTTGCCCTGTACACACATGCCCATGAGCTATCCTTGCTCATTTTCCCCAATTCACCGCCTGCCCCAGGGCCATACTCACCAGGGCTGGCGCTGGGTCGGTCCCAAGGAGACGTGAGAGTGTAGTGCTTACTGAACTCACTCCCTTTGACCCACACAAGTTGTATCTTAAGTTTCTACTTGTTATGAATACACTGACAACGGTACCTCTGTGTAGTGTATCTTCAGCAGCTGGAAATGTGGATGGAGAGCCCCCCCCGCCCCCCATGGCCACCCCAGCAGAATGGCTGAGCCAGCTAAGGAGAAGAAGGAAGAGGACTGGAGAAGACATGTCCCAAGAGATCCTGCAAGTCTCCACTGCTTCACATAACGAGCACAGGGCTGGGAGGTTCACCCTTGCAGACAACATGGACGGGGCAGAGCGGAGAGGAGAAGGAGAGGGATGTGCAGCAGGCACTGCTTGTGCTTCTCAGGCAGCAGACAGACATGCTGTTGACTCTGGTGGACCTGCAAGTTCAACAATCCTCTGCCCACTTCCCTCTGCTGCCCATGGGTAGCTGATGACCCGGCTGTTGGGGGAGGCTACCCCCGACCCCTCCCCTTGTGCCCAAGCCCACAACCCTCCCCATCTGCCCCCTCCCCTGCAGGAGCCCAGAGCACCCCCACTGCAGCCCCTGGCCTCAGCCCCGATGCTCCAGGCTGCATGGCCGCGGGGACCAGTCCTGGAGTGCTGGTTGGCTGGGTCAGCACCATCTGCCAAGTCCCTGCGGGAGGCAGGCCCAGCCAGCCTGGGCCAGCCAAGGCAGAGCTCTGGGAACTGCAGGAGGGGGCCTGGCCTGGGGGCAGAGCATGGGCAGGGCCATGCTAGGCTGTTTGGAGAGGCACAGCCTCTCGCTGCCTACGATGCCTGCCTGCCATGCTGCAGCCTCTAGAGAACTGCATATCGGGACCTCCCTATATTCCACCCCCCACACCTCTACCTTCCATGGGACGTCCAGGGCTGCTGCACAACTCCTACCACTCCGCCCGGGGGGAGAGTACAGACAGTCACAGCCACACGTATGCCAACCGTGTCTTTCACAGTTCAGCATTTGTGCATCTGAAATAGAAATGACTGGTCTTTTCCCCTTCATTTATTACGTTATAAATGTATTTCTATCCACGGTGTTATGCAATAAAACTGTGGTTTTGGAAACATCATTCATCTTTATTCACAGCCTATGCTGGCTGGCACTGACATCATTCACAGACAGCATTGAGAGGGGTATTGGCAGTGTTGTATTACTGCCCACACAGCACTCCCCCAAGGGGTCATACAGCGCTGCAGAAGAGCAAGGCCAAGCAGAGCACACAACAGCAACACACACTACTCTGACTCCCTGCACCGAATAGCTCTACACTGAGCTCTTCTTGTGCCTGGCAAAAAATCAGCAGGCAGCCACTTCACCTCCACCTTCCACACCGGTGGAAACTTATCCCCCTTTGCTTCACAGCTATTATGCAGGACCCAGCAGGCAGCTACAACCATTGGACCTTTTTTTCCCACTGACATCAATCTCGTGAGCAGGCAGCACCAGCGACCCTTCAGCCAACCAAAGGCACATTCAACTCTCATTCTGCACCCACTCCGCTTGTAGCTGAATCTCTCCTTGGTGCTGTTGAGGTGGCTGGTATGAGCTGTGGGACCAAGGGGTAGGCTGGGTTTCCCAGGATCACTGTTGGCATTTCAACCTTGCCAATAGTAATCTTCCAGTCAGGAAAGAAAGTCCCTGCATGCAGCTTTCTGAACAGTCTTGTGTTCTTAAAGCAGGTGCATCACTCACCTTCCCTGACCAGCCCCCATTGGTGTTAGTAAAGCCTCCAGCAGCCCTTTCTGTTGATGCACTCTGTGGCAAGGTGCTGTGGTGCTAAAATAGGGATATGCATGCCAGCTATCACCCCACTGCAGTTTGGGACCCTCATTGCTGCAAAGCCAACCATGTCCTGCACAGTGCCCAGAGTAACACTCCTGCGCAGCAGAAGGCAATTCATGGCTGTCAAGGTAATATTCCCACTTTGAACTTTAGTGTCCAGAAAGTGGGGACCTGCATGTACTCCTCTAAACTTATTTCCTAGCTTAGATCTGATAGCGCTGCCACCAACCAGAAATTCCACTGTCTGGTACACTCCTTGTCTCCCCAAAATTTCCCTGGGGGACCCAAGACCCAAATCCCTTGGGTCTTAAAACAGAGAGAGAGAAACCATTCCCCTTCCTTTCCCCCTCCCAGACTTTCCCTGAGAGATACACTGATCCAAACTCCGTGGATCCTAAAACAGAGAGGAATTAACCTTCCCCCCCCTCCTTTTCCCCCACCAATCCCCTGGTGAGTTCAGACCCAATCCCCTTGAGTCTTACACAAGGAAAAAAATCAATCAGGTTCTGAAAAAAGAAAGCTTTTAATTAAAGAAAGAAAAAGTAAAAATTATCACTGTAAAACCAAGATGGAAAATGTTACAGGGTAATCAGCTATACATAGGCTAGGGGGAAAGGAGTCCCTCTAGTCTAAGTACAAGTTACAGCAAACAGTGGTAAAATATCCTTCCAGCAAAATACACATTTGCAAATTAAGAAAACAAACAAAAACTAATCCGCCTTTTCTAGCTAGTACTTACTATTATGAACATGAGAGACTGTGTTAGAAAGCATGGAGACAGATCTGGTTGCAGGTCTGGTCCCTCTTAGCTCCAAGAGAGAACAAAGAACAAAACAAAACACAAACAAAGACTTCCCTCCACCAAGATTTGAAAATATCTTGTCCCCCGATTGGTCCTTTGGTCAGGTGTCAGCCAGGTTCACTGAGCTTGTTAACCCTTTACAGGTAAAAGAGACATTAACCCTTAACTATCTGTTTATGACAATGGCCCTGCACACTCGCACCACAACAGCCCCTGCAGTGGATTTCCTGACTCCAGTCGGTAATCTGGCATTGCAAGTTTCCACAGTGCGATTGCCACTTGTTTCTCTATCAGTGCAGCTCTCATTTTGGCATTGCTGCGCTGGAAGGCTGGGGCGAGCTCTGCACGCAGATCCAGGAATGAGACCTTGCACATTTGCAAGTTCTGCAGCCACCGCTCGTCATTCTGTACGACAATGTGATCCCACTAGTCAGTGCTTGTTTCTTGGGCCCGGAACCAGCACTCCACCAACAGAAGCTGCTCCGTGAGCGCCGCCAACAACCATGACTTGTTTCTTTCTCTGTCCCACAGCAATCTAGCCTCCAGGAAATCATCATGTTCTGGCAGCTCCCTTTGCAGCTCTGCAAATACTGCAGGATCAGGCACCCTTGGCTTGCAACGCTCAGCACAATAGTGAAGAGTTGTGTGGGATCCATGGTCCTGTTGCAGATGGCGGACAGCAAGAAGGGACACATGGGTTTGTTTGGGTGATTTTGAACAGAGGTGCGAAACATTATGGGATGCAGATGAAATTATGGGATGGAGAACACTGCATTATGGGAAGTTGAGCCCATGTTGCCAGTCACCCCTGGGTGACTTCTTTCAGCCCCATGAGGCATTGTAAAACCTTCTCAAAACACCCTGTGCTACAGTGGTGATGAGTTACCCAGTAGAATAGCCACCCCCAGTGCACCGCTGTCTGCATCAATACCAACCCTCCTAGCGAGGACGTGCACTGCAGACCCAAGCAGCGCAGTGTGGACGTGCACAAGTGATGTAATAACTGCAGGGAGTGTATGTCTGTCACTTAGCTGGACATAATTTCATACTCTAGACAGGAGTGGCGCCAGGGTTTTTGGTGCCCTAGGCGGGGGTCCTTCCGCGCTCCCAGTAGGTGGCAATTCGGCAGCAGGGGGGTCCTTCCGCGCTCCCGGTCTTCGGGGCACTTCAGCAGCGGGTCCCGGAATGAGTGAAGGACCCGCCGCAGAATTGCTGCCGAGGACCCGGAGCACAGAAGGACCCCCCGCTGCCGAATTGCCGCCGAGGGCCGCAAAATGCTGCCCTCCCAAATCCTGGTGCCCTAGGCGACTGCCTAGGTCACCTAAATGGAAGCGCGGACCCTGACTCTAGAACTGTCAAATCAATTAGGAATGGATTTAGAAGACAAACTGACATCAGCCTGCTGAAAACTGAAATACCTGTCCAGGAGCCTCTGGCACTAACTTAATTGAAGTGGTTTAAAAATCACACCTTTGTGCAACTTTCTCATGTAGATCTCTCCTTAGATCTTGGGGGGGGAGGGGGAATTAGTGCCCCTCTCCCTTCCCCCCAGCTCTGCCCCAATGAATCACCCTTGGTGCCTGCATGGAGCCTTTTCTTTGCCAGCCCCGCCAAACCTCCGGGATTTAAAATGAAACGGATCCGAAGAGCGAAACAAAGGAACCAGGTGGCGAGCGCGTCTGGGCAGCGGCGGGAGGGAAGGAGCCGGCTGCGGGGGTGGCGCCGCGGTGCAGCGGGCGTGGGGGGACGCGCCGCGGGTGGGCAGGTGAAGGACGGGCCGGCTGGTTTCCTGCGGGGCCGCGCAATTCCCCACGCAGCCGTTCACCTTTTATGGTAAAGCGGCGGGCGAGGAAGGGGGGCGGGGGGCAGGGGCGATGATGTCAGTGGGGCGGCTCTGCCTTGGCTCCCCGACCCCCCGCGGGAGGCGCGGCCGGGCAGGAGCGCCAGGGGCCGCGGGCAGCCGTGCGCCGCGCAGCGCCCGGGACCGGCACCGGCGCACGCAGCCGAGAGGGACCCCGGGCAGCCGCCCGCCAGCCCAGGTGAGGGGGGACAATGGGAGCCGGGCTGGGGCGGGGCTTTGCCCCCCTCGGCCGCCTCCCGGCCTTGGCAGGGGCCGCAGGGCAGCCTGGCACCCGGGCGGGGACCCACCCGGCGGGCCAGGGCGCAGCGCGGGCAGATGGAGAGGCCGCGGGTGGGGCTGATCGGAGCGGGGCAGCGCCGGGGGGGGCGAGCGCTCCCGTCTAGACTCTAGGAAAGCGGCCGGGAGTTGGGGGGGGTGTTACCCGCCAGGGGGCTGGGCAGGACCCCCCCCCCCGGGCTGTGTTTATTGTAGGACCCCTTTGTCTAACCCTTTGTTTTTCAGATCTGCATTGCTCCAGCCAGGGGATATTGCTGGAGTGACTGCGGGGGGGGGGGCAGGCTCCTGTCTCAGCGCCCCGGGATTTGTGGGGGGGGGCTTTGTGGCACAGTGGGGGCCGGTCTCTACGTGGCTGTCCTCACCCAGCGGGAGGCACTGGAGGTGATATTATGGGATCGCTGTTTGGGTGCAGCTCAAAGATCATCTAGTCCATTCCCCCCCAGCACACACACTGGTGGGGCAGAGATAGGAGCCATGTGTAGTCCCCATCCAGTGCCTGGGGAGTGCGGGGCTATGGGACAGCTGCTTTATGGGCTGTTCGATTAGCTGGATGCTGTATCTGGGGGGCTCAGCTGTCCCATTCCAGCCCGTGCTGGAGGGGTTGCTGAAGATGCTTGACATGCTGCTGCGACTGTCATGAAGCGTGCGCCGGAGGCAGGTGTTAGCTCCCCGGGCTGTTGGGGGCCTGGTGCACCTGAGCATGACTGTCAGTGCCAGGAGCTGATCACTGGGCAGGCTGAACGTGCCCACGTTGCTGTAATAACTGCCCCTGGGGCACAACGGGCACTGACCAGTGGGCAGGAGACAGGCTTCCTTCCCAGGCTAGGAGGACCCCAGCAGAGCCAGCGCAGCCCCCGAAGATATCCCTTAGTTGTTGATCGGGAGTCCCTGTTGGGTTGGAGACCTATAACACATCCAGTCACTGCAGTAGACCCCATCCAAACAGCAGCTGCAGTGAGCTAATAGGCTGGGCTCTGCAGGCTGTCTCCCTCCATCCTTTAAGGGGGCTGATAACCTTCTGACCCGCCTGTCTGGTTGGTAACTGATTCCCCCAGGAAGGAGGGGACGTTGCTGTGTGGAGCATGAGGAAGCCGTGAGCTCTGCAATGAGGAATGTAACCAGCACATGGTTCATATTAGTCCCTCGGTGCCCTGCATGCTCTGTCCAGCCAGCCTAGCCGTTCAGTAGCCAAGGGGCAACTTGGCTTGTTAGGGAGAAATCTGATGGCTGCCAAGGCTAGGGTTTAAGTAGTAGGGTGGAGCCTGGCCATGAGATAGTCTTCAATAACCTTAGTTTGCTTTCACAGACTCTCCCGGAGGTAAGAGCCTCACCCTTCTTTCCCCACCTTAATCAGGTGCTTAGTCACAGGAGCCTTTAACACACAATCACTGTGTAACTAATCTCTAGATAAGATACATATCTGGTACCATTGCCTTGCTATCTGAGCACGTCCCCCACTCTAGGGGATTTAGCCTGCAAGGTCTGGCAGGGCTGTTATCCCTGTTGTACAGAGAGGAAACTGAGGCACAGCTCCACCAAGGGATTTAGATTCTTACCTCCCACTGGCTTGCCCAAGGTCCCACAGGCAGTCTGTAGCAGAGCAAGGAATTGACACTGGTCTCTCAAGTCCCAGGCTAGTACTCAAGCTGCTGGGGCATCCTTCCCAAGTTATTGGGGGTTTGTGTGATAAATTGTGGGAGGGCCCCCGGAGGGCCCCCCCACCTCTCTTGTGCACGTGGTATGTCCCCTGTGAAGTGCTGGTATTCCAGCAGCAGGGCATGTTGCATGGGGATTGGAGAGGAGGGACTCAGGATAAGGACTCTGTGGGAGGAGATGTCTGTTTCCAGCCACACACAGACGCTTAGGCGCCCTGATGCAATGGTGATAGATGCCAGTCTGAGAACATGGGCAGATGGACTGAGGGTGGAGGGGGGCAGTGGTTGGTTTTTAACGCTAGGGATCACGAGCACACGGGCCCTGCCATGGCCTAGGATGTCAAGTTGTATTGACTGACTCTCCTCTGAGGCTGAGCACAAGTATTTATCCCCAGTACCGGTGGGGATGAGTACAGGCTCTTTCTGCTCTAGCTGCAGGGCCTATTCCAGTATTATTGGAGCAGCCGACCGCAGTCAGGCAAAATCATCAGTGGCAGGAGACTCTACTTTTCTTGTGCCTTGTTTCTTCCTGAAAGGCAAAGCAGAAAAATCTGGGGAGGCCCGAGTGTTTTGTTCCATTCCTCTCTCGGTTTCCTTTGAGAATAAATGCCAGATGCAGTTTTTGCCCCTGGGGGCTGTGCAGGGCACTGCATAAACATGGTTCCAGATGAAGTGGTTTCCAGCCTAGCTTGGCCAGTCAGTAAGGGAGGAGCTGTACAGTCCAGTGCTCCATCCCGTGCCCTCGGCGCTAGAACTGATTGGTGTGCAGAACTGTTGTTAAGACGTAAAGGTGCTGCAAATGTTGGTTGGGGCAGGCAGGCACCGGAATGTCGGGTATTCTGGGAATGCGTGAGTGGTCACCCTCGTGCTGGGCCCTATGGGATAGGTGCTTCAAGACTCCCAGAATGCACTGGTTCAGCCATGGTTGCAAAGCACGCTAGGTGTGGACACACCAAAAGGGTTATGTCAAGCAGGAACCTGCTAGACCATCGAAAGGACCAGCGGCACCACCAGCTGCTTCCTGCGTCTGATGCCCCTGCTGTGGTTTCTGGGTTTAGCGTAGGCTCACCCTGTGATGGAGCATAGTGGCTTGTAAGGGCTCGGAAGGGAAAGCTTGCGGCCTGACAGCCTTTCCCCCTTCGCTCCCCCAGGTAGCCCTGGGGAAGAAACCTCTGCCTCTACCACAGGGTTTTACCCTAGCCAGCAAGGGTTAAACAGCTAGGTTTGCTTGGTGGGTGGAGGGCAGGTAGGAATTCTGTAACCAGCTGACCTTGCCTGAGAGCCCGGAGCGCTCACTTGACCTTGAGAGTGCCAGTGGCCAGGTTTAGTTGCAGCTCCTGGGTCGATCCCTGAATAACATGAAAAAATCCTTTTTTATAGTTGCCGCAATTTCCAACCCTGGGATGCTGCTGCCAGCCGCTGGAATCATCCCTCCGCAGCCAGCTCCGTGCACCTCCGCTCCTGCCGACGAGCAGTGTGACCTCATGAGCCTGGTTGCAATGCCGCTCACTCAGATTTGGCCCAATCTGCATGAGTGGCGTTGTGATCTAGTGCCTCAGGTCACAACGCCAGGGCACCCTTTCCAGGCTGCTTTTGTCGGTGGAGAACAGAGGTGCACGGAGCTGGCTGTGGATCGGCTGGTCCCTGCTAGTGGCATCGGCATCCAAGGGCTGGCAGTTGGAAATGAGCCCCCTGCAGCCTGGCCTGGTAGTGAGCAGGATGGGGGCCGGGGGAGCCTGTGCCACCACAGCTGGGACAGGGGTGCCCGATCCATGCACTCTTTCCCCCTCCAGGCTGCAATGACAACTCCCTCCTGGGGAACCCTGAGGGCAGGGAGCAGGGCTGGATGTGGCGCAGAAAGAGGAAAGCAGGGCAGGGCGTAGGGATTTCTATTCTGTCATTTGAGGTATTTTTTAACATAAATGTACTAAAAAGAAATAAAAGCACATATTTCATGTGTAACATGAAATAACCTGAAATTCTCCCCCCAAAACTGAAAGTTTACAAAAGATAGAAGGAATTTCCGGCGGCTCACTGCTTGTCTCTCCCAAGCAGCCGGCCTGAGACCCCCGACAGTGGAGCCCGAGGTTGGTCAGGTCTGGTAAGAGCCTAAATGAAACCCAGCGGCCAGGAAGAGGGGAGATGTGGGCCTGTACCTCTTTTATTGAGCTGGAAGCCTGGGTGCAGTTACAGGAATGTGGTTGCTGTCAGACTGGCTCAGAACCAAGGTCCATCCAGCCCAGTGTGCTGCTTCCAACAGTGGCCAGCAGCCGGGGTGGGATAATCCGCCCCTCACTTAGTCTCATCCTGGTCTCCAATAGCTAGATTGGTTTGGAGCTCTGTCCACACAGCCAGATGGCACTATGGAGCGGGAGCAGTGCGGGCCCTGCGTCCCATTCTTGCGGGGCTGGCTCTCTGAGGAGAAGGTGATTCCTGGGGGCCGGCCCAGCCAAAAGGGACCCTAGGACTCTGCTCCAGCCTAAGCCCAAATGTCTACACAGCAATGGAACAGCCCTACGAGCCCGAGTTGGCCAGTACAGGCCAGCTGCAGGTTTCTAGTTGCTGTATAGACAGACCCTCTGTGTCTCAGCCCGCCACTTAGTAAATGGGGGGGATCCGTCCCGCAGAGGGTGATGGGCGTATTAAGCAGCGCACTGTGGGTGTCAGATGCACTCGGTGAGACCCCCGGTGGAAGGCAGAGCAGGGGCTTGCCCCTGGGTTTAGTATATCCCAGATGAGGGCCCTAAACATGGGGCTGTTGGCTATTCTGGGGTGTCTCGCTCTTGTTTTTGTGACCCAAAACTTGGAGGATCTCATTTTTGTTCCCAAGCAAAAGAAAAACACGTTTCAGAGTAGCAGCAGTGTTAGTCTGTATCTGCAAAAAGAACAGGAGCACTTGTGGCACCTTAGAGACTAACACATTTATTTGAGCATAAGCCTTCGTGGGCTACAGCCCAGTTCTTCGGATGCATAGACTGAAACATATATTGAGGAGATATATATACACATACAGAGAGCGTGAAAAGGTGCAAGGTGCAGAAACAAGTTTGGAAACCTCAGCACGTTTTGTAAGCTGGGTGGTTGTTTATATTCCAGCGAACCCTAGCATCAGGTCTCATCGCTTTCAGCAGTGCTGTGGGCAGCCAGGGTGGGGCCAACACAAAGATGAAGGCCCCAGCTTTAAACAGATCCAATGACTCTTGGTGCTCCACTGCTGGGGTGCCTGACTTGAGGCTCCCGAGAGCTGGTGAGCACCCAGCACTCCAGGTGAGAGCCTCTGAAAAACCTGCCCCAAAGTGTCTCCTATTGGACACCAGGAATCAGTGGCTACCCTCATGGGTGGCAAGTTTGTAGAAATTTTGGTGGTGCCCAGAACCCGGCCCGCAACTCCGCCCCCCAAAACTCTGCCCCCACCTGCCTAAGGCTCTGGGAGGGGGCTTGAGGGAGGAGGTCTGGGGTGCAGATCCTGGGCTGGGGATTAGGGTGCAGGAGGGATGCAGGGTGCAGGCTTTGGGATGAAGTTAGGGTGCTGGGTGCAGGCTCCGGGCTGGGGCAGGGGGTGAGTGTGCAGGAGGGGGTGAGGGGTGCAGGCTTTGGGACAGAGTTTGGGTGCAGACTCTGGGCTGGGGGTGGGGGCATAGGAAGGGGTGAGAGGTGCAGGCTCTGGGAGGGAGTTTGGGGGTGGGAAGGGGTGTGTGGGAAGGGGGAGAGGGTGCACCCTCTGGGAGGGAGTTTGAGGATGGGAGGGAGTGCAGGGCTGAGGGCTATGGGGCTGAGGATGAGGGATTCATGATGCAGGAGGGGGCTCACGGCTGGGGCTGAGGATTAGGGGGCGGGGTGATGAGGGCTCTGGCTGGTGCTGAGGGGTTCACGATGCAGGAGGGGGCTCAGGGCAGAGGATTGGGGTGTGGGGCGAGGGCTGTGGGGCTGAGGATGAGGGGTTCCTGATGTGGGGGGGCTCAGGGCTGGGGCAGAGGATTAGGGTGCGAGGTGATGAGGGTTCTGGCTGGAGCTGGGGGATGAGGGATTCATGATGCAGAAGGGGGCTCAGAGCTAGTGCAGAGGATTGGGGTGTGAGGTGAGGGCTGTGGGGCTGAGGATGAGGGGTTCATGCTGCGGGGGGGCTCAGGGCTGGGGCAGAGGATTAGGGTGCAGGGGTGAGGGCTGTGGGGCTGAGGATGAGGGGTTCATGCTGCGGGGGGGGCTCAGGGCTGGGGTTGAGGATTAGGGTGCGGGGGGATGAGGGCTCTGGCTGGGGATGAGAATTAGGGTGTGGGAGGGATGAGGGGTCTGGCTGGGGATGAGGGTTTGGGGCGTTAGAGAGGCTCAGGGCTAGGGCAAGGTGTGATGCAGTAGGGACTGTCTGTGTGGGGAGTGGGAGAGCAGGGGAGGACTTTAGGAGATGGACGATGCCAGAGCCTGTAACCTGAGCTAGGTAAGGGAGGGGAAAGGTCAACACCTTTGCCCGGGAAGGGGACAAAGGAAGGGAGTGGCAGGAGGGAAGCAGTTAGAGTTTGGGGCTGTGTGGGCGGAATTCAGGGTATCCTAGCTAGGATCCAAGCACCCTGAAAGCCCAGAAGGACTCGGTGGAGGGGTCCTGACTGTGCCTGCAAGCTCTGCTGTAACCTGTGTTCCTGTTGTCCAATAAACCTTCTGTTGTACTGGCTGGCTGAGAGTCACTGTGGGTCCCAGGAGGAGGGGTGCAGGGCCGGACTCCCCCACACTCCGTGACAACTGGTGGCAGTCGTGGGATATACTGCACCCCGTGGACGGCGCTTCCTGCAGTAAGTGACTGGGGAGCAGTAAAACGAAGGGGTGGTTAACCCCTGGGAGTGTGTGCCCAGTGAGAAGGACTTTGCAGTAACAGGGTCCCCCGGGGGATTGCAGCGAGCGGTCCCAGGGGCGGAGGAGTCTGCAGCTCGACCCTGGCAGAGAGGTGGTGACCTCAAGAAGGGCTGGTGCACTAGGGGTCCCCCTGGAAACCGTGGGGAGCGGCGAGCACCCCGGCCTGTGAGTGGTCAGCAGGAAGATGTATGCCAAGCGGCGCAAGTGTGACCTGGTGGAGCTGTGCAAGCAGAGGGGGCTGCACCCAGGGAGGCTCAGCAAGGACCAGCTGATTGCACAGCTGGAGCAGGGAGACCGCATGAATGAACGGAGCCCTGTCTCTGAGGGAAGCAGCCGAGCAGATGCAGCGCAGGCACCAGTGTCTGTCCCCGCTGGGAGTGGTCAGCCGGCGGACGAGGGCTTCCCGAGACCCCCCCTTCCTAGGCGTAGAGGAAGGGCGGGGAGGAGCCCAGTGTATACCGAGGGCACCGTGACACCCCCGGCCAGCAGGGGATCTGCCCGGCGAAGCCCACCCCCCAGCAGGGGATCCTCCCGGCAACGCTCGGCATCCGTGGAGCGGATGCGGCTGGAATATGAAAGGGAGCTGAGACGGGAGGAGCTCGAGTTAAAGAGGCGAGAGCTGGAGGAGAAGGCGAAACAGCGTGAACATGAGGAGAACCAGCGTAAACATGAGGAGAACCAGCGTAAACATGAGGAGAACCAGCGCCAGCGTGAGTGGGAGGAGAAGGAGAAACAGCGTAAACATGAGCTGGACCTGGCCCGGCTGAGGAGCAGTGAGGCTCCAGCTGCGGTGAGTGAGGGGGGACCCAAGCCTACAAAGAGCTTTGATAAGCACTTGCTGCCCCGGCGTAAGGAGGGGGAGGACATAGATACCTTCCTGACGGCTTTTGAGAATGCCTGCGAGCTGCACAGGGTTGACCCTGCAGACAGGATTGCAGTTCTCACCCCCTTACTGGACTCCACAGCCGTGGAGGTGTACAGCCGACTGAAAGGGGCGGAGGCAGGGGACTACGAACTGTTCAAACAGGCCCTGCTCCGCGAGTTTGGGCTGACTCCTGAGATGTACCGGAAAAAGTTCCGGAGCCAGCGTAAAACCCGTGAGGTCACATACCTACAACTGGTCAACCGGGCGCAGGGGTATGCCCGCAAATGGACAGCTGGGGCCCAAACTAAAGAGGACCTGCTTGACCTATTCATACTGGAGCACCTGTACGAGCAGTGCCCGTCCGACCTGAGGCTGTGGTTGATGGACCAGAAGCCGGAGAACCCGCAGCATGCAGGCCAGCTGGCCGACCAATTTGTGGACAGTCGGGCAGGGGATGGCAGGGAGGAGTCTCGAAGGAGCAGGCCTGCCTCAACGCAGAGAGAGAGTCAACATGGGACCTCCCAAAGGGGGCCTATGGAGAACCCCCCCAAAAGGGGAACATCCAGCGGCAGGTCCCTCCGACCCACTCAAGGGGACCCACGAGATATGGGCTGCTATCGCTGTGGCCAACGAGGTCACATACGGGCCCAGTGCCCCAAGCTCAGGGACAGACCAAGCAGACCCAACCCGCAGAGGGTGGACTGGGTAAAAACCCAATCGGAGGAGGGGCTACATTCCCAGGAAAGGGGGGTTGGCAACATACCACCTATGGATGCTCCCGGTTCCGGGTTTTTGGTTTACCGGGTGGGCGCGGGGCTGCCCCTCCGGAAAGAGTGCATTGTTTCCCTGGAAGTGGATGGGAGGAAGGTCACTGGGTACTGGGACACGGGCGCAGAGGTGACGCTGGCCCGGCCCGAGGTGGTGGCCTCAGATCGGATGGTGCCCGACACCTACCTGACCCTGATGGGCGTGGGCGGGACCCCATTCAAGGTACCCGTGGCAAGGGTACACCTGAAATGGGGGGCCAAGGAGGGCCCCAAAGATGTGGGGGTACACCAATATTTGCCCACTGACGTGTTAATGGGAGGGGACCTTGAGGACTGGCCTAGTAACACCCAGAGTGCCCTGGTCGTGACTCGTAGTCAGAGTCGGCAAATGGCACTGCACCCCGAAAACGGGGAAGGTACTCGACCTGAGGTGCAGGACCCTAACTCAGGGAGCGGGGAACGCCCAGGGGCACGGTGCAGAGAGTCTGCGGCCTCAGACCCAGCCAGCAAGAGAGAGCCGGTCCCCATTCCTGTCCCAGCTGCTGAGTTCCAGGCCGAGTTGCAGAAAGATCCCTCCTTGCGGAAGCACAGGGACCGGGCTGACCTTAGTGCGGTACAGACCATGAGGAGAGGTTGCAAGGAGAGGTTCCTGTGGGAGAAGGGGTTCCTGTACCGAGAATGGGCTCCCCCAGGGGAAGTAGAGTCATGGGGGATCAGGAGGCAGCTGGTGGTTCCCCAGAAGTTCCGTCACAAGCTGTTGTACCTGGCCCATGACATCCCTCTCGCAGGGCACCAGGGAATCCGGCGCACCAGGCAGAGGCTGCTACAGAACTTTTACTGGCCTGGGGTCTTTACCCATGTCCGACAGTACTGCCAATCCTGTGACCCCTGCCAGAGGGTGGGGAAGGCCCGGGACAAGGGGAAAGCGGCTTTGAGGCCTTTACCCATCATAGAAGAACCTTTCCAGAAGGTGGCCATGGACATAGTGGGACCTCTCAGCAAGATGACCCGGTCAGGGAAGAAATACATCCTGGTGGTGGTGGATTTTGCCACTTGCTACCCCGAGGCGGTGGCCTTGTCCTCTATCGAAGCAGACACAGTGGCAGATGCGCTGCTGACAATTTTCAGCCGGGTGGGGTTCCCCAAGGAGGTCTTAACGGACCAGGGGTCCAACTTCATGTCGGCCCTGCTCCGGTCCTTATGGCAGAAATGTGGGGTCCAGCACAACTGGGCCTCAGCGTATCACCCCCAGTCCAACGGGCTGGTAGAAAGGTTCAACGGGACGCTGAAGATGATGCTAAAAACATTTATGAACCAGCATCCGCAAGATTGGGACAAGTACTTACCTCACCTGCTGTTTGCATACAGGGAGGTACCCCAGGAATCTACCGGGTTTTCACCTTTCGAACTGTTGTATGGAAGGCGGGTGAGGGGGCCCCTAGACCTGATGAGGGACGAATGGGAGGGGAAGGCCTCTCCCGAGGGAGAGTCAGTGGTGGAGTATGTCCTGACCTTCCGGGAAAGACTGGCCGAGCTCATGGGCCTGGCCAGGGAGAATCTGGCCCGAGCCCAGAGGAGGCAGAAGGTCTGGTATGACCGCACAGCACGAGCCCGTGCCTTCGCCACCGGGGATCAGGTGATGGTTCTTATCCCCGTGAGGAGAAACAAACTCCAGGCCGCCTGGGAAGGGCCCTTCAAGGTTATCAAGCAACTGAATGAGGTAAACTATGTGGTGGAGCTGTCAAACCGGGCACATCACCGTCGGGTGTACCATGTGAACATGATGAAACCATACTACGACAGGGGGAATGTGGTGTTGGCCGTGTGTGGACATTGGGAGGGGCAGGGAGATGACCCCTTAGTGGATCTATTCCCTGGGACAAAAGCTGGTTCCCCCCTGGAGGCGATTCCCCTCTCTGAGCAACTGACCCCGGGCCAGCACGCTGAGATCAGAGGGGTGCTGCATCTGTACCGACAGCTGTTTTCCAACCAGCCTGGACGCACTAATTTGACTGTCCACCGGCTGGAGACGGGGTCACACCCCCCTATAAGATGCTCCCCTTTTCGGGTCACTGGTAAAACTGCCCAGGATCTTGAAAGAGAGGTCAGGGACATGCTGGCTTTGGGGGTGATCCAGCCGTCTTCCAGCCCTTGGGCCTCGCCAGTAGTGCTGGTTCCCAAGAAGGATGGGTCAATCCGGTTCTGTGTGGACTATCGAAAGCTCAATGCCATCACCGTATCTGATGCCTACCCTATGCCCAGGCCTGACGAGCTCCTAGACAAGCTGGGAGGTGCACGGTACCTCACCACTATGGATCTTACCAAAGGCTACTGGCAAGTGCCGCTGGACGCAGATGCCAGGCTGAAATCGGCCTTTATCACCCCTCTGGGGCTGTATGAGTTTTTGACCCTGCCCTTCGGCCTCAAGGGAGCGCCGGCCACCTTCCAGCGCCTGGTGGATCAGCTACTGAGGGGGATGGAGAGTTTTGCCGTGGCGTATATTGACGACATCTGCGTCTTCAGCCAGACCTGGGAGGACCACGTGTCCCAGGTTAAACAAGTCCTGGACCGACTCCGGAAGGCTGGGTTAACAGTAAAGGCTGAGAAGTGCAAGGTGGGGATGGCTGAAGTATCTTACCTGGGCCATCGGGTGGGGAGCGGCTGCCTGAAGCCGGAACCAGCCAAGGTGGAGGTGATCAGAGACTGGCCTGCTCCCCAAACCAAAAAGCAGGTCCAGGCCTTTATTGGGATGGCGGGGTACTATCGAAGGTTCGTGCCCCACTTCAGTGCCATAGCCGGCCCCATCACTGAACTGTGCAAAAAGGGGAAGCCAGACAAGGTGATCTGGACTGAGCAGTGCCAGGAGGCTTTCCGGGCGCTGAAGGAGGCTCTGGTTAGCGACCCAGTTCTGGCAAACCCAGATTTTGACAAACCCTTTATGGTGTTCACCGATGCCTCAGACACGGGACTGGGGGCGGTGTTAATGCAGGAGGATGAAAAGGGGGAGAGACACCCTATCATGTACCTGAGTAAGAAGCTGCTACCCCGGGAACAAAGCTACGCGGCCATCGAGAAGGAATGCCTGGCCATGGTGTGGGCCCTTAAGAAGCTAGAGCCATATCTCTTTGGGCGACACTTCACCGTGTACACCGACCACTCTCCCCTGACCTGGCTGCACCAGATGAAAGGAGCCAACGCCAAGCTCCAGGACTATGACATGGACGTGGTCCATGTGAAGGGAAGTGCCAACCTGACAGCGGATGCGTTGTCCCGGAGAGGGGACCCTGAACTTCCCCAGGTCACTGGGCAGAGTGACCCCGCTCAGTTCAGTCTCGAAGGGGGGAGAGATGTGATGCAGTAGGGACTGTCTGTGTGGGGAGTGGGAGAGCAGGGGAGGACTTTAGGAGATGGACGATGCCAGAGCCTGTAACCTGAGCTAGGTAAGGGAGGGGAAAGGTCAACACCTTTGCCCGGGAAGGGGACAAAGGAAGGGAGTGGCAGGAGGGAAGCAGTTAGAGTTTGGGGCTGTGTGGGCGGAATTCAGGGTATCCTAGCTAGGATCCAAGCACCCTGAAAGCCCAGAAGGACTCGGTGGAGGGGTCCTGACTATGCCTGCAAGCCCTGCTGTAACCTGTGTTCCTGTTGTCCAATAAACCTTCTGTTGTACTGGCTGGCCGAGAGTCACTGTGGGTCCCAGGAAGAGGGGTGCAGGGCCGGACTCCCCCACACTCCGTGACACAAGGTAAGGGCAGCCTGCCTTGCCATTAGTGTAGGGAAGGCACTAGGACCCTGGCGCAGCAGACAACAGTTCTGCTGGGAATCGCTCTACTCCCACGAGCAGGCAGGGGAGAAGCGCGCGCTGCTTTCTGTCAGGCAGGGACCCGGCGAGGGGGGGTGGTGGCAGGCGGGGGCTGGGACCTGCTCCAGGCAGGGACGGGGCGGGGGCGGGGAGACCCGCGGGGGCCGGGGCCCGATCCAGGCAGGGCCGGGGGAGAGACCCAGCTCCAAATATTGCTGGAGCAGGGCACCCGGCCCTGAATATTCCTGGAGCCCGAGCACCACAAATGTATATAACCTGCCGCCTATGGCTACCCTAGAAAATGTGGTTGACCCAAAGCTGCAGCGACACAGCTGGGATTAGAACTCAAGAGTTCCTGTCTCCCAGGCCTGTGCGCGGGCTAGTCAGATGAGAGACAGCAGAACGGTCATGAGGTGAAACATCATCTCCCCAGGGTCTGGGCTCAAACCTGAGCCAGCGCCCAGGCTTACGATGCAGCGTAGATGTACTCTGAGTGTAGTGCTCACCCATTTGACGGAGATCCAGCTGACCCTGAAGAAAAGCTTGGCTTGCTGTGCTAGGATCAAAGTCCCTGGCAGCCTCCATGCAGCGCAGAGGTTGAGCCATCTGCACAGCTGTCAACATCTGCCAAGCAGCGAATCTCTCTCTAGCGTTTAAGGAAATGTGTGTGTATCCTTCTTAAGAAACTCAATTTAATCATTTCCCCCAAGAGAAATTCCTGTGGCATGTGAATAAAAACAAACTGGCCTGAATTCCCTTCCCACCCATTCCGACTGCAGGGAATAGAGGAGATGATGTGTTGGCTTCAAAGGGGCAGGAGTGCAGTGGGCACATTTGCTTCCTTGCTTTTAAACAGGAGCATTAAAATCTCTGGATTATGTTGTGTATAAAAACACACATGATGTGTGTGTGTGTGTGTGTGTCTATGTGTGCGCACACGCACGTTGTGGATATCTTCAAACAAATCTGAAAAAGCCTTTGTCATCTCTGGATCATTTACTAAATTCAGGGAGGTTGGTAATCATTCCACAGCACCCCCTTTGCAAGCAGCCTTTAAGTAGGAGCGTAACTTACATCCAGTTTAAGGCCCTTTTACTGCAGTCAAGCAGTGTAAAGGGGTCTTAGATTGGGGTGCCCAGTGTGAGACACCTGGGTCCTGGCTTTCAGACGTGTTCACCATCCGCAGCTCCCAATGACTCAGCTGTTGGCCCTCACGCGCTCTGGAAATTGGGTCAGGACTGTCTGAAGTTGGACGACCGAAATTGGAGGGACCCTTGAAAATTCAGGCCTCTAAAACTAGCGATGAACCAAACCTGAAACCTTGCACAGCTTTGGAATTTCAGTGTGTGTGTTTGGAGGCAAATCCTTGGCTCATCGCCCACTCTTATCATCTGGTGTCCAGGTTGGACCCAGAGACCCATTTCCTAGTTCTGTGACTGCAATGCGTCTGGGAAGGATTTCAGCCAGTCAGCCATTTTAGGCTGAGTTGCATCAGCTGCTGAGAAGGTCTGTGCCACTGAACACGAACCTGACCCCTAGCCTTGACTGGGCCTCAGGCCCTGAACTGGAGTCCAGTGCTAGCATGGGGGGTCTGGACACTGTCTCTTCGGCCCCTCACTGATCCTATACAATGGCCGTCTAATTCAGTAACTAACGAGCTTTGGGCTGACGGGGAATACATCAACCTGTCCTCTCTATGATGCTGCTTGGTAAAGGCCAGACAGACCTTTCCCCGTCTTTTTATTAATTCTTGATCCCACGGTGGGACTTGCTACAGACCAGCTGTGATGACTAGCTGTCCGATCAAAGATAATGCCGTGAGTCCGAACCACCCTCCTCCCTGCCATCCGTCCCCCTGCGGCTAAAGGATCCTGGCATCAGAACAAAGGGCTTATGAATTTTACCGCATGTAGCTGTATCACTGGTTCAATTCTAGCCCGGGTGGGTAGTGACTGAAAGTCTTCACCGTCTGATGGCTCCACACGTGTGAACCAGGGAATCCATGGAGAGGTGGCCAGGACGGATGCCAGCGTATGCGCGGGGGCTTGGCTCACGCCCCATCCAGGGAAGGAGCCAGAGCCAGGGCCCCCCAGGCGGCTGGGTAAGGGAGCTAACAGCCTGACATTCCACTAATCCCTAACCCTGGGCCTCTGGGCCGGAAGGCTGTACAGACCCCGAGCCTTTCATCTTTCCCACCACAGCCGCAGGGGGATCGTAAGTATGGAGGTTTCTGCCCTGTTCTCTCTACCTGGAAAATGACTTCCTGGCCTGGGAACAGCCCCAGGCTTATTGGGAATGTTCCTGGAAATGTTTTAAGGAGGCTTGTCCACCAATCCCCCCTGTGGGATCGCAGGCAAGCGGCTTCCTCTCTCTCTGCCGATGTCCCCCTCTGTAAAACACGGGTGGTGCTGTTTGCCTCTCTCCCAGGGGCATGTGTCCACGTGCTGTGAGTTGCATGGATGGAAGCTGCTAGAGGTGGGCAGGGGATTCTAAGGGCAGCACCACCTCTGGATCTTACCTGTTAAGGCTGTGCAATGGGGCAGTTCCCTCTTCTGTGGGCCTGGTCCCATGGCTGCCCCCAACCCCCACAGTCTGCTCCTCACAGCTCTCCTGGCAGGGCTGGGAGTTCAGGTGTAGGAGGGTGTGTGGTCTAGCGGTTAGAGCAGTCGCCTGGTCCCATGGCTGCCCCCACCCCCCACAGTCTGCTCCTCACAGCTCTCCTGGCAGGGCTGGGAGTTCAGGTGTAGGAGAGTGTGTGGTCTAGCGGTTAGAGCAGGGGCCTGGCAGTGAGGCTTCCTGAGTTTCTCTCCCAGCCTTGCTGCTGACTGGCAGTGTGATCTTGCCAAAGTCGCATCCCCCTCTCTGGGCCTCAGTTTCCCCATTTGTCAAAGGTAAAAAATACATTCTGGCTTAAGCAAGTTGGGCGGGAGGGAGGCCTAATTAATTACTGTTTGTGAAAGGATCTGAGATTCTCCTGTGCGAGATGCCAAGAAAGTCCATATCATTCTCCGTTTCATCACACCTTGATCCCGCAGCCACAGATTAATGTGCATGTTCACAGGTTTTCAGTTACTCAGGGGTGTAAGGATTTGCAGGATCGATGCCCTAGTTTCTCCAGAAAGGGCTGGTAGGCTCTATGGTCCCAATCCACCCATCCTGATTCCAGTTCATCCTGCTCACTGAAATAAACCTGCCAGACCAGGCCCCGTCTCAACAGCTCTTCAGTACGCGCAGGAAAGGGCAGGGGGATTATGTTGTCTTAGGGTCTTTTCTTTTGAGTGAAAATAAAGGAAAGAAAACATGAGAGGTGATATTAAAATATAATACACTGATGGACAAAGGGCTTGTTTAAAGCCCATGAAAGGAGCCAAGTGCAAAGCTAGGGACTTCCTGCCGTGGCCCAGTGTGACACACGGCTTGCACACGCATGGCTCTGCAGCACGTATGGTCTGTATAGTCACCAGCTGCTCAGAGGTTCCCCTGGCATGGTGAAGAGGGAGAGGGGGATTCTGCCTTAAAGGGACATGATCCAGATAAACAGTCAGAGCTTTAAAACAACTTGACAATGCCTGAGATGGCTCAGACTAGAATCAACCCCCCCGTGTCCCGCCCTGAGCGCCACACCATGGAACCAACACTTCCCAGTTTACTTTCCGTCCGGGATGCTTTTCTGCTCTTGGCTCTGCTTGGAACCGTGCGTGAGCCGTGCCCGCTGAGTGGAGCCTGCTATGGCTGATCCATTGAGGGGCACCCTGTTACAAGTGAGATTAGACTGTCCATCACCCCTGGGCTGCCCTTTCTTCTTCTCAGCTCCAGTTGTTTTGGGTTCCTGTTCTAACGGGAAGGTTTACATTTGAATGTGACTTGCAAAGGGCTTGTGCCTATCCTCTGCTTCTTTACAGGGGATGAAGAAACCCCGACAGGGTTTTATTTAAGGCCCCAGCACCCCCATATGAGTTTAACATTAGAAAGTCTATTTCTGTTTAGCCTAGAAGTCTCCATGGTGCCTGGAGTACAGAGGGACCCAATGTCCTGATTTTATAGGGACAGTCCTGACATTTGGGGCTTTTTTTTTATATGGGCACCTACTACTTTGCACCCCCTGTCCTGATTGTTCCCATTTGCTGTCTGGTGACCCTACTGGAGTCGGAGTGAAATGAGGACATTGTAAGAGCGAAGAAAGTGAAAGCTGAACTCTTGAGAAGAGAGGACTTTTCATCAGACCTTTGAAAACACACTCTGTTTTCGCTAACGTCTGTTTCATGTATATGACCAATTAGCACTTCGGAGGAAGGAAGCCATGGTTAAAGATGTGATCCCTCTACTCCTCCAATTAAAGTCCAGCCTTTGAGATGTCCAACAGATCCTCCAGAACAAAACTGTTCCGGGTTTTCTTTTTCCATAATAAAGGCAACAATTCCAATTAAAAACTATTTCCGTAAGTCATCTACAAGTCCCGCCCACTGCCCTTTGTATTGAAATAAATTAAATTAAATTAAATAAATCCTGAAACTATTATAACTCTCTTTATGCAGAACTGAATGTCCCTTTCGTTCTGCATGTCCCAGCTACCAATGGTTTACACCAAGGGATGTCATCCATTTTGAAATAGGATTCTAGAGGAAACCTGTCACTTTAACATTAGGTCTGTCTCTTTTGAGGCAGTTTATATGGTTCATAAGCGTCAGGGCTGGGATTTCTGTTCACATCTGCCCAGCACTGATTATAACTGGCTGTGCCTTTTCCCCGACAGGCTCTGTTCTGGACTGACCACAGCCGCTATTGACATCACTGCACCTAGTGCATGCTGGGAAGGCAGCTGCTTCAGGAGAGGAATTTTGCCGACTTGTCAGAGGAAGGTAAAACCTGGTAAGAAACTACAAATGTATTTCAAATTCCTGCTCCGTGTGGTTAGCAGAACATCTGTCTGGGCTGGCTAAGGCGGCTAGCTGTGTTTTTGAAATGCATGGGCCAGGTTCTGGCCCCGACTCTGGCTGTCTTCGGCCACTCCAGCCATGCAAAGCAGAGGGAAAACCAGCAGAAGCAGGTACCTAGGCATTCACCTTGACTACTGGCAAGTCACTGACTCTCCGTCTTGCGTTTCCATGTTAATAATGCCATATGAGAGGTACAAGGCGGTCTTACAAGACCCTG
Organism: Gopherus flavomarginatus; assembly: GCF_025201925.1. Taxonomy (NCBI): domain Eukaryota; kingdom Metazoa; phylum Chordata; order Testudines; family Testudinidae; genus Gopherus; species Gopherus flavomarginatus. The sequence continues at coordinate 18,074,688 of NC_066637.1, read as the reverse complement.
CATTTCCCTAGTGCTCTTCAATGGGGATCTCAAAGCACTATCCAAAAAAAACCACTAGTGACTTGAGCCTCATGGATCTCCCTCCATGAGACTGGTAAGTATCATTCCCCCCATTTTACAGATGGGGAAACTGAGGCATAGATGGATGGGGGCAGGGGGAAGGGACTTGCCCAAGATCACACAGAGAGTCCAGAGCTGGGAAGAGAGTCCAGCTCTCTTGCCATCTTGGCTTTCAGACCTTGGCCTCTGCTGCCTCCCTCTTGTGAATCACGTTTTGCTCAGGTGAAAGGTGCTCTAGAGATGCAAAGTCTCCAGCTACCTGTTCCAGTGCTTGGGGCCACCCGTGTGCTCCTGAAGATCACTGGAAGAGGAGGCTTGTGTGGGTCAAAGAGCTCCTACTGTAACCAAGCTATCAGCCCAGTCAACAAAGGAGCCTTTCATCACATCGCCTGCTCACTGTTTCATCTTCCAGGGGCTGAATTTCCTTTGGAGATCTCAAAGGAAAATTCCCCTGCCCTTTCTGTGCACTTTACCGAATCAGTGCACTGAATTAACCTGGACGAGAAACTGGTTTACATAAGCGCGGGCCTCCCCATGCTGTCATGGCTCTGCCTCCCCTCCATCACACAGCCTCGCTGGTTTCAGTTGCCCCTGATTAGATGCAATGGCTTATCCTCTCGTTAACTCGTGGGGATCGATTTCCAGCACGGCATGCAAGGGGGATTTAGCCCAACGGCTTCTGACGATGGCGGTGGCTTTATCCCCAAAGTTTGTGCCGAAAAGCTCACCCTGTAAGTTTCTTCCACAGCTCCTGCCGAGTGAGGGGGATGCTGGGTCTCACAGTAATTTACAACAATGCGGATTAGTTTAATTGAAGAGCCATCTGCTGCCCCACCTCTCACCAGGGACACTGAGATCGGCAGGACTGGAGCTGCTGGCTCCAGCAGCGTGATCCCAAGGATGGGCTGATCATGTCAAGGCCCCACTGCTTTAGAATGCTCCTTTTGTCAATGGAAGCCAGGGCCCTCAGTACCACCCTTCTGAGCAAGGTTAAGAACTTGTGTCCCTTTTGGGATGGCAGCATGGTTCAGGAGACCTGGGTTCTGTTCCTTGCTCTGATACTGACCTCCTGGGTGAACTTGGGTAAGTCACTTCCCTGCTCTGTGCCTCAGTTTCCCCACCTGGAAAGCAGGGGTAATGATACTTGCCCTCCTTTGTAACATGCCCTCTTTCTGAAGATCTATAGAAGAAAAGCACAATGTAACTACTAAGTGTAGTTATCATACCTTACATAAATCTACATTAAAAGAACATTAAGGTTGCAAAGTGAAGCATTTATAAGTCAAGAAATGCCTATGTGAAGTTTGCCCACATAACCTTAACTCTGCCCCTTGTGCATATGCATCATGCTACAGCTTCTAGTAATATGTATTTATTTCCGCAGGACACTTGACTCATTTAGGGCCTGACCCAAGCCTGTTGGAGTGAAAGAGGGCAGGAGGGACAATGCACAGTGAATGAGGGCGCTGCTCAATATTTAATTTTTACTCTCAACAGGCAGCCCACTGTATCATTCGGGTCCATTGTGCATATCTTACGTTACTAATTTCGGCTCAGTACTGAGCTCAGCTGGATTTGAACTAGTGACTTTGCAGTACAAAAACACCCCCACGCTGGGACCTAGTACAAATGCCCTGAGCCATCCACTTCCCTTGCTTATGAGCTTATGTGGCCTCGGTGCCTGCGTGTGAGGCATTCAGAGGCCTTTGAGTTTCAGGGCTGTAGAAGTGAACATCAATTATAATAGTCTGTCCACCTCTCTAACGCTTTTCCTCGGAGTATCTCAAAGGGATTTACATGAATTAAGTCTTGTGGTGCCGTGTGAAGTAGATCAGTGTCAACATCTCCATTTTACAGGTGAGGAAACTGAGGCACGGGGACCTGCTTGAAAATGGGTGCAGAACAGAAACTGGCCGTTGCCCTGCTTTAATGATCAACCTTCCTGCTCAGTAATAACAGCTGTCTATAGAGAAGGGAGCCTGGGATAGTGAGGAATGTGGTCTTTGCACCTTGTTTGTTGAGAGACCCTTCTCCGGGGCCCTGGCAGCACTTTGCTATTCAAACACTTGGCTACACTCCCCTTGGAGTCACAAGCCAGTTCATTGGATCTCGAGCTGCACGGGTTGGTTGGGGTGGTTTTTTTTCTGACTTTCCTTTCCAGGAAAGAAGACTTTGAACGCCAGGGTGTGTGCAGCGCAATAACGCTGAGTGTGTGCCAGCCAAAGAGGAAATCATTCTATCGCCTCGGGAGCAGCTGGGCATTGCCTCCAAGAGCTACCCTGGCACACACGCTGTCTCCTTGGGTCACTGGGAACAGGAGACGCTCAGCATGGGAGGTGCTTGTCTGGGGACGGCTCTGGGTTCACGTGGTGTGGGAGTTAGGCTGGGCTGTGTGGAATGCTCCCCTGGAAGAGGGAGACCAGAGAGCATCTGGACAAGTACAGAGAGCCGTTCCTGGCTCTGTTTTCATTGCTTCTGTTCCTTGCAGAGCCCCCGCTTGAAGATGCTGTCTGGGAAGATGGAGAAGAGGATTGCTTCCTCCGTATACATTACCCTGGCTCCTCCCAGGAGGGACACGGTCATCAAGGGAGATGTAAAGCCAGATGTGCGTCAGCTGAGCTCAGACCACCCAAAGGAGGCTATGAAATCTGATGGGACCCACCAGCCCCAAGTGTCACCACCAAAGAAACTGGCCAACAGCAGCCGCCAGGCCGGCAAGCAGAGCAGCAGGACGCTGGGCAGTGCTGGGCCCTCGTCTGGACCGGTGGGCTTGTCCAACGGAGGTAAGATGAATGCAGTGGACAGACTGCACTGCATTGCGTTCGTAGAGCAAGCAGCACAGGGCCCAGAGGGAGAGTGGGTCGTAATTGACTAGAAACGGGTTCCTGCTGCACAGCCGGGATCCAGATCTGGATTCCAAACACCCCTGAATTCAGGAAGATTTAGTTCAGAGTCTTGGGAGTCATTCCCAGCAGGATGGTGCCTGGGCAGTGGTTTACTGCCCGAGGGCCTTGGAGGCTCCGTGCCGGGGCGGTGGTGGGAGCCGCCACCGGGAGGCAGGACAGGTGGTGGTCTTGTGTGGGGCAGGTTCCTGCCTGAGCCTGTATCTATTCCCCTGGCCTGTGCTCCCAGTATGACCCGTCATCCCCCTGCTGCTGGTCCTTGCTTCGAGCCCGCAAGCAGGTTGCCTCGGGAGTGCAGGACAGGACCAGGCGTTGCTGCAGGAGCGGGGAGGCTGGCCAGCTGGCAGCCCCAGCCGTGGAAGTGAATTAGCTCCTAGGAGTTCTAGGGGACAAACCACCATTGGGGCTGGCGGGCTAGAGAGCCGAACTGGAGGGGACAAGACCCCTGCTTGGAAGAGGGAACAGAAAATGGAGGCGAGACTGTTCCCCTTTGGTGTGTGTCAGTGCAGATCGCTGGGGCCGATAACAAGGAAGGACCTGGCCCCGAGTCTTTCCATTGACTTCAGGGGCCTTTGCATCAGGCCCGCAGCACTCACATGACATGCTAGTAAAGTACGGTCCCACCCGGCCCCTGGGCACGTCCTCGGGCAGCTCGCCCAAGCCTCTGCCTGTGCTGCGGCAGCCACGCTGCTATTTTTAGTGTGCTGGCACTTGTCCCAGCCGTGCTGGGAAGCCTGCTCCTAGCTGCCGTCCAGACAGACCCTCAACAGCCACAAAACTCCCTTGGGACCAGGATCAGGGGCTTCCACAGGGGAAGGGGGGTTAATTTCCTTGAACATTGAAATGCATGAGTGTGGGGTCCTTGGCCCATCTCTCCCCCACCCTGCCCCCAGCTAGTGACCTGACAATGAGTCTTCCCGGTAGCTCCCATCTTCCTGGCTGCCATCTGCTTTCTATCACTGATCTGTTATCAGCACTGTTTGCAGCCACCAGGACAAACCAGCTGGTCTGCCTGCTGCACTGTAAAGGCAGTTTGCTTTGTGGGCAGGTTGCGTGTTGGCTGCAAGGCAAACAAACAGCAGGCGAGGAGATATTTTAGGGCATTTGCTGAGAAGGAAGCTAACAATTTGACTTCACTCCCCCCCAAACCTCCCTCCGCTCCCAAGCTCGAGAGACATTTTCCTTTGAATAAAATAGTGGATTCTTTGGAGGCAGGGCCTTCGTTTCCCCCAAGCCGTGGCCCCATGCAGCATGGGAGTGGGGATGCACTATCAAAGCCCAGCGTAGCTTAGCACCCCCTTCCACCTCGGTATCTCCAGGTGAAAACGCCGTGGGCACCAGCACAGAAACCAGTTGGGTTCGTTCACCCGTGTCTCCCCAGGGCAAACGTATTGCTGAAGTTCCTGTTCCTGGGAATGCATGGCCCCTCCCGGCTGTGCACAGCTGTGCACACTTGTTAAATGACCCATGGGCACACACGACACATCTGCCGCACACAGACTGAGAAACATGCCCATCAACCATAACCCACCAAGTCAGTCCAGCAGCTCCACCTCCCAGCTAGGGTTGCTCACGTTCCTCCTGTCCTGCTCCTCTCTCCTGCAAAGCTCCCAGCAGCCTGTAAGCGCCTGTCCAAAATTCCCCCTGGCTTTGGGAAGTAGGTTTTTCAAACCCTGTCCATAAAGAGGCCATGTGGGAGCAGAACATGGACCCGCAGGCCTCTCCCACTTGATCTAAAGGAGAGCTCGGTTAGCTGGAGCACAGGCAGCCACTGCTGGAGCTGAAGGATCACCTCCGTTAGTCCTCAGCAGTGGCCTGGCGTGTGTCCTCTCTGAGGGTGGCGTGATCACTTACAGCCCGTGCATTGCCAAGAGCACGTGCTGAAGACGCACTACATGGCTGCAATCTTGATGGTGCAGTTCAATGATGTTGGGGCTAATGCTGCTTTGGACACAGAGGAGAGATCAGCTAATCCCAAAAGCCCCTCGATGCCCCAGCGAAACATTTGGGGCACCAGAGCCATCAGCTGGAGTGGGACTAGTTCTGATTCCTTCACTGGAGCTGCACTGACTTACCTCAGCTGAGGGGCAAAGGGAGTGGGATCCCACCCAGCCTTTGCAAAACCAAACCCTGACCGATAAACAAGATCAAACCCACACCTGGCGGTGTCGATCCAGCATAAGCAACCAGCAAAGCCGGTACCCAGACACAGCTGGCCTGGGGCTGCACCCTTGCCTGGAGTGATTTCTTTTATGCTTTAATGAGCATTTGTTTCCTCTTGATCCCAACAGACGGGCCCTGTTTTCTAGATGTAGGCTCCTAGCATTGGTGTGCAGCAGGAGAGGAGCTGTGATGAACAAATGTTCTACGCAGGGGAACTGCATTCGTTACTTTTCTCCTGCCAATTATCCAACACCACTAATGCTCCTTGGCTCGGGGGGAGGGGTGCTTTTACTCGCTGTTAGTAATTATCAGCTTTGTTAATTTCATATCAGCAGAGATAAGAATGGGCCCTTCAGCTCTGGGTTAGAAGTGGTTTCATCACCCAGGACACCCTGGGTGTCACTGCCACCTGGAGACTGTTGCAACGCGAGACACTTTAGGACCATCCAAGAATCCTGGGAAACTTGACCAGCACCAAGGCCTGGGCCAAGGGGGAGCACCCTGCTCCAAACACGGCTTTCCCCTCTGCTGCACAGAAGTGGAGGCCATCTGCCTTCCCCTGTGGAGGCATCCGTGTTTCTCGGGCCGAAGGGGGAGATTGGGCAGGGTCACCAGCAGAGGAGCAGGGGCAGGCCTGGGAGAGACACGTGCTGTAAACACACACGCCTGCCAGCCCCAGGGGTAAGTAAGGGATTTTAATCTTCAATCCGGCCCTGTTCACCAGCACAAAATTAACCTGGTGTGATTCAGGGCCCCTTCACTCAGCATGTGAGTTCCTCATACACCCTACTTCATGCCTAGGGTGACCAGACAGCAAGTGTGAAAAATCAGGATGGGAGTAATAGGAACCTATATAAGAAAAAGACCCCAAAATCAGGACTGTCCCTATAAAATCAGGACATCTGGTCACCCTAATCAGGCCAGACTCCAGCCTTGTTCCTTGCTTGTTTCAGGTTTCTCCTCCTTTCCTCGTCCTGTCCTGACCGATGTTCCCACAGGCTCAGACCCAGAGAGCCCCCTGCCGTCTCCTCTGTCGTATCTTCTGTCCGATGAACATAACGCCCCGTTGGTGGAGACGCTTTGCCCTGATCTGCAGAAGCTGCACGTGAGCTCACCTGTGAGCCGGCAGGTATTGAGGGAAGGTTGGAGGAGGAGGTTTCGTGTCATGGCTTGCCTGGATGTTTTTAGCCCTGGCACCCAAAGAACAGCATCGAGAACCCTGAGGGAGGGCTGGCTGGTGGTCACGTCACTCACTTGGGAGACCTGGGGGACAAGCCTTGCTCTGCCACAGACTTCTTGTGTGACCTGGGGCAAGTCACTTAGCCTCTCTGGGCCCCAGGTCCCTCATCTGTGGAATGGGGTAATTGTCCTGTCCTGCCACACCGAGGCATTGTGAGGACACATGCTGAGGACTGCGCGATGCACAAATATTGTGAGCTGCTAGGAGCTTATGGCAATGGCCCTGTGAGTCACTACACTAGAGAAGCTGATTGGTTGGGAGGCTCAGGGAGGAATTTCCCCCTTCTCCCTTCCTGTATGTTTGAACAGCTGTTCTGTCTAATCTGTCACAATTCCTAGCGTACCCAAGTGCTGAGTCTGCTCTCCAGGGGGGTAGTGTCGAGATCTGAACTCTAGAGACACAAGCCTGCAGGGCCTTGTTACGCCGGTGCAGCGCCAGAGCGATCTGTGGAGAATCAGGCCCTTAAGTGTTACCCGCAGGCTTTGCAGAGGTCCAGAGAGCCTGGGCCCCTCTCTTCACACTGCCAGAAACTCGACGCTGGCCCAGCCTGTGGTTTAATGCAGCCTGGCAGCCGTTTTGTGGAGAAGGCAGCATGTGTCTCCACAGAACAGAAGCGCCAGAAAGCCGACCTTCTGCTTGTTGTTATTTTGGGGTTTCGATCATGTTCCGCTAAATCAGCCCAAATTCTGCACTGGGGCAGAGCCTCCAGTCATCTGATCCCAGAGTCTTTGGAACTGAGCGTCACAAAGGTGTCTTTCCTGCTGAAGGGTGAGCGCTTCCTAGAGGCTTTGTGCTCCCCACTCTCTGGGGAGGACGCACCACCCCCAGGAGCGTGCCGCATTGCCGGGGATCAAGGCCCGGCACATCTGCCTGCACTGCATTTGGTACTCGTGGGCATCGGCAGAGCTGTGGGTGGAACAGTAGGGGCCTGGCTTGGGACTGAGGGACATCGGCAGAGCTGTGGCTGGGAAGCGGCACAGCTCCAGCCTGCGCTGTTCTTGGTTTAATCCAGTCCCTCACTTTCATCAGCACTAAATTCAAGGCACAAATATTGTCCAGATCCCTCCAAGCCTAATATCTTACTGGAAAGGTCCCACTCGCTCCCCTGATAAACCCCACAAGATTTGCCTTGCAGCTGTAGTGAGCTGGCAAACTCAGCCTTCGCCCGCAGGGTTATGGCAACCATCTCTCTGGTGCTGCCCATTAAAACTCCCTGGCTCTGAAGACTGAGCATATCCCTGCTAACGGGGGAGCCATTTATTCCCCCCCTACAGGTCCAGTCAGCTTCATATTCATGTCCTCCCCGCTTCCCTCCCCGTCTTTGGCAGTGAAAGTGATCAAACATAACAGCGCCTGAAGGATGCGGATGTTTAGTCTGATTCTGTCATCGACGGCTCTCTGCCGTCTCTCTTTGTATGGAGGAGCCCAGCAATCCCCTGCCCCTCTCCAGGGCACCTGAGGCAGAGAGCAGCTGGCTCCTCCTCTCCAGCCAGTGAACGTCCTGCTTCTGCCATCCCAAGCTCCCTGGATTCCCATCTCTCGGTGGATCAGCTGCTGCACATACACCCAGGTTTCCAGCTAGGCCGTTGCCTTGTTTGCTGTTTGCATGCTGCATTCTCGAGGCCCTATGGACTTGCCCCAGCCAATCTTGTCTCTCTCTCCTGCTCTCTCTGCGCCTTCTGCTCTTGGCATGGGCCTTGTCTGTGTCCCTCCATGCCATGTCCCCTCTATTGGTGCAGTGACCAGTAATCTCCTGAGCCCATGGAGCATTGTTGTATCACGATTTTAGGAAAGCTGTGGACAAATTGGAGAGCCCAGAGGAGAGCAACAGGAATGATCAGAGGTTTAGCAAACCTGACCTATGAAGAAAGGTTGAAAACATTTGGTGTGTTTGGTCTAGAGGAGAGAAGGCTGAGCGGGGACCTGATAACACTCTTCAAATAGGTTAAGGGCTGTTAGAAAGATGGGGATCAGTTGTTCTCCAGCTCCACCAAGGGTAGGACAAGAAGTGATGGGGGTTTAGTCTGCAGGCAGGGAGATTTAGATTAGATATTCGGAAACCTTCCCAGCTCTACAGAGAGTTCAGCACTGGGACAGGTTACCTACGCAGGTTGTGGAGTCCCCGTCACTGGAGATTTTTATGAATAAACTAGACTAATGGCCAGAGTCAGATTAATCTTTTGTTAGCCCTGGCGCCTGGACCATGGCTCCGCTCTGCCACGAGGCCTCGCCCCCACGTGGCCTTTTCCCCGCAAGGCTCTGCCCACTGCTCGCACAGGGGAAAGGGGGCAGAAAGGAGCAATGGAGGAGAGGGCGGAGAGGACTGGGAGGGGCCTTGAGGGAAGAGGCCGAGTGGGGGCATGGCCTCAGGGCAGAGCCTGGATGGAGTGGGGGCGGGGCCATGGTCCAGGTACCAGGGGCCCTTCTGAGTGTGGGCCTGGGGCCTTGGTGCCATTGTAAACCCGGTTCTGCTTATGCCTGTCAGGGACGATCTAATTTTACTTACTCCTGCCTCGCGCAGGGGGCTGGCCCAGCTGACCTCCTGACCTCTCGAGGTGTCGTCCAGCCCTACGGTACGATTCTCTGACCCAATGGCGTTTCATCACAGCACGTCCAAACGTGCAGACGAGATGCAGGGATGTCACGGTGCACAAACTCCAAAAAGCAGCCACCCTAAGCCTGGGCAAGCAGATCTCCACAGCAGTTCCCAGAGCATAAAGGAGCCAGCATCGTTAGAAACAGCAGAAATAAAACACAGAGCCAGACAGGAACGTTTCCAGCCACCTCCCTCCCTGGTGTAATTCCAGTGAAATCAATGGGGTTACCCAAGGATGAGAAGAGTCTGTCTGTTTATGGTGGTTATTTCTACCGTCAATGCAAATCTGTGCCCACTGGGAGTCAGTGACTTTCTGAGATGAGAAGAAGGATGGTCTTGTGGCGAGGGCAGGGCTGGGATATGGAGAGCTGGGTTCAACAACTGGATTTCCTAGGCAATCTTGGGCAAGTTATTTAAAACAAAATACCCGCACTGTGCCTCAGTGTCTCCATCTGTAAATGGAGGTTAATGATACTTGCTTTCTCCTCCCCTTTGTCTGTCTTGGCTATTTAGACTTTGCACTCTCGGGGGCAGGAACGGTCTCTCGCTGTGTGTATGTGCAGGGCCCGGGCTGGCCCAATGCTGGCGTGTCTGTCTGGGAGCCTTCAGAGCCAGCATGATTCAAACCCCATCGTCTCCCACCTGCCATCACAGGCCCAGAATGCTGCAGTTGTTAGCCAAGCTGGGTTTGCACCAAAGCACAACGGAGCCCTCGCAAAGCCTCAGCGAGATGCCCGCCCCAGCTCAGAATGCCCTTTTTCCTCTTCATCAGGCCTCCTCCACGTTCCCAGCGGAACCGAGGCAGCATAAAATCCAGCCGACCAGTCTGGTGCAAGTGGATGAGCGCCAGGCCCCGAAACAGAACGTGAATGGGCACCTGGAAAGAGACATTTCCACAGGTAACTGCCAGAGTCCGTTAATAATATTTTGCTCTTTGACAGCACTTGACCTCCATAGATCCCATCATGCTTTGCAAAGCTGCGTGTGCTTTACTATCCCCATTTTGCAGATGGTGAAACTGAGGTATGGTGATAAGTGACTTAACCAAGCCCACGCAGTGAGTCAGCGGCAGAGTCAACGCCAGGTTGCCAGGATCCCCAGCTTCATGTTCTGTCTACCAGATCCCAACTGTCCCTACAGGGCTCAATTCTGACTTCAGTGGGGCTGCATTCACCTAGTTGTTAGCAAGGCCCGATCATGCACTAATGGAAGGATCGGGTTTTGCTAGCTCCCAGCAGCGCTCTCCTGTCCCCAGACGCACAGAGCGTTTAAGCAAAGGAGTTTCTCAGGCAGAGTCCCGGCCATTGGTGTGAATGGGGAGCTGCAGGGAGAAAGGGCAGCCGTGCTGAGAATGTCTAGTTAGCTCAGGGATACGAACTGAAGAGCCTATCAAATGGAGTTACACAGCTGGCGGCGTAAGGGCTGGAGTACAGACCCTTGTGGAACCCATAGGAAAATGCCCAGCAGAGCAGGGCCTACCATCCCTTCCGCTGTGTTTGTACCGCACCCAGCACAGCAGGGCCCTGATTAGCCTCTGGGTGCTAATCAAATGCAAATGTTAATCATAACCTGTGCAGGGGGCGGTGTGTCCGGTCTGTGCCCAGCAAGCAGGCAGAACCAGGGCTGGGAGTGGCAGCAAGGCTGTTGGGGGAGGGGGCATTGGGAGCCTGGGGACGGGACGAGGGGTAGCAGGAACCTCACAATGTGGGGAGTACTGGTGGGGGAGGAGCTTGGCTGGTGCTGGGGCCCATGATTGGAGGAGAGGGGGAGGTGGGGGATTGAAGACACTGGTGCATTCGTAGGTGATCCTCACGCCCTCTACAAAATATACAAGACCAGTCCTGAAGCCTGGCTTTATCCCCATGCTGCCACCATTCCCCTCCCCCCGTGAGCTCTATGCAGCTTCTGACTGGCAGGTGCCTGGTGATTTACTGTCCAATGGAAGCTCCTTGGCCATAGCAAAGTGACTTGGTTCTTTCTTCCAGTCTGTGCCTTCTGCCACAAGGCCATTGCCCCCCGGACCCCGACCATAGAAGCCATGAACAAACAGTACCACGCGGAATGCTTCACGTGCCGGACGTGCCACGGCCGGCTAGCGGGGCAGCGCTACTACCAGAAAGAGGGCCGGCCAATGTGTAACTCTTGCTACAAGGTCAGCGCAACTGGCTCCTGGCCATCCCAAGAGGCCAATGTCATTCTGTTCTCAGGAGTCAAATCCGGCTTCCGAGGGAGCCCCTGGGGAAGTAGGAGGGGTTCAGAGTTCGGCAAGACTAGCCAACCTGCAAGGGTCCCTCAAATACAGAAGTGCCCTACTCTGGGAAAACCCATCTTTGTAATGCCACCAATACTGGCCCAGGCACAGGGCTTTACAGAACAAGGGCCTGATCCTGTGGGATGCGGGGTGGTCTCAACTCCCAGGATCTTCAGGAAGATAGAGGGGGAGGTCTAGGTTGGATATTAGGAAAAGCTTTTTCACTTGGAGGGTGGTGAAGCACTGGAATGGGTTCCCTAGGGAGGTGGTGGAATCTCCTTCCTTTGAGGTTTTTAAGGCCCAGCTTGACAAAGCCCTGGCTGGGATGATTTAGTTGGTGTTGGTCCTGCTTTGAGCAGGGGGTTGGACTAGATACCTCCTGAAGCTTATTCCAACCCTGCTATTCTATGATTCTCTGAGGAGTTGAGGGGTAGATTAACCTGAGGATCAGTCCCAAGCAGATCTAAACCAGGGAACGTGCCTGGTGCTGAGAGCTGGGGACTGGGAGTCAGGCCCATCACGTTCCCCCGCCCCCCAGCTCTGTGTCACCTACAGCAAGTTGTGTAGGTCAGCGTTTCCAGAAGTGGCTCTTGCTCTGTGCGCCCCCAGTTCTGGCAGCTCAGCTTGAGGCACCGCGGCTTTGGTTTTCAGTGGCACTGAGTGTCTTCAGCTTCAGCGCTCTGAAAATCAGGCCCAAGGTTCGTGCCATTGGCCAGCCCTGATCCAGACTGCTTTTGGAAATCTGGATCTAGATGACTGGGCCTTAACTTTAACCCCTTGCAAAATAGAGCCAATATGCACTTAATTTATGAATGTTCCGGAATGGGCTTGGAAATACTTTGTAGAAAAGTGCTACAGGAAGGCCAGGGATTCTCATGGCTACAGGCCAGAAGGACATTTGTGTCCTGGGAGTGTTTCCTTTCTATTCACGTCGTTCATTGCGAAGCAGCAAAGGCTGCAGTCTTGCATTGGCTGCGGTGACCATAGAGCCATGAGGCTTGGCAGGCAGCTTCTAGCGTGGAGACCTGAATGGCTCTGCCACTGTGCCAGGAGCGTCTCTGAGACCATGCACAGCATTGAACTCTGGTTCCTCCCAGCTCTCTGGCCTGGACTACCTCCCTCACTGCGTAGGTGAGGGCTGCATTGAGGGCGCAGCGAGGGGTGAATGGTACCATCCACTTCCGGTTTCTGCGCTTTATCTGCCTCTCCCCTTCCCGCAGGACACACTGGAGAAATGTGCCAAGTGCCAAGGTCTGATCCTGGAGCACATCGTCCGCGCCTTGGGGAACGGGTACCACCCCGAGTGTTTCATGTGCTCCGTGTGTGGCCGGAGCATCGGGGACGAGAGCTTTGCCGTGAATGACCAGAACGAGGTGCACTGCGTGGATGATTTCTACAGGTGCGATATGTTATAAGTGGCACGTCGGAGGGGTAGAAAGCTAGAGCGAATTCGCCTCTGCACCTAAACTACCCTCCTCTTCAGCTCAGAGGGCCCAATTCTGTTCCAAAGGTAAGTCTTGCGCACGTGAGACAACCTGAAGGGCCCAATCCTGCAAACCTTCCCTCCAGCAAGTAGCCTTTACTCACTCAATTCATCCCCCAGGCTTCAACAGGGCTCTTTGCCTGAGGAGTGCCTCCTTAGCATGCTGCTCTTTCTCCTACGGAAGCAATGGGAGCAGGGCTGGATGCCAAGCCTGCAGGTGCAATGACCCAATTCTCCCCCACTTTGCATCTCAGGGAGGCGTTATTCCCCTGGGCAAAGTGGGGGTGAGCGACACCCAATCAGAATCTTCCATTCACCCCCGTGGTAGCATTTCATCTGGGCCCTGCGATGCCGCCAGTGTGAGTAACGGCCCTTTGCTGCAAGGATGCTTTGCAGGATTGCATCCTTCACTTTGTGTCTTGTGTGCAGGACTTAATTTTTTTTTTTTGCTCAGTTTCCCCCTTCAATGTCCCCGCTATTCACCCCCGGCTAGTTTACACTGCAGTATTCCTAAGCACCCCGGGGCTGACTCTCCTCTCAATCACGCTGGTGTCGTCATCAGCAGAGTTGCACCAGTGTAAAGCTAGTGTAAAGGGAGCAGGGACAGGGCCACAAGTGATTTACTGGAAAGCTTCACCTGGCAACCAGTTCATTCCAGTGCGTCTGCCATTTCCGTCTCACGTGTAGAAATACAGAAGCCGTGTAAAGTGACATGGATCTAGCTTTAAATTGTGCTGGGAATTGCTGCAACTAATTGGCGTGGCAACTGCTGTGGCATGAGAGGTTGGCTGTTTGTTTCATCAGGAAGTACGCCTCCATCTGCAGCGTCTGTGAGACACCCATCATCCCACAGGAGGGGAAAGATGCCTACAGGATAGAATGCATGGGGCGAAGCTTCCACGAAAACTGCTATTGCTGTGAGGTAGGTCCTGCTGGGATGCTGCTGATTTTTTTATTTTTTAAATAAACTCTTGGTGGCGGAGAGTGTAAAGGCCTAGAATAGAGTGACCAGATGTCCTGATTTTATAGGGACTGCCCTGATTTTGGGGGCTTTTTCTTATATAGGCTCCTATTACCCTCCACCCCCGTCCCAACTTTTCAAACTTGCTGTCTGGTCACCCAATCCTAGAAACCACCCAGAGGCAGCCCCAAACAAACAGGATTTTATTCCACAAACATAGGTTCTCTCCGTGGGTTATTGGAGAACTAAGCAGGTTGCTCACTGCCACGTCACTTCCTGTGGCCAAGCCATTGCTCAGACATGCAGGCGAACGGGGATGCTTTCAGAATATTTTCACTCCCCTCCTCTCTGCAACACACACAGTTCAGAGAGCTCCAGGAACCCCTCTTGGTTCTGCCGCGGGCTGGCTTTACTGAGCACCCACCCCTTGTACTCGGCTGGGTGTGTGGAGCGTGTCCCAGGAGGCAGCGGGTGCCTGGCTGGGCGTGTGGAGCGTGTCCCAGGAGGCGGCGGGAGCCCAGCTGGGTGCGTGGAGGGTGCCTCGGGAGGCGGCGGGTGCCCGGCTGGATGCGGGGAGCATGCCCCGGGAGGTGGCAGGTGCCCAGCTGGGTGCGGAGAGGGTGCCTCTGGAGGTGGCAGGTGCCCGTCTGGGTGCGGGGAGCATGTCCCGGGAGGTGGTGGGTGCCTCTCTGGGTGCATGGAGTGTGGCCTGGGAGGTGGCTGGGTCTGTGGAGCTGGGTGCCTGCCCCTGGAGGCAGCGGGTGCCCAGCTGGGTGCGTGGAGCATGTCTCTGGAGGCGGCGGGTGCCCGGCTGAGCATGTGAAGCATGTTCCCAGAGGTGGCGGGTGCCCGGCTGGGTGCATGCAGCGTGCCCCTGGGGATGGTTGGGTCCATGGAGCTGGGTGCCTGCCCCAGGAGGGGGTGGGTGCCCAGCTAGGTGTGTGCAGGGTGCCCAGCTGGGTGTGTGCAGGGTGCTCCTGGGGATGATTGGGTCCATGGAGCTGGGTCCCTGCCCTGGGAGGGGGCGGGTGCCCAGCTAGGTGTGTGCAGGGTGCCCAGCTGGGTGTGTGCAGGGTGCCCCTGGAGGTGGCTGGGTCCGTGGAGCTGGGTGCCTGCCCCTGGAGGTGGCAGGTTCCCGGCCATGTTCCAAGACCAGCACATCTGCTGCTACCTCACAGAGTGGGGCATGGGAGCTGCTACCGTCTGTGGCCTCACTGCACAGGGTTTAATTGAATTCCTCCAGTGCAGGAGGGGTTTGGGGCCCAGCTCCTCACGCCCAGGCAGAATCTCAGTGGCCTGACGGTCTGGGTGTCATGGCCAGGATGCAACAGGCTGGTTGAAACTGATGAATGTGGGGGATGAGCTAGCGAGTCCGCAGGAGAAGGTGCTGGGAGCACTACATGTACTGGAAGCAATGGGGCTTGCTCATGGAGTTCCCAGTGAATGAAAGTGAGAAAACCGAAGTAGCGTGTGGCCAGCAAAGGAAAGAAATTCCCGTGATGCTTGAGGCTTTAGAAATGACTCCGGTTTTGACTGACTTTCGATTGACATACTTTCTTCCTCACAGAACTGCAGGATTCCCCTGTCCACCGAGCCAGAGGAGAACGGCTGCTACCCCTTGGGCAGCCACGTCCTCTGCAAGCCCTGTCACATCAAACAGAAGAACGAATCGTTCTGCTGAGAGAGCCAGGCGGGCTTCCCCAGCAAACCGTGGATGCAGTCACATGGCTGAGATGAGCCGAATCTCTGTACTACGGCAACAGTATTCTTATCCTCTACATTCACTAATGTCCAACTTTCTGTCCTGACTGTCTCCCTTATGGTAGGACCATATTAGTAGCTCTGAGCTTTAGCAGCAAGGTCCTACCACGCTGCTTCCTAATCAGCCATGCCACCAGCCCTGAGAGGTGGCCCTGGAACATTCTTCTTATCTCTTTCCCTCCAGTCTGGCTGTGCTTATCTTCCAAGGCTATGCCAGCTGGCTTCCTCTGCCCTCAAATGGCTCAGTGCCTGTGATGAGGGACGCACCCCGGCAAACCAGCAGCTGCTGATGGGATGAGTGAGATTGATTAAAATGATATCTCAAAGCAGGCAGGGCTCTGTCTCCGCACTGTGTAAATAACTCCCCTGCTACTTTAAGTTAAGACTCGGGAGGATCTTACTAAACTGCAGAGGGCTGGGGGACAGCACTGTGCTATCAGCTCTGGGAGCACGGCAAGGGAAGGGGCCCGCACAGTGGTCGATGCTAAAACTGCATGAAGGCCACCCCTGGGCAGAAGGCCAGTGCACCCTCAAAGTAGGGCTAATGTAGGACCTAAGCAGTGCGTACGTTTTTACTGGCCTTCTGCCCAGGAGTGACTTTTACCCACAGAGCCAGGTCAGATATACACACACCGTCTTCTGCTTTACTGCACCCCGCAATAGTGCTGTGAATTATGACCCAGCAGTGTGCCAAAGAGGTTGTACAGCAGCTGCTGAACACCACTCTGCATTCTGAAAATGACACTGTACTGGGGGCAACCTGGGGCCTGAGCCTTCAGGTCTTAACTTGAGGGAGCGAAGGCTGCAGGATCGGCCCCTAATTAAGATCCTGTCTCCTGAAATGCTGCGGTGACTCAGTGACAAATATCAGATGTAGCTGCCTGCAGATCTGCGCCAGACAACCCACTGGCTCTGTGCACATAGAATTGCTGGAGCCATGATTCTGGAATTGACTCCTGGTATTCCTGGATGTGCAGTTTCATCTCTGTGGTGAATGGACGCAGGCTGTGAGTCATGACACAACCTGGGGGCTGGGAGTGGAAAGAATTCCGCGTTGTTTAAGGATTTGACTAATACACCACCCCACCAGCTTCCCTAAAGCAAGCCAAGACGCTGGATTCTCTCTCATCTGCCGGTGGCCAATCACACGTCTTTCGTGCCAGCATCATGAAATGACGCCAGATACAAGATCCCCAACTAGGAGAGGGCAGCTGATGGGCTGCTGGTATTTTAACATCCCTTGCCTGGGATAAACCCTCTGGCTTGTGGGAATGGGGGTGCTCTCCGAGGGGAGCAGCTCATTTCTTTCCCCGTCTAAATCAAAACACCATTCTCAACTGTAGTCCAAGAAGAGAGCAGTATCACTAAGCCAAAAAGGTCCTGGTAAGCCTGATGGGTGTGTTTCCTAGTGGGTAGCGCACTGGACTGGACTTCAGGAGAGCTGGGTTCTCGTCTGAACTGTCCCTGGCCTGCTGGGTGACTTTGCCTTTTTGTTCCTCAGTTTCCCCATCTGTGAAATGGGGATGATGAGACTGATCTTCTGTGTAAAGTGCTTTGAATTCTACTGATGAAAAGTGCTAAATAAGAGCTTGGGGATGGTGATCATTGGTGGATGCTGCCATAAGTGTATTGATCCATACGGCACAATGTTAAACAAGTGCCATTTGAAATGGGCGGGAGGGGAAATGGACCATTGTGGGGAGGATCCTCACCCTGGAAAATTACCTGCAGTGTCCCACGTTACGCTGCCAAAGGCTCACAGTTTGCTCTTTGGTGGTTATTTTGAGCATTGGTTACTCAGCGACAGCTGGTGAGAGATGGAACTCCACCAGCCTCTCCTCTCCTTTCAGGGGTGGGATTTTAACCAGCGGCACGTCATGGAGGGGGAGCAGTAAGGACTATCTGAAAAGATATTTAAATGAGAGGAGGAATCGTAGCAGTGCTGTGCATGGCCTCTTAAAGAGCCCTTCCTCACTTCCATGGGGTCCCCTTAGCTTTGTGCTCCAGGCTAAACAGGGAGGCCAGGAGACCACGCTTGTTGCACTGGGCTCAACCGCCAAGAGAATCCAGCATTCTAGGCAGGACCATTAGCTGGTTCCATTCAGCGGCGCCGTTCCTCCTGTCCTCGTCAACACTCCTCAAGAGAAAAGAACTTGGGACCTTGGTTGTGATGATCACTGTCCGTAAGTAGCAGTGACACTGTGAAATTAAGCTGCTTTGATAGGCAGTGGAACACTCCCTGAGCAAAATGGCTGTGGAGTTCGGGGAAACCCCACAGAAGAACTGTAAATTATTGGCAGGAAGAGTTTCCGCTCGTTGAAAGTAATTGTACATGCTCATTTTCCTGGGGCTTTATTTTTGGAAACTGATGAAATTTAGGGCTTCTCTTCCGGGGGATGCTCATGAAAGTTAATCTGAATTAATAAATGGTTGAATTTGAAGGGGATTAGTTAAACCTGTATTAAAACCCTGTGTGGACACTCTTTTCAGAATTAAAGAGACCTTAATTCAGTGTATCTTAATTCACTTCTTTGGATTACCTTTCCTGAGGGTCCCTGTGTTGACAAGCCTTTGCAGTTCAAAAGGAATAATTGAGAATTCGGAACTGATGGAGCTTCTGTCAGCAGCTACACAGCACTCAGACCATGGACGACGCTCTTTCCGTTCTTTTGCTAGTGGGGAATGGGCGTGGTTTAGGTACTTGCTCTGGGTATTAGCACCAAAGTCCTGTCTATACCAGGATCAGAACTAGTGTTTAAACATGCTTCTTGCCAGTGGTAACCTGTATTCCATACAGCTTTACAGGCACTCCAGTGCCGGCGCAGATAGCCGGTTTTCTCCCTTTTTAAGAAAGGTGCTGTGACGGGTTGGATCATAGAAACCCCCTTGGGTCTGCCAACTGATGTGCCAAGACTACTTCTGCCCCTGCTTCCCCTGCCAGCTTGGGACTCTGGAGCCCTGCCTGGTTGTGCCAGACACACTTGCCGGCCACAAACACAGACCCAGGTCTGAACCACATACCACAAACTGCAAGCTTAACTGAAAGCAGCTTAAGAAGTGTTCCTGTCTTCAACACTCAGGTGCCCAACTCCCGGTGGGGTCCAAACCCAAATAAATCTGTTTTACCCTGTACAAAGGTTATACAGGGTAAACTCATAAATTGTTTGCCCTCTATAACACTGATAGAGAGAGATGCACAGCTGTTTGCCTCCCCCGCCAGGTATTAATACATACTCTGGGGTAAGTAATAAGTAAAAAGTGATTTTATTAAATACAGAAAGTAGGATTTAAGTGGTTCCAAGTAGTGACAGATGGAACAAAGTGAATTACCAAGCCAAATAAAATAGAACACACAAGTCTATGCCTAACACAGTAAGAAAACTGAATACAGATAAAACCTCACCCTCAGAGGAGTTCCAATAAGCTTCCTTTTACAGACTAGTCTCCTTCTAGTCTGGGTCCAGCAATCACTCACACCACTGTGGTTATTGTCCTTTGTTCCAGTTTTTTTCAGGCATCCTTTGGGGGTGGAGAGGCTCTCCCTTGAGCCAGCTGAAGACAAAACGGAGGGGTCTCCCAGGGGTCTAAATAGACTGTCTTGTGGGTTGACACCCCTGCCTCCCCCTGTATAGAAGCCCAGCTACAAGATGGAATTTTGGAGTCACATGGGCAAGTCACATGTCCATGCATTACTCAGAACTTACAGGTAGCAGCCATTGTTCACATGCTAACAATATGGTAATGAGGGAATATAATGTAACTGGAATATGCTTCATGCAAAAGGTCTCTTGTAAGGTATCATTACAAAGCTTATAATCTACTGAGGGTGATCATCCTATTTGTATAAATGTACCACTCTTGTATCTGGGACTAGAAATATGAACTATAACTCTGAGGGCCTATTGTAATTATGCAAAATGTGGTCCATTAATGGTGGTTTGGAATCTTAATGGCTCCCATCAACCAGGACAGTTGACTGGGGCTCTGTTTGCAGGCAAGCCTTCCTGTGAGTCAGGCTGGGAGGAATGAAGGCTTGGGGTCTTACGGTGACGTGAACATGTCACAGGAACTGGAATCCATCTTTAACCTGGTGATTTTCCAGGTGTTGGAGGTGGAAACCCAGAGAGAGACAAAGGATTCCTGCTTTATGCCAAAGATATATAAAGGGGTGGAAGAGAACAAAAGTGAGCAGCATCATGAAGACTCGCCTAGCTACCACCTGAGCTGGAACAAGAGCTGTACCAGGGGAAGAATTGTGCCCAGGCCTGGAAGGTGTCCAGTCTGAGGAAAAAACGTACTGAAGCATCTCTGAGGGTGAGATTATCTGTATTCAGTTTGATTAGACATAGATTTGCGCATTTTATTTTATTTTGCTTGGTGACTTACTTTGTTCTGTCTGTTTCTACTGGAACCACTTAAAGCCTACTTTCTGAATTTAATAAAATCACTTTTTACTTATTAATTAACTCGGAGTATGTATTAATACCTGGGGGGAGCAAACAGCTGTGCATATCTCTCTATCAGTGTTATAGAGGGCGAACAATTTATGAGTTTACCCTGTATACGCTTTATACAAGGTAAAACGAATTTATTTGGGTTTAGACCCCATTGGGAGTTGGGCATCTAAGCGTTAAAGACAAGCACACTTCTGTGAGCTGTTTTCAGGTAAACTTGCAGCTTTGGGGCAAGTAATTCAGACCCTGGGTCTTTGTTGGAGCAGACGGGAGTGTCTGGCTCAACAAGACAGGGTGCTGGGGTCCTGAGCTGGCAGGGAAAAGAGGAGCAGAGGTAGTCTTGGCACATCAGGTGGCAGCTCCCAAGGGGGTTTCTGTGATCCAACCTGTCACAACCCCTCCCTCCCCCTGTGTAGAATCCCAGCTACAAGATGGAATTTTGGAGTCACATGAGCAAGTCCCATGTCCATGCATGACTCAGAACTTACAGGTAGCAGCTACTGTTCACAAGATGTTGAACATCCTCAAGTAGATTTCTATGTGGATTGGAGCCTTCCAAGATCCATTGTCCGTTAAGTGTTTCTTGATTGGGCACTTAACTTGCACATTCCTTTGTAAAGAAGCTGCCCAAATGCCTTACGAAGGCCACTTAAAATCAAAAAAGTACACGGATAATATTCATAACTTTGAATACAACAATGACACATGCATACAAATAAGATTCATAGATTCAGTAGATCATAACCTTTACATAGATATGTTACATGGCATATGTAGCACAAAACATGTTCCAGTTATGTCACATATACATTCATAAGCATATTTCCATAAAGCATTATGGGGAGCAATGTCACAGGTGCTAGCCCTTCTGTGCTATAGACACTCCTTCTCGAGTCCATGCCCGCAGGCGTCAGGGCAGGACTGCCTGAGCCCTGCTCCCGTCAACAGGAGCATCTCTTGATTCTGGTCACAGCATCTGAAATGGTGGCAGAGATGCTGTGTACGCTGCATCAGTGTCAGAGGGCCCAGCTACAGCTGTGGATGGTCTTTGCAGATTAGATCAACTGTTGATACTAGTTAGTATTTGTACTATGGTGCACCAGGGGCCCCAGTCATGGACCAGAATCCCGTTGTGCTGGGCGCGGTACAGACACTGAACAAGATGGCCCCAGTCCCGAAGAGCTGACAATCTAAGTATGAGGCTGTGTCGTCACTGCCAGTGAGGTAATGCCCCCTGGCTAGCGTGCTAGACAATCCTAGTGGAGACAAGGCGTGGGTGAGCTTTGACCACGACAAAGCTAGGAGAGGACAACGCTGCGTCTGGCCTAGCTGAAGTGTGCTTACAAGCTACAGAGCCTTGGCACCAATAGGAGCTTATCACAAGAGAACTAACGTGCGTTGGGTGACACCTCTTGTTTTGTCAGTGAGGAGAAGGCCTAAGAAATAACAGGGACACACAGGGGAGCACAAGGAAAAGCTTATCACAAGAGAACTAACGTGTTGGGTGACACCCCTTGTTTTGTCAGTGAGGAGAAGGCCTAAGGGCTTGTCTACATCACAAAGTTGCAGCGCTGGTGAGGGGGTTACAGCGCTGCAACTTGGAGGTGTACACATCTGCAGGGCACCACCAGCGCTGCAACTCCCTGTTTGCAGCGCTGGCCGTACTCCCGTTTTGTCTCGGGTGTAGAGGATCCAGCGCTGGTGATCCAGCGCTGGTAATCAAGTATAGACACTTACCAGCGCTTTTCTTGACCTCCGTGGAATAAGCAGGTATCCCAGCATACCTGAGGAAGCCTCTGGTAATCAAGCTGGTCTCCTTCCCCGGTTTGCTCTCGCGTTCCCCGAACCCCGAGCAAGCAGGTCTCCTTCCCTGCGGTTTGCAGGGTGGTTCGGGGAACGCGAGAGCAAACCGCGGCGAAGCTGGTCTCCTTTCCCGGTTTGCTCTCGCGTTCCCCGAACCCTCCTTGAAGCCGCCCAACAGCGCTGCAGTGTGGCCACATCTAACACCACTTGCAGCGCTGGTTGCTGTAAGTGTGGCCACTCTGCAGCGCTGGCCCTATACAGCTGTACTAATACAGCTGTAACAACCAGCGCTGCAAAATTGTAGATGTAGACATACCCTAAGAAATAACAGGGACACACAGGGATGCACAAGGAAACTGAAACGATATTGGTCGGCCTGACAGGCCCTTGTCTTGATTTTTGTAGGTCCCTGTGTTACCAAATTGTTTCTGCCTTGAATCTTACAGGCACGCCCTGTGATTTGGTAACACCATTAAAACGGGGGTTGGGATCAGCGCCACAGGCAAGATCAGACCGTGTCTCAGAGCTGTAGGGGCCTTGGAGTGTTCTAACGGAGTCCCCCCGCCACGTGATATGGTTTTGCTGTGTAGACAGGACCCCAGAGAAGAACAAGCTGCACTTAAAAGGGAATCCTTTCTTCCTCTGGACAAACGGTGACCTCCCAGGCTTCTTTCCCCAGTCACAACAATCAACGGCTTATTTCAGAAAAAGAGATAAGAAGTCCAATGGTTTGCGTCGAATGGATTTGTTTAAAAAGAAAAGCATGTCCCCTGCTGAAATGATCCCGGGGAAAGCAGTTTCCTCTTGAAACATAATTTTAAAAACCCTGCCACCATCCCAGCTGCATCTGTGCGCCTCCTCCATCTCCTTCGTGCACGTGATTCTTGTTGGGAAGGCAGGCGGCAAGGAAATGACTCCAGAATGCGAGCAGCTGCTCTGTATGCGAGTGGCAGACATCCCACGCTTCTGGCAATGGACTTTCTTACCCGCTGCCCTCTGGTTTTAGCAGGGAAAGTTCATTTCCAACCTCTGCTCTTGGGCTCAAAGGTAAATGCTACAGCTTGACATGCCCGGGCTACGGGTTGGAGTCACACAGCCCTGGAAGTCCTGTAGGTAGCGTTCCTGCCACTCTGTCCCTGTCCCGACAGCCCCGACTTTTTTGGCAAAACTGGGCATTTGTCCCATTTTGTCAAAAAAAGTGGGGTGCGACCCCTAGCGGAGCGCAGAGGACTGCGTGGGGGGAGGCCCCACCCAGAAGGGAGCGTGAGGGGGGCGCTCAAGCCGGTCCTGTGCAGTGTCCCATTTTTCCTTTGGTCTGGCTCTTCCGCCAGCCACACAGAGCTCTCCCTTTGCCACAGCCTGTGCTCCAGTACGCAGTACCAGCAAGAGATTTTTAGCGGGTACGGGGTACTGGAAAGACAGGGGCACTGCACTCTGCTCCTTAAAGGGGCAGAACACGGCTAGGGAAGACATTCATTCTTTATATGGCTTTAGCAGCACAATACATATGCTAACAAATTTAAACAGAGGCTTTGTTAAAGTTTGTTAGTATATGTATTGTGCTGTTACATTGGTTAGGAGTCCTCAAGAGGGGAGGGGTGTGGGGGACAAAAGGTGTTTAAACAGTGGTTTTGATTCTGTTTCTCCTCATTGGTCTGAATTATCCATGACATCCATATTGCATCACATCAAGTCCAAATCAGTAGAGGAATGCCTCTGCTTGCAATGACCAGAGGATGTTTGGATTCGAATGTCAGCCCAGTTCTGCAGCCTGATGGGACTCAGGCATTGTCCCCAGCATACCTGGAATTTTTCTTTGCAGCCAAACTAGTCTAACATGCATTTTGTTAACTGGAACTGGAGCAGCAAAACAAAGAAAATAAATGCCTCATTTTCCAGCTTTGTGGGTGAGAGAGTGAAGATTATAATGCCAGACACTCACAGCCTTAAGCCAGCTGCCTCAGGAATCTGCCAAGAACTTTGCTGTAAATATGTTCCTCATCTTAGCAACGGAGCTAAGACATATCACACATTTGCCCACCTTTATTCGAATGATGCTCCTTCTGATCTGACAGCTCAGGCATTGTCAGTTTCATACAGCACAGTGTACCAACCTGGAACCTAATTCTGCAAACCCTTAATCATTTGATCAATCCCATTGAAGACAGTGGGACTATCTGCATGACTGTGGACCCCTTTTGTGGCTGGTAGAAGTTTCAGGAGTCTGTTGCTATAAAGGAAGTTGAATCCTTGTAGTGGGGCGGTTATCTCACTCGTGAAATAAGAGGAGTGAGAACAACTGAGGGAAGCTGACTGAGTAGCTGACCACAGGTGTGGACAGCTCAATCAGAGCCCATATGGCCCTGCTAAGAGGGCTGTGGGCTTGGAGCTGAGGAGTCTCGCTTTAGCCCTGGAGTGGGAAGGGCCTGGCTGCCTGAGAGCAAAGTACCTGAAGTAGAGCAGTTTTGGGGAAGGGAATGGGGAGCTCCAGCCTGGTAACCCCCCAGGCTGCAGGCTTCGGTGAAGGCCTACAAAGATACTGGGGCTACAGAGGTGCAGCCTGGGAATAGGCAGAGGCAGCTGATCCTAACCTCTTGCTAGTGATGAGTGGCCATTACAGGCTGCAGTTTGCTCCTGTGAGCGGGGGGGCTAGATAATGACTGGCAGTAGCCACGGAGGCAAGATGGGCTGAGAGGGTTGGGGGTTCCCTGGGACGGGAGACCCAGAGTGTGGGGGTACTGCTGGGGCAGAACTCCCAGGTAAAGGACACCAGGGTCTAGGAGGGACATGGGGCCTGAGGCAGGTGAGCCACTGGTCAGCAAAGGGCAGTCCACATGCTGGAAAAGAGCTAATTCCCAGGATGACCAGCAGGAGGTGCTGCACTGGTGAGTGTCGACCCTGTTACAATCACCCACTGAAATGCAATGTTTGGGTACAATACCATAAAGCAGTTTAGGATACAGTTCTACTTAAAATTTGCCTTTTAATAAGTCATGCATATGCTGAAATGGCTCCTCACCCAACTCCCATATTCCATATAACCAGACTGAAATGCTACATATGGGGAGGAGAAGTGAGTCATTAAGCATGTTGATGTTTGTGTGTATATACAAAAAGGGAGGGTGTCAGAGGGGATGAGGAGCGTGTGGGGGCCCTGGGCTGGGGACAGAGTCACATGGAGGGTCACGTGGGGAGGTCACATGGCCCCCCCCCTCCTTGAGTCCCTCCCATGAGTGCAGTACTGGCAAGAAATTATTTCTATTTGCACCACTGTTCACAGGGTCTCTTGGAGTTTAGCTGTCGGGCTCTGGCTTCCTTCTCTCACCAGCATCTCCCCTATCCTGAGGGAGAACGCTGTCTATTTGCCATCCGCCTCCTGATCGGCTGCCCCGTGCTACCTAGGGGGCTTGAGGCCAGGCCTGTAAAGGAGCAGTGTTCTGGGGGTTTTCCCCAGCTCCTAATTCCCCAGGTTCACTTCCTCTCTTTTGGTAGCAGGGCAGCTCCTGGGCCTTTGTTCATCTCAGCTCCCTGGAACAGGGTCTTCTGGCCCCCTCTACTCTTGAAGGGCCAGTATACTCCCTTGTGACTGGCATAGTCCTTCCAAGCACTGTGTTAACAGAGCTTGGCGCAGCCTCAGGGCTGGAAGGGTGACAAATGGCTAATGCAAAGAAGGCTGCGTTGTGTTGGAGTGAAAGGGGCTTCATACAAATCTAGCTTCAGTCTAAGCCTCCCACTGTTCAGATGCCACCTGCCAGACCCTCCGCCTGTGCTGAGAGGAGGGCATCTCAGCACGGTCCTGTACATCCTGAAAGGCAGCGACAGGGTTACTGGTCGGACAAATTCCACCTCCTGTACTATATCCGGGGCAGCTGGAGCAGGGTGAGCACTGTCAGACCTGGGGCTGGGGAACAGCGAGTGCTGGAAGCAAAGGTCAGTGGAAGAATGGAGCACGCTCTTCTTTGGGAATGAAGGGATCCCCGGTATTTACACTGCAAAAAAGGGAGATGGCGTGTAGCCTCCACTGATGTGGTAGTGTT
Source organism: Gopherus flavomarginatus (assembly GCF_025201925.1). Lineage (NCBI taxonomy): Eukaryota > Metazoa > Chordata > Testudines > Testudinidae > Gopherus > Gopherus flavomarginatus. The sequence continues at coordinate 18,048,976 of NC_066637.1, read as the reverse complement.
CGGCTTCCAGCGAAGGAAGCAGCTGATACAAGGGGACCAGGAGAGTGAGAGCAGCAAGTCAGAAGCACGAAGGAAGGTCTAAGGTGTTTTTCTGCACAGCATGTTAAGCTTGAGCTATGAAAAACGGAGGCCATTTTCCCTATAGTCCCCTACTTCAGCCTGCCGGGCTACCCCGAACCAGCCCCTGCTTTCCTAATAATGACCCTTGCAACCTGGGAGGGAAGCCTCTGCAGCCATAAGCTGGGGGCTATTTTGCTTCAGTTGTCTGCAGGTGTATGCGTGTGCTTGCGCTGAAGGTCCCAGGTTCGATACTGCAGTTGAATATATACATCAGGAGGGCTGTACGTATTCAGCCACAGTTTCACATGCTGTCCATGATAGTTATATTTGGTAGCTTCCGAAAACGTTAGCTGTAAAGTGCATCTGTCATCTCTAGGAACAGGAGTCACCAGACTGGATCAAACCCGAGGTCTGTCTAGTCCAGTATCCTGGCTCTGACAGTGGCCAGTGCCAGATATGTCCAAGGAAGGTGCAAAACCCCTGCAGTAGCCACGTCACTGCTCTCATCTGAATCTAACAGAGGTTGGCTTAAACCCTGAAGCATGAAGTTGAATATGCTGCCCAAGGTTCATTGTGATAACACTGATCACCATATTTGGGGTTGGGAAGGAATTTTCCTCCAGGGAAGATTGGCAGAGGCCCTGGAGGTTTTTCGCCTTCCTCAGCAGCATGGGGCAAGGGTCACTTTCTGGAGGATTCTCTGCACCTTGAGGTCTTTAAACCACAATTTGAGGACTTCAGTAACTCAGACATAGGTTAGGGGTTTGTTACAGGAGTAAGTGGGTGAGATTCTGTGGCCTGCATTGTGCAGGAGATCAAACTAGATGATCATAATGGTCCCTTCTCACTTTAAGTCTATGATATGCTTGGTCCCCCTATAAATGGCCAATCCCTTTTTGAAGTTTCAAAAGCTTGACTTTGTTATAGCTCATACAGAGAACAAGTACCTAGCAAACCTCGTTCTAACTTATGGCCATTTTCTGAAGGACTGGCTTCTTCCTTCCATGCTCCAACTGAACAAACGCTACCCTGCTCAGGAGTCATCTGGCAGCACGCAGGACTATGGGTTTTTAATGGACACATCTCTTTAAACCAAGTCTATGCTGTCTGTTCCACCCTCTAATTACAAAGATAAAAGAAGCAGCATTCACAGCTGTAACTGGGATCCTGGATTTAGCTTTCTGTTTTTACTCATTTTCATTGTTTATCTGGCCACTTGCATTCCTTGTAACTTCCTAGAAAAAAGGCGTAGGTTTGGGGAGGAGGGGCGGGGTTAGGAGGTTTATTTTAACTATGATGACATAAACAAGAGGAGAAACTGATTCTTTAATTAGCAATGAAATAAAACTGAAAGTTAAACAGCCACTTTTCTTGTGGGCTTCCTCTGTTCCCACACTGGCACCAAACCGAAAAAGAAAGAAGCCATTTAACAACCCTGTTCCTGGCTGTGCATCAGAAGTGTGGAGAGAATTGACTGGGATTTATACAGCTTTTATGGAAGATGGGGAATTCTATTGACAAGCCCTCTTTCTTTTTCTTTTTCTTTAATTTGATTTTTATTTACTTATTTATTCACTGTTTGGATTTTTTTTTGCAGTGATTCTTTAAAATGTACAAGCATTGTTAAGTTAGTGTTTGGGTTTGGTTTCAGCCAAACCCCAGAATCCTGCTGGCCGGGTGGCTAGGGTGCTAGCCGGGGGTTTAGAAGACCTGCATTCATAGCTTTGTTCCATCACAGGCTACATTGTGCCCTTGAGCAAGTCACTTTGCCTCTCTGGATCGGTCTGTACTGCAATAAAAACACCCACAGCTGGCCCATGCCTGCTGACTTGGGCTTGCAGGGGTAGGGCAGGGATTTATAATGTTGCAGTATAGATGTTCTTGCTTGGGCTGGAGCCCAGGCCCTGGGACCCCATGAGAGGGGAGGGGCCCAGAGCCAGGAGTTGAGCCTGAACATCCATATTCCAATGGTACAGCCCCGTGAGCCCACATCACTGACACCGGTCAGAGGCAGGTGTTTTATTGCAGTCTGGACGTCCCCTAAGCGTCTCAGTTCCTCACCTGGACCGTGGCGTGAAGAGTCGGAGCTGTTAGGACAATGGGAGTGCAGAGCTGGTGTTTGGGGCAGAGGCAGTGCATGGAGCCCTGTGGTCCTCTGCCTAGCTGGTCACTTCCGGGGCACAGAGAGGTGCCAGGACAGGTAGGGACTAGCCTGCCTGAGACCTGCAGTACTGCAGGGTCCCTTTTCGATCAGGAGTTCTGGTCAAAAACCAGACACCTGGTCACCCTAAGAGCAACACAGGTCAGAAACTGCATGAGCAGCAGCAAGCAGTACATTGATTCTTTGGCAAGGTCCCTGGATTCGGAGGCAAGTGCATTTTAGACCTGGAAGTTTTAGCTGAACTGAATACACTGTCCCCACTCTTACATACCATGGATTTTTGAATTCACAGTTCATGGAGGCTTGGTCTGGCTCACTCAGCTAGGGGTAACCTGCAAGGGACAGGGCCCTCATGAGGTCACTGTGTGGTACCATCACAAGCCAGCACAGAGGAAAAAAGGGAACTTACTGAAGGGAAAAAGGGAAATGTTGGAGAAAGTCCATTTTTGCAGCACAGTCCCCACTATCCAACATGTTTTTCTGCCCGAAAAAAACCCTTTTGCAGTCTGCCATGTAAAAAAAAAAAAAAAAGGGGGGGGGAGGATCCGAGACATGGATCCTACTGATTCCCCTACCCCTGCAAGCTCCTAAATGGGGCAGCCCATTGGGTACAATCACTGTTCCCCCCCCCACGCCTCCCCAAGGTTATCGTGCTGGGCTGAAAGAAGGACTAAGGGTTACAGGACAGCCCCCATGCCCTAGGGATCTAATTGCAAAGAGAGAACGCTAACTGCTGCTTTGCAGAGAAAATTTCCCCTGCCACCCTCCCCAAGTGTCAGAGTCACCAGCCCTCGCAGACTTATTAAGTGCCATGATTTGAGGGAAGAGTCACTTTTAAAAGCTGCTCGCAATCAAGCAAGCAGCTGCAAGCAAGCTCAGGCACGTCCGCTAAGCTGTCTGTAATTCCCCACTAGAAGCTGCCGTTCGCTTATGGACATAAAAGGAAAGCCAGTAACTGGGAAAATAAACCAAGGCAAAAAGTGAAAATACAATGAGGTGACACTGGCAGGTCTGAACCCCACCCTGGCCAAGAGGGGGTTAACTGGAGCCCAAGAGCTCTATCTGGCCCACCTTTGTTGCACTTGGAGCATGTATAAGGGAGGAGTTTGGCAGGGAAGACCTAGGAGAGAGGTGACCTGGAGTTCTGGCTCTGTGGGACGGGCCTCACAGGAGCCAGGCAGAGGGAGAACCCTAGTGTGTGCCAGGTATCAGTGACTCCTGGGATTTTCAGCCCTGTGTTGTTCAGACTCTCTATGGATGGGGTTAATTTAACCACTGTTGAAAATACCAGCAGCTACCCAGAGCCCTGTCCATGCCAGCAATCCCAGCCCTGCTGCTGAGAGCACGCTGAGCGCTGCACAAGACCCTGTGCCTTTGGGCAAAAGGTCAGAGTGTTACAAAACACAAGTGAAAGGATAATTCCCGGGCAGTGTGATTCACAAAAGTTAGTTCAAGGCTTGCATCACGCAAGGAATGGTGCGTACTGAGATGTGGGCGGTGACTTGCCAAGAAAAACATCAAGGGCCGTGGACTTTTCAGCTTTGCAGGGAGTGCCTGAGACGCATTTGATTTTTTTTTAACAATTACAAATCAGAGCTGTTGAACCTTGTCGGGGTGGATTTTGCAGGAAGACACAAGAGCAGGGAGAGGGCAGCAGCCTCAGAAATGTGGCTTTGGAGTTCCCCCTTCATGCGCTTTGTTGCAAAGAAGTTAAAAAAGGAAAACGGTCCAGCCCCGGTTTCTATTTCATGTGCACGTTCTCTTTAATCTTGTCCTACCCTCTGTTACTTGTCAGCTCTGTGTTCTTGGGGAACCAGGGCGCAGTACCCCGCCTGTCTGACTCACAAAGGACAGCCCCAGCCCCGGCCTCTGCTTGAACCAAAGCCAGTCAGAAAAAAGACTTAAAGAAAAGGCAGTGGGAGACACACCTAAACCCCTCTGGACAAGGGTCACAGGATTAAGGAAACTCACGTAGCCTCGTTTGCATTGAAGATGGGACAAGGAGGCGTCGCAATTAGCATACAGAATGGAGGACAGAGATTCCCAAGGCAAGAACCGCATGGAACTCTGGAACCAGAAAGGCAGGGAAGCACTGCATGATGGGAGATCTCTGCTCCAGCTGTTAATGAGCCCACCCCTGCACACACCCAGCTCAATAGTTGTGATGAACTGGGAATGTTCTTAATGTTTTCTCTGAATACTGTGTTGGTGCCTCAGTTTCCCCTATGCAGTTCTTAAGTATCTAGGTGGTGGGAGAAGGGGGTGTGATTGTTGCAGAGCCCGAGGCAGGTGTGATGCCATCTGCACAGAGAATGGCCGACACCCTATCTCCTGGCAACTGATGGCCTTGGCCCCTCCCCTGCAAGGTGCCAACTGAAGGTGTTGGGAAAACAAAGAGAAAAGAAATAAAGGCCAGAGGAGGGGCTGGAAAGAGTTTCAGTTTTGGAGCTGGCTGGGGAAGAGAGGGGGAGGCCCAGAACCTGGGTCCGGGCTTCACACACACACGCACACCCTCCCGCCAAGGTGGACCTGACTGAGGGTCCTGTTTTCTGCACCTACAAGCTCTGTATTAGACTGTGTTCCTGTCATCTAATAAACCTTCTGTTTTACTGGCTGGCTGAGCGTCACGGTGAATCGCAGGCAGTGGAGGGTGCAGGGCCCTGACTCCCCCACACTCCATGACAGTAGTTATCAGACCAGTTCTAGTAATAAATCCATTATTAGTATCCAAAATACTGACACTGCCTCATTGCAGTGTGAGCTCCCGGGAGGGAACACCGCCCATAGCCAGGAATAATCTGTTCGTATTGGCTAGCCTGAACAAACCAACTTTGGTATCCTCCCTTGAGCTATCAGTTTACCCATGAACAGATCTAGTGTTCTCCCTTGAACCATTGTTCTTTCCCTACAAAAACCCCAACCCACACTCTAGTAAGTGTTCTGATGCCGGGATCCAAAATCTGCATCAGTTCCGTTGGGACTTCATCTTCTCCTGACTGATCGTGCTGGGGGCTCTGCCTGTCTCCTGCACTCCAGACCCTCAGCTACCACCACCAGATCCCACCTGGGACGCCAATCGATTCAGGCTTCATGGAGTGGAGAGAACCCAGCTCTCGCTCTCTCTAGATGTAGCCTTCTGGCCCTGACTTGTGTGATCAATTATTGTTTTCTAAACCTGACTTTTAAAATAATATTAAATCTAATTTAAATTTGATAAGTTTGGCTTGTCTATGGTTATTACCTGGCAATAAATAACTTTTGTGGTTAATCTGGTTGCTTCTCTCTCTCTCCCCCCCCTTGTGAGTGTTTTTGATTTCCTCATTTGCTCTGCAGCAACGCTCCTGGTACCTCAGCTAAAGATCCCTGTGGTGCCCAAGAGTTCTGTGGGGTTTGCTCATCAAGTGGGTTACTGCCAGAACAAGTGTAACATGGAAGTGGGAATAGGGACATGCTGAACCTGGGGCACATGAGGGTGGCAGCATAGAAGTGCTGCTCAACCCAGCCTGCTGAGTCCAGGGACATATAAGGGGGTCAGCTTGGGAGTTCTGATTAATCCGGTCCTCTCAGACACGCTCTGTTAATGTGTGTGTGTGTGTGTTCGTCTGATTCTGGGGCTGGACAAACTCAGCCCTGGGGAACCTAGGTCCTGCAGGGTAGCTCCATTGGGAGGGAACTTGCAGGATAGAGCTCTGTATGAGAACACAAGTGACACAAGCAGTACATTGATAGAATTACAGAACACACACCCAGCAGAGTAACCCTAATAAATGAGCATACCCCAAAGTAACAGGCAAATCTGGTAACACCTCCTGGGACCTTGTTACGGAAATCACCTCCCCCACCTCACCCTCAAAAAAACTCCGAGTGGGCCCATTGAGGTCTATGGACCTCTTCAACTAGTAAGTCTCAGCCACCTGAGTTAGGGTGGTAATACTTGGCTATATGTAAGTGCACGGGGCAGCTCTCAGTTGGTGTGAACTGTTGTCACTCCAATAGACTGCTGACTGTTTACACTAACTAGGCATCTGCCCCGGATTATGGCTAGATTTGTATTCCATGTGTGTCTGGTGTTTCTTTTTTTATTAACCTGGCCTTAAAAGTTTATCCTTCTTCATTTATCTATAGATCTATAGTGTGGTCCTCACCACAGTCCCCCTGGGAAGTTACTGTCCGTAGCCAGGGCATCTTTTCTACCTCTCACTAATAATGGGTTTAATTAGATACTGGTATGCAGGCTACTATGTTCTCCTTACTGACACTGGTCTTTCAAGAAACAAACACTAAATTACATTTATTTAGATGCCAGCTGAACTTTGATTGGATTCATTGCTTGCAAATGGTGCAGCTGGAGAACTCAAAATTTGTGCTCAGAAATTGTATGTATCGAGTCCGGCTGTGGTAACCTGTAACTAGACTGCTACAGATTCATGTGTAGGGTGCAGTAAATTGTGCTGCCGTATCAAAGAACATATTATTATTTATATATCGTACTAGTACCTATGAGCTTCAACCATGGCCCCGTTGTGCGAGGTGCGAAGACAATCCTTGCCCCAAAGCATTTACGCTTACTGGTATGTTCCAAACCTGGTCAAAGCTAAAGCATTACCGTAAATCTCCTCCTTCCAATTCCTGTCTCGGGGCGGACTGCTTGGTGTCAGTGACTTTCCTTTCACGCGCAGTGGTGAGAGCTCTCACAAACGTGGCTTTGGAGATGCTTGCATGACTCGTTAGCAATGTCAGGAGGTACTACAAGCACATCAGACCTGTCCTCTGTTCTCTGGCTTCCTATAGCAAGTCCAGCTTGTGGTCCCTCTCTCTCAGCCCAAAGTGGCCTGGGCCTAGCATATTTAAAAGGACCTAAAGCACTAGGATGAGGACCCATGGTCAACAGTGCCATTCTTCAGGTACAATGGAACTTTTACCATCAGGGTAAAGGTTGTCTGTGCAGGAGATGGTGCTTTCTTGGGGGCTGGTCCGAGACTGTCAAACAAACTCCACCAGTAACTAAGGACCAACCCGAACCACCTCCCGTTCCATTTCAAGTGCAAGGCACGCTCCTCCAACCTGCCTTCTCCAATATCGCACAGATCAGTGCGGCCATTAAAAAAAACAACCCCAATCTACCACACCAAAACACTCCACTGCATACACAATTCTCCCCCTTGGGGAGACAATGAGCACAAACAAACCACACAGCACAGATGTTAGTAGCGTGCAAACCGCACAGCAAAAAAATAACCTGTGCCAGTGAGTCTCAGAGCCTGGGTCAACTGACTCAGGCTTCCAGGACTGGCACCTTGGGACTTAAAATAGCCATTTAAGCTGGAGCCTGGCCTCTGAAACCCAGCGACGGGGGCAGGGTATTGGAACCAAGGCTCCAGCCTGAGCATGAACGTCTACACCGCAGCGTGAGCCCTGGGAGCCCATCAGTTGACCTGGGCTCTGAGACTTGCTGAGGGTTTTTTGTGTGGTGTAGACATAACCTTAATGTACAATGGGAACCTGCTTTGATACTGTGGCGATGCGGGTGGGATAAGAACCTATAAAACAGAATAGAATATGATTCCAAAACAGGAACTAGTGGTGCTGCTCGAAGTGGTTTCCATCATATGTGGGTTTACAGTTTGGTTCAATGGCTCTCGGCACCTCCACTATAAAAATTGTTCCAGCACTATGGATTGTAGGCTTAGAGTTTTCTCTCTGAGCTTTTCAGGGGGAAAGGTGCTGTTTAATTGTGGAAAAAGGGGGTTTTGTTTTGAAAGTGCATTTTTGTTTTGATCCACCCTGAATTATTTTCCTAGCCACCAGGGGTCAGCGAAAGCATACGTTATTCTCTTCTGAAGTACATAACCATAAACTGCATCCCAAGCACTGCTTATGTACACGATGAATGATTTTTCTGGCAGCCTCTCTCTATTATTTTATGTACTGTGTATTAAATTATGGAGAAGACAGACAGCTGTCAGTTTGATTTCTGCATATTATCAAAGCTATCACACCTCTATCAGAATCTTTTTACCTTCTGTTGTTCCAAATCACACTTAAAATGACTGTAACAGACCATTTTCCCCCTCTAATATTCCCTTTTTTCCCCATGTTTTCTTTATGCATTTCACCTCTCTATGTAGAATCAAATTGCACTGTTGCCCCTGCACGTTCAGAGTCCCTTGGTTGTTTGTGTGGGTCTTTCACACAGCAACAAGGGAGGGAGGGGAAAAAATGAATTGGGAAATTATTGTAAAACTAAAAACCTGGCAAGACTCAGAGGCAGGTAGAGCACTGGATAATCCTTTGAATTTTTTACTCTTCAAAAAAAATTAGTCTTCAAGTTGACAGGGTCCCTTTAAGTGGTCTTTTCTGGATCATGCTATATATTAAATGTACATTTATAAATAGTTAATTAAGACTTAATACATTATTATGAATAGATGTTTTAATACTTGGTTAATCAGCAAGCCCAACAGATCAGTAGGTTGCTTACAACAATGACTTATAACCATACATAAGTGAGACAAGGTGGGGGAGGTAATATCTGTTTTGGACCAGCATCTGCTGGTGAAAGAGACAAGCTTTCCAGCTTCACAGGGCTCTTCTTCAGGTCTGGGAAAGGTAACCTGAGTGTTACAGCTAAATACAAGGTAGGAGAGAGTGTTAACCACAACAGGGTATTTACATGTTGCAGGAGACCACTTAATATGAAGTGGGTAATTAGCACCTGTGCACTCATAGGGCATAGGAGGTTTAGTACAAATTGTTGTAATGAGCCATAAAGCCAATGTCTCTGATTGAGTCCATGTTGTTTTAGACTAGAGTATAGCAGAGTTATGAATTAAGCTCACAGGCTTGTCTTTTGACGGTGTTGTGCCAGTGCTGTTCCTCTGAGGACAATACAGAGGGATTGTGAGAAGTGCTCACCCACAAGTGATAGGTGCATTGTATTTAACCATGTTTCCGTGTGAGTTCATTTGAGAGTTTAGGGATTGGCTGGTTTCACCCACATGCATGTTGGGGCATTTGAGGCCCTGGGTGAGGTACATCACATGTCATGACAGCCATGTGTAGGACTACTGCCAGTCCAACTTAGCCCCCATTCCCTGGGGCAGACTGCAGTGTACGCCACTCATCACTGGCAAGTGGGGTTTGGGCCTGCTGCCTCTGTCTAGCCTTGGTCTGTCCCCTACAACCCTGTTTGGCCTTATACTAAGCCGCAGCCTGAGGGGTTTCCAAGCTGGAGCTCCCCAGCTCCCTTGGCCTTCCCCCAGCCCTGCTCCACTCCCAGGCCCATCTCCGTCCACAGCTATAGGAGACTATCTGCCTTTACTCCTGGCTCAAGCCTTTATAGAGCCATCTGGGCCCTGATTGGGGAGTGGCCCCCAGCTGAGGCTGTTCTCCCCCCCCCACTCCAAGCAGCCTTACTGCTTTTCTCCTCCCACAGCCCTCCTCCAGGGCTGTTTTAAAACCCTCAGGGCAGGAGTGGGTAACCACCCCGCTACAAGGACCCATGGCTCTTGAGGGGCGTGTTATGGGGGTGTTGATCATCGTAGCAGGGGAGATATGTCTGCAGGTCTTGCACCTCAAATGAATGCTCTCAAATGAACTCACATGAGAAAAACGATAAAAGGCAAAAATGCCCTATCCCCCGTGGGCAGACGCTTTTCACAAAATAATCACTCCGTATCTGATCGGTCAGTCCTTCTCTTCAAAGCAAACCTGCTCAACAACTTCAAAAGACCAGCCTGGGAGCTTAAATGCAACTCTGCTACACTCTAAAAATCATGGACTCAGCAGCGACCCATTACAACTGTTTGTAACCCATTAACCCCCCTTTCTCCTGTGATTGTGGTGCAGAGGCACACAGCATTTTACATGGTCTCCTGCAACATGTTACCCCTTTATGCTAAACAATCTGTCCTACCTTGTATGTAGATCTGGCACTCGGGTTGCCTTTCCCAGACCTGAAGAAGAGCTTTGTGTGGCTCCAAAGTTTGTCTCTTTTTCCAACAGAAGTTGATCCAATAAAAGATATTACCACCACCAATTTGTCTCTCTCATATCCTGAGACCAATGCAGCTACAACACCACTGCCAACAACCATATGTGTAGCACCTTGTACGGCTGTGCTTGTAACTATAAAACATACTTTTCATGCGTCTAATAGTTATTAATCCTTATTATTAATAATTATTATTAACCCTTTATATACTATTGATAAATCTAGTTTTAATATACAGTATGAGCTTTTTTGAATCCACAAAGGCCAATTAAACGCACAGCTCTAGGGATTCTCCATTGCCCGGCACCTTGTTACAGCTCTGCAAAATGCTACCATTCTGCTGTGCCACTCTTTCCAGGGCTGTAAACGACTGCAGGAGGTGCAGCATTATGGAGGATCAGACCCCAAAGCTCTTGTTATCTGGAAGAGAACTCCAAGGATGAAATCGTGGCCCCGTTGAAGTCAACGGCAAAACTCCCAATGACTTCAACAGGGTCCGACTTTCACCCCACAAAGGTTTTTTAATGCCAGCAATGGGAACGTGGAAAGGCTTTAGGAGGGATAGCTCAGTGGTTTGAGCATTGGCCTGCTAAACCCAGGGTTGTGAGCTCAATCCTTGAGGGGGGCCATTTGGGAATTGGTCCTGCTTTGAGCAGGGGGTTGGACTAGATCTCCTGAGGTCCCTAATAATCTATGATATATCTCATATTCCTCCCCTTACATTAAAAAGCTTTGTAATCTTCCTGGGGGAAGTGGTCACATCTCTTGAGCAGTGTGAATGCTGAATGAAAGCAAGGGTTCCATAAGGGATGGCAACATGAAGCAGAAGCAGCACATGTTAAGATAAGCCTTTGAAGTGCCTTGGAATCCCAAACTGGAAGTAAGGATTAGAGATGACAATGAAACTGCATCTGTGCAAACCCCTCTAGGCAGAATAGTCACAGTAGCTCCGCATTGCATCATGCCCACAACAAATCCCGTGGGCCTCATTAGAGAAATCCATGCAGCATGGCACAGTAATCAGGGTGGAGTGATGGACTGGTTCATGTGCCTTAGCAAACATTTTACCTGCATGTGGACAACCCACCGCTCCTCTCTGTTGCATCAAAGACCAAACCATTTGCATTTGATCCGGACAAACCCGAAAGCCGTGCAACCTGCCAGCAGGTTTATTTAACATCAACAGGAGAATTCATTTACTCTAACTGCTTCTTCGCTCCTCAGTTCTTTTCTTTCAGCTGCTTCCTTGTTTGCTCTAGCCCTGTTCGAGGTGTAATGGAAGACAGGTATCCGGTCTGCAAGCTGTCCGGGTGAAGTAATATCGATCCAACGTTGAAAATTAAATTAAAATATGTGAACACAGCTGAGTGTGACCTGCGACTCTGTTTACTGTCGCATACGACCCATTCATCATCTTATCTGGAGCAGTTCCCCTTCCCTTTCTTTGGCTCCTTTTAAAGATTTGATGATGATTCAGAGAAAGCATACAGCAGCCTAAGCGCTTAGGCCCAGATTTTCAAAAGAACCCAACCCCCACCCTGCCCATGCCCCGAAATGAATTGGCCCGTTTTTCAACGGTGCTCATAACCCAGAGGTATCCATTGTTCTTTTAAATTAATGGGAGTCTTTCCATTGACTCCACTGGCTTCAGATCAGGACCAGTAGGTGCTGCTGAGGACTTCTGAAAGGCTGGCTGCTTCCGCTAAGCCTCAGTTCAGAAAAGCCCTTTATTATTATTCTATACTATTTATATTACAGCAGTGCCTAGGGACCAACTGAAAATGAAGCTCCCATAGCGCTAGGCGCTGTACAAATGCAGAGGAGTAGATGGACAACGGATGGCAGGGGAAAGGGACAGTGCATACAAGATCGAGCAATGACATTTTGCAAACAGAAAATCAGTGTCGTGATTATTTTTTTTGCAGGGCACTTGGTGGGTTATTAATTGATTTGATTTTTTGGGAGGTGACGGGGCGGATTAACTAACCAGAGAGACAAAGGGAGAGGCCGGGGGCATTGAAGGGAAGAAGGGGGAGAAGAGGGAATGGGGAACATGGCGGGCAGGGGGAGTGAGGCTGAGTAGGGCAGGAACTTCAGGAAGGGTCCGTGCAAACAGCCCATCAGCACTAGGGAGAGGATATCCAGCCTGATGACATCTTGAGTGTCTGAGAGCCCCCCTGCAGCATCTCCCCCCAGTGCTGCATCCTCTCTCCTGTGCCCCCCTCACTTGCCCTGCCTCTGGGTCTGCTCCTGCCAGCTTGGGCATTTGTCTGTCCCTGGGGCTGGCTCCTTCCTGGAATATCCTAATTCCTCAAGCACATATGGCCTAGGGGCCCCTGAGAGGAAGGGAAGTCACCCCTGCACAGCCCTGGATCCAGAGATTGCAACAAGGGCTGGGGTGGTACCATCATGGCCCCACCTCTGGGATGCCAAAGTCTGTTGGGCTGACCCCAGCTGAATTCCCCCTTTTCTGATTGTTCTCGCCTAGCCATGCTCTCCAACAGCTCCCCCTTGGTCCCCTCCACAGCTTGTCACTGCCTTGTTCAATGGGATGACTGAGACACAGAAAGTTAAGCCGGTGTGTACGTTTTTGCAGGATGGGAGTCTAACATCTTCCAGCATGTGCATACTGTACAAGACTGTGATCCAGAACGCTGTTTTCAGGGCTCTGTGTGTTCTGCAATGCTGGGGAATTGGCCGTGGCATTTACACTTTGCTGCAGACCTGGGTTCGAGAACCTGAGCTTGCTTTCTTTGTTTGACTTTATCGCCCTTTGGATTGCAGAGATTACCTTGAAAATGTGAACTGAGTTGTGTAAACCAATGTGGCACCTGCCTGAGTCGGCGGAGAGCCTGAAACAACAGCCCTGAGAGGTGTGACCTGCTATATTCATCTCAGTCGGAGTCCCATGGACATCCAGGGGCGGATTAACACACAGGCCCACGGGACCCCAAGCAATTTGGGGGCCACAGCAGAAGAGCTGAGACCTGTGTAGCAGCATGAGCAGGGGGGTAGGTGGAGGGTCCAGGACTCACTACAGAGGCTCGGACTCCCTGGGTGGCTCTTACCATGGCCTGGCTCCGGCTTCTGGCCTGGCAGGGGGCAGAGCCTCAGGGGAAGATGATGAGCAGGGGGAGGGGCCCCAAGGTGAGTGGTGGCTAAGGCCCACCTCATCCCCCCCACCGGGAAGAGGCTGGCACCACTAGCAGGGTCTGTGCCTTGCAGCAGGGGACCTGATCACCCCACCACAAAGTGCAGGCCCTGCTATGCGCCTGCCCAAGGCTACTATGCCCATGTTAAAAAGTGGGCAGGCATGGGGGGGGCCTCCTGTCCTCCCAGCGCACGGCACCCCTGGGCCCCCAGGGTGGGAGGGCAAACGTTCCTTGTGCCCGAGGCCCCAGTAAACCTTAATCCGCCTCTGTGAACACCAGAATTTCTCAGCTGTAGAATCCGACATTTTCCCAAGATTCTGCAGGAGTCAGCATTTCTGCTGTGGGATTTGAAGCACCCGTCATTTCGCTTTGTGTCTCCTTGCCTGCCGATTGCTCACCAGCTTCCCCAAGAATGGGAAACGGAGTGGATTCAGAGCATGCACAGTTCCATGGAGCCAGGCAGCAGGGATGAGGGAGCCAGAGCTGAGTCCAAGGTGCAGAGGGAGCCAGCAGTGTAGGCCACCTCGGAGAACAATACAGTAACCAAGGTCCAGACAGCCAGGGAGGTGAACTGCTGAAGTTGGCTACAAGCTTCCCCCTTCCTGGATGAACAGGAGAAGTCTTGAGCTTCCTCTTGGGCTAGGCTGCTCACAGCACAAAAACCCACCCTTCCAAACAGTCAGTGTTGAAAAACATCCACAAAGGGCTCATCTCCGAGTGGTTCCAGCTGGGCCACAGCTGTGCGTGTTTGTGCGGAGGAGGAAGGGAGGGCTGGGAATTTCACAGTGCTGGAATAAATTAACTGCAGAATAGAGAGGAGACTGCTGATGCTGTGGAATTTAGGGGCTGCGGCCATGGAATTTGGTCTGCGTGTGCTGCAGAGTCCACAAGGCCGTGACTATGACACTGGTGTAGCTTACACAGCCTGCTGTGAATGCCTTCAAAAGGGCAAGGTTTACCATGCACATTCCTTCTCATCCACAACACTCCTTTTCAAGAACTGATAGTTTGCAATGAAAAAAATAAGTGCACCTGGATCACAAGAGATGCCCTGATCCTGAAACTGGATACATGCTGGTGGACCCTCCTCAAATCCCACACACAGCCCCATTTAAGTCACTGGGGTTCGCTTGCCCAGATCCAAGATGAGGAGTAGAGATTGTCAGGGCAGTTTAGAACGCCAGAAATTAAAGGCATTACACAGGCAAACCTGTTACTGGCCGCTGTCATTTTGGCAATGTTTCCAGTGCAGGGCCCCCTTCTTCCCTCATCCCAAACTCAACCATAAGAGGAAGGAATCTATAAATCTTGTTTATTTTTCTCCAAGCAGAAGAAAATAACAAATATTTAACTCCAGCTTAATATTGAGGGTGTGATCAGTGGAAAAACTTCCACTGGCTTGCATGGGACCAGGAGCATGAACTGGCCTTTACTGTAGCTACCCTATCACTGGAGGGACAAAGGCTGATCAAACTTGGCACAAATGTTTTTAAAAGAGCTTTTCAATCAACATCCAATAATTGACATTTAAAATTAAATGAACTTTTTAAGAAAAGTCCAGTGGAAAAAGGATACCAAATAAACGTTCTCCGGGGGCTTCTGCAACGCCAACATTTCAGCACCACTGTGCTAATGGAGCAGAACCGGCAAGGGAAATTGTCTAGAAACCGCCTACCTTGCTTCTATCAGTGAGAGAAAGGTGAAAAGCAGACAAAGAATAAACAGTAGACAGCAAGTCACATTCTTAAAATTCTTTCCATTTTAATCATTTACTTTCAAGTGCTGTTTGTAATGGAAATCTGCTTTGCAGAATTATACCACAAAGGGATAAAGTCAGTGGTGACTTATGCCAGTGACTCAGTAACTCAGGTCTGTGGGTGGAAATTGCAACAGGGGAGTGAGGCAAACTGGCCACTCTACCTACAGGAGTGGTGTAGAGGTGCCAGGGGAGCATTAGCAGTGAGTGTTGCCGGCTAAAAACGGGAAAGGCCATGCTATCTGGCGAGTCCACTGAAACAGCAGTTCAATGTACAAGTTCTCACTGCTGGAGTTTCTAATGGTGCAATGGACTGAAATTAAAGCCAAAGAAAACCTGAGGGAGAGCACAGGCAGAAATACTATCTCCCTTTCAAAGAGTGAATCTTCCCTCTGGCCCAATTATCAGTGCAGCGAGAGATTGCACGTTTTGCAATGCCAGCTTTGCTGAATTTGGCATGCGATTCTAAATCTGGCACCTAAGCTTCCCACCCAAAAGGAATTTGTAATGATCTAACCTTCATTCATCTCAGCTTCTCAGTTTGTGAGGCTTCTTAGTGTTACAGGCCTCAAACACAGCATAAAAACAAAAAGCGCAGCCCTGAGAATGTGTCCTTTGTCTGGTTGTGTCAAGCCCAACTGTAATCTAGATAGATGTCTGCAGAATCCACCCTCCCCCAACAGTCAGTCATTTTTGCTTCAGCATAACGATTGTGCTTCTCCCTCGCATTGTTTCAAAATGTCCTCCCACATTAGGGTGACCAGGCAGCAAGTGTGAAAAATTGGAACGGGGGTGGAGGGTAATAGGAGCCTACATAAGAAAAAGACCCACAAATTGGGACTGTCCCTATAAAACCGGGACATCTGGTCACCCTATCCCACGTGGGGACTGTCAATAATTAAGGCAGCTTCATCATGCTATTAGGAGGGAGAAAGACCACAAACATCCTGAGTTAAAAGTGAACACAGAAGCTCTAACCTTCCTTTTCCCTGCCTTGCTGGTTTGTACAATTGCAATGTAAAAATACAAAATCCTGCTTTTCAATATTTCCCCTTTCAAAAAATGATAGAGGTTGAACCTGCAGGAAGAGGCAGATTCGGGAATGGTAAATGTCTAACCACGAATGTCACCTGAACACACAGTAATGTGATGTTAAAGAGTACTGGTTTCAATACCACAGCTAAATCGATGCAGTCTGTTATGCAAGCATATTACTCGGCTGCAGATTATAGACTAGGTTACCAAAAAAACCAAACCTCCTGAAAATAGACGCATAGCGCAGGCGTGAGAGACGGGCTTTGACATTTAATATCCTAGCCTTTGAAAACCCCTTTATTTCATAATCTCAGAATGATTACACCATACTGCAGGCTCATTTCTGTGTGGCCGATGAATGATATTAGCTCTTAGCTGCGTTCAAGCAGCTCACAGTCATTTTATTTTATGTGAGTACAGCTCAGTGAGCGTCTACACGCTTTGTTTTTTTTAATGCAGTGAAAAAACAAAATACTCTTCAGATCGACCTTTTATTTTACAGTTCATGGCAGCAGTTTTATAATGCTGGGTTATAACCCCCAGTGATTTATTGATGCAAGGAGGAAAAAGTAAAGGGGGGAAGATCCCCCACCAATAAATACATAAATGAGTTCTCCGGGCCTCTAAATTCTCCCTGCCTGCTAAGGAGTGAATATAGTCTAATCTCCTTTGTATTGTTCTGTGGGCTGTTTGATCCCTGGCTAATCTAGCAGGGCACACAGTGTACCTAGGCTGGGCGCCAGACTGGAGTCCTTTGTGCCTATGGCAATTTCACAGAGCCATCAGTGCCACTGCCCTGCAACATGGCAGATGCCTCCTGCCCCTCTCCATTTTAGAGCACACATCAGTTATCTGTGCAGCCTTCACAGGTGCTGGAACTAGGGGAGCTGCTGCACCCCCTGGCATGAAGTGGTCTCCATCATATGCACGCTTTACAGTTTGGGTCAAAGGCTCTCAACCCCCCCCCCCCCCC
Source organism: Gopherus flavomarginatus (assembly GCF_025201925.1). Lineage (NCBI taxonomy): Eukaryota > Metazoa > Chordata > Testudines > Testudinidae > Gopherus > Gopherus flavomarginatus. The sequence goes on along the minus strand of NC_066637.1, from coordinate 18,031,846 downwards.
CCCGTTCCAGCCCCCCTGGACATTAACCAGCCAGGAGTCTGCCCCTCCCCCACCTCTGTGTTTTCACAAACACGCCACAAGCCGTGTGGGGGAGGGGGAGCTGGAACACCAAGCGCAACAGCGCCCCCGCGCCCCTCTCTGTGGCAACTCCGCGGTACTGCAGCCCGACGGGACGAGCCGCCGCTTCCCGGCGGCCGCTCTCCACAAAATGGCCGCTCGCCTCGCCCACAACGAGGCTTCCAGAGGCGACAAAATGGCGCCCAGCAGGGAGAGGGAAGAAAGGGCAGGGGAAGGGAAGGAGAACAAGAGGGCCCAGGCTGGGGGGTATAAACCACACCTAATGCAGGGAGGGCAGTGCCCCCCAGCTGTCTGTTGCACTGACAAATGCACATTGGCTTGGAATCAGGCTGAAATCTGCCCCACTCCTAAAATGCCCAGAAAGCTCCATTCCTGTCTCAGGATTGCAGGGGGGGGCCCAGATATAAATTCAATTGAGCTAACCCTTAGTTCCCCCCCTCCCCGAGGCTTGTCCCAGAGATTGCTGCCTGGCCCCACATTACCAATGGGCTGCTGCCAGCCCCAGGATCAGTCGCTTTTCTGTCCCATCTGGGGAGCAGCTTTATTATCTTTTCTGCAGAGGCTCCTTCTAATCTTCTCCCTTTAAAATCACATCCCGCAAGACTGCCAATGCTGACTGACTTCAGTAACTGGAGAGGGTCTGGCCCACGAACGCTTCTGTTCCTACCTTTTCTGCACAGGGCTTTTACTACTACCTGGAAAACACACCCTATACAATGCTGTCATTAATAGAAGCTCAGATTTGGGATCATATAAGAAAGCCTGTATGGTTATATAGTTATTTCTGCAGGGATTTCTACATGCTACAGTCTGCCCTCCATTCGTTAATTAAAATGTACCTAATATGATCAGATACAATTATCCTGTAAAAATACCCCATACACTAAAATACTTAATTGTTAAATGCTGCAGCCCACTCACTGTATATGCTTATTTTTTAACATTACCTTGGTTTCTGCAAGATATTTTGCTACAGCCTACAGTATAACATAGCCCCTTCTTTGTTAAAAAATACATACCTAAAATGCTGTTTATTCCTATCATTATAGTTTTAGGCCCATACAGATACTATATTTCTCTATATTAATATTCTTTCTTCCTGGGACTGATTACACTCTATAAGTAAAAAAAAAA